>NC_091637.1:34687703-35287703 GCF_027580195.1 Bos mutus | reverse complement strand
TATCCTCACATTCTGTCACTGCCCTGAAAACCTTGGTGTCCACACCAGATAATCCACATCCTACAAAATCCCTTATAGAAGCACATGCTATTTGTCTCCTGGAATCTTGACTGTCTTCCTCACTCTATCAGACTTTCTCTTTCATTTATTTTTTAGTATGAGTGTAGTTTTTCCTGCTCTCTCCACCTCAGTGATATTTCCCCTCCCCAACATGATGCATGGGCTTCCCTGGTGGCTCAGCTGGTAAAGAATCCACCTGTAATGTGGGAGACTTGGGTTCAGTCTCTGGGTTGGGAAGATCCCCTGGAGAAGGGAACGGCTCCCTGCTCCAGTATTCTGGCCTGGAGAATTCCATGGACTGGGGTCGCAAAGAGTTGGACACGACTGAGTGACTTGCACTTTCACAAGATGCATAGAAAGGCCCAGAGAAAGGTTCAAAATTTGCCTTCAGTGTTTGGAAATGGAGAGACCAAAAAGGCAGTGCGGGACTTCATTGTGTGAGGAGAGGGGAACGTTTATCATTAAACATCTTTTAAAATTCCCATCTCCCTGAGGATGACTACCCAATCTGCCTGGACTCCCTTCCCCCAGACCAGGAAAAGATCTAACCCGTCTGACTGAGAACACACAGAACTGTGCTTGGGGGCAGAGAGCCAGGATTGGTCTCTGTTTATCATGGAAAAGAGCTCAAGGTACTTAGTTTTAAGCTGCACTGAATCTAGTATCATTCATCTGTTTATGTTCTTTTTAAAAAAAAAAAAAAAAGCCTTTAAAAATTCAGTGCAGAACAACAACAAAACAAAAAAGCAAATTGTCCTTTGATTCCATAATGGCTTTTATTCCCCCAGAACTGCAGTGTGCAAATAAAGGAAAGCAAATTATGTTCTGAATTAAACTTTCTCTGCTTCAGCTGGGCTGAGTCACCTTTGACGTTCCATTTTTTGAACAGAGCCGGCTGCACATCTAGAGCTATTTTAAAAGATGTCACGTACCAATTTGCAAACTTCAGAATGTTCTTCTTCAGGCAGGTCATCTAAAGGAAGGTAACTGAGCTGAGTTCAGCCCTATATGTCCCTAGGCTTTGGTTCCCTCCCAAATCCAAAATACTAAAGTACAATCATTACAGAAGCAGGCCTCTCTGGTCCTCTTGGTTGCACCACAGATGGCAAGATGCAATCAGAGGGAGAAGATAAATGCATGAAACTCCTTGCATGTATCCCATGGTAAGGAGATAAGCAAATGGTAAGTAATTTTTCAGTAAACAACTTGAGAATGTTTCTTAGGTTTTCAAATAGCCAAAAACATAAGCAAGAGCCCACAATCTTAATAACTTAAAAACAACCATGGCAGAGTCAGACACAGTGTTATCTGTGGACAGTGATAGAAGAGTGATAGCCAATGTACATAATCAGCATCAAGCAGAATGTACAGTACAGTCTTCCAAAGACTGAAGTTCCCATTCTGAAGTATTTCTAAGAAAGAAACTCTCACTTGCAGTGGTTAGAAACAAACTTCCAGAGGAAGCCATGGAATCAATTGCTAAGTCACTTCAGTCATGTCCGACTCTGCGTGACCCCATAGACGGCAGCCCACCAGGCTCCCCCATCCCTGGGATTCTCCAGGCAAGAACACTGGAGTGGGTTGCCATTTCCTTCTCAATTAGATACCTCTTATTTTTGTGTGTGTGCATGTGGAAGTTTAAAGGAGATGATTTGGTTTATGGCCTGGGGCATGGATTTTAGAGTCAGAGAGACTTGTTTTCAAATCCCAGTCCAATGCTTATTTGTTGTTTGACCTTGGACAAGCCACTTTACCTCTCTGACTCTCAGATTCTTTATTTGTAAGTAATCTTCTGCCTGGGCTTCTCAGGTGGCACAGTGGGTAAAGAATCCTCCTGCCAGTGGAGGAGACATAAGAGACACGGATTCGATCCCTGGGTTGGGAAAATCCCCTAAAGGAAAGCATGGCAACCCACTCCAGTATTCTTGTCTGGAGAATCCCATGGACAGAGGAGCCTGGTGGGCTACAGTCCATGGGGTCACAAAGAGTCAGACAGGACTGAAGCAATTTAGCACGCACAACCTCCTGCTTAGGGTTGTGTGGATCAAGATCATACATTCATAATTCCTAAGACATTGCTTGACACCTTCAAGATGTGTATCAGTTCAGTTCAGTTCAGTTCAGTTGCTCAGTCATGTCTGACTCTTTGTGACCCCATGAATCACAGCATGCCAGGCCTCCCTGTCCATCACCAACTCCCGGGGTTCACTCAAACTCATGCCCATCGAGTCAGTGATGCCATCCAGCCATCTCATCCTCTATCGTACCCTTCTCCTCCTGCCCCCAATCCCTCCCAGCATCAGAGTCTTTTCCAATGAGTCAACTCTTCGCATGAGGTGGCCAAAGTACTGGAGTTTCAGCTTTAGCATCATTCCTTCCAAAGAAATCCCAGGGCTGATCTCCTTCAGAATGGACTGGTTGGATCTCCTTGCAGTCCAAGGGACTCCCAAGAGTCTTCTCTAACACCACAGTTCAAAAGCATCAATTCTTTGGCAAGATGTGTATAAATGGTAGCTGATACTATCAGTGTCATCATTAATACACTATCTGCTCCCATGTGTTGCCCCTTAGTGTGTTATCCTCATTCATGACTCAACAGAAAATGATTCTTTCTTGACTCAGGCATTGTTGTAGGCCATGAAGACATTGATTTGAGAAGTTGAAGATGCGGTGAAGTGGACTTGCACATGAATTTCTAACACTTATCTGATAATTATGTACAAAGTGCTAGAGGTGTGCCAAGGAGAGGATCTTGAATCCTGACTGTAAGCTTCGTAGAAGAAGTGACATATTTTCGCAGGTTCTAAAGGGTAAGTAGAAGATCATTAACTGGGCATTGGGATTTGGGGGTAGAGAATTCCAGACACAGAGAAAGAACCATGTGTGTAGAGGAAAACAGGTTTAAGTCCTTTCGCGTGAGTAGTCCTAAGAAACCAGAGTGTGGGTTTAAGGAAAGCGAGCTGGTTGTGGGGTTGGGAGAGCAGAGCAGTAGCAGGATATGAATGGAATTACAGTCAGAGGCCTTGTAAGGCTGACAAGTTTATGCTTACTCTGCGCACAGCATGGAGCCGCTGGGAGGTTCTGAAGCCAGGAAATGTCACAGTAAGATTTGTGTTTTGGAAAGATAATTCTGGTATGTTGTGAAGGGTTTATGTGGGAGAAATATGAGATGAGATGCAGGGACACTAATTAGAAAATTATTGCAAAAAGGCATTTTAGGTCAGAGGCAGTGGAAAGAAAGAGATGAAGGTGTATTTCAGAGACAATAGAAAGGCAGGACTCTGAAGTGAAAATGTTTATACCTCACTACAGAATCTCTTGTATATATTCTAAGACAACTCTTGTGAGTTTTCTTCCCTTTGTCAAGGCAAACATTTCCTAGCCCTTTAACTGTTTCAATTTAGAGTTGCTCTGTTTTCCCTAGCATACTTTTTGTGAGTAATCTATCATTTTCCTCCTTTCACATAAGGAGCCTAAATTAAAACTGATACTTCAAATTTAGACTCATCACCCCCCACCAACCACATAATGTACATCTAGTAATGTATTATAAAATGGCATTATCTTTTTAAAAGTCTTGTCATAATCTTTGAACTTGTGGTCAACCAGTACCCCCAGATCTTTTTTTGCTTTAATAGTTGTTAGGCTACCTTTTAGCACTTAATTTGCATGGTTCCCATTTGTCCACATAATCTGATAATTTGACAGGCTGAATTAGTTGGGCAGGTGTCTGGGAAAATCCCTGGACAGTTATATTTTAAAATAGCTTATGCTGCTGTATAAGTGAAAGTGATTCATGAATTACCACATCTATTAAGCTGTTTGGTAAACTGCTGGCATGGACTTCTATAGAGTAAGCCATGGTTCAAAATATTTATCTTAAATCTGGAGTCCAAGACACCTAGCTCTGAAATACCCCCTCCCCACAGAGGAATGTGTGGGGGAAATGGCCAGTCTTACCTAAAAAAGTACTTTTAGACTTCATTTGATTTGTAGGTCATCAACAAGTTCACCTGCCATTTCCAATAAACCTGAGTCATCTATATAAATACAGGATGGTGAAAAAAACTAAAGATTTTCATTGATACACTCATAATGTAACCTTCAGCATATCTTCCTCTCAGATATGCCTTAGTCCACTCATGTGTAAAGTACAGAAGACAGCAGTAAAAATAGCGATAATTCATGGGGGTCATTGTGAGGATTAATCATATTTATGAGATAACTAGAGTTCTGCCAGTCTTATAAAAAACATTATATAGTAAGCAGACTGTACATGTTTGTTAGCTAAGAAAGTGTCATCCTCTCCATAACTACCACAAACTTATGCAGGCAACCTTCCCCAACCCCTTTCATAGTCTGTGTTCTCTAGCTTACCCTCATTTGAATAAAAATATTTGATCATCCCCCAGGAAACATTGGAGAAGGCAGTGGCACCCCACTCCAGTACTCTTGCCTGGAAAATCCCATGGACGGAGGAGCCTGGTAGGCTGCAGTCCATGGGGTCGCTAAGAGTCTGGCACGACTGAGCGACTTCACTTTCGCTTTTCACTTTCCTGCACTGGAGAAGGAAATGGCAACCCACTCCAGTGTTCTTGCTTGGAGAATCCCAGGGACAGGGGGAGCCTGGTGGGCTGCCGTCTATGGGGTCGCACAGAGTCAGACATGACTGAAGCGACGCAGCAGCAGCAGCAGCAGCAGCAGCAGGAAACATTTATTAAGCACCTACTGCATTCCAGACACTGTGTTTAACTTGTGCTTATGCACAATTAAGATAGAATGATTTTTATGGGAAAGATTTAAAATACAGTGGTTTTTAAAAATGCTTAAATCATCAGTTATAGCATAGGCTATGTGAACAAATCAATGACTCCCAACCTGTGAAGTTATTGCAGTATCTGAGCACCGTATCTGTTTATATATTTTCTTTTAAAAATGGTTACTCGAAGTATGACTGTTGTATATGGTAGGAAGGTGGTGAACATCATGTGTTTTATCCTAAAAATAAGTCCTTAAAAATGTAGCCACTCTTGATCTGTTAGAAACAAATGAGAATTCTTGAGTGCTGAGGTGACTAGAATACAATGGGGATAGAGCCAAACCAATGTTGATAAATAATTATGGCCATATTTATTCATCATGGAAGTTATCTTTGCTAGACTGTTTCAGACATTGTCATCTCCAGCCTTTTTTGCAAAGAGATAATAAATAAATATCATAACCTTATCCACATTTAACTGAGCATATTTGACATACAGATCAATAGAATACCTTTTCTTATGTGTGCCTCCCAGCAACCCCACAGAAACTAGAGGTCAAATAGCATTTTGAAAACATTGATTTTTTTTCACTGCCATACTATGGTCATTTTAAACATTTCCAATCATTCTTCATTGACAATACTATTATAAGTCAATTTACCTTGCAGTAACCTATACTTACTAAGCTGACCACTGAAATGGTCAGACTAGCTGTATAGCATTCTTTCCTACCTATATCCAGAGTCTAATTGTAATTTTTTCAAACACAGCAGAAAGTGAAGCTGGCATAAGACTGTATCTAATCACCATCCTAGCTCAGAGGAACTTAAACTATTTCTATTCAGGGACTTCCCTGGCGATCTGGTGGTTAAGATTCCACATTTCCAATGCAGGGGGTGCAAGTTTGATCTCTGGTCCGGAAGTAAGAGCCCACATGCCACGTGACACAGCACTCTCCCTGCCCCCAGAAAAAAAGCTAGTAAACTATTTCTATTCAGTACCACTCCCTTTGCTCCATCATCCCTCCTTCTCTTGGGGTGATGGGTGTTCTGGAATATTGCAGGATTAAATTGCAGGGATAAATTGAAAAGGGCCAAATGAGGTCTGCATCTACAGGCACAGAAGGGCACCACATCCTCTGGGACTGCACTGGGGGTTTCCCATGAAGGCCAGTGCTCCCCTGCCACTGGTGGGAAGGCAGCCCAGTTGAAAATTTGGCTTCGAACTTTGGACAGACCTCACTGGAGCAAAGCCTGGATGTTCTGCAATTATGATACAGTGTTCACAGAGCTTTTGAACACACCACAGATTACCCTGCTGGAAGTAAGTTGGCTGAGCTATCTTTCATTCCTGTATGAATCCTACAGATTCACCACGTTTCTAAAAATCCTTATTTTCTCTGCTTCTCCCTCTCAAATGCATTGCCTCCATTTTTATGCTTTTGACACAGACATCTAAAATAATGCATCTAATAAAATCTATGCATTTGAAAACACTAAAGGCAGATTGGCAGGCTACTTCTGTTTCTTACTCTGTAAACTTGAGGACACATACCAGGAGCCCACTAACTGCTTGAACAGAGATACTTAAGGGAAAGAAGGGACAGGTTGAGAGGAGTGAAGAGTATAAGCAAGGAGAAGAAAAAATTGATTAGTATTTCAAACAGCTCTACAGTGGCTCAGTTATGCATAGAGGCCTCCCATGGTTCATGAACCCTGGAATGAAGTTGTAAGGATTCGATTCCTCTTCTGGCGCTTGCTCGTGGAGTCACTCTCAACAGGTGATTTGATCTTTCTAGGTCTCAAGGATGTCCTCATGCACAGATGGGAATAACAACAGCTCTCTTTCTCATGAGTTGTTATGAAGATTAAACGAGTAAATATGTAACAGCATGAACATAATAAACACTCAAAAATGGAAACATTTCAACGAACTGTTAGAACTATTAACATATGTGAACTTGTTTTACAGACTCACATATTTACAACCCTAAGAAAATATATTTTACCAATCCTAAAATTGCCCAACAGTTAGGAAGTTAGACAAGTAGTCTTGTTACAGTCTCATAAAGGGTAACTCGTAAGGTTTTGTAAATATTCAGACAAAAGACACTTTGGGACTGAGCTCAAGTTGCAACAGATGTAAAGACAAAGGAAAAGTTCTCAAGTTTAGGGAAGAAGGGTCAGAAACGGGTTGGAAAAGAGATTTCTAAGCTGAGCCAGAATCTTTTAATTCACCTTAAACTCAACCACTCTCTAAACAACTTCCATGTTGGCAGGTTATTTATTTATTTATTTTGGTTTTGTGTTTTTTTGTTGTTGTTGTTGCTGTTTATAATTCTATTGGAAGATATTTTTCATGGGAACATATTTCTGGGTAGAAATAGGAAATCATGGTAAAGCAGGTTTCACTTTGCTGAACTTATTGATTCAATAAAATACGTATGTACATCTGGCCAGGGCAAAGGGCACTCGGCAAGGAGTCAGGCCTGCTTCTTTGTAAACTGCCTTTCTTGGCCCTTTCAAATCCAACAGGGCTGAAAAGGAAAAAAAAAGGGGTATTCTTTAGCTTCACACAAACTCAGCCATTTTGATGACAAGAAAGTAGTGTTGCTTCCCAACGTGTCTTTGTTCGAGTGATAGCAGGCCCATTGAAACCTCTGATGGAGCTCATTGAAAATAATAGGCCCCATTATCTTCCCTGGCAATGCTGCCACGAGAGCTTCAAACACTGAAATAATGACAGCACATATTGGACATATAGTAGAAAGGCAGCGCGTGATTATGGGCAATTTCTGGCTCCCTTCTACACTCTGCGTCTGAGGAGGGGGCTGTGGGGCAAGATGGGAAGGCACAAAGGATGGGCATTTTGTCTCTGTGTCCTTTGAGGATGTTTATTATATACTTTCAAACTTAAATGTTTTGTCTTAACATTTGTAAAAGTGAAATATCAATTTCAGAATCACGGAAGAAACTAGAGTTGGGGAGCAACAGCTTTTTTAATTTAGTATTGAAGTTCTGTCATATTTGGTTACCTGCGGAATTGGTATGAAATTTCTCTCCGAGAGACAGCAGAGGCAGTTAACACAGGGTGATCCGGAGCTCAGTCGATAGACAGTTCCTGGGAGACCACAAAGGCCTTCCTTTCCCCAGGTCGGCTCTCTTTGCAGTCCCTGGTATTCCCAGCAAATCTGATTTTCTAGAGTGCAGAGCAACAAATGGGAAGAGGGAGAAGCCTGGAACAGAGAAAAACATTGGCCCCCAGGAAAACACATGCAAGGTGTGAGAAATTACCAGAAGGAACACTCTCCTGAGGGCTCAGTGAGAGCCAGGCAGGAAAGGGCTTCCCAGGGGGAGAACTAGCTCTGGTTCATTAGAAGTCGGGGGAGGAACCGGGGGAACCTTTTTTGTCACTTGTTATAATCTCTGTGTTTTCAGAAATGAAATGTCTTAAATCCACCACCCAACACACACAGACGTTACTTTTTTCTCATCGGAAACAAGTCTAAGGAACACGATGTGCCTTGTACATCACCCCAGAGGCTCCTATTTAATATCAGAACAAGATGGTCTTCCTACTTCTCTCGTGCCTTACTAGATCTGGGGAGAGGCCCGTGGCAGTAACAGCGTCGTCCAGCCACTGTGGAAAAATGAGAAGTGACAGGAAGGAAAAGGATATCTAATAGAAACTGCCCACAAATCTGTCCAGCGGATGAGGCTGGCAGTTACATTCCCCTAGTCCCAGGTAAGGAGCATTGAGAGGCAGCTATAAGGGCTTATTGGGACTTCCATCTATATAAGGAGTAAACTTCCTCTCTCCACTCATCCTTCTGGCATGTGCTTGTCTATATTCAGTCTGGCATGTGACTGCTACCTTCCAGGGACACATCCAGGTGACAGTGCTAGTTATTGTGTTTGAGAGATGTCCCCTTCGGGAGACATGAGCCAGTCTACCTTACCAGCAGTGCGATCGCACACGCACACACACTGATGCCACACGTGGCCCCCCTGTGTCACTCACGTTAAACCCCAGAGAGGCCTGAACCAGCGAAAGGCCAGTGAGTGTATTCTGGGCAGCTTGGTGTCTGCATAGCAAGGTGCCAGCTGGGTCTGTACTTCCTGATGCAACCGTGTCTGCAGCTCGACTACAAGCTCCTCCCAAGTGATGACAGTTCTGTCTCCATGTCTGGCACCTAATGGGTGCCCTGTAGATATTTTTTGAATTAAACTCTCAACCAAATATAAAAATCATTACTCCTAAAACTGAAATGTAAGATTTTAAGAAAAAAAAAATAAATGTCTTGTTTATATTTTGAGCTTCTTAAATTATGTAATTTTTGCTTTTCTAAAATCTCTTTGAAGTAGAATTCAAGACCCAAATTTCATTATATTTATTAAACTCTATTTTAGTCCCTTCAGCTTTCTACACCAAAACACCAGAGACTTGATATCTTAGAAACAACATAAATTCAGTTCTAGGGGCTGGGAAGATCAAGGTGTTGGCAGATTCTGTCTGGTGAGAGCCCTCTTCCTGATTCATAGGTAGGGCTTTTTTTTTACTGTGCCCTCATATAGTAAAAAGGCTGAGGGAGCTCTCTGGAGTCTCTTTTATAAGGGCACAGACCTCATTCATGAAGGTTCTGCTTTGGGCACACAGATCTTCAGACCACAGCAGACTCCAAGTAAGTTGTTTTCTCTTCCCTTTGAATCTGGCACAGTATTTTACTCTCTGATCATTTCACTATTACAGGTGCTTTCCCCTGAATCATCTCTCTCAACAGCCATTTATCTTCTTGTCTACCATGCTTGTTTTGTTCTCTTATCATTTGGGGGGGAGGGAAGTAATATTTATTTACTTATTTCCTTATTTACATGTTTGTTTATCCTTTAAACAAAAGGGCTGACCTGGTGAATTGGAAGTCTTAATAGGAAAAAAGTTACAAAAAGTGTTCCACTTTTCTGATATCTACAGTTTCTTAACATTGATTAAAGTTTAGTTCAAGAATAACTTAAATGGGATTGATGCTCATTTAAAACATAAATTGTAGGCTCTACCCCAAATCTTCTGAACTGGAAGCCTTAGGGACAGACTCCAGGAGTCCTGTATTTGCAGGAGTCTGTCCAGCTGGGAACATCCCAGACAGTTCTTATCCAAACAAATGTATGAGAATAGTTAGATTTAAGCCTCTGAAAGCATATGTGGACTCATGTTTCTGAGTGAAACTTCCCAATTATAACTTCCAAACAAAATAAGGAAGTTCTGTATCACCTCCCGAAAGCAGTCTCTCAATATTGCAGTGTTTTCTGTTCATAGTGTAAATAACAGTATTGAGGAATTTTCCAAAGCCATAGAGTTTGTTTTAAGTGGCCAGAGGGAAGAGAGGGCACCATGTATCAGAGAACATGTTTCCACTCCTAAGACATGTCTAGAACTGGCTGTGAATTAAAACCTGCTGAGTGTTCAGCAGTGTGGTCAGTTAACAGCACAAACAGAGCACTAACCTTTCAAAAAACAATGCTTAGGGAACTTTTGAATGTCTCCTTCTATTGTACTTAGGTTATTTGATCCTCAAAATGGACCAATTAAATTATTTTCAGTAATGATCATGTAATAACCAGCAATAGTCATTAATTTCTTGATTTATCTCTTATTATTAAAGCAAAGAAGTAACAACTTAAAAAGAATACATTTTTATTTGTTATCTATACAATTCTAGTTTGATGATTTGGAAGGGTGGTCTTTAAATATATTACTCAACAGCTTGTGGGGGAAAAAAAGAATGTATTTCAACATTAAGTGAGTTATTCAAATTTGTTCCATTATTTCATGTATAATCTAAAATTTGCACTTACCAGCAATGTGCAGTTCATTTGTTTCACTCTTGCAAATTTTAAACACAGGTACAAACTTCAAATAGTCACATAGACTAAGTGATTCATGGTCTCTTTCTTCATCTTACAGTTATGTGCAGTCATTGTTCATCTAGTATTTAACCCTAGGAATATGCAGAACACAGCATTTGGAGACAAACTTGAAGGTTGTCAAACCATTGAAAACTGCTTTTGAACTAAACTTATGTAGCTCAGTCCACATGTATCAGGGGCTTCTGTGTGACTGAATTCTCTAAAGTAACTTTTATGTATAATGTTTATTAAGGAATAAATAATGAAATATATATGCAGAGTACATCATGAGAAATGCTGGACTGGAAGGAACACAAGCTGGAATTAAGATTGCCAGGAGAAATATCAATAACCTCAGATATGCAGATGACACCACCCTTATGGCAGAAAGTGAAGAGGAACTCAAAAGCCTCTAGATGAAAGTGAAAGTGGAGAGTGAAAAAGTTGGCTTAAAGCTCAACATTCAGAAAACGAAGATCATGGCATCCGGTCCCATCACTTCATGGGAAATAGATGGCGAAACAGTGGAAACAGTGTCAGACTTTATTCTTCTGGGCTCCAAAGTCACTACAGATGGTGACTGCAGCCATGAAATTAAAAGATGCTTACTCCTTGGAAGGAAAGTTATGACCAACCTAGATAGCATATTCAAAAGCAGAGACATTACTTTGCCAACAAAGTTTCGTCTAGTCAAAGCTATGATTTTTCCTGTGGTCATGTATGGATGTGAGAGTTGGACTGTGAAGAAGGCTGAGCGTCGAAGAATTGATGCTTTTGAACTGTGGTGTTGGAGAAGACTCTTGAGAGTCCCTTGGACTGCAAGGAGATCCAACCAGTCCATTCTGAAGGAGATCAGCCCTGGGATTTCTTTGGAGGGAATGATGCTAAAGCTGAAACTCCAGTATTTTGGCCACCTCATGCGAAGAGTTGACTCATTGGAAAAGACTCTGATGCTGGGAGGGATTGGGGGCAGGAGGAGAAGGGGACGACAGAGGATGAGATGGCTGGATGGCATCACTGACTCGATGGACGTGAGTCTGAGTGAACTCCGGGAGTTGGTGATGGACAGCGAGGCCTGGCGTGCTGCGGTTCATGGGGTCACAAAGAGTCGGACACAACTGAGTGACTGATCTGATCTGATATGTGTGTATATATATATATATATACACACACACATACATACACACACACACATAGGAAAAGACTCTAATGCTGGGAGGGATTGGGGGCAGGAGGAGAAGGGGACGACAGAGGATGAGATGGCTGGATGGCATCACTGACTCGATGGGCATGAGTTTGAGTGAACTCCGGGAGATGGTGATGGACAGGTAGGCCTGGTGTGCTGCAATTCATGGGGTCGCAAAGAGTCAGACATGACTGAGTGACTGAACTGAACTGATACATATATATATATATATATATATATGCACATATATGACCATCACCATATTTAGAACTCAACTATAATCTCAATGACTGTTCAGGAATTAAGTCAACAGAAAGTTTTTTCAGTGGAATATTTTATCATTCTACATTGTTTGAATTACTAATGTGTGTGTGTGTTTAGCTATTCAGTCATGTCCGACTCTTTGCAACACCATGGACTGTCGGCCACCAGACTTCTGTGTCCATGAGATTATCCAGGCAAGAATACTGGAGTGGGTTGCTATTTCCTACTCCAGGGGATCTTCCCAACTCAGGGATTGAACCTGCTGGATTCTTTACCACTGAGCAACCTGGCATGGTGGTTATGAAAAGCAGACAGTTTTTAAGTAGGTTTTATAGTAGTAAGTTTATAGTAAATACAATTTAAAATTCTCTGCAAACAGTGCACCTCTTTTTTGTCTGCGCCTGGGATACTAGATCACATTGCACAGCTGTGATTGGGTAGTAGAGAAAGTTCAGCATCTGTATTTGTCTCTCTTTGATGGATCCTGGTAGCTTGCATAAGTTCAGGCATTGAACTATATATCTCATCTTAGTAGAGGACTCTCTGCTTTCACTGGTTGTGTTCCATTGGATGGCGACCAAATGGTGCTGGTAGTGCTGGGCAACTCAGACTTCCTTATTGATACCACTGAATGCAGACATTTGCAGAAATGCACTGAATGCATTTCTTTGCCTGGAAATAGTCACCTGGTTTTATACCATCCCAAGGTGAGTCAGTAATTTTCACTTGGCAGCTTCCCCGTATGTAAACCTGGAATCTGAAGTGAATAGCTACCTTCACCTTGGTGTTAATGTGAAATTAAGTACTGCATGTTTGTTAATGGTAACTAGGTAATGAACATGTAAAATGGTAGTACCATATATTTTGCATCAGTTAGAAATGGATTTGCCTGAAAGCAACAGAAAATTTCTCTGTCATTTAAACAAGGAGGAGTTTATTTTTCCTGTATAATCTAAAAACCAGAGGTTAGCTAATGCTGGTGTTGGTCAGCAGCTCAGTGATGTAAGTAAGGGTCCATGTCGCCTGAATGGTCTTCATCTTCCTCTTAGGATCACAGATGACTGCAGCAGCACCAGCTGCCATACTGTGTTCTAGAACAAAGTAGGTAGGAAGAGGAAAATTGACATGAGATGTGTGTTTTCTTTTATCCAGAAAGCTAATATTTCCCTAGAAACTTACACAACAGACTTTCTTTCAGATCTCACTGGACAGAAGTTTTTATATAACTACGTCTAGGAGTTTTTAAAGTAACAGAAGGGACTGTCGAGAATGGCTTTAGCCAATCATTTCATTATCTCGGGTTGGACATATGTGTGTTTGTGTGCTCAGACGTAAGTTGTGTCCAACTATTTGCTACCCTATGGACTGTAGCCCTCCAGGTTCCTCTGTCCATGGGATTTTCCAGGCAAGAATACTGCAGTGGGTTCCCATTCCCTTCTCCAGGGGATCTTCCTGACCCAGGGATCGAACCCACAACTCCTGCATCTCCTACATTGGCAGATGGGTTCTTTACCACTGTGCCATCTGGGAAGCCCAGAGTTGGGCATATTCCACCCTGAACAAAACAATAAGCCAGAAAAAATGCTAAGAGGGGTTCATGTCTTCCACATACATTCTGGAGATGTTATGAGGAGCGAGATTTTAGGAGAGAAGAGCAATACGCCACTGTTTGCACTGGACGTGTGCACCCGTGTGTGGTGATAGTGGTGGTGGGAGTTTAACCTTTTTCTTCCTTGATTACTAACTGCCTAGTTTGGGAAAAGACTGGCAGAAATTCATCTGGTATGTGATGTCTTCAAAGTGATGGATTCTCTTAGAGTCAGCCAGTTTTGATGCTGCCCTGTGGAAATCCCTGCTTTTCTGGCTTTGCCAAGATAGAGTAATGACCACAGTCTATCTTGGCAAGAGCGGGAGCTTTAGCTGACTTTCCCATCTGTCTCATACTTTATTCTTTGAGTTTTGATACTGAAAGAAGGTATTCTGTATCATCAGTGTGAAGTGCCTATTGGAATGAGAGTTCTAAGACTAATAATTACAGTGTATGGTAGAGAAACTCATTCGGTCTGAGAGGCTTCTGACTTATGTCTTCTCCCTTAATTATGGGATCAATGCACTATGGCATTCCTGTTGTTTCTTGTGACCCACCGTTTCTTTTACATGGCGACACGTGGCATACTTAAATAGGGTATTCATTCCATCATCTGCTTGACTACAGTCCTAGCGTCCCTTCCCTCCCCTCTCAGTAATTGCTCTGCTTACTTCCCATTCCGGAAGTGACTAGAACCTAGTGCTCTGACTCCCTGCTTATTTATAAAGTCAGTGTTTACTTTATTGAATCCATCAGTGTTTAAAAAGGAAAAGAGGAGGACATCAGTGACCCAACTAATGACAAGAGGTCGCAATTTACAACTGCCAGATTGCCAAGTAATTTTGTTAATATCAGCTTCTGAAATGCAAGGAAAAGGTGCTTTTAAAGCCTTTGGTCACATGGCAGGAATACAATCCTATATGAAGCTAATATTTTTTTTTCTGCATACACAGTAGAGCCTGGATTGTTTACAGTTCATCAGAATGCCTCAGGGTTATATTGCTGCCAACCAACAGATTTCTTTAAGATTGCAATAGATACTGCATATTTTACTATAGTAAATTTCTCATTTCTTACTATAGTCACATAAAAGTGAAAGGTCCTTCAAATTAGCTGGAGGACACTTAGTAATAATTTGCATTTACCACAATAATGATACCACAATAATAATAAAAAAAATACCATCCTATTTTTTTTTTTATTGATTATACAGATACCCTCAAGATTTTATTTGTAATCTTGATGGAAGTTTATTAGGTTTCTATGGCTTGCCTTCTGGATTCAAACAGAAGCCATTTAGAAGCTGTCTTTGTTTCTGTTTTTTTTTTGTTTGTTTGTTTTTTCAGCCCATCAAAGTAAAATCATTCTATTCTTGGCTATTCTTCCAAATCCGATTCTTTGCCTTGTGGTCCATTTGAAATTAACATGCACTGAACTGTCAATTCCACATAAATTAGTAGGTTTTTAAAATTACTGTGCATCACTTGCTCAGATACTGTGGTTTATCTGAATTCAGGTGAGGTCAAACTTTACTACAAATCCATATTAGGGAGCCTGAGTTGATAAGTTAAAAGTAAAAGCAGCAAGACTTTTTCTTCTTAAAACTTGTCAGTATTAATTGAATAAATACAAGTTATTAGAGACTCAATATTTCAGAAAGATGGCTGTCATAACAAAATATGATACACTGGGTGGATTAAATAAAAGAAATGCATTTTCTCACAGTTCTGGAGTCCAGAAGTCCAGAACAGGATGCTAGCATGTTCTGGTTCTGGTAAGAACTTCCTTTCTGGCTTGCAGACAGCTGCCATCTTGCTGTGATCTTCCTTTCAAGGAGAGACAGAGAGTAAGCTCTGTGGAGTCTCTTCTTATCAGAGAATTAATCCAATCCTAAGGGTCCCATCCTCTTGACCTGTTTACCTCTCAAAAGACCCCCATCTACAAATGCCATCATATTGGGGGTTAAGACATCCACATACGAATTTAGGGGACATATAATTTAACCAGTAATACTGACTAAAATGTATCCTCCAGCAAAAAAATTTAATACTGCTAATTTTGATAGACCAAAAAAAAAAAAAAAATGTAAATGTCAGTTGAATTAGCAAAAAAAGAAAAATAAATCTTCAGATGCTAAAAACAAAGATCTTTAAACAAAGAAGGTAAATTTACACATAAGTTGACTAGAGTAGGTTATTGTCCAACTAACATAATAGATTGGATTTTAGACCCCCCATCAGAGAAAGAACATGAATCTCTGGACCCAGATAAAGCAAAGTGTTGGCACTATGATGTACACATAAGTCTAAGAACTTGGAAGGGTGGACTAGAAAAGAAAATCATGGTAGAGTTAAATAGACTTAAAAAATATAAGGATATGTTTGTACTCTGTAAAATAAATCTGAGGAAATTACCAGGTAAAAACAAGAGAAATAAAAATGTAGAAAATATGCAAAGGAGTTTAATAAACAAATAAAATAAGGTTGTTCAACATGCCACTAATAGGATTCCAGAAAGAAAAAGATAAACAGGTAATAAATTTTGAAAATTGTCACCTAGGTACACTATGGACCGAATGCGTAATGCCAAAGATACGAGTAAACCGGAGAAGCTAGTAGGCAGAGCGTAGTCAAAGGACCATTTGACTGACTACAAACTCTTCAACTACAGTAACAGGGATCAGATGACAATGGAATGATATCCTCAAATTGCTGAGAAAAATTATCTTTGAGACTAGAAATTTATATTTAGTTAACCTAGACTTCAAACCGGAGAAGACAATGGCACTCCACTCCAGTACTCTTGCTTGGAAAATCCCATGGACAGAGGAGCCTGGTAGGCTGCGGTCCGTGGGGTTGCTAAGAGTCGGACACGACTGAGCGACTTCACTTTCACTTTTCACTTTCATGCATTGGAGAAGGAAGTGGCAACCCACTCCAGTGTTCTTGCCTGGAGAATCCCAGGGATGGGGGAGCCTCGTGGGCTGCCGTCTATGGGGTCGCACAGAGTCGGACACAACTGAAGTGACTTAGCATAGCATAGCCTTCAAACAGAAGCCCAAACTGATATTAATGAATACACTTCTGGAAGAAAGTACATTATCTTGTAAGTAAAACAGGAGATGCAATAAGCAATGGAATGAATTATATTTCTTATATACTTTTCTGTATGTTTGAAATGTTTCATGATTAAAAATAAAAATTTATAAACACCTTTTTAACTCATGATGGAAGCATGGTTTTCTGACTCCCCACCCCCACTCTTTCTCTCTCTTTCTACTTTTCTGAAGAACTTAAAACTTATGCAAGACCGCTGAACCATTATGCAGTATAAGAATAATATCTAGGATCTGTGAACTTTCAAGAATATTTGTTACTTGTATACAGCTTTACTGTCTCCAAAATATTTTTTAAAATGTAGTCAAATTTTTAAATGTTTATTAAACTGTTTATCACACAAAATATTGACAACTTCATTAAACATTAAATTCTATGAAAATTCCAGTTTGTAAGAAACATTTTAGATTTTTACTTTTAAGGAATTCCTGAAATTCCAAGTTGATATATAAGAAATTAAGAATCTGCTTACAATTGAGGAGACCCGGGTTCAATTCCTGGTTTGGGAAGATGCCCTGGAGAGGACAATGGCAACCTATTCCAATATTCTTGCCTGGAGAATCCCACGGAAAGAGGAGCCTGGTGGGCTACAATCCATGGGGTTGCAGAGTTGGACATGACTGAGTGACTAACACGTTCCCTTTCAAATAGCTCTTATAGCAAAAGTATTTTTAGAAAATCTTACAAAACAGTTTACCTTCTGAATGCTTCTCTTAACATGGGATATGAGTTTATTAATATGCTTGATATATAGAATATGGTCTCCAAAAATAGAGGAATAGGGTCCATGATGATTCTTCAGTGGCCTCCTTACCAGGAATAGCCGTTGTGCAACGTGTAGAAAGTATCGATGGGTTTGGTCCAACAAGTATGCTTTTTACCCTAACTCATTTTCTTCTTCTATGGCTATCACGAGAATAATGTTTATTGAGTTATCATATGTCAGACACTGTGCCCAGAGTTCCAAGTGCTTTAACTCCTTTAATCCTCGTGACAGCAGTGGGAAATAGGCTCAATTATCTTTAGTTTAAAGATATGGAAATTGCAACTTGGAGAGTTATGTAACTTGCCAAAAATCCCACTGATAGAAAAGTGTTGAAAAGAGTTAGGAAATGAGGCTTTCTGTGACTTCGATGTCTTGCTCCTGCCCCTTATGCTATGCTGACCTCACAATCTCTACAGAAAGTAAGAATATTGTTGGCAGGCCTAATATTTGCCAAATGAATTCAATTCACTTTCATTATCACTTCTAAAGCACTGGACAGAAAAAATTCGTATAGTGATGGCTTGAAATTTCTAGTGATGACGAGAAGGCAAGGCCTTTAAGGGTCCCAAGCACTACAATATTAGAGTGGATTATGGAGATTTTTTTGGTCCCTCTCCACCCTGCATCTAATCAAAATATTAAAAATGCTAAACTGTAAAATTAAGGATAAGATAGCCAGAGTCCAATTTTTTCGGATGATGATTGTTTTTTTCTGAAATATCACACATCAGATTATTTTCAAGAGTCTTTTTTTTTCTTTTAAAGTACCGTAATTTGCTGGTGTCTTAAGTATAAGGGTTTCCCAGGTGGCTCAGTCTGTCTGCAATATAGGAGACCTGGGTCTGGAAGATTTCCTGGAGGAGGGCATGGCAACCCATTCCAGTATTCTTGCAGAGAGTTCCATGGGCAGAGGAGCCTGGTGGGCTACAGTCCATGGGATCGCAAAGAGTTGGACATGACTGAGCAAAACCACTTGCACTGTCACTTAAGTATAAACTTGGTCTGTGTGATGGTTAATTTTATGTGTTAACTTGCGAGGCATTTTTGGATGAGATGAACATGTATATTTAGTTGGGGAACTGTGAGTAAAGTACATTGCCCTCCATTATGTAGATGAGACTTATCTAATCATTGAATGCCCAAATAGAACAGGAAGAGTGGCCTCCCTGTTCAGGAAGGAATTCTCCAGCCGAGTGCCTTCAGATTTCACCTGCACCTTCATCTCTTAGGTCTCCAATTTGGGGTCCACACTGCAGATTTTGACTTGCCAGCTTCCATAATCACATGAACCAATTCCTTTATAACACATCTCTTTATATATATACACATATCCTATCGGTTCTCTTTCTCTGGAGAATCCTGAATAATACAGTCCGTCTACTGGGTAATCCATGTTTCCAAAAAGCCTACTCTCAGTCATGTATCCTAAATCTGCTTTTTTTTTTCTTCTTTTCTTCCAATTAGCTACACTGGGTCTTCTTTGAGGTGCATGGGCTTTCTCTACTTGGGGCACATGAGCGCTTTTCTAGTTATGGCATGTGGGCTTCTCTTGTTGGGGTGCAAGGCACCCCTCTGAGCATTTCCTAAAAGTGCAACCCACCTGCTTCTGGGTTTTCATATCAATTTCAAGCTCATAAGAGACTTGTTTCCTACTTTTTAATATACCAGCTATTTAACTGGTTCTCACTGATTCCGTGAGATCCTCCTACATTTCACCAGTATATAGGGCTCAGTAGTTGCAGTACTCAGGCTTAGTTGCATGTGGGATCTTAGTTCCCTGGATCAGGGATCAAACCCTCATAGCCTGCATAAGAAGGTGGATTCTCAACCACTGGACCACCAGGGAAGTCCCTGTATTTTCTCTTTTAATGTTAATGTTTGAATTTGAAGTCTCAGTATGGTTGCAGAGCATGAAGTTGAGTATTTACTAAGAAAACTGAAGTTTCTCCCTCTTCTATCTATGGTTCTGAGGACACACTCCACAATTTGTCTTTTTCCTCAGGTCTTCTAATGAAATTTAACTTTAGTAACATAAGTGTGAACATGGGCTTTGGAATTAGTCCTTAGTTTTGGTCCCAACATCCTGTGCCCTTAGGCAAGTCACTTTGAGCCCCACTACCAACACTGGCAAAATATGAAGCTCAAAAGAGATATTGTTTGTAAGGATGTTTTATAAGGTGGTGCTAATGCAGGTATTCAATAAATATTGATTATTTAGATTATTATAGATATTATATTATTAAACATGTAAGCATGTATGTAATTCCTCACCTTAGAGCCATAGTTTTTAGCCATTGGTAAGTGAAAGTGAAGTCACTCAGTCATGTCTGACTCTTTGCAACCCCATGGACTTTATATAGCCTATGAGGTTCCTCCATCCATGGAATTTTCCAGGCAAGCGTACTGGAGTGGGTTGCCATTTCCTTCTCCAGGGGACCTTCCCGACCCAGGGATTGAACCCTGGTCTCTGGCATTTCAAGCAGACGATTTTACGGTCTGAGCCACTAGGGAAGCTCAGCCACTGGTAAAGATGGATCTAAAAATAACTAATTAAAGGGTCCTTTTAAAGAAGTCCTATGGACCCACAGTGGAAGGGACTTGAGATTCTGCATGTTAATTAAGAGACCCTGAATATGAACTGGGCATAGATATTGGTTTTCAACTATCTCCTGTACCAAGTAAGGCAGCAGTCTTCAAACAACTTAAAACTCGAGAGTAACATATGACTCCTTGTTCTCCAGCTACCATTTTAGTTAGCTCCACTGCTGAAAACTCAGGGCTATTCTTTTCTTGCCTGCTGTCCAGCTACTGAAGACTCTGTGGGTGGCTGTGCTTCATGCCATTGTTCCCTTTCCTCATCTCCTCCCTCAACTGGTCTCACAAATACAAGTTTGGTCACTGCCTAAAAGGCACCCTCTGAGCATTTCCTAAGAGCGCAGCCCACCTGCTTGTGGTTTTTCATATCATTCTCAAGCTCATGAGAGGCATGTTTCCTACTTTTTAGTATACCAGCTATTCAAAAAGTTCCCACTGATTCCATGAGATCCTCCTGCCTTTTGTCAGGAAAACATCAGAGCATACAGTACAAGGTACCTGTAAAATTCCTTTTTTTGTGTCCAGATATTTTTTTTTAATGTAAAAACAACTTCAGCTTAAAAAAGTTAAATTCCAAAGCCAGCAAGTTCTAGCACTGAGGATTCTCCTCTATTCTCAAGAACAGGGAAATCAAGGGAGTTTCCATTTTAAACCATTTAAGAATCCTGTGCTTTCTGAGTGGAATCCTTGAGAGCCATGACTTATCTTGTGTTTGTCTCAGTGTTTGGTTCTCAGAGACAAGGGTCAAAATGACTTTCAAAAGGCTGGCTTTCCCCGGGGGCTACTTTTTATGTAGAAGCCCTCATCTCATAAACAATTGAATTAGTTCACATTAACCACTATCAATGGCAAAAGTACACAAAACCTAAAGAAATCACCTAAAATAATGTTTTTGAACCAGCTGCTAAATTAAGTAATGTATTTGTTTTATTGCACATTTGCATAATAGGGCAAACTAGAAACTCTCTGTAACAGATGTGCTGGTGGCAGGGAGATTTGATTACTGGCTTCTGTTATTAATCACTGCACGAATCTTAAATGATTTGTTTCTACAGTTTGATCAATTTACATCTCAGAACATACATTTATGTACACAATGTAGAGATGAAGCATCTGTTCACACCTTTCTGGAGGCATCAATATATTTATGGAAATTGAAGTTTTGTTAAACCAAGGCACAGGAAACTTTGGTCAAAGACTGACAACTTTTGGAAAGATCCCATTATTTATTCCTCATCAAGCTAGTTAATAGAAAACCATTTTAGTACATTATGTTCTGATGTCTATTGTCTCTTTCATGGAAACAAACAAAATATATGCTATTTGAAACTCACAGGATTTGAACCATGGACATTTCTATTTCCTACAAATCACTTCAGAATTTTGAAGAATTAGAGAGTACCATGGTATCATTGAGAACTACTGTATAGAGTTTTGAAAATAATCCTTCTCTTTTTAATTTTATATTTGACATTTCATAATCCTATATCTTTGATTTCCATCAGCATTTTAAATAGGTATAATACATTTTAAGATGGCATGCTTAAATGAAAAAAAAAAGTAAAAATATAAACAGTATAAATACTGTTTCATTAATTTCCAATTACACATGATGAATGTATTGGTTCTACACATAAATGTTTCTCCAATAAGTCAAAGCACTAGATAATATGATTTTTTTCAGTTGTGAGTATTGCAGTTATTTTGTAAGCAAAATTTTTTTAAATAGTTAAAATACCCATAGAATGAAGCTAACATTTCAGCCTACTGATTCCAGGGGCTGATTTATATTATAAGGATTTACCATTTGGATTCTAACATTTCTGTTAATATTTTTTACATTTTCATATATGCAAGCTTGATACATTTTGACCTCTTCCAAAATCACAATAACAACTGATATGGAAGAGGAAGCTTTGGGGATTTTGTTTCTCATACTATTCTGTTTTCCTAGTTTGGCCTCCTATTTCTATATGGTGAGAAATTTTTTTTAAAAAAAGGAAAAAATAAAAGAACTCAGGACTGAAATTAAATGCATCATTTCTGAAAACTGGATGAAATTTCAGATACAGGCTTTGTTTTTAATGCATAGGAAAAAATTAAAATGTATATATTTTTCTCAGTCAGAGGCAAGACTGTTATGGTTGCAACCCCTGCCTTTTTATAGTTCATCCTGGGAGCTAATGAAGCATTGCATATTGGTTTCAAATTCAAAGCATATGTAGTCACTGAGGCATTTTTTTCTTTGTACAGCGTGATTTCAAAAGGAGCCCCAAATGTGGTCATCTTAGAAAATGTAATTTGGTCGAGCACTAAAGAACTTTTTCCCAGATGACAAAAACCTTCCCCTTTGAGTTGTCTATGAGAATACAAACTGGCTGTGAAGTACACTCACAACTCTCTGTGAATGATGTACAGGAGCTGATGAAAATATATTAAAGGACTGGGATGTCAAGGCCATGAAGGGCATTGGGCAAATTTGGATAAATGTGTCCAGGTTTCACTGAATCAGAATCAGAAGTGAGTTAGAGGACAAAGTAAAAAGATGTCGAAGAGGATAATATAATCCAGACAACAAACTTAACAGTGTTACATACCCAGAGCCATCTCCCAAGTCATTAACGCCGCTGCCGAGGGTGCCTGCCAAAGAGCCAGATGTCATTCTGTCACATCTTGGCATTTGATGGTTGTCATTTATAAGAGAGAATCAAGCGAGGACTGTAATTAGGTGTGTGCTGAATGGAACCCTTCCTTCCGACTCCTTTGGGGGCTTTTTCTAGTCTTGAACACATGGAGAGCGGAGTAGGGGAACTGATCTGCCCTTCAGACTCCTGAACATCCCTGGGTTTTTTCCTCTGGGGGAAATGTATGGTTTATAGTTTTATTTCATTTTTTCTCCCACACATTAAGCATTTATTACACTCTTTGGAGGTGATAAAAACATGTTCCTGGACCACCCCCCACCCTGAAAAAAAGAACACCTGCACTCCAGGGGAAGAATTGCCATGTAAACAGATCAGTTACAACTATATCATGGCAGGTGCTATGTTAAGGAAATTGGTTTAAAAATGGTGTTGCGGGAGTGTAAAGAGTGGAACAACAGCTCTTTGGAGATTTGGGAAAGGGCTGCACAGAGGAGGAGATATTAAAGGATGAGCAAGCATTTGGCAGGTGGGTGAAGGAGGGGGTGAGCATTCTAGCAGAAGAAATCACGTGTAGACAAGTGATTATGAAATCATTTATGGAAAGGTCTGCTGTAGTCTGGGATTGGTGAGGATTTGCACATGATAAAAATCTGAGGCACATAGACATTCTAGAGGAGAATCGATCGAGTGAGGCAGAGAGGGAAAACTGCCTATTGAATCCTTCCTTAATTCCTGCTTTTTTTTTTTTTTTTTGAAGAATAGTTAAAGAAGGTAAGTATCAATTCATGGTAATATTCCTAAAACTTTGATAATAATAAAAAAGCTAACATCTGAGTGCCTTGTATTCAGAATTATGCTGGTTCTTACCACGACTGTATGAAACAGATTTTATTTTTATTTTCATTTTACAAAGGAGGTAAAGGAGGATTAGAGGTGCTACCTAGCATATTTAGGTTCATCTCACAGGCAGTTAGCAAAGTGAGGAGGAATCCGGAAAGCCTGTGGCTTTGCTTCCAAATACTGCACAATGCATTCCTCCGAAGAGTTGTGTGCTCAGTGAGTATGGACTGTCTTCATGTTGGCTAGAGAAATAATCCTTTAGGTAGAGAGAATGTGACCTAGCATAGGCATACAGAATTATGTATTTGACCAGGAATCAAACCTGTGCCCCCTGCAGTGGAATTGCGGAGTCTTAACCACTGGACCACCAGAGAAGTCCCATTAATCTACTTTTCTAGATTAAATCTAGAAATGGTAGTGAGAAATAAATTTTTTAAATTAAGACAGAAAATTATCTGCCTCATCCCCAAATACCTTCAACAGGTGCCTGGAGACATTGCCCAAATCAAAGGACACTTTTTTAAGCTTTCAAAATATACTTAGAAATATATAGAGATGCTTATTATATAGTTCAAATGGGGGGATGTAAAACTTTATATGCAATATGGTATTCAAATTTTAAAGGGGTAAATATGAATCAGAAACACATGTACATATAAAGTATTATATGCCAAGATAATATTAAACATTGCCTGAATATTAGGATTGCAAGTGATTCTTTAAATGTTTGCATCTTTCTCCCATTAACAGGTAGAACTTGTGCAAACAGAAAACAAAACACCAAGGAAGAGTGAGTGCATGTGAAGGAACAGACACAAGGTCAGAAGGAACTTCAAGAACCATCAGAGCAGCAGCCCATGAATTCACCTGAGAAGGGCCGAGTCTTCCTGCAAATCAGCTGAGGAATGAGGTATCGTCTGCCATGGGGACACATTAGTTTCACTGGGAGCATCCTTAATAGCCTGGGTCCCTCTATGCTTTAAAACTTTGAATCAACTCTTCTAGTTGGAGTCACCCATTCCACCAGAATGAAAACTTGAAGCTGAGGTAACAACTGGCTTCAACAATAAAATTATCTCACATAAAAAGCCCCCCTCCCCAAGGAAAAAGGAGTCCAGTAGTCCTAGATATCCTAGAAGAACCCTAGTCTGTGTGCCTTTCTAATCCACTCCAACTTTCTGCTCAGCACCAAGGCTGCTATAGCCATCCCAATTACCATGTTCAGGCAGGGTGTTCAGAGGCACAGACGTGGGTCCACTCTTTCTTATGGCTTTAAGAATGGAACAACCTTCCTGAAAGGTTGTTGGCAGCTACCTTCTCATATTTTGTCATGTCCACATAGGGAAGTTTTTGAATTGAATGAATTGGGTTTTTTGAAAGTTCGGTTTCCATTTAACTTCCTTTTGGATGTGGGCTATGTCATGTGCGTGTTCAATCGCTCAGTCATGCCCGACTCTTTGCAACTTCAAGAACTGTAGCCTGCTAGGCTGTCTATCCATGGAATTTCCCAGGCAAGACTACTGGAGTGGGTTGCCATTTCCTTCTCCAGGGGATCTTCCCCGACCCAGAGATAAAACTGGCATTTCCTGCATTGGCAGGTGGATTCTTTATTACTGAGCCACCAGAGCAGCACTAAACAGCACTAATATACTTCTTGGAGACCCAATTTTTGAAGCAATTGACTAAACAGACATGTGCCCATCTTATTAGAGAAAAACAGGAGGGCAAGGATCCTATTCTCTGAACCAGTGAGGCTATAGTCACTGTGCTAAAAGCTCAGTAGGCAATTTCTCTCCTATGCTGTATCAGGTATAGAAGGTGATAGGATTGGATAAACAAACCTTTGCCACAAAATTTTACTGAAACAATGAACCTCTTATTCTCAAAATATCTGCACACAGTTAGTTGGGTTTAACATAAGGTTTCTGACCCAGTCCTGCTGCCTATGGTTCTAAAGGCAGCTGATGAAAACTTGGGACTGAGATTGGGCTTGAAGGAAGTGACAGGATGGACTTCAAGAAAGTGGGAGTATCGACTTGGACATGAATGAACCGAACCTCCTTTATCAGTGGACCAAAGTATTTCCTAGCTGTAGAAGCAGCTCCATCCCAAAATGTATGGTCTTCCTGTTCTTTTAGAATTGTTTCTGCTCAAATGCCAACATTGTGTCACAGGAGGGGGCAGTGTTCCCCAAACTATGAAATTTATTTTTTATCCATCTGGGTGTGCCCATGTATTCAGCTTGACCTCTAGCTATACAACGTGAGTCACTGTCTTGGCCAGATTGTTGCCTTTGATAATGAACGGAGCCTAATGGTGTTTCTTAATCAAGCAAGCATTATGCCAGACTAGATCCTGTAGCAGTTAGAGCTCCTTGACACTGCAGAGGAGCAGGTCACATTGCTGCCAGTGCAGCAGAAAGCTGTGCTGGGGAGGGTCATCTGCGGTGTCACCAATGACTGGCTGATGGAGACCTGGGGCGTCCCTTAACCTCATTCCTCTGCAGCCCTCTCCCAAGCCACCATAAAAAAACAGCATCCAAATAGAGAACAAAGTATGTCCTTGGTAAAAACAAATCATTGCTTCCAGCCAGTATCTGAGTCTTAAAAGAGCAGAATTCTAATATTCTTAAAGCTCAAAGGGTTAACTTAAAGTAGCCACATCAGTTTGCACAATGAAAGGTTGTTGATTTCTCTTCCATCCTACTACTTCAACCGTGTTCAAGAAAGTGTCATTTCTTCTCTGGGTTACTGCCAACTGCCTTCTAACTCCATACTCTTGTCAGTCCATTTCTTATAGAGCAACCAATGTTCTCAAAAAAACTTAAACCAGGAGGTCATGTCACTTTCCTGCTTAAACTCCTGTAATGTCTTCCCTTTTACTTAAAAGAAAATCTGAGCTCCTCCCCAAGGCCCTCAAAGCCTCATACAACCCAGGCCCATATACCTCTCCAAAATCATCTTTTACCACCTCCCCTTTCGCCAACAGATGCAGCCACGTAACCTTCTATTCATTCCCAGAAAAAAACTTAAGGTCATTCTCACATGACAGGTTTTGCAGAAGCTCTTTACTCTGCCTAAATGCACCCTAACTGCCCTGCTCCCAACACTGTCTGCATGTTTATTTCATCAAGTTCCAGCCTATCATTTCCTCAAAAAATCTATTCCTAACCATTCTACGCAAAATTAGTCTTCAGCTTGTTTCCTTAATGATTTGTAATTCTTTTTTTTTTTTTTTTGTCTTTGTCCTTATTTCTATAGTTAGAACGTAAGCTCTTGAGTCAGGGTGCCATGTCTGCCTTGTTCTTTTTTGTGTTCTCAGTCTTTGACAGGATGTGACTTAGAAGTCATCAATAAATATTTATTGAATGGCTAAATGTATCAGTGAATTAGGAGAGAAGTAGGAGGTAAAATTCTACCTCCTCTAAAGAATATTTTCTAACTGTGCTACCCAAAGTCATCATGATGGTCTTTTCTCCCTGGTCTCTCTTTTGCATTATTAAGTTAGTTGCATATGTGCTCAGCCACATCTGACTTTTTGTGACTCTGTGGACTATATATAGCCTGCCAGGCTCCTCTGTCCATGGGATTTCCCAAGCAAAAATATTGGAGTAGGTTGCCATTTCCTCCAAGGGGTCTTCCCAACCCAGGAGGTTGAACCCCCATCTCTTGAGTCTTCTGCATTGGCAGGTGGATTCTTTACCACTAGCACCACCTGGGAATCCCCTTTATGCATTGTTCCCATTATAATAATATTAGCTCCCATTGAATGAGTGCATGTTTTGAATGTTAGACCTACTTAGAGATGTAAGACTTATTTTCTTTCCTGATGATTTAACTAAAGTATAAACAATCGATGAGAAAAGAGAATGACCACAGAAGACTAGAATTTTGAGAGGATCTTCATGAAGGATGCTTTTGGGATTTAAGATCAACACTGAAGGAGGAATTAAGAATTAGAAGCTATGTAAAGGAAAGGAAGGGACACTCAAGGCAGATATGAATTTTGGAGAGAGGCTGGAATATGTGAACAAAACAATATTTTATATATATATATATGTGTGTGTGTGTATATAAAAATTTGATTGACAGAAAATGTCTGAACAATTCTTACTGAGTATATGATCTGTCCCATTTATTTTAGCCATTAATTGCATCCTACTTTGTCTAAGTATCTTCATTTGGTGTCTTGAACCATAATTTGAACTGTGTTATTTGTCTCTATCATATATCTATCTTTCTTTCTGAGGAGGAGATTGTAAGCATAATAAAAACAAAGGCCTTATCTCATTCATCTTTGCAGATAAAGAATTTCTAGGACTTACCTGGTGATCTGGTGGTTAAGACTTCGTGTTCTCAGTGCAGTGGATCTGAGTTAGATCCTTGGTCGGGGAACTAGATCCCATAAGCCGCAACTTAGAGTTCTCATGCTGCAACTAAAAATCCTATATGCTGCAACAAAGATTGATGATCCCAGGTGCCACAACCAAGACTGCACAGCCAAAAAAAAAAAAAGAAAACCCACAGTGGGGCGGGGGTGGGGGTAATCTTATTTAAAAACAAAGGAATTTTAGACCATCCAAATTGGGAACCACTCTGGTAAATCCTTTTAGCTATGTCTTCTACCTGAGAATGGTGCCTCTCTATGGTATCTCACTCATGAAAGATTATCCAGCCTCTGGATAAACTTTTCATAGCAAGATTATTATGAAGCAGTTTGTTTTAATATCAAATATTTTTGTGGAAACAAATGCTTTAATATCTCTCTTCCACTTTCCACCACTAATCCCAGTTAAGTTCTCTGAAATTATACAGAAAGAAAATAATCCACTTCTGCCAGATACTCCCTTGAATATTTGAAAAGCATAATTATCTTCTCTATGCTATATTTTAGGTTAAATATTCCTATTTTTATTGGCTATTCCTTATGTATATTGTGGAGAAGGAAATGGCAACCCACTCCAGTATTCTTTCCTGGAAAACTCCATGGACAGAGGAGCCTGGCAGGCTACAGTCCATGGGGTTGCAAAGAGTCGGACACAACTGAGTGACTAACACTATTTATATTAAGACTTACGTTTAAATACATCTATTTTGTTAAACAATTGAATAATTGTTGTAAATTCCATGACAACATGTACTCACCCTCCTTGTCTCATTCACACTGAATTCATCTTACTTGTAACTATGGTTCATGCACAATAGGCAATCAAAAAATATTTGTTGAATGAATAAATGAAGAAGTAGGAGTACAAGTTTAGGTGGTGCATTAAGCAAGAAAAAGACATAGGAGGCTTCCAACTGAAAAGAAAGAAGTAAAACTCTATTCTCAGACATTATTATCTTTGTAGAAAATGTACTGCTGCTGCTAAGTCACTTCAGTTGTGTCCGACTCTGTGTGACCCCATAGACGGCAGCCCATGAGGCTCCCCCATCCCTGGGATTCTCCAGGCAAGAACACTGGAGTGGGTTGCCACTTCCTTCTCCAATGCATGAAAGTGAAAAGTGAAAGTGAAGTCGCTCAGTCATATCTGACTCTTAGCGACCCTATGGACTGCAGCCTACCAGGCTCCTCCATCCATGGGATTTTCCAGGCAAGAGTACTGGAGTGGGGTGCCATTGCCTTCTCCAGAAAATGTACAGTATATATAAAATGACAAAATTTAGTAATCTTGGCAAGGTTTCAGGATATAATATCAAGCATTTTAATTGTATTTTTATATACTGGTAACAAACAAAAGGAAATTATAATTAAGAATACCAATTATAATAACATCCAAAAATATTAGAAACTTAAGGACAAATTTGGCAAAAGATATGTAAAGCCTCTAAACCAAAAACTGTAAAACACTACTTAGTGAAATTAAAAAGAACTTACATGAAAAAAATGACCACCTTTATGGATTGGAAGGCTCAATACTGTTGAGATGTCAGTTTTCCTTAAATTGATCTATAGATTCAACACCATCACAATCAAAATCCTGGCAGATTTTTTTTTTTGAGAAAATCAATGAATTGATTCTACAAGTCCAGTGGAAATGTAAAAGATGTTGATTAGCCCAAACAACCTAGAAAAATAAAAAAGTAAAATTGAGAGATTAACAATACCTGAATTCAAAACTTAATAAAAAGCTAATAATCAAGACAATGCAGAACTGACTTAAATATAGGCAAATAGATCAAAGAAACAGAATAAAAAGTCCAGTATAGGTCCATATATATCTATCTATATATATATGTATAAACACTGAAGGAAAATTCAATGGAGTAGGGATAATCTTTTAACAAATTATTCTAGAACTAAAGGATGCGTGCATGCTCAGTTGCTTCAGTCGTGTCTGACTCTTTGTGACCCTATGGACTGTATCCTGTCAGGCTCTTCTATCCATGGGATTCTCCAGGCAAGTATATTAGCGTGGGTTGCCATGCCCTCCTCCATGGGATCTTCCCAACTCAGGGATTGAACCAGCATCTCCTGCATCTCTTGCATTGCAGGTGGGTTCTTTACCACTGAGCCACCAGGGAAGCCCCAAAGGATACTCATAAGCAAAACAAGTAAGCATAAATCCATACCTTAAGCTGGAAACAAAAATTGTTCCAAATGGCTCGTATACCTAAATGTAAAACCTAAAACTGTAAAACCTCTAGAATAACACGTGCAGGGAAATCTTTGTGACCTTGAGTTAGGCCGATTTCCTTAATTAAACAAAAAATATGATCAATGAAACAAAACATTGATAAGTTGTACTTCATCGAAATGATCAGTTCCTACTCTTTGAAAGACATTGTTAAGAAAATGAAAGTCTTTAGAAGATACCATTTTTAAAATGGTAGAAAATATCTGAAAATTATGTATCTGATTTGAAAAACTGTATTCAGAACACAAAACTTAATAATAAAAGAAGTAGCCCAATACAAAGAGGACAAAATAACCAACACTTCTTCAAAGATACACTGATAGAAAGTAAACAAGCAAAACCATGCTCACCATCACTAGTCACTAGGAAACACAAATGAAGCTCATACTGAGATACAACAAAACTCTTAAAATAGTTAAAATAGAGATTATATTTAATATTGGTGAGGGTATGTAGGAACGGGGGATTCTCATACACTCTCAAACTGAATGGAAAATCTTAGAAACTACTTTGAAAAACTGTTTTGAAGTTTTTTAAAAAAGTTAAACATATACTCACAGAATCGCCCAAGGAAAGCATATGTTCATACAAAGACTTCACATTGTACGTTAATATTCAGAGTGGCTTTATTTGTGATGACCCCAGATGGGAAATAATCCAAATATCTATCCATCAGTGAATGAATAAATAAATTTTGGTGTATCTATAAAATGGAATGCTATTCAGCAATGAATAAGAATATAAGTGTACAAAATGCTGTGAATGAACCTCAAAATAATGCCAAGTGAAAAAAATTGAGAAATGAGTCCATACTATAAATATTCATTTGTATAAAATCCTAGAAGATGCAAATTAATCTATTCTGACAGAATGTAGGTGATTGGTTGCCTGGGGTTAGGGTGTCAGGGAGAGGTAGAATGGAAGTATAACAAAAGAGCATGAACAAATGTTTGTTAGGGACATATATATTCATTTTCTTAATTGTGGTGATAGTTTCATGGGTATACATTTTTAAATTTTATCAACATTGACACATTAAATATATGCAGTATATTTCATGACAATTGTACTTCAAAAAGCTGTTTTTAAAAATAAATCAGTTAGGTCTGGATTTAAGTTTTACCTTGTCCACTCAAACACTGTGTGCCTTTGGACAAGTTATTTGGCCTCTCTGAGGCTTATTTTTATTATGATTCTATTAGAATCCTTTCAAGCTTCATAGAAGTGATGTGAATGTGTGTAATAAAGTATCTTAAATGAGTGAAGGAGAGAGCTCCTACACCAGTGAAATGGTGCATGCTCCAACCTCCCTATTTGTAGCCTTTAATTTGCAAAGAAACTGAAGAGTTCAGTGAGCTTCCACCGTGTTCATGTAAATTTGATGCACTGGGAGGTCAGTGAAAGATGCTGGATTACTAGAAGGACAGAGAATCCCCTAAGATAGAACTTCCCAAAGAGCGGAAGCTCAATGATGGTGCATAGAGGACTAGTTTGCCAGCTATAGCAATGGCTGATGCTCAGACACTCAGTCGTGTCCAACTTTTTGTGACCCCATGGACCGTACGTAGCCTGCCAGGCTCCTCTGTCCATGGGATTTTCCAGGCAAGAATACTGGAGTGGGTTGCCATTTCCTTCTCCAATAGTGATGGCTGAGCTCATGCTAAGTTCAGCCATTCTGAAGACAAGTGTATTCTCTGAGGACAGGACTGCTTCGGTATGTTCTATAAACTTTAGTGTCCAAGCAGCTTTATATGGCATATTCTAAACTGAATACAACTGGGAGATGGATCTGCCTGTATATTCAGAGATGCTAGGTCAGTGTTGTGCACCGCTCTTGTATTTCATTGGCAGCAGGTGTGGTAAGTTTCCATCCCTACTGGTAGCAAACAATAGCCAATACTGTTTTATAGATAATGTCAGCATCCTTGGAGAACCCAGTTAACTAAGGTGTGAATTCTCTTTTGGCCAGCGGGAGATATTTTGCAATAAGAAAAAGCTGGGTATTCATCGTAACAAAATGACATCAGTTGTCATTGCTGGTAACAGCTGAGAAACTGAAGTTACAAATAAGAAAAAGAAAAATTACAGTTAAGGTATTTTTCCATAGCATGTCAATAGAATAATACCACATCTTCAAACATAATAGAAACATTTCTTTCCTCATCCAACTCAACTCTTTGGCAGCACTCAATACAGTTACCATCATAGCCTTCTTGAAACGTTTCTTCCCTGACTCCTATGACACAACCCAGTCCAAATTTTTCTCTTACCTATCCAGTTACTTTTTTCTCCTTCGTCTCCATATATGTTTTTCCAACTGTAGTTCTCCAACCCAAGCTTGACTTCTGATCTCCATGTTTTGGTATCCAGTTGTCTAATAGCTCCACGTGGGTATCTCATGCATGCATGTGCTCAGTCACTTCAGTCATGTTCAACCCTTTGCAACCCCAAAGCCCACCAGACTCCTCTGTCCGTGGGATTCTCCAGGCAAGAATTCTGAAGTGGGTTGCCGTGCCCTCCGCTAGAGGATCTTCCTGACCCAGGGATCGAACCCTCGTCTCCTGCATTATAGGCAGATTTTTTACCCACTGAGCCATCTGGGAAGCCACATGCGTATATCATGATATCTCAAATTTAATTTATTCTCTTTCTTCCTAAACTTGTCTTCCTTCAGTCTTCAGTTCAGTTTAGTTCAGTTCAGTTGCTCAGTCGTGTCTGACTCTTTGTGACCCCATGGATTGAAGCACACCATGCCTTCCTGTCTATCACCAACTCCCAGAGTTTATTCAAACTCATGTCCATTGAGTCAGTGATGCCATCCAATCATCTCATCCTCTGCCGTCCCCTTCTCCTCCCACCTTCAATCTTTCCTAGCATCAGGGTCTTTTCCTATGAGTCAGTTCTTCGCATCAGGTGGCCAAAGTATTGGAGTTTCAGCTTCAGCATCAGTCCTTCCAGTGAATATTCAGGACTGATTTCCTTTAGGATGGAATGGATGGATATCCTTGCAGTCCAAGGGACTCTCAAGAGTCTTCTCCAACACCACAGTTCAAAAGCATCAATTCTTCGGTGCTCAGCTTTCTTTATAGTCCAACTCTCATATCCATACATGACTACTGGAAAAACCATAGCCTTGACTAGATGGACCTTTGTTGACAAAGTAATGTCTCTGCTTTTTAATATGCTGTCTAGATTGTTTATAACTTTTCTTCCAAGGAGTAAACATGTTTTAATTTCATAGCTGCAGTCACCATCTGCAGTGATTTTGGAGCCCCCCAAAATAAAGTCTGTCACTGTTTCCAATGTTTCCCCATTTATTTGCCATGAGGTGATGGGACCAGATGCCATGATCTTAGTTTTCTGAATGTTAGTTTTACGCCAACTTTTTCACTCTCCTCTTTCACTTTCATCAAGAGGCTCTTTAGTTCTTATTCACTTTCTGCCGTAAGGGTGGTGTCATCTGCATATCTGAGGTGATTGATATTTCTCCCATCAATCTTGATTCCAGCTTGTGCTTCATCCAGCCCAACGTTTCTCATGATGCTTATAGGTTAAATAAGTAGGGTGACAATATACAGTCTTGACGTACTCCTTTCCCGATTTGGAACCAGTCTGTTGTCAACCCACATTTATTCACCAAGTGGTAGGGAGCCCAGAAACCTGGGAATAGTCTCATCCAGTCCATGGTCTAACAATTCTATGCAATAAGGAAATTAATTTGTCATGCTTAAATTGTACTCTGTGAATTCATAAGCTTTTACATCTTAAAGGTCTTTTCCATGAACTTAAAAATTATCAATTTAAGAATCAGTTATAGGAAATTTTCAGAGAATCATTTCAAATGTTCTCATAAATAGTATATCGTCTCTCACTTCTCTTTCCTCATATCCCGATTCTTGCCCACTGAAACATTTAGAGTGTTTATTGGTTTAGACCATTTGTTATAAATACTGATGCGTCATGCCATTTATATTGGATTTGGACTGTTTGTGACCACCCGAGGCATTTTCTTTTCTCCTCTCCTTCACTAGTGGCCTTGATAAACCTGCCTGTCCAGGACTGCACTTTCACTCCCAGAGGTAGGGTTACCTTTAGTTGGTGTGGCCACTGGGGAGCAAACCAGAATAAATGGTATTAAACTGAAACAACAGGAGATTTAAGTTAGAGAGAGACATGTTGAGAAAAGACACTTAGACACAGAACAAATTTCCTTTGTGAATTTAAGAATCTCATCATCATAAGTTTTTTTTTTTTTTTTTAGCATAGTCAGACTGAAGTTCAATAAGAGTCCCCACTTCATAGAGACAATTAAGTCATTTTTCCACCTTAATGAAAAGGTGAGAAGAGTCCATACTACTTGCATATGAGATTTAATATCCTATGAAAAGGAAGCATTTCATGTTATAGCCTATATAAAATTTCTCCTTCTGTTGTTAAGCATCTACTTGTGACTGAGAAACAAGGTTGAAAAACCACATTTATCACTAATGATGGAATTCTGTATCTGTTTTGAATCCTGGACTACACATTTGTTTTGAAGGATTTGTTTGAAGCTATTAGTCTATGACTGTTTTATAAGGCCTAGTGGAGTCATCTATACACACTTAGCACTTAGTTTCTGTTCATAATGCTGTTAAATGGAGTTAGTTCTCTAATAAGTGTAACAATGAAATCACATCTTTTTTCCCTGCAGGCTAAGGCATGATGCATTCTGCTAGCAGAATGGTGGTGTCTATCAGTCAAGGGATTTGTAATTGGAGAGAGAATTCTAGCTGTGGTAGGATAGAGCTCTATATTAGAGTCAGGCTACAAATAGGTGAAATGCGAACTTGCCTTATCATTAATACACTTGTCTTTCCACCTTTATTGGTCAGAGACGCTGTGCAAATCACATCAATTGACTGATTTTTTAATTGTTTTTCTCTTAACCCATCAATTCTTAATTTGGCATCCCCTCTATTGACACATGTCACCATTATTAAGGGCTAATCATGTTAGTTTTAGAATAATGAATATATCACTCTGACATAAACAAATTAACATGTTTAATAAACTTCTCACAGTAATGCAATTCCCCAGCTTTCCTTGGCCCCACCTGTGGCTCTGTAATGTAGTTCACTGGAGGTGATGGGGAGGGAGCAGAGTCCTTCTTCATAATTTTTATAGATGTTGAATGGTGTTGAAATAAAGGTTACATGCCAGTTGCCTATGGGCAGGATTGAATCTGCAGATGTATTTTGTTTGGTCCACATAATGCTGTCAAGATGTTTGATGTAGAACTTTGGTTCTCCTGGTAATGGCTCAGGAGATGGAATTCTCTACTGAAACATTTTGATAATCTCTGTCTAATGATAGTGGCTGGATTGTCGAAATAGATTTTTGCAAAGAGCAGAATTACTGAAAAGAATTAGATTTTGAGCTAGTTACAAAACAGCTTTGAGTCCTTTGTCACCATCTATTGTTTACTCCTTTTGGATTACATGATATACTGCTGCTGCTGCTGCTGCTGCTGCTGAGTCGCTTCAGTCGTGTCTGACTCTGTGAGACCCTGTAGATGGCAGCCCACCAGGCTCCCCTGTCCCTGGGATTCTCCAGGCAAGAACACTGGAGTGGGTTGCCATTTCCTTCTCCAATGCATGAAAGGGAAAAGTGAAAGTGAAGTCGCTCAGTCATGTCCGACTCTTAGTGACCCCATGGACTGCAGCCCACCAGGCTCCTCCGTCCATGGAAGTTTCCAGGCAAGAGTACTGGAGTGGGGTGCCAGGACCTTCTCCGTGATATACTTCTATCAGTGGCTTTTTTGATTGGTCTCTTATAACTTAAATCTCAGTTATATCCCTTCCTTTTAGCTATGATTTATCCACCTTCCCTTTCTGAGAAGGATCAAGGCATCTTTTGAAAACTTAATTTTCTCTTCTTTACTGCATCATTGCTCTGTTTCTTTAAGATTTGTTTAATCCTCTTAGTTGATTTTTTCCATTCTATGATCATGCTGTGAATTTTTCTGTGTCCTTTTTTGACGATTATTTATCTGATCACATATCATTTAGTCAGTCTATTAATTTAAAAGAAAACATTTATTGAACATCTGCACAAAGGTAAAAGTTTCATCAGTTGCCAGGTTCTACATCTTTGTTAACTAAGACAAAATCAAGATCTTATAGACAAATTGTTTTTAAACCATTAATTCTACAAATACAAGAAGGTATTTATAAAGAAGACTCTTCAAGGAACTATGAGAATACAGAAATAGGGGACTGATTCTGCTTATAGTGTATGGAATGTAAGGAGCTAGGTCTGGGAGACAGGAGACTCAAGGAGGGCATCTACAGAGGTGGTTTCAATAAACCCAGAGGTGGACTTACTAATGAAGCTTATACTTCAGGGCCTTGAGGTTACATGCAACTGGATCTCTTCCAATGTGTTCTTATGGTCTTGTGTTTTGTGCAGTATATTTTACCCATTGATATTTAAGATCATTTTTCTTTTTTTCTTACTCCAGCATCCCCTCCAACACACTTCCTTTTGGTTCAGGTGGGCTTGGAGAGGCCACATCCTTTTTAGAATGTGATTTGGAGGAAGTAGACATGGAAATAGTTTGGGTTAGTGGAATACATTTTTGCGGTTTGCAGTCATATCCCTGTGTAGATAAGTTATGGCTAGCCATCGCAATGTATGTATCAGTTCTAGGCTATCCCTCTAATATACAGTGTCAACTCACTCAGGGTTGGGTCACAGAGGTACAGGGTCAGACTTCATATCTTGATATGAACATTTCCTTTGGAACTGACACCATCAGAATGTGGATGGAGGAAGAGAAGCAAGAGTCAAAATGTGCAGAACAAGAAATTAATCTGTGGAAAATTCTTCCAGTCATTCGGTGTATAAAATTTTAAATCTAAGAGGATTTGATCTCATTGTTGAGTGGCCAAAATGAAAAAAATAGTGTATTCTCTCCTCCCAGGAATACACTCAATAGTGCCTTAAAATCTTAGAATATATATATATGTATGTGTATATATATATATATATGAATAATATTAGAGAGGTTTTTCTCAGATTTTCACATTCCTAAAAAATGACATGATCTTATAATGTTATGAACTGTAATGAATTTTCTATCAAAATATTTTTCATCCATACTAGAGGAAAGATCAGCTTATCTTTGTGTTTTATCTAGTGAAAACAAGATTACAAAATTGTTGTCATATAAAGAAACAAAAGAAAGAAAACAAAAGAAACAAAACAAAAGAAAAAAAAATAAAGAATATATGAGCAACAAATGTTGGCAAAACCATATTACAGAGCTGTGTCAATAGGTTGATTAATAAAAACATTATTCTATTTTTTCCAGTTTGGGAAATTTTGTAATATAGTTTTTAAAATGTGTAGTATGTTATCATTTATTTTCTCATTCTAAATACCTATTATACCTAGATCTATATTTATAAATATATAAATATTTATATATTTTTATTTATAAATATAAATATTTATAAATATATAAATATTTGTATTATTTTTCTTAATGAGGGCCCTAAAATTGTATAAACTTCTAGCAGCACAAACAAGACTAAATGAATTAAACTTCTCCAGGCAGACCTTGAATTTTTCAAGTTGAAGAAATAGTTTGTATAAGATTGATGTCACATATGATGCAAGATCCCACTAAAATTAGGCAAACTCAAGTTGGCCTAAATTAAAGAGTTCAATAAAGAGATATTATTTAAGTGTGAACAAGATGTAGAGGAACCATAAGGCATAGTGCATCGTATCTATTACCTGTTTTTTTATCAGCCCTGAACCTAAAGGTGTGAGGGAAAACAGCAGTACTAGAACTCAGAGCCAAGAACTTTGGCAAGAATGCCGCATGGATAGGAACTGAGTACTTTGGAAGGCGAAGAGACCAAGGTAACAACACTGGGGTGGAGTTGGTGAATTACATACACAAATCCTCTCTCCTTTCACTCCCTCCAATCTCCTGACTCATTCTTCCATTGTCCTAACCCTACTATAGCTAAAGGGAGCTAGTAAGGCCATTCAAATATATCAGAAAGCAAGAGGCAGAAAATCAGGTAGAGATGTGTATAACATGGGTTTGATGAGGCAAACAAAAATATCTGGCTATATATAGTATACATACATATATATATATATATTCTTAATGTATAAGTGAAAGTCGCACAGTTGTGTCCTACTCTGTGACCCCATGGACTATACATTCCATGGAATTCTCCAGGCCAGAATACTGGAGTGGGTAGCCTTTCCTTTCTCCAGGGGATCTTCCCAACCCAGGGATCAAACCCAGGTCTCTCGCACTACAGGCAGATTCTTTACCAGCTGAGCCACCAGAGAAGCCCCTTAATGTGTGTGTGTGTGTGTGTGTGTGTATGGTATGCTTGCAGTATGTATAATTGCATTCAAAAATGAAATCACACCTTTGGTTATTGCCTTATAACCTGTTTAACTCACTTAATAACTGACAAAAATGATAAACTCCTCTTTATTTGTGTCATGAGGTTTGGTTTTTTTTTTTTTTTTTTTTAAGCACATCTTCATAGGGCTATGTAGTCCTAAGTTCTGTGGCAGATGTATCAGAATTCATTTAGGTTACTTCAAATTTTTCACCATTATATAAAGACTTGTAATAAGCATTCCTGTAGATCATTTTTAAAATCAACAATATACATTTCCTTAAAACAAATTCAAATAAAATGCCATTGCTTTTGTAATCCAAGGGGATTCCCATTTCAAGTTCTTACCACCAAAGTGGTCTCCAGCGTGACTTCCCCGGTGGTCCAGTGGTTAAGACTCTGTGCTTCCAATTCAAGGTGTGTAGGCTTGATCCTTAGTCTGAGGACTAAGATCCCACATGCTTCATGGCACAACCAAAGCAAAAAAATGCTCTCAGGAAAAATCATGCCTTTTCCCCTTTGCCATTATCCACATATTAATGCTTATTTTCCTCACATCCTGTCCAAGTTACAGGCCCAAATATTTTAAAGACTGAGCTGCGAGCAGACTCCCCTGCCATCTCTCACCCCTTACTGTTTGTAATCTGAAATTCTCTTGGCAGTGAACAATGACTTCCCAATTTTGCATTCCAATGGCTATTTATCATTCTTATCATTGACCTTACAGCATTTGATGTTATTGACTTCAAACCTCTATTTGAGAGGAAGAAAAAAAAAAAAAAAAAAACTCTCTTCTTTTTTGGTTCTTTACAATACCCAATACTGATTTGAATCCTCTCTTTCTGCACTTTCTCTGCCTTCCTCTTTGGTTCCTACCTTCCAGCTTTCTGTTAGGCGTGACCATCTACTCTGGCTCAGGGCTCAGTGGGCTGTGTCCTGGCACAGAGTCCAGCAAGCCCTCATGCCTCTCACATTGGTCTTCTCTTTTCCTTCTCCAACACTCCTTCTCTCATTTGAACGCTTATTCTTTTTACTGGTCCCCCTGCTTCTAGTTCCAGATGTACACTCCTAAAACATTGCTTTGCTTACGGCAGTTTCAACAGGCTTGAGCATCCTGCATTCCTATTAACAAGCAAACGAAATACAAGCCAGCATTGGCATCTGCCTTCCCCAACTGCTGATCATGTAACCTACGTTCTAGTTCTAGCCTCGCTGCATAGTTCACTTTTGTTTTCCTTCCATCTGTAATTCATTTTCTCATCTGTGCCCTTCAAAAAATCCTCCCCTTTTCATTAAGACTTGACTCAAAGGCACCTCCTTTAAGAATCTTTCTCTAGTCACCTCCATTAAAAATGACCCCAGTCTTCCAGGGTCTGTATTTCAGACCTCTTTCTATCAACATTGTAGCCAGTTGGGGAGCCTTAAAACCTCTATGAGATTATAAACTGATTGAAAGTAGAATCAGGTACTGTTTATCTTCCCCTGAGCACCCAACATAGGGTTTTATTGTTGGTAAGTGATTAATAAATATTAAGTGAAAGAGCCAGCCTAGGAGCAATTGTACAGAGCCTTGGAGTTTAAGAATAGTTAGGGAAAGCTCAGAAATAGTCTACTGTGCCAGAAATCTCTTCGGATTGAGTCTTATGAAGCATCTGACTTAAGTAAGTTAAGGATAGGACAGAAATGTAAATTTCATGTCTTTGGTTAAGCAGTGAATACGTCTGAAATGGCTATCTTGGCTGCCCCAGAATTCTGAAAACTGTAACAGGATTTGTATTTCATTGTGAAAGATCCAACAGTTTCCTCACATTCAGACCACTGAACAATTCAAAGTGGAGCACATTCTTTGAAGGTGCATGGCCACGTTTGCCACTGCAAACACCAGGCAGACAGTTGACTTCTCCGTCTCCTTTGCTGTGTTCTGGCCTTGCCCAAAGGGGACAGACTTCATTGTCCCATTCCCCCAGTAGTGTTTCAAAGGGGCACATTAAAATCATGGAAATGGTTATTAACCATGGGATCAGAAATGAGAAGCAAGAAAAACCTCCTTCCTGTCATGAACAACGTAAATCCATTTTGCCACTTTTAACAAAGGAAGAAAGATGCAGCAGTGCGGTGTGGGAAGCACTCATATGATTTCTGTTCAAGTTCACTCTGTATTTGGCTTTCCCTTCCTGGGTGGCTTCAGGCTAGTCATTTCACTTATTTGTGCATGGCCGTGGCGTGAGGTTAGTAGCACCTCCCCACTCCTACCCCTGCCTCCCGGGCTGGAGGAGCGGCAGTTGCTAATGCTGAGAGGTCTTCCTGGCCTTGCGCTGACTCCCACACAGTGAGATACCCCGTGTAATTTCTCCAGCACCTTTCCCAAGCATGGAAACATCCTACGACCCAGCAGTGAACAAGGAGGCGGCGGGAGGCAGCACCAACGGGCGAAATCTAACATGTTCAGGAAAAACAAAATGAAGCAGCAAAGCTCTTTAGAGCAAGAGAGGCTTTTAAAGGGAGTCCTCCCCAGGTAATGTAAGCAGCTGCTTTCTCACCACTCTCACGAGGGCATGCCACAGGGCCAAACAGGCAACCCCTCCAGCCCCGGGGAGAAAGAACTGAGCTGCAATAGGGACCAAATCCATTTATTTTCATGTTGCAATAAAAATACTGGATAGTTTGTAAATCACACATGCTCTGATCGCATTCCTTTTAAGAATACACAGCAGATTTTCTTACTCTGGGCGCAGCCAATTTATTCACATAGGGGAGGCGTTTGATCAGCCTCCCTGCACAGGGGTTCTTAGATGAATGTGGCTGCTTGGTTTCTTACTAAATTAGGAGCTGCAGAGGAAGTGTGACCAGAGATGGAGTGCTGGGAAGGTGCAGGAATCTTCATGTGGAAAATTTAGCTTGTGCCCTACAGGGACTATGCAGGTGGGAAACGGCATTCATGTCTGGTCAGTTTTAATTTCGAACACAGCTTACAATCTGCAGTTCAGCCACATGTTGACCCCCAATTAAACCATGCCATGTAAGGCCCCAATGGCATGAATACAGAGAAATCCCATTCTCCACAGCGCTGTCAGGAGCAGAATAGAATGGTAATTTTGCATTTGGTCTTGTCAGCCTGCATTTTAATGCATTTTCTAATATGACCACCTGATCCAGAATCGAACGCGCATTGTTCTCCCTGATAAGCCTAGGGGAAAAAATTCCTCTAAGGCATCTTTGCAAAGGGACTTATCTCTTTAAGTTTGTTGAGTTTCTGAGTAGGTGGAATAGGTTATGCTTTGCATTTCAAGAAATAGAACGAAATGCCACCAACAACACAGAATTTAAATAGTGCATAGCTGAAGCTCAGAGTATGCTCTTCAAAGAAAATTTGATTTGACCCACACCTGAGATATGTGTTGTTATGACTGTTAATTGGATCCTCAAATCATTTTAAAATGGCCATCAATGCCATGAGTGTTTTAGTTATCAAATGACTAGGGCTAGGTAGTGTTGAAAATCCTATGGTGGCATAGACAGTAAAGAATCCGCTCTCAGTACAGGAGACCTGGGTTCGATCCCTGGGTCAGGAAGATCCCCTGGAGAAGGGAACGGCAACCCAGTCCAGTATTTTTGCCTGGAGAATTCCATGGACAGAGGAGCCTGGCAGGCTGTAGTCCGTGGGGTCACTAAGAGTTGGACACGATGGAGTAACTAGAACTTTTACTTTTCAGGTAATGTTAGCTTTATACATGAAAACAAAATGTTACAGCATAATGCCTTGAAGATCTTGTAACTATATAAGGGAGTGATTAAGAGAACAGGCTCTGTAGAAAGACATGCTCAGTTCAAATCCTGGCTCTGTCCCTTGGCAGAGTGACAAATTCCACCTATTTGAAGTGGGGTGATAATAACCTCGTAGGATTGGCTTGAGAGTTAACTGAGATAAATTGGCTTAAGGGCTATGCACCATGCCTTACATAAAATGTGCACATACATAAATGTTTACTTTTATCGTGATTAAGGGTCAGATTAATGTGTTTTGAATGCTTGGTAAGTACCAGCAACATTGCCAGTTTCCATCTTTGAAAACTTATGTCTAGGAGAGTAGCATAGTACCTTGTGGTCTTATCGTGAAAGAAGGTTTTATTATTGGAGCTCCCTCGGGTCTCCCTGGTTCATTTAAAGGCTGTCTCCCTTACTGTTCCTCCTCCTGCATACACCCTCCTTCACCTGGGTTACTGCCTCTATTGTAGGACCTGTGACCCTGTTATTCAGCCCCTGAGACTTTTAACCTTTTGTTATTGTGTATATATATTTCCCACATCCCTCTTTTTGAAATAGGCTATACGCTCTTTGAGGGCAGGTAGCATATCTGTATATACATACCACTTTAAAGTTTGATAGCTGCATTTTCTCCTGGAAAACAAGTGGATAGGAACTAGCACTCAGAAAATTAAGTTTGTTGCTGGCAGTATCTTCCCAGACTTGGAAAGAAATTAGAAAACCTTGCATGATTTCCACACACACAGCCTGCATCAGCATTGGTAAGCCCTTAGCCTCTCTAAAGAGATTGTCAAGACAAAAAGACTATACAGATGAGAGGAATAGAGAATTAGAAAGACATTTCAGCTCTTCACGCTTCCACTTTAAGCCTCTCCACAAAGTGTCTTATTCTCTACCCGTGGAAAGAAAGTTAGGCTCATTACATTAATTTATGAATTCAAGGCAGAGAAGCTGTGAGCTGACACCTAAAATCCTATCATTTGTCTATCTATCTATCATCAGTGCCTCCCCTTGGAGTGTGTGCAGAGACACAGCATATCTGAGGGTATGTCCTCTTTTGTACTATTCTGATCATCTTCATGAGAAAGCCAGTTGGCCATAAACATAACTAGGGCTCCAATGAATACAGCTTGGGTTGCTGCTCTCAGCGGTTCACACATAGCCTTCTGCTTGTACAGATGATCCGCCCATCTCTCTCATTATTGTGCTGCTTGCACAATCATTGAGAAACAACTGCAGCCTCGTGGCTGACGGACCAAACGCCAGCGTGAGGAGTGCATTTCCAGTATATCTGCCACTGTTTTCTTTAACGATTTTTCAAACGAATACGGTCTCCATCCTTCCGTCCTTTAGAAAGTGTGTGTTGAGCTTCAATGATTTCAAAGCTAATGGTAAAATATGCACTCTGCAGCATCGCTCTGTCAAGAAGATTTGAATCATTATTTGTCCTCTTCCTCTGGACAGACTGTAGGGTTAAATGGTTGGGGTTTTTGAAACAAAAGATTTATACTCCATTTTCTTTCGTACTATCCATCCACGCCTCCTGTAATAGGAGCCGGTTGGAAAGCTCTGCGTCTGGGTTGTCATTTCTCTTGCATGGTATATATTAGAGTCCAAACGACCTCTACACCATCAAGGTTCCACAAACCTTAAATTTAAGCTACCTGCTCCACCAAAGTACCAAAAACAATAACTTTTTTATGTTGCAACAAACATTACATTTAATGAGTACAGTGCACATGTAATGATACAGTGAATCAGTGTGAAGCCTCAAATAATGATTTCTGTTGGCACTATAAAAGGAATGTAATTTTTCTTGTTGAAATACCATTTTTCAGTTACTGCATGAGTGATGTGGTAATTATCCCCTACACCTGGGATTTAAATCCAATCCTACAAGCCCATTTTCTGTTTGCAAGCTGTCAGGCTGATGCATAGGCTTTGTTCTTATCTGGCAGTAGGCAAGGAATCGGTAATTCAGAAACAACAAAGCCACTGATGGGTCATCATGTAATCTGCACTGAAAATTGCAATCTGTAATGAGATTGGAAACGCAGATGAGGTGACTAAAATTGATTACCTACCATATCTGAAAATTTCAATTTTATTGCACAAATATGATCAAACTAGTCCATAAGTTTGGGGATTAGTTGAGAAAGAATAAAGATTACTTTTAAATTAGGTGAATGCAGATAAGTTATTTAAATGTAAATTATTTGCTTTATAGCAATATGGTTGGTCTGCAGGGTAATTCAAATGGCCACATATTTTAAGTTCCCTGATGGCATCATTTCTGTCTGGGAGTTCCAATTAAAGATGACATATATACTTTCTGCTCTTAAAGGGAGTACAGCAAAGCAGGCTGTGAATGAAACTCACACCAATCCCCAGGCCACAAAAATTCACCTTTCATAAGCTTATGATGGAAGGAAATAATCATCTAGATATCTTGGGAGCTTCAAAGATCAAGCAGCAGACTGTGCTTCGAGTACTGTAAACATTCCCCCCACGCACACCCTCTGCCCCCAACTTACAATATCTTCCGAGGAGTCAGGCCTTGTGAGTTTAGCTTAGAAGCTAAGATGACACAGGTTCATAGTCCTTTGCTTCTCATAGGAAGCACAAACTTCATATAATCTTGGAACTCTAAGAGATATTGGTGATATTCTGGTCCAACCTCTAAGCTACTATGAACATCTCTCTACTCCTTGTCAGTAACACAACTATAAATCCTACATACTGGAAATCTGGCAGAACTTAGTGATCTTGAAACAAAAGGTATACCTGATAAGGAATCATTATCATGATGTGATTTCAGAAATGAATGACAATGATAATATGTTCATATAATGCCACCAAAATATTTTACCTCTTAGTCTAGCTTCCCAGAAAGTATCTATTAGAGTGACAATAAAAAGCACTGAGAGATCAATTCCGTTTGAGGGAATATCTTCTAACAAAAATATCAAAGCTCAACATGCCTTGTCTTTTAGGGGCACCAAGGCAAAAAAATGTTTTCATCCTGTGGGCTATAGTTGCTATTGCAACTGCTAGAGATTCTCCTATTTTTGAAAGTTTTTTTAAAATAGATTATGGAAAAAGAAGAATTCCCCTCTGGCCATTGTATTCATAATCTTTACTCTTAAGTTAGTTGAGGAGCTAGGAGGACACATTAGTGAAGAGTTGGGTCACATGCTCTGAATTACTTTCCAGCATAAATTTCATATTCAGAAACACCTTCAGAATTTCACTGGTTTCCTTTTTTAGTAAAGGTACAGTCTTTTTAGGCCTTTTTCAATAAACCAGTTCTATTCAGAAGGGAGATCTTTCGGAATTTCTCAATCTGTAACAGTTAATTCTTGTTTTTATTATCAGTAGTAGTAGTAGGAGTAGTGGTTACAGTAGCAGCAGCAGTGAGTTTTATTTTACTTTATTTTCAATCTGGTCCTCTTACATTGTGATTTTCTTGTGCAGTTCCTCTGAGATCCATAGAGAAGGTTCAGTGACAGCTCAAACAGGATGTAGTCACTGATGCTAATCTGCAAAGTTCCAGAATAACTAAGGTTCTAGCAGTACAAATTAACATTTGCTAGGCTTTATATTCCATTGTTACTTATCTTACCCATTTTGTATTTTCTTCTTCCAAAGTAGAAGGGAAAGAAAGGAAGGAGTTCTTGTTCATTTATTAAACTACAGAAAGGTTTACAACACTCCAAGAATCATCTACATTCTTTGGAACAGCTTTCTTTATTCTTGCTCTTTCTGTTTCAAAAGTTAAACCATTTCCTTCTGCAGTAAACTCATTTTCTCCTTTACATCCATTTGTTTTTCCTCTTCTGAAAATCCCATTATTCCTTTACATGAAAAAGATTTTTAATGCTTCTCACTTCTGGCCTCCAAATCTCACATTCAAAGCATGTAAGAAGAGATGATATCTGTTGTCCCTGCTCCCACATCACCCATCTTTACTTCCTCTAACACAAATCTGACTCCTGGCCTCTCTTTTTTTATTGAAACTGCTTATTTCATGAACCCTGGTGCAAGCCACTACAGTTTCTAGCCTGGAGGGCTTCAGAGTCCTAAAGGATCTCTCACTTCCCATCATGCATCTCTAAAATTCAGTCTCCATAAAGTTGTCAGAGTTATCCTTTTAAAACATAAACTTGATGATGTCACTCATGCTTAAACCCTCCACTGGCTTCACTTCACACTGAAAATAAAATCCCAATACCATACTCTGGTCTGCAATTTTATGGTCTCTGTAAATCTCATCTCATACAGTTCTCAGGCTCATTCACTGCACTATAGCCACCCTCTGCATCTTTGAACTTAACCAAGTTGTTCCTGCAATAGGATCTTGGCCATAGCATGTCAGTTTTTTATGGCTGGCTCCTCCCAGTAAGTCGGATCACAGCCATATTACCCCTTCTTCAGAGAGGCCAAACCAATCAAAAATAAAAATATTTTTTGAGTCACTTTCTAGTGGAGCATTCTCTTCAAATTCCTGGATAGCATCTATCATTTCTGATATTTCTTTTATTATTAGTGTTGTCATTTTATTTTATTTTTTTGTCTTTTCCAACTTTATGTAAGTTGTATGAGAGCAGGGATCTTGCTTGTCTCACTCACCTTTGAAACCCAAACTTTAAAACTCTCATGGCACACAGTGTACATTCAGTAAAGATGTTAGAAAAAACATCAATACATCTCCTAATAATTTTGTCTAATTGCTTTTTATTCATTTTTTCACTAATCAATTTTCCATATCTTAATGCAAAACTGATACTGTTGACATATCCCTTCTTGAAATTCTCTTGGCCTTTAAATTCTGTTTTATATATTCTGCATTTTCTTCCTACTTCTTCAGTTCCTTTTCCAGTCCTATAATTAAATGGTTGAGTTTCCCCAGTTTACATAATTGTCCTTCATTTTCTCATTGTCTTTCTTGGGTATTTCAGATACTCCCATGACTCTGATGGATGTGACAAAGAAAAACTGCAAAACTGTACTGGATAAGTTAAACAGAAAAGGAAGACTTTATTCAAAACCTTTGCAATAGATGAGAGATATTGAACTCAACTCTGCTGAGACAAAAGGCAAGAGAGCTTAAAGCAGTGGGGTGAGCTTGTGGAAAACTCATAGAAAAGAGTACTAGGGGGAGGTTGATCAATGTGTATAGACCATCTGTGTTTGCTGACTGGTGCTTATTGAAGTTAGGCTCATACCCTCCCATAGAGACTGAGGAATAAAAACACTATCTTTCTTGAAGATTACATTTCAAAGAGATGGCTCCCAGGTCCTTGAACAAGACTTTCCTGGGTTATAAAACTAGCAAGAGGCTGGGAGAAAATTTACCTCTTGATGGGCCAGACCAATAATTTACAATTACACATTTTCTAAAGTAAATGCTCTAAGAAAAATGAAGTTAGAGTATTTAGACTAAAAGAAATCTGTCTAAAGTTTAGTTAGGCTTAGGGGAACATTAAGGTCATCTTGGTTGAATTCAATTATCAGGTTTCTTTTCATATCTATATGTTCAGACCTGATGCCCTGACAAGCTGATAGATATCCTGCAGTTTTTCCTGCATTTTTAGTTGCCTGTTGAATACCTCCAAGTATCCCATTTTCACACCCAACTCTTTATGTTTAAAACCAAATCTAACCTTTCTTTTCTTTTTAAAAATTGAGATATGATTGACATATGCTATCATATACCAGTTTTATGTATACAAAGTAATGATTTAATATATGTATATATTGCAAAATGATTATCAAAACAGTTATCATCTATCACCACACATAGCTAAAATTTTCTTCCTGGGGTAAAAACTTGTAAGATTTACTCTCTTAACAAAGTATACAGTGCACTATCACTAACTATAGTCACCGTGCTATACATTATTTATCCACAACTTATTTACCTTATAACTGAAAGTTTGTACCTTCTGACCACCTTCATCCACTTTGCCGATTCCCTCATTCCCATCCCCCCTGCCTCTGAACCACTAATCTGTTTTCTGTATGTAGATATTCATTTTTGCTTTTCTGTTCTCCAGTTTTATTGAGAAATAATCAATGCAGGTCACAGTAGAAATTTAAGGCATATAGCTGCTGCTGCTGCTGCTGCTAAGTTGTTTCAGTCGTGTCCGACTCTGTGTGACCCCATAGACGGCAGCCCACCAGGCTCCCCGTCCCTGGGATTCTGCAGGCAAGAACACTGGAGTGGGTAGGCATATAGCTAGATGGTCTAATTTACATGTATTCTGAGATGATTATGAGCTAACATCCATCTTTTAAATATAGGAACAGTTTTAAATAAAGCAAAAATGAGAAATTTTCTTGTGATGAGAACTCTTAGGAGTTACTCTCCTAATATCTTTCGTATATGTCCTCCTGCAACATTAGCTATAATCACCATGTGTCCATTACATCCCTAGTATTTAAGTATCTTATAACTGCAAGGAACTTTTGACCACCTTCCTCCACCCTCTACCTCTAGTAACCACAAGTCTGATCTCTTCCTATGAGTTAATCTTTTTTTTTATTCTTTTCTTTTTTAAGATTCCACACAGAAGTGAGATCATACAGTATTTATCTTTGACCTATCACCTAGCATAATGCCTTCAAGGTCCATCCATATTGTCGCAAATAGTAGGATTTCTTCACTTTTTAATGGTTAAATCATATTCAGTTGTAGCTATAAATATACCACGAATTCTTTATTCATCCATTGGTGGATACTGAGAAAGTTTCCATGTCTTGATCATTAAAAACAATGCTTCTGTGAGCATAGGATTGCAGATATGTTTTTGAGTTAATGTTTTCATTTCCTTTGGATATGCGCCTAGATGTGGGATTGCTAGGTCATATGGTATTTCTATTTGTAATTTTTTAAGGATCCTCCATACTGCTTTCTGTGTGTGTGTGTGCTAAGTCACTTCAGTCCTGTACAACTCTTTGTGATCCCATGGTCCAACAGGCTCCTCTGTCCATGGGATTTTCCAGGCAAGAATACTGAAGTGGGTCGCCATGCCCTCCTCCAGGGGATCTTCCTGACCCCGGAATTGAGCCCACAGCTCCATGCAGTCTCTTGTGGTTCCTGCATTACAGTCAGATTTTGTATCACTGGGCCATCAGGGAAGCTTCTGCTTTCCATAGTGACTGTGCCAATTTATAATCCCACCAACCATATGCAAGGATTTTCTCTCTACTCCACTTCAACATTTGTTATCTTTAATCTTTTTGATAATTGCCATTCTAACAGGTGTGATGTAGCTTTGATTTCCCTTTCCCTTATGACTAGTGATGTTGATTGAGCATGTAACTATTGACCACTCATATATCTTTTTTGGAAAAATGTCTATTCAGCTCGTGGCTCATTTTTAAATTATTTGTTTATTTGCTATTAAGCTGTATGTATATGTATATCAGATTTAAAGTTTACAAATATTTTTTCCCATTCCGTAGGTTGTCTTTTCACCTTGAAGATGTTTTTCTCTGTGTATAAGCTTTATGGCTTGATGCAGTTCCACTTTTTTTTTATTGTTTATGCTTTAGGTGTCATATCCAAAAGATCATTAACAATACTCATGTCAAGGAGTTTTATTCCAGTGTTTTATACTAAGGGTTTCATGGTTTCAGGTCTTACATTATAGTCTTTGATGCATTTTTAGTTAATTTTTGTGAGTAGTATAAGATGTGGGTCCGGTTTTGTTCTTCTACATTTAAATATCCAATTTCCCTAGTACTGTATATTAATAAGTCTGTATTTTCTCCACTTCCCTTGTCAAATGTTAGCTGACCGTGCACGCTTAGGTTGATTTCTGGGCTCTTGATTTTCTCCCATTGGTCTATTCGTTTCTATGTTAGCCCCATTCTGTTTTGATGACCGTACCTTTTTGTATATCCTGAAATCAGGAAGTCTGATATCTCCTGCTCTTTTCTTCTTTCTCAGAATCTCTTTGGCTATTCAGGATCTTTTGTGGTTCCATATAAGTTTGAGGAGTGTTTTTTCTACTTCTATAATAAATATCATTGTAATATTGATATTGCATTGAATCTATAGGTGGCTTTTAGTAGTATTGACATTTTAAAAATTTTAAGTGTTCCAATCCATGAATATGAAATACTTTCTCATTTCCTTATGTCTTCTTTGATTACTTTCACTAGTATATTGTAGTTTTTGGAGTAGAGATCTTTCACTTTCTTAGTTAAATTTATTTTTAAGTATTTTATTGTTTTTGATAATATTATAAATGAAATAGATTTCTTTATCTGTTTTTCACAAAATGTATAGTTAGTGTATCAGAAAATCATGAATTTTTATATGTTATCTTGTATCCTGTAAACTTTACTAAATTCATTGATTAAATATAACAGTTTTGGGGGGAGGTAATCTTTAGGGTTTTCTACATATAAAATTATGTCATCTGCAAATAAAGACAGTTTTGCGTCCCTTTTCAATTCTGATTTTCACTTCTTTTTCTTGCCTGATTGCTCTAGCTAGGACTTCTATGTCAAATAGGAATGGAGAGAGTGAGAACCCTTGTCTATTCCTGATCTTAGAGGAAAAGTTTTAACCTTTCACCATTGAATAGGATGTTAACTGTGGCCTTGTAATATATAGTCTTTATTATGTTAATGTATTTTCCTTCTATGCCTAATTTGTAAGTGGTCTTTTTTAAAATTGTGAATGGATGTTAAGTTTTGTCAAATGCTTTTTCTGTATCGATTAAGATTACCATGATCCTTTTCTTTCATTCTGTTAAAGAGATGTGAAGTGTCACATCCGTTGATTTGCATATGTGGAAATATGGGGCTTTCCAGGTAGCACTAGTGGTCAAGAACCCACCTGCCAATTCAGGAGACATAAGAGTTGTGGGTTCGATGCCTGGGTCGAAATAGTCCCCTGGAGGAGGCCATAGCAACCCATGTGGAGAGTGGGTTCTTACCTGGAGAATCCCATGGACAGAGGAACCTGGTGGGCTACAGTCCAAGCGGTTGCAATGAGCCAGACAGAACTGAACTGACTTAGCACGCACATGTGTTGAAATATCCTTGCACCCCATAGATAGATCTTACTTGATCATGATGGTTAATCCTTTTAATGTGCTTCAGGATTTGGTTTGCTAGATTTTTATTGAGAACTTTTGTATCTGTACTCATCAGCGGCATTGAGCCATGCTTTTCTTTTCTTGTATCATCCTTTTCTGGTTTTGGTATTAGTATGTGTGTTAGTTGCTCAGTCATGTCTAACTCTTTGTGACGCCATGGACTGTGGCCCACCAGGCTCCTCTGTCCATGGGATTCTCCAGGCAAGAATACTGGAGTATGTTGCCATTTCCTTCTCCAGGGGATGTTCCCAATTCAGGCATCAAACTGGGGTCTCCTGCATTGCAGGAGCCTGCATTACATCTGAGCCACCAGGGAGTCTCTGGTGAAATCAGTATGATCCTGGCCTTCTAAAATAGGTTTAGGAATGTCCCCTTCTCTTTGAAATTTTAGAAGAGTTTGAGAAGGACTGGTTTAATTTTTCTTTAAATATTTGATTAAGTTCACCAGTGAAGCCATTTGATCTTGAGTTTTTCTTTGTTGGCAAAGTTTTGATTACTGGTTTAATTTCCTTCCTTGTATTTAATCTATTCAGATTTACTATTTCTTCCTGATTTAATCTTAGTAAGTTGTATGTTTCTAATTTTTTTTTCCATTTCTTCTAGGTTGTACAGTTTGTTGGCATATAACTGTTCATAGTAGCCTTCTATAATCTTTGAATTTCCATGTTATCTGTTGTAATGTCTCCTTTTTCATTTATAATTTTATTCATTTGAGTCCTTTCTCTTTTCTCCTTGGTTAGTCTAGCTTAAAGCTTTGACAATTTTGTTTATCTTTTCAAAGAACCAACCATTAATTTGATTATTTTTTTCTACTGATTTCCTATTCTCTGTTTCATTTATTCCTATTCTAAACTTTATTTCCTTTCTTCTGGTAACTTTGGTCTCAGTTTCCTTTTTCATTTCATTTGATCCATTGGATGTTCAGCAGAGTGTTGATTAATTTTCATTTTTTGTGAATGCTCCAGTTTACCTCTTGTTATTGATTTCTAGTTTCATGCCATTATGATCAGAGAAGATACTTAGTACAATTTCAATCTTCTAGAATTTGTTAAGACTTGTTTTGTGGCCCACCACAAATGGTCTACCCTAGATTATGTTCCATGCGCATGTGAGAATAATTCTTTGTGGATGAGCTTCTGATGTATCTATGAGTATTATATTTTTTTAAGATTCCACAAATAAATGAGATAATATAGTATTTGCCTTTCTCTATCTTATTTTACTTAGCATAATGCCCTCAGGGTTCATTCATGTTGTCTCAAATGGCAAAATTTCCTCATTTTTATGGCTGAATGATATTCCATTGTGTATATGTAGAGAGAGACTATATTTTCTTTATCAATTTTTCGTCAGTGAACACAATGCTGTTTTCATGCCTTGTCTACTTTTGTAAATGTGCAATGAACGTGGCAGTGCTAGACATCTTTCAAATAGTGATTTTGTATTTTTCAGAGAAATACCCAAAAGTGGAATTGTTACATCATATTACAACTCTATTTTTAACTTTTTAGAAAATTTCATGCTGTTTTCCGTAGTTATTGTATCAACTTAAATTCCTACCAACAGTGAACAAGAATTTCCTCTTCTCTACATCCTCACCAACAATTTGCTATTTCTTATCCTTTTAATAATAGCCATTCTAACTGGCTATTGAAGAAAGTAGGGAAAACCACTAGGTCATTCAGGGATGACCTAAATTGTAAGGGATGACCCTTACAATTATAAAGTGGAAATGACAAGTAGATTCAAGGGATTAGATCTGATAGAAACAGTGCCTGAAGAAGTGTGAAGAGAGATTTGTAACATTGTACAGGAGGAAGTGATCAAAACCATCCCCAAGAAAAAGAAATGCAAAAAGGCAAAATGGTTGTCTGAGGAGGCCTTACAAATAGCTGAGAAAAGAAGAGAAGCAAAAGGCAAAGGAGAAAGGAAAGATATCAGATCAGATCAGATCAGTCGCTCAGTCGTGTCTGACTCTTTGCGACCCCATGAATCGCAGCACGCCAGGCCTCCCTGTCGATCACCAACTCCTGAAGTTCACTCAGACTAACGTCCATCAAGTCAGTGATGCCATCCAGCCATCTCATCCTCTGTCATCCCCTTCCCTTCCTGCCCCCAATCCCTTCCAGCATCAGAGTCTTTTCAAATGAGTCAACTCTTCGCATGAGGTGGCCAAAGTACTGGAGTTTCAGCTTTAGCATCATTCCTTCCAAAGAAATCCCAGGGCTGATCTTCAGAATGGACTGGTTGGATCTCCTTGCAGGAAAGATATACCTTTCTGAATTCAGAGTTCCAAACAGTAACATAGAGAGACAAGAAAGCCATCCTAAGTGATCAATGCAAAGAAATAGAGGAAAACAATAAAATGGGAAAGACTAGAGATCTCTTCAAGAAAATTAGAGATACCAAGGGAACATTTCATGCAAAGATGGACCCAATAAAGGAGAGAAACAGTATGGACCTAACAGAAGCAGAAGATATGAAGAAGAGGTGGCAAGAATACACAGATGAACTATACAAAAATGATGTTAATGACCCAGATAACCATAGTGGTGTGATCACTCACCTAGAGCCAGACATCCTGGAATGTGAAGTGAAGTGGGCCTTAGGAAGCATCAGTATGGACACAGCTAGTGGACATGATGGAATTCCAGTTGAACTAATTCAAATCGTAAAAGATGATGCTGTGAAAGTGCTGCACTCAATATGCCAGCAAATTTGGAAAACTCAGCGGTGGCCACAGGACTGGAAAAGGTCAGTTTTCATTCCAATCCCAAAGAAAGGCAATGCCAAAGAATGTCCAAACTACTGCACAATTGCACTCATCTCACACGCTAGTAAAGTAACGCTCAAAATTCTCCAAGCCAGGCTTCAACAGTATGTGAGCTGTGAACTCTCAGACGTTTAAGCTGAATTTAGAGAAGGCAGAGGAACTGGAGATCAAATTACCAAAATCTGTTGGATCATCGAAAAAGTGAGAGAGTTCCAGAAAAACATATATTTCTGCTTTATTGACTATGCCAAAGCTTTTGACTGTGTAGATCACAATAAACTGTGGAACATTCTTCAAGAGATGGGGATACCAGACCACCTTATCTGCCTCCTGAGAAATCTGTATGCAGGTCAAGAAGCAACAGCTAGAACCAGACATGGAACAACTGACTGGTTCCAGATTGGGAAAGGAGTGTGTTATGGCTGTATTTTGACACCCTGCTTATTTAACCTATATGCAGAATACATCATGTGAAGTCCTGGGCTGGATAAAGCACAGGCTGGAATCAAGATTGCCAGGAGAAATATCAACAACCTCAAATATGCAGATGACACCACCCTTATGGCTGAAAGCCAAGGGGAATTAAAGAGCCTCTTGGTGAAAGTGAAAGAGGAGAGTGAAAAAGCTGGCTTAAAATTCAACCTTCAAAAAAGTAAGATCATGGCATCTAGTCCCATCACTTCATTGCAAATAGGTGGGACAACAGTGGAAACAGGGACAGATTTTATTTTCTTTGGCACCAATGTCACTGCAGATGGTGACTGCAGCCATGAAGTTAAAAGACACTTGCTCCTTAGAAGAAAAGCTATGACAAACTTAGACAGCATATTAAAAAGCAGAGACATTACTTTGCCGACAAATATCCATACAGTCAAAGCTATGGTTTTTCCAGTAGTCATGTATGGATGTGAGAGTTATACCATAAAGAAAATGGAGTGCCAAAGAAGTGAAGCTTTTGAACTGTGGTGTTGGAGAAGACTCTTGAGAGTCCCTTGGACTGCAAGGAAATCCAACTAGTCAATCCTAAGGAAATCAATCCTGAATATTCATTGGAAGAACTGATGCTGAAGGTGAAGCTCCAGTACTTTGGCCACCTGATATGAAGAGCTGATTCATTAGAAAGGACCCTGATGTTGGGAAAGATTGAAGGCAGGAGAAAGGGATGACAGAAGATGAAATGGTTGAATGGCATTACCAACTCAATGGACATGAGTTTGAGTAAGCTCCAGAAGATGATGAAGGACAGAGAAGCCTGGCTGCAGTCCATGGCATGGCAAAGAGTCAGACAAGACTGAGCAACTGAACAGCAGCAACAACATTCTAACTAATGTGAAGTTATATCTTTTGCGGTTTTGATTTGCAGTTACCCTTCTTTTCTTTTGAAGTGTTTCTTACATTTATCATTTCCTTTTCATTTCTACTGTCACGGCTTTTATTAACTAAATGCCATTTTAACCCTTTTCCCAACTTCATTCTTTGGTACTCAGTGGTCCTCTGGTAAATTTCCTAAAATACTACTCTAAGCACATCCCTGTTGTATAAAATCTTCAATGACTCTCCATTATCTGCCTGGTCCTAAGAGTATCCACTCTAGAACTGGAAATACTCTTTAACCCTCAAGTTATCAAGATTTTTTAGTTTTATAAAAGACCCTACTGATTTTAACCACTTAGGGTTACTGGAGAATTCTTAAAATTGTAGTAAGTAAGAAAAATAGTAGTAGGAAGAGAGTGTGTCCCAGATTAATTGGAATGGTGCCTTGACAATGGTGTAAAAAGTGATAGTAAGAAAGACAGTGAAAGAATGTAAGAGGGGAAGGCAGTATCTCCATTCATGGTCTTTAAAAATCTTCCATTAGGTCAGATCTTAGTGTTTATCTTTTTGTGGTCCCCAGTCCATATGGGCTTATTCATCTTTTAATGTTTTCTACTACCTAAACCAAAAGCAACTTCTATCAATTTATAGTCATGCAAACAAAACTGGGAGCCATCTTGCGAAGTGACTCCTGGAAATTTATTCATTGGTCAATCCAGTCGTGTGACTGTGAAATACAATTACTCACAAACTTGTCTGCATTCAAGAAGAGGTGGTAAAATCAGCTACTTAAGCTTCAGTGAAAAGAAAACACTGGGATTACTAATGTTCCTTGCAGGATCAGTTGGAATCACAGATAGCCATGGAAGAGAAAATGCAATTCAGAGAGAAATGTACTTATGTTTTGCTGAGCCCACTCCTCAGGTGTCTTTGTACTTCATTTTCCAGGGCATTTTTTCATTTCAATATTATTTTTTATGGTAAAAATCAGGATGAACATGCCATTCTAGGCACTTAGAACACAGATGCCAAGCTTCTCCATACGTGTTTATGTATATGCATTAAGTATTCAAGATTGGCCTATGGATAGTCAGAAAAAGGAAAAGAATTCACAGAAACTAAATTGGTCAATGTGTAACTAGGTAGCTTCATTTAAGGACTAGAAGGCCACTAGATCAAGAAATATCCCCAATTCTCTCAGTAAAGAAGAGTTATCTTTTTCTGAAATACAGGCATAACTTACTTTATTGTGTTTCATTTCATTGCACTTCCCAGATATTGAATTTTTTCACTTTGAAAATTCATGGCAACCTTGCATTGGGCAAAGCTATCAGCACCATGTGTCTAATAGAATTTACTCATTTTGTGTCTCCGTGTCACATTTTGGTAATTATTACACTATTTCAAATTTTTTCCTTATTATGGTATTACTGTCGTAGTCTGTGATCAGTGATCTTTGATGTTACTGTTGCAAAATGATTATGACTTGCTGAAGACTCAGATGGCTCATTTTTAGCAATAAAGTATTTTTTATTTAAGGTATATAAATTGGTTTTTAGGTGTAATGCTATTGCACACTTAATAAAGTATCAGTTCAGTTCAGTTCAGTCACTCAGTCATGTCCGACTCTTTGTGACCCCATGAACCGCAGCAAGCCAGGCCTCCCTGTCCATCACCAACTCCCGGAGTCCACCCAAATCCATGTCTATTGTGTCAGTGGTGCCATCCAACCATCTCATCCTCTGTCGTCCCCTTCTCCTCCTGTCCTCCATCTTTCCCAGCATCAGGGTCTTTTCCAGTGAGTCAGCTCTTCACATCAGGTGGCCAAAGTATTGGAATTTCAGCTTCAACATCAGTCCCTCCAATGAACACCCAGGACTAATCTTTAAGATGGACTTGTTGGATCTCCTTGCAATCCAGGGGACTCTCAAAACTCTTCTCCAACACCACAGTTCAAAAGCATCAATTTTTGGTGCTCAGCTTTCCTTATAGTCCAACTCTCACATCCATACATGACCACTGGAAAAACCATAGCCTTGACTAGACAGACCTTTGTTGGCAAAATAATGTCTCTGCTTTTTAATATGCTGTCTAGGTTGGTCATAACTTTCCTTCCAAGGAACAAGCGTCTTTTAATTTCTTGGCTGCAATCACCATCCACAGTGATTTTGGAGCCCAGAAAAATAAAGTCAGCCACTGTTTCCACTTTTTCCCCATCTATTTGCCATGAAGTGATGGCACTGGATGCCATGATCTTAGTTTTCTGAACATTGAGCTTTAAACCAACCTTTTCACTCTCCACTTTCACTTTCATCAAGAGGCTCTTTAGTTCTTCTTCACTTTCTGCCATAAGGGTGGTGTCATCTGCATATCTGAGGTTATTGATATTTCTCCTGGCAATCCTGATTCCAGCTTGTGCTTCCTCCAGCCCAGCGTTTCTCATGATGTACTCTGCATATAAGTTAAATAAGCAGGGTGACAATATAGTTTAGTATAAACGTAAGTTTTATATGCCCTGGGAAATAAAAAAAATTATATGATTTGCTTTATTGAAGTGAGTGATCTAGAACAAAACCAGTTTCTCTGGGGAATGCCTATAGTGCTATTTTATTGAGTTTTTCAAGATATGGAGTCAACTACAATATCTAAATCATTTTATATTTTTAACCAGTGGTCTATTCTTAGATACATTTAATATAATATTAATTCAGTATTTTTAGTTTCTATGCATTGGTTTGGAGTTTCATTTTTATAACACTCCTCACATTTTCTGTCTAAACAAAAATTCATGCTGTATGACAGTACATCAATTATTAATAAGAGGTGAATTACATGGGAGAACAACGTTCACTGCGAAGTCTAATGCTTGTAACAGTCACTTTCAGGATTTCAAATAAAATGTGCTACTTTTAAATACCAAAATACCAGGATGTATCACCAAAAATATCAGAATTTTTTTCCTTTTGTTGTTTAATATTTCACTAGTTAAGATAATGCTTACTACCCCAACAAATAAAGCCTGAATCTTAGTGACTGAATTCAATAGAAGTTTATTTCTTAATCAAGAAAAGTCCATTTGGCAGAGTGTTTTCTAACACCAATCTAGTCAGTGATATCTAGCTTGTTGGTGAGAAGAGAGAGAGTAGAGAAGGCACATCTGCTTCCTAAATGTCCTTACCTGGAACTAGCACAAAGCAGTGAGAACTAGGCCCATGGTTCCATTGGGTTTCAAGGGATCTGGAAAATGTAGTCCCTGTCCAGGCAGCTGCTGCCCAGAAACAGTGCTACAGCATGAAATAGGATCAGAGATCTTTGGTATCCAGTTAGCTATTTCTGCCACAAATACCCTTATTTAGGTGTTTAAGCAAAATTTCAAAGCTCAGTTATTTACAGCTTAAAATCAAGATCAGTGACTCTCTGTAACTGCGTAAACAGATACACATTTGCATAGATTGAAAGTTTAGACAGATATATATCTGCATAGCTGTATTACTAAAAGTTTGTTTTGGAAAAATACTTTTCCTGAATTTGAAGCCTTCCAAAACTAGTATGGAAATTGATATCGGTTATTCTGCAATAGAAGTTCCATCTACATGAGATAAAATTGAAGAAAATAAAGAAATCTAATTTTTAAAATAATATGTACAATCCATTATAAGTTTAAAAATATTTTTCAATAAATAGTTCATTCAGGTTCTAAAGTAAGTATAGTGAAGAAAGTGAAAGTGTTAGTTGCTCGATTGTGTCCAATTCTTTGTGACCCGATGGGCTATAGCTCCCTGGTCTCATCTCTCCATGGAATTCTCCAGGCGAGAATACTGGAGTGGGTAGCCATTCCCTTATCTAGAGAATTCCTTATCGAATCTAGGTCTCCTGCATTGCAGGCAGATTCTTTATCATCTGAGCCACCAGGGAAACCCCTGAACTCTAAATAGGCACAGACATGAGACAAAAAAAAGAGTTGGACCAAAAAAATTGAGTCAAAAGAAAATACTTGAAACTAGAGAAAGGGTTGAGAAATTATAGTCAAAATTATAGGAGTCTGGCCCATAGGCTATCATTCTTGGAAGAAAGCCATGGCTATTTACTTACAAACTTCCTATGGTTGCCTAGCAGAGTTAAGTAGTATGCCCTACAAAGTTGAAAGCATATTCTATCTGGCCCTTAATAGGAAAATTATACTGCTCTCTGTACTACAGAAATAATTGTCTCTTCACCTTTCTACCAACTCATGTAAAGTCAGGAACAGGTTTATCAGTAGCTAGAAAAATTTGCACAAAAATACTTTTAATTGAATAATTACGTTTGACATACTTTGTTTTTAATCTTACCATTAAAATAATCACACATTATTTTATTTTCAGTTTTAATGACTAATCAAATTCCCTTCATTTTAGATAATAATTATCATATTATTAGGGGCTTCCCTGATGGCTCAGTGGTAAAGAATCCGCCTGCTGTGCTGGAGACCTGGGTTCAGTTCCTGGGTCAGGAAGATCCCCTGGAGAAGGAAATGGCAACCCACTCCAGTATTCTTGCCTGTGAAATCTCATGGACAGAGAAGCCTGGCGGACTACAGTCCACGGAGTCACAAAAAGTCAGAAACGACTGAGCAACTAAACTCCTACCACCACTAGTCAGGTACCTTAGAGGGCAGGTTTCAGTTTTTATCATATTATTTGGATAATGTATTATCTGCTAACAATTTGTACTAGAAAGATAATATACTTTAATATATTATAAATTTATGTTTTAAAATGTGTAATATATTTATCCATTTTGTATTTAAATTGTATTAGATGTGTGGGTTGATAAAATATGTATAAATTCTAGTCAGAGTACATTCTCATTAAGCCTCAGTATTTCAATCACTGGAAAATTCCCACTATTCTATTGATATGGGTGTTCAAGTTAAAGGAAGAGTTAATCAAGCTATACTTTTTAATCACCTATCCATTCATGTACTGTCTCTGACAAAAATAGAAACCTCCTTTTAAGAAACTTCTGGAAATGGTTAGTAAATAAAATCAGTGGGGACTGAATGAACAAAGAGTCTCTAAAGTCTGTGGATAGAAATTAGAATAGAATTGTCACTTTCCTTCTCAGAGGTGGATATGAGAAAAGCTGATCAGTGGTGGATATTACTCAGTGACTACAGGGACAATTGGAAATTCAGATTCAGATTTCAATTAGCTAAATCACCTTGGAATGGTGTTTCAACTCCTCTCACTGAACTTTCATTGATTCAATTATTGAAGGAGGAACAGACTAGTGGTTTCTCATATACTTTAATATAAGTTTGTATATTTCAGGGCATGCTTGCTCTTATAGATAGATGACATAGATGATAGAGAGACAGATACATAGATAGATCTTCCTTCATAACAGATGACTTTGAGAAAAGGTGATCAGTAGTGAGTGTTATTCATTATTGCTGTAGGAAGAAGTGGAAAGAGAAATGGTGTGAAAGGCTGGGCTTTAGGTTTCCAGAGTACAGATTCTGACTTTGATTTTATGTTTAAATAAATAAAGGGAGAGAGAGTGAGAGAGCCTTAGAAACCCTTTCCACTCCACAATCTTACAGAACATAAAATATAAATCGAATGATTGAAGTGGAGGATGATAGGGCTAGGTGCCCATTTTCTATTCCACCCATTCTTTTCTGTTGCTCTTGAGACTCTTTTTAGGAATCTCTAATGGAAAGCAACATTTGAAAATGACTTTCAAAAATAATATCTAACCTTTTACCTGCTACATTTTTTAAAGTCCCTCTTTGTTAGTGAAGCACTTCTTGACCCTTTTATTGTTTTCCATCTTCTACCTCGTCTCCCATTTCTGCAGCACTTCTTCTGTTTAACTCTTTCATATCCTGCATGTTGAAAGCTTGTCTATGATTATAATGATTTCTTGAATTTTTATTTACTTTATTTTATTTTTTTAACATGAAAAACATTTTATATTGGGGTATAGCCGATGAGCGATGTTGTGATAGTTCCAGGTGAACAGTGAAGGGACTCAGCCATCCATATACAGGTATCCATTCTCCTCAACCCCTCCCCACCCAGGCTGGCACATAACATTGAGCAGAGTCCCATGTGCTATGCAATAGGTTTTTGTTGTTATCCATTTTTAATATAGCACTGTGTACATGACCTTCCCAAAGTCCTTAACTGTCCCATTCCCCTGGCAACCATGAGTTTGTTTTCTAAGTCTGTGAGTCACTTTCTGTTTTGTTAAATAAGTTCATTTGTATTATTTCTTTTTAGATTCCACATATAAGGGATGCCATATGATATTTCTCCTTCTCTGACTGACTTACTTCACTCTGTGGTCCCATCCATGCTGCTGCAAATGGCCTTATTTCATTCTTTTTAATGGCTGAGTAATATTCCATTATATATATATATGTATATATATATATACATATATTTATATGTATATATATATATACACACCAAATCTTCTTTATCCATTCCTCTGTCGATGGATTTTCACTTTCCATATTACATTTTACTTTAGTCAGAAAAATGGAAAAATGGAGCTGGCTAATCAGATTGTTTAATACCATGGTACTCTGTACCATTTGCCTCTTCCCTGTTTTTTTCATTATTTTTTTGTGTAGTTATAAGGCTTATGAGAATATTTAACAGTATCCATTGCAGTCAGGCAAATAAAATTCTTGCATCCTGCTACTATAAAGAATTCTGATAATTATCACTCATCCCCAAAAAATGAATGACCCAAAATGGAGTATTCTAGATCTTGAAATTGTAATTTTGCATTACAATAGGATTGTGCTGGAAATGCACTCCAAGCTGATTGTTCAACTAGCATACTGTGTAGCAAAAAATGTTTCCTATTTGGGTATTTGAAATAAATGAACAAGATCACTAAATATAATGGCTACTCAAAATTTGGAAATAGAAACAAATGGGCATGCGTGTGTGTGTGTGTGTGTGTGTGTTGAAATAATAAATCATATTTATGTCAGAGAAGATAAGTGAACTTCAATCTCAAGATGAACCCAGCTAAGTTACCTAGATACCGTGAAAGGTCTACTAAGCTATCCTGAGTCTTATTTGTACATTACTGTCAGGTAAAGCAAAAAAGAACATATTTCAGCATTTGAAATCCCTATAGTGACTAAATTGCTTATCTGTAGCTATTTTTCAAAAGCCATAAAATCACTTGACATATTGAAAACAAAATGCTCCATTTTGGTAGTCTGGAAATATTTATAGGGACCTAAAAGTTAAACTGTTGTCTTTATATAAGGTTCTTATCGATGCATATTCAATAGTGCAGTAGTACTCTGCATTTTATTTCAGTGATGAAGATACATGATCCATCCATAGCATCTTACTAGTTGTTCCTTAGTATGATGGCCTTTATTTATAAGATAAGTGACGGTGAAGAGAGCTATCATCATTGACTAGAGAATAGGATAAAGCTACCAGGCCCTAATGGTGATAAAATGAACCTTGGCTACTTTAAAAAAATTCTTGTAGTAAGAGTTTTATATTTCTGGCTATGGTGAATTAATTTGTAAAGACTAGCCTTTCTTCCTGTAAGAATAAGTAAGACTGGATAAGATGAAGAGAAGTCCATTTGAATGCACTGGAAATAGTACAAAGTCAGCAAGGACTACAGAGGCTGAGATCTTAGAGAAATACTGGAGAGAGTGGAGTAACAGAGAGGTGAGCTTAATATTCAGATTTGCTTTTTCCTCCTAGTGTTTATTCATTCATGGAAGTGGCCAAGGAAAAGCTAAGCAAAACTTTATTCAGTGTCCTAGAGCTTGGGAGACAAAAATTGGAGTTCGGTCAGTTCAGTTCAGTTCAGTCGCTCAGTCGTGTCTGACTCTTTGCGACCCCATGAATCGCAGCACGCCAGTCCTCCCTGTCCATCACCAACTCCCAGAGTTCACTCAGACTCACGTCCATCGAGTCAGTGATGCCATCCAGCCATCTCATCCTCTGTCATCCCCTTCTCCTCCTGCCCCCAATCCCTCCCAGCATCAGAGTTTAGGGACTGTCAAAGTGAGATGCCTGGGCTTCTAGTTGGGATTTCTAAAGATACATCTTGTGAGTGTGAGAGTGAGAGAGCTGTGGAATATCTTATGAGAAAGAGCAAATCAGAAAATTGATCAGCCTTCTTGAAACTGAAACCTAGCTTTAATCAGCTCAATCACAGATTGGATTAATACATTTTCCTCACAACTTAAAATTGTCAAAAATAAAAACAAAAACTATTAAATCCTTGATAGAAGAGGACAGAATCTTTCAGACTCTCAAAATATGACAGTTTTCACACACAGTGATTATTATTTAGTCAAAAGTTACCATACACAGCAAAAAACAGTGCCAAATGGCAAAAAATAATGGGAATGTAAGTGATAGTAGGAAGACACCCATGAGAGATACAAATTTTGCAATTATTAAACACAGACTTTTAAATAACCATGATAAATATGTCCAGGAATACAGATGACAAGATGGGGAATCTATTAAAAAGAATCAAAGTTATGGAATTGAAAATTATAATAATCGTAACTAAAAACTCAATCTATGGATATAATAGAAGATACAATAAATCTCTTCTTGCCTATTTTTCTATCTTCCACCACTAGCAATATAAGCAGTTTATAGAATATAAGTTTTATGAGAACTGAGATTTTCTTTATTTTTCTGCAACATCTTTAACAATACCTACAAACTGATGGATATTCAACAAATATTTTTTAAATGAAGGAATTAATGATGGCTTGAGTGTGTGTGTGTGTGTGTGTGTCTGTGTCTGTGTGTGTCTGTGTTATTAGTTGCTCAGTCATGTCTGACTCCTTGCGACTCCATGGGCTGTAACCCACCAGGCTCCTCTGTCCGTGGTATTCTCCAGGCAAGAATACTGGAATGGGTAGCCAGTCTCTTCTCCAGGGGATCTTCCTGACCCAAGGATCAAACCCAGGTCTCTGGCATTGCAGGCATATTCTTTTCCATCTGAACCACCAGGGAAGCCCAATGATAGCTTGTTACTGCTAAGTCGCTTCAGTTGTGTCCGACTCTGCACAACCCCATAGACGGCAGCCCACCAGGCTCCCCGTCCCTGGGATTCTCCAGGCAAGAACACTGGAGTGGGTTGCCATTTCCTTCTCCAATGCATGAGAGTGAAAAGTGAAAGTGAAGTCGTTCAGTCATGTTGGACTCTTAGCGACCCCATGGACTGCAGCCCACCAGGCTCCTCCGTCCATGGGATTTTGCAGGCAAGAGTACTGGAATAGGGTACTTCTCTGATGATAGCTTGGTAAGAGGCAAATAAAGTGGCCTACCCTTTTTTAAGGCCAGAGTTGTAAGCAAGGAGATGAGAAAGGAAAGACATGGGCAGAAATATTTGTTGGCAGAAGGGCAGCAAAGGATGAAGATAGGACAGAGTTGCAGATTCATAGACAAGCCTTCACTCAATTTGGTCTCTTATTTGCCACCCTCTAATTCTCTCAACTCCCCCATGATAATGAGACTTTGTTTGGGTATAGAGAGAAATGGTTAAAGACCATCTGTTATTATGCACCTAGTAGGCAATCATGGGCTTCCCAGAAGAAACAGTGAGTTACTAACTTGGTTCAAACCTCAATAGGAGAAGATATTAATAGAACCAGTAAATGTCCAGATAAAACTTTCCTCATTCAGATGGTGCTCTTCTCCGAACCTTTCATAGAGGGGTTGCAGGGAAATCCTTAGAATCCTCTACAGCCCAGGGGAACAGGGTTTACATGAACTACTTTTGTTTCAAAGGACACAAGAGGTCTCAACTTAGGTAGCAGTTTGTAATATTGGTGGATTCAAAATTAGATGATATAAAAGGAGCCATAATAATTGGAAAAGAATGCGGGGATTAAAAAAGGTGAAGAACACAGGCAGGAACCAAGTAGCCCAGGCAGTTTATAAGCAATGGTTCTAACTTCAGATCCTTCTATTATGGCTTCTCTAAATATCTTCAAATTAACAGTAAGAGGGAAAGAAAAGGATTAGCTTTAGCTACAAAGTAGTTAGACTATAGGAAATGTTGAAAGCAAAAAAATAAAAGGCTAAAGTTAAGTATCTCCAAAGAGCTTTTCCTATCTCCATAGCACACACAATTTTCTGGGAACTTTCCCCATTGATGTATAGAGATTATTGTTAGATGAGCTCACCAGTCTAGCCTGTCATCTGGTTTCTTGGCTTTAATTTTCAGTTCAGTGTTAGTGGTGTCTCTGTGAGGCTGTGCAAGACATCTACTTGGACCTTAGCTAGGTCAAAATGGAAGAATCTGAATGGGCACAGTTGAATAACAAATCCAGGTCCAGTGGAAGGAGAAATGTTGGGGGCCAGGGCCAGGAAGCCACTCCTAGAAGAGCCAAGAAGACACACCAGAATCCCAGCAATCAAATACATGAGACACCCTCCCCTTGGCAATTTGGGGTAAAAGCTGACTAGAATGAAAGCTGGTCAGGGGCAGGCACTCAGGTCATACAAGGGCAGTTTAGAGTATTCTCTTTAATTTATAGGGACTAGCATTCTTTGTTCGGAGAAGGCAATGGCACCCCACTCCAGTACTCTTGCCTGGAAAATCCCATGGACAGAGGAGCCTGGTGGGCTGCAGTCCATGGGGTCGCTAAGAGTCCGACACGACTGAGTGACTTCACTTTCACTTTTCACTTTCATGCATTGGAGAAGGAAATGGCAACCCACTCCAGTGTTCTTGCCTGGAGAATTCCAGGGACAGGGAGCCTGGTGGGCTGCCATTTATGGGGTTGCACAGAGTTGGACACGACTGAAGCAACTTAGCAGCAGCAGCAGCAGCAGCATTCTTTGTTAAGGTCTAAGAATGGCCTCTTCAAACTCTGCTTAAAGGGGCAACTTGCCTTTTCACTGTATCTTTTAAAATACAAAAGTCATATTGGGTAGTTGGATCTTCTCTCAGTCCCATTCTCCAAAGCAAAATAGAGCAATTAAAAGAACACTGGAGGTGTGTGAAAATATTAATGCTTTCCAGAGTTTGAGTGATTATTTGTGCTTAGCTTATCTGTGCTTTTGCATAGTCCCAGTCATTAAGAGGTATTGTTTTAATAGCTGAGAAGAGGGGTCTCTTCATTGAAACATGGCAAAGAAGGAGGAGAGAGAAGTTATAATGACAGTGGCTAGAAGGATTCTGGACAACTCTCTGTTAAAATTATGCAGAAGAATACACATACAATGCATACATATAAACACATACACACACAGTGAAATACAAATGATTCTACCGGAGCCCATTAGCGATTTATTTTATTCCTTTAAATCAGTGCCTTGCAATCCAATAACACACTATGAAACTGGGTAAGGGGGCTGTTTTTGTCACTCAGTGTGTCATGGTATAATTTTACCTATCATTATTTCAGCTGAAGGTGGCATTTAGGAGTTCATTAGCAATTAATAGAGCCCGCCATTGCTCAGAGATGATCTCAGATATTTAAGGAAAGCATTTAGTTTAGATTGACAGTTTTTCGACTCTTAGGATGTCTCTAAAACAAACAAACTAAAAAGTTATGGTGAATTCTATTAAGAAAAGTGTATTTCATGTAAATTTGCCATAAGATGAAAGCCTTCATGACAATGAAACATAGCTTTCTCTCTCTCTCTCTCCCAGCAAGCTTCATTTCCCTATCAAAAGAGAGCAGTGCTTGCAAGGTCTGAGTAGAAGACTCCTACCATTTTTCAGCACCGTCACTCTCTTTTTATGTTTTGTTCATAATGGCAACTGTCTGGCTTGATACATTGGTTCTGATGCTTTCACCTGCTTGTTGTCATTCAGGTGCTAAACGAGGAGGATGAATATGTATAATTCTTTCAAGAGTGCATGAGAATGACCCATCTTGGCATATTTTATGACATATCCCACCAGACCCTGATTATTTTGTGAAGTTGGCATTCCAGTTAAACTGGTTGGCTTTAATAGCTTTTGCCAACTTCCTCTGAGCATATGATTAATCAGTACAATAAAATGAGACACTCTAAAATGCAGGATTGATGCATGGGTAAGGATTTTAAAACTTTCATTCCTTTATCAGTCATTTGAGACAGTTTTAGTGGCTCGTTACCGGAAAGTATTTTAGGAAATCTCCCCCTATTTGATCACTGTTGCCAGTATTGTATAGCCTCTCTGGGGAGAAACGATCTTTTGATTTTGATTAAGTCTTTTTCTTCTAGAATGAGGATGAAGTGTTTTCTTCTTTGGAGCCGTGTCAGGTACCTTTGATAGGTAATAGAAACCAATAGCAGCTGGAGAAACTTAGGCCAAATTACTTTAAATGGCCTCCTGAGAAGGAAGTGTGGGCTTAAAATTGGAGAAGCCTGCTCTGTATATGCCTATTGCAGGGTGCCAGGAAAAACACACTTAAAGTTGGAAACTTGCAATCGCTTTCATTAATTCATTTATTTCATAAATTCTTAGTGAGCTCTGCATGTCAGGTACTAGGATAGAAATAACAAGTCAATAGTGAGTCTCTGTCCTTAAAATACTCATAGTTCAGTTGTAGAGGAAGACGAATATATGTAATCTTTCTGAGTTTAATGGGTGGAAGGAAAGTGTTCATAGAAATCAACTGGTAATCATTCAGACCTTAGAAGTGCACTTTCAGTAAATGCCTTAGCAAAGATCATGGCTTCATATCGATGACTTCAAGAATCAACAAATGCAGACCAGATCAGTTAATACAGAAAGAAAAAAAAAAAAAGCATATATTATAGAAAAGAAGAGTCAGGTTGGACTCTTATTCTCTTAGTCACATCATTTAAAATTTATGGTCATTTCCTTACTGTGAAGGTTTAGAGTTTCATTTAAGGATACACTATATATCTTACAAATTTAGTTTTTTTAAGTATGTCTATTGGAGTCTATACACTTTTATTTAAGATTGTTAAGCCATCTTCATAAAATTATTTTTGTCATCTTCACACAATGCCAAGTTAAAGAATCTTTTGGCTATTGTACATACAATACTGGAACCTGGTGAACAACTTTAACTAGTAAGATCAAAATTGTGGTTCCCAGTGGCACCATTTGCAGAATCCCATCTCACTTGGCCAAATATTGCTAAGGCAGGGACAGAACCACCATGGTTTTCCACTCTTAACAAGGTCTCTTCGTGGGAGATAAATGAAAGAGGATTCACAGGAGTGGAGGGAAAGCTAGGAGAAGATTCAAAATTTTCTAAAGTTTTAGGACCATTTATCGTGTTTTGCTGCTTCTCAGCAGAAGTAGCAATACTGATTCACCACAATGTGTGTTGTATGTCTCTTCCAAGATCTCTTTGTGTTCATCTTCATTCCTCCTACTGGCAACAGGAAGGAATTGATGAAATTTGTAGCTCCCTTTATATTCCATCTGTCCACAGAATCACCCCCAATAAGCCTACTATCTTAGTAAAATCATGTTTGTAGGAAAGTTTCCATTCGTTTCCACTATCTGTCCCTCTCCCTAACTGAATTTGGTCCCTAAATGCCCCATGGATATCCCTGCTTATTACTTTTTTTTTTTTTTAATCTCCAACCAAAACAATAAATGAGGACTGGATAGGCTAAAACATGGGAGCTGGACAGTTACCTGCAAGTCATAATCCCTCTGTGCTACCTCCCTAACCTCAATGGATTTCATAGGATAATAACAACACGGAGAGCAGCCTGTGAAGGAAAAACAAGTTTCAAAAGACAAAGTTTACAAACAATAATAGTAGTTAGTGTTTAACACTTACTTGATGCCAGCTGCTGTTCTGTTTGCTTTAGAATATTATAGCACTGAGCCTTAGCTTATTTAATTCACACATGCATTCCCAGTATGTAAAAGAGCTAAGATTTAGGCCTGGGTAGTCTGACCCTTGGAGAAGGCAATGGCAACCCACTCCAGTACTCTTGCCTGGAAAATCCCATGGACAGAGGAGCCTGGTGGGCTGCTGTCTCTGGGGTCGCACAGAGTCAGACACGACTGAAGCAACTTAGCAGCAGCAGCAGCAGCAGCAGCAGTCTGACCCTAAAGCCATGTCCTTATACCTGGAGAGCAAGTTCTTTTTCATCCTACTGTCTACTTTCTCAAGCAACTCAAGGGGGGTGCAGAGTGGCAGCTTTAGCTTTAGATGAGGGGGTGCTTTTGAACCTCTTTCAGGGCTTTGAATCTGAATTAACTGATCATTTGATATTTATTAAGGAGTCAGTGCTGGTGAAAACAGGTTGTGTCTAGGAGATAGAAAGGGCTCTATTTTCTTAGTGCTGTGTTGACTAGATTACAGAGTTAACTATCTAATTGCCAATTTTAGAAAAACCAAAAACTCTGTGACAGTTATGAAGTAGGTTGAAAATATGGAATAAATGTGTATCCATCTCACCTTCCCTTCCAGATGCCACTGGATTTAGATGAGGAGCTCCTTGGAGACAGAGACTCACTCCCTGCTCGTCCAGGACCAGTTTATCAACACAAAATTAATTGTCTCTACACCTGTTCATTTCATGGGGAGACTGAAAATAAGAAGATAATCTCTGTAGACTTCCAAAGGTAAGATGCTGCTGAATGCTTGATTTTTTTTTTTTCACAGAAAGTAATAAATGGAAGTGCCTAAAATTAATACACAGTTTTCAAAACAGAACCTTGGAGACACCTTTGATAAGCAGACGCTGACTTAACTGAAAACAAACACATGGGGCTTCCAAAGCTGAGAAACAAAAGCCTGGGTTTCTCTGCCCAGTTAAACAGTTACATTTCAAAAGAGGCAACCGCAAGTGGTAAAAAAATTTTTTTTTTCCTTTAAATCTATAGGGAAAAGACGTCTGATACTATCCTCAGCTTTTTGGTCTTTTGAGTTCATTTTCCAAATCTATACAATAAGACAGTGAGAATACAGTAGAAAAATGTGTCCAGGAAGGAAATAAGTGCATTGGGGAATTGAATGAAAATGATAAAAATCACTCACATTTCTTTATTGTAATAATTAAATATGAAGTGGAGTGGAGAGTGGCAGATGAATTCTAATAGTAATTGAATTAGCACTTAGGAGTTATCTTATCTGCATTGCCACAATTCAAAAGTTCCACAGTTGTTTTCTCTCAGTCCGTATTATACTAATTACGCCTCTCATCCATCCTGGTGTTGACCGAAGTAGTTAGTATGCATGGAGAGGCACCCAGCTCTCCTAAAGGGGTCTGGTCAGTACTGACTCCACATCCTCCTTGAAAATGCCATCTGCTTCTTGCCTACACAGCCATGGGGGACCCTTCCCTCCCGCTTTTGGAAAAAAGAACATATGTTTCTATTTGATATGATAGATGGTCAGGGAGAAGGGGCAGGCCCGGAAGTGCATCAGCATCCCCTTCCGGGACGCGCTCGGCTACCGCCGTCTAGCAAGTTTGTCTTGGTTTCTGTGTTTGAGAAAATCCTCAACTTCGGTTCTTGTCAACTCCATCTCCAAAAGTATCTGATTCTCTGAAAGTAAGTTATCTCTTTTTTGTGTATCTTCGGGGATCCCAACTAGTGCATGTTGTTCATGCAAGATACACTTGCTGATAACTTATTTGAACGTGGATGTTTGTTATACAATTATTCCTCCTTTAATATTGTTTTAGTATGCAATATATTCATTTCATGGAGAGGAGAACATTATTAACCCATGTTTTCCAGTCAGTTTTAATTATTCTGCCTCTGATAATCATACTTTGTTTTGGTTGGGAAATATAATGAAAGGTGATTCTGACTATATAGAAGTTCTTTCCAATTTGACTATATGGATAAGTATTTGTTTTGTTTTAGCAGTATCTAGTTGGAAGGCTGAATTTGAGGAGTGGGAATTTTGCTTGGTAGAATCTTTCTCTCTTACTGTTCTACTGTAATAGTTACAGCAAAAAAAAAAAAAAAAAGAGGGGGTATTAACTACATTTAACCTAAGGCTTCCTCTTAGTATCTTCTGCTTTTGTTAGGTCCATACCATTTCTGTCCTTTATTGTGCCCATCATTGCATGGAATGTTCTCTTGATATCTCTTAATTTCTTGAAGAGATCTCTAGTCTTTCCCATTCTGTTGTTGTCCTCTATTTCTTTGCATTGATTATTTAGGAAGGCTTTCTTATCTCTCCTTGCTATTCTTTGGAACTCTGCATTCAAATGGGTATATCTTTCCTTTTCTCCTTTGCCTTTAGGTTCTTTTCTCAGCTATTTGTAAGGCTGCCTCAGACGACCATTTTGCCTTTTTGCATTTGTTTTTTCTTGGGTATGGTCCTGATCACTGCCTCCTTTACAATGTTAGGAACCTCCATCCATAGTTTTCAGGCACTCTGTCTTTGCCAGTGGACCACGTTTTGTCAGAACACTCCACCATTACCCACTGTCTGGGTGGCCCTACACAGCATGGCTCATAGTTTCATTGGATTAGACAAGGCTGTGGTCTAATCAGTTTGATTCAGTTCACTTCAGTACAGTCACTAAGTCGTGTCCGACTCTTTGCGACCCCATGAACCACAGCACGCCAGGCCTCCCTGTCCATCACCAACTCCCGGAGTTTACCCAAACCCATGTCCATTGCAGAGAAGGCAATGGCAACCCACTTCAGTACTCTTGCCTGGAAAATCCCATGGATGGAGGAGCCTGGTAGGCTGCAGTCCATGGGGTCGCTAAGTTGGGCACAACTGAGCGACTTCACTTTCATTTTTCACTTTCATGCTTTGGAGAAGGAAATGGCAACCCACTCCAGTGTTCTTGCCTGGAGAATCCAGGGACGGGGGAGCCTGGTGGGCTGCTGTCTATGGGGTCGCACATAGTTGGACATGACTGAAGCGACTTAGCAGCAGCAGCAGCAGCATGTCAATTGAATCGGTGATGCCATCCAGCCACCTCATCCTCTGTCCTTCCCTTCTCCTCCTGCCGTCAATCTTTCCCAGCATCAGGGTCTTTTCCAGTTCTTAACTGTTGCTTCCTGACCTGCATACAGGTTTCTCAAGAGGCAGGTAAAGTGGTCTTTTATTCCTATCTCTTTCAGAATTTTCCACAGTTTATTGTGATCCACACAGTCAAAGGCTTTGGCATAGTCAATAAAACAGAAATCGATGTTTTTCTGGAACTCTCTTGCTTTTTCCATGATCCAGCAGATGTTGACAATTTGATCTCTGTTCCTCTGCCTTTTCTAAAACCAGCTTGAATATCTGGAAGTTCCTGGTTCATGTATTGCTGAAGCCTGGCTTGGAGAATTTTGAGCATTACTTTACTAGCACGTGAGATGAGTGCAATTGTGCAGTAGTTGGAGCATTCTTTGGCATTGCCTTTCTTAGAAATTGGAATGAAAACTGACCTTTTCCAGTCTTGTGGCCACTGCTGAGTTTTCCAAATTTGCTGACGTATTGAGTGCAGCACTTTCACAGCATCATCTTCCGGGATTTGAAATAGCTTAACTGGAATTCCATCACCTCCACTAGCTTTGTTCGTAGTGATGCTTCCTAAGGCCAACTTGACTTCGGACTCCAGGATGTCTGGCTCTAGGTGAGTGTGAGTGATCACATCATTGTGATTATCTGGGTTGTGAAGATCTTTTTTGTACAGTTCTTCTGTGTATTCTTGCCACATCTTCTTTATATCTTCTGCTTCTGTTAGGTCCCTACTGTTTCTGTCCTTTATTAAGCTCATCTTTGCATGAAATGTTGCCTTGGTATCTCATTTTCTTGAAGAGATCTCTAATCTTTCCCATTCTATTGTTTTCCTCTCTTTCTTTGCATTGACCACTGAGGAAGGCTTTCTCATCTCTCCTTGCTATTCTTTGGAACTCTGCATTCAAATGGGTATATCTTTCATTTTCTCCTTTGCTTTTCACTTCTCTTCTTTTCACAGCTATTTGTAAGGCTTCCTCAGACACCCATTTTGCTTTTTTGCATTTCTTTTTCTTGGGGATCATCTTGATTCCTGTCTCCGGTACAATGTCATGAACCTCTGTCCATAGTTCATCAGGCACTCTGTCTATCAGATCTAGTCCCTTAAATCTATTTCTCACTTCCACTGTATAGTCATAAGGATTTAATTTAGGTCAGTTTGATTAGTTTTCTGTGATGGTGGTTTTCTTTCTCTCTGTCCTCTGATAAGGGATAAGGATAAGAGGCTTAAGGAGGCTTCCTGATGGCAGAGACTGACTGAGCAGGGAAACTGGGTCTTGTTCTGATGGGTGGGGCCATGCTCCCTAAATCTTTAATCCAAGTGTACTGGAGTGGGTTGCTATTTTCTACTCCAGGGGTTCTTCCAGACCCAGGGATTGAACCCTCATTTCTGCAGTGGTAGGTGGATTCTTTACCACTGCTCCACTTGGGAAGCCCCATCTGTATCACTGCAACTAGTTTACTCCAAAAGTCATTCTCTGCCATTGTTATTTGACTCATAAATTGTTCTGTCTTGTCTATTACCCTTAGTTTCTGGCCAGACTGAGATTCAATCAAGAATAGATTTTCAGTCTCCATTGAGACCCCAAACTTGATTTTCACATTCTGATCTACCAAAATGTAGACCAGACTGAGAGACGATGCCTACACCCTGCCATTCAATAAAATGGATATTGGAGATAACAAGACTTTTTAGAATGAGAAGCACTAATTTCAAAGTATACTTACTTTTTAATCTTTAAAATATTTATTGGTATTTTAAAATGGTTCCAAAATAAGATATAAGATGTCAGTTTTGGCAATCTTTGATAGAAGGGCTAACCTGCCATAAAGTAAAAATATGATCCTGAATTACTTGATTAGATCATCTGTATTTATCAAATTCATTACTTACTAAATCTACCTTCTTGCCTAGACTTGATGGACAAGGCAGTAAGTGTACAAGCTTCAGAAAGAACAAAACTGTAAATGTTGTAACAGAATGAAAGATTTAACACCAAACAGTGTGATTAACTAATGGAGCTGCATTGCAAATGGCAATGCAACAGGAAAATCTTTGCAATATTGTGAGAAAAAAAAATATTAAGATGGGTAAAATGTATTAAATTCTACAAATGAGAAGGAAAAAAGTTGCAAGGAAGAAAACTTAAATTCTAGTGCAGGAAAATCAGCTTAGTGAAAATTGAAAATGCATGTAATAAAACTAATTCAAGCAGGATATTAATCTTGTGTAAAAAGGATAAAAGCATGTTAAAGCCTGATTGTAAAATATTAATGTGCTAAACCATCATAAAACTTCACATATGCCCTTTAGCGATAGTATTGTTCATGATGATAAAAACTTATTTGCAAATTCTTCTTTTATGAAGTCTGGAAACAGAAAATCTGAAAAACGACTAATGTAGACATCTATGGTGTGTAAAAGACAGGAAATGGTGAAGGTTAATGAGGTTCAGGGTAACTGGTCTCTTGACATTTAGTTATGTGACCATATCAAGGACCCTCTGCAGTTTGTGAGTGTGATGATTCCATGTAATAGAGTTTGCACCCTAATAAACTTGGGGTATTCTTAACTCTATTCCTGGTATACTGATGGCCCAGAATGCTCTTGGAATTACATTTACCTTGGTTCACTATAAACTATAAGGCATCTACATCCCTAGACTTTATCTTTCCACTGAAGCTCTATTTATGGAAAGCAAAGAGAATATGTATCCATCCTTATTTTGCTTTTGTGTTATTTTATTACTGGTTTTAAATTGCAGGGCTAGATTTGCTGAAATTCTGTGATAGCTCAGGGCATTGTTTTTGTGTAATAGAGATAGCATTGTATAGCAGGAAGAACTGAACTAGATGGTGAAATTGGCTTGACCTGTATGTTTATACCACTTACAATAGGATATTGATTAGTTTATCAAACTTCTCTGGGTCATGCATGCTTCATAAGAAAAATGCATAAACACACAAATAGGAATAATAAGTAATAATTGAAGTCACTCAGTTGTGTCTGACTCTTTGTGACCCCATGGACTGTAGCTTGCCAGGCGCCTCTGTCCATGGGATTTTCCAGGCAAGAGTACTGGAATGGGTTGCCATTTCCTTCTCCAGGGGATCTTCCGGACCCAGGGATTGAACCCAGGTTTCCTGCATTACAACGAGACTCTTTGCCATCTGAGCTACCAGGGAAGCTGCCTCTAAAATTTCTGTCATGCTTCATGTGCTCAAATGTAATAAAATGTATTAAAATGTTTTCTATTACTAGGGTTTTCTCTGCTTAGAAAGTTCTACTGTCTGAGCTCCCACACATTTCAAGATTCATTCATCCATTTTTATGTAACTGGAATATTTCCCTTCTTCCCCTGTATTTAAGCAAATTCTGTTTATGTCTTGAGGTCCAGACTACATCCTACTTCCTCTATGAAGCATTTTCTAACTGCTCTATTACACAGTGATCAATCTCTGGACTATGTTCCTTCTCTGAACTTATGTTATAATTAATGCCTTTCCTTTTCTGGTTGAACCGTGTTTTGTTTCCCCCTTGATAGTGGGAACAATGACTTGTACTTCTCTTGTATCTCACCTTCCTCACAACCCCCTAAAAATATTTAGCATGTTACTACAGTCTATACTCTCTTATATATTAATAATTAAGAGATAATCCTTAATAAATCATGGTTAGCATGAATAAGCTTAAGACAGGCTCCTGTGGTCATGTCACACTGAATACTATTTGGATTAAACCACCAATAAATAGAAGCATTTATAATATATTATTTCTAGATTAGGTGAAGAAGCACCTTGGACGTGATAGATCAATAGATAGAAAAAACTCCAGACAATTAAATGAAGTTTACTTTTATCATTTTTAAGACTTTTCAAACACTGTTGACTTTGGGAAAACATAAGCATATATTGGCAGTGATTTAGTTCTCCATTTGACATCATAGATCCATATTTTGTTACTTCTTATTTAGGATGTATGTTTTCAGATACCATGAAATTTAAATAATCTGATTATGTTTTGCAGACCTCTTTTATTTATTTATTTTTTTTAAGGAGTGTTTATTAGCAGAAGGCATTAGGAGCTGCATTAGTGTTCTCCAGAGAAACAAAACCAATAGGATAGATCAGGTAAATAATAGATAGGGGATGACAGATAGGCAGATAATTGGTGATAAGAGGAGATTTATTAGAGAATTGACTTACTCAGTTATGGAAGCATAGATGTCCCAAGATCTGCTGTCTGTAAGCTGGAGACCCTGAAAAATTGCTAGTGTAATTCAACCTGTGCCTCAAGGTCCGAGAACCAAAGCAGTCAGTGTCCAAGGGCAGGAGATGTCTCAGCTCAGAAGGAGCACATTTACCCTTCTCACGTTTTGGTTCTATTCAAGCCCTTAGTGGATTGGATGATGCCTGCCCACATTGGTGAAGTCCATCTGCTTTATTCAGTCTCTACTACTCAATTTAAATGTTAATCTTTTCTGAGGACACACTAGAAATAATATTTTGCCAGCTATCTGGGTGTTCCTTAGCCCAGCGAAATTGATCCTTAAAATTAACCATCACAGTAGCCATGTTGATCACAGGAAGAGACCTTGTAAGTCTGTGACACCAGTTAAAAACGTCAGATTTTTGTAGAATGAAGTGTATTTAGCACTTAATTGTATGTTGTTTGTATTGGCCGCTAATGTCTTACATGTCTGATCTTCCCAGCCCAGTTGTAAGCATGTCTAGGTGTTTCTTTCACTGTTTCTAACAATGTTTGATGCTTACTGTTGACATATAGTGGAAAATATCAGTTTAGTAATTAGGAGACTGAGTCCTAACCCAACTCTATCTCTTACTAAATCCAGTGAGGCAAGACAAACTACAAATAACACTGGACTTCAGTTTTGTTTTCTATTAAGTGACAATAATTATACTTGCCTTGATTAATTCATAGGCTCATTCTAAGGCTTGAGTGAGATATCAGATCTCAACAGTCCTGTTGAGTTTTTAAGTCCTATACAGAAATTAAGTGCTATTATTCTGATAGCTGATGTCCAAAAGTAGTTTTTATTTTGTGTGGTATTATTATAATGAGATTGGTAGCTAAATATTTGGTTTTCTGAAATAATTTTTTGTTCATGATATGAAAAATAAGCAGTTTCTATATCAGTACCATTTTTTAGATTCCATATACATGCATTAATATATGATATTTGTTTTTTTCTTGCTTACTTACTGCATTCTGTATTACAGGCTCTAAATTCATCCACATCAATACAAATGACTCAATTTCATTCCTTTTAATGGCCAAGTAGTATTCCACTGTATATATATATATATATATATATATATATATCTTATTTATCCATTTATCCATTCACTTAGTAGTAGAAATCTAGGTTGCTTCCATGTAGACATCTAGGTTGCTTTCATGTCCTGGCTATTGTGAATAGAGCTTCAGTGAACACTGGGGTACCTGTATCTTTTCGAGTTATGGTTTTCCCACTGTATATGCTCAGTTGTGGGAATGCTGGGTCATATGACAGTTCTGTGTTTTAGTTTTTTAAGGGATCTTCATACTGTTCTCCACAGTGGCTCTATCAGTTTACATTCCCAGGGTAGGAAGGTTGCCTTTTCTCCACACCCTCTCCAGCATTTATTGTTTGTAGATCTTTTTGATGATGGCCATTCTGATTGGTGTGAGCAGAGCCAGACTAGAGATGCAGATATGGAGAACAGATTTGTGCACACAGGAGGGGAAGACCAAAGGATGGGATGAATTGTGAGTGTAGCACTGACAATATACACTACCATGTGTAATACAGATAGCTACTGGGAAGCAGCTAAATAGCACAGGGAACTCAGCTCAGTGCTCTGTTATGATCTAGGTGGGTGGGATGGGGGCTTGGGAGGAAGGTCCTAGAGGGAGAGGATATATGCATACATATGGCTGATTCATGTTGTACAGCAGAAACTAACATTGTAAAGCAATTATGTTCCAATAAAAAATCAGTTTCTAAAATATTTCATGTAATTCTAATTGTAGTTTATAGACCATGAGAATTGAAAATATAATTTTATATATTTCCTCATATTGATGAGATAAAACCTGCTTTATCTTCTGAATAAGAAAATGTTTCTTTAAGAAGAATATTTTTCATAATTCCAACATCTAGATTCATGGAATTTTCCATAAAGGTGAGAGATGATATACTAGTTTTTCCCAAATCTCTTTCAACACATATTTTGAAAACCTGAAAAATTCAACTTAAAACCATTAAAATTTTCATTGCTAACATTTTTATTCTCTATTCTTATTTTCTGAGGATTAATAAAATATTATGACTCAATATGGAACTCTACTAAATAACTTCTTCATTGCCTGTAGGTGAGTGGAGGCAAATTCCAGTGACTAGATTGTTGAGTATAGTATAGCCAAAGGAGGGAATATATGTAAGTTTTGATTTTTTTTTTTTTTTACTCCTAAGAAGTCAGCAGAAGGGTTCATGTAAAAACTTTCCTATTCTTGGTCACTGGATGCCTAATATAAAATCCCAGAACTAGAACTATGCCAAGGGAGTGTGTCAGGCATTTGTTAAAAAAAAAAAAAAAAAAGTTCTTCTTTGCCATTACAAGCCAACTCATTCCTATATTAGTAAACCATAAATAAAAGAACACAGAATATATCAGAAACAGAGGAAGGAAGAAATTTTAAAACTTTCTTCTATTTCATGTCTTTATCCTTCCCTTAACAGCCAGACTTCTTAATTACAGAAGAGTACGTTTAATAAGACATTTTTCTTTTCTTGTTTTCTGGTTCCAACGTGAGGCACATGGGATCTTAGTTCCCCAGCCAGAACCAGGGATAGAACCTGTGCCCCATGCAATCCACGGAGTCCTAACCACTCTACCGCCAGGAATTCCCAGAGACACTTTTCATTATACAAAAAGCTGTCCCAGTCCCATGACACCACTGGAACTTCTTCTACTGAAAGTCATATATGCTTTTTTTTTTTTTTTCTCCCAGTAAAACAAATGGAAACTTCTTAGAACTCAACTTACTTGAAATCTCAGCAACATTGAGCACCACTGATGACCTCCTCCTTTTTGAAGTACTTTCTTCTTTTGACCTCAGTGACACCCAGTTCCCCATGTCCCTGGTTGTTCCTTTTACAGGCATCCCTTTCTCTGCCTGAAGATCAAATGTTTATTTTATTGAGGGTTCTGTTCTCTTCTAGACTTACATAATTTTCCTGTGGGAAATCTCATTCAACATTTATATGCTGATGACTCTTAATACAACAGAAACTTCTTCCTGAGTTTTAAACTCAGAAAGCCTAACTGCCTTCAGCTCATGTGTATTTTCCTGTCCTACTTCAAACTTAAATTGTTCCAAAGTGAATTTAGTATCTTCATCAACTCCAAAGTCTACTCTCCCTTCTCTGTTCTCTGTCTCAATAAATAGTATCATCATCCATCTGCTTGCCCAAGCTGGAGACTTGGTGAAATCTTCATCTGCACTTTTTCCCTCCCTGCCTCATGTCCAACCTGTATCAGTTTTGTTTTTTTTTTTTCCTGTCTTTAATTTTAGGCCTGTATGAATAGTACTGTGACCCAGGGAAAAGAAGTGTGGAGAACTTGAGTCCCCTCAGTCTTTGATATATCCTGTCACTTCATATTTCCCTGGGACCAGAAAAGCATTAAAATAATTCCAGATTAGATGTACATAATATTTTTAAGAGCCACTAATCTCCTGCACAGATTGGGAAGACTAACATAAAGCAGCAGCCTAAATTTCAGAGTCCTTTAGGTTTGAAGTTAAATTGTGTGGCCCAACTGTGTCATACTTTTGTCCCATTGACTGCCCTACCACAGATCTGGCCACCATCACCTCTCACCTGGATCACCTTTGCAGCCTCCTAACAAGTATTTCTGCCTATAGATTTACACCTCTGGTCTGTGTTTCACACTGCAGTTAGAGTGACCCAGAAGTATTTGAGAATGAAAAGAAAACAAATAATTGTAAATATCTTAGAGGCTTTTGCGTGTGAAAGCTCATCCCCAAATAAGGAGATTTAGTTACTTCCCCAAATAAGGAGATTTAGTTGGTTGTAAAAAAATTCCTGGATATATAAATGCCCATTAAGTATCAGAAAGTTCTTTTTCTACCACATTGTAAAACAAAACTCTTATCCCAACTTAAAAAACAGTGCTAGATACTACTGTCTTATTTCTTAAACACTTTATTTCATTAGGCCAATGGTTTGTCTTTCTGTGAGATGTATCACTTCTAAAGCTAAAAAAAAAAAACAAAAAAACCCCCCAAAACTAGCAATGACAGTATTCTTTCAATGACCATACATTGTATGTTTGTATATAACCACATATGGGGCTTCCTGGTGGCTCATTTGGTAAAGAATCCTCCTGTAATGCCAGAGACCTGGATTTGATCCCTGGGCCAGAAAAATCAGCTGGAGAAGGGATAGGCTAGTCACTCCAGTATTCTGGCCTGGAGAATCACAGGACTGAGTGACTTTCACTTTCAACCATATATGTAGTCATAAATAGTGTATAATTAATTTTCATATTAAATTGTGTATAACCAGTCCATCCTAAAGGAGATCAGTCCTGGGTGTTCATTGGAAGGACTGATGTTGAAGCTGAAGCTCCAATACTTTGGCCACCTGATGCGAAGAGCTGACTCATTGGAAAAGACTGGGAAAGATTGGAGGCAAGAAGAGAAGGGGACAAGGGAGGATGAAATGGTTGGATGGCATCACTGACTCAATGGACATGGGTTTGGGTGGACTCCGGCAGTTGGTGATGGACAGGGAGGCCTGGCGTGCTGCGGTTCATGGGGTTGCAAAGAGTTGGACACGACTGAGCAACTGAACTGATACTGATACTGATAAATACTGATAAATACACATTATTTATAATTAGTGTTATATACTTATATATGTGTGTGTGTGTGTGTGTGTGTGTGTGTATATATATATAAATATATATATATAGGCTGAGTCCCAGGTGGCTCAGTGGTAAAGAATCCACTTGCCAATGCAGGAGACATGGATTTGATCCCTGGGTAAGGAAGATCCCTTGGAGAAGGAAATGACAACCCATTCCAGTATTCTTGCCTGGAGAATTCCATGGAAACAGGAGCCTAGCAGGCTATATAGTCCATGGATTCACAAAGAGTTGGACATGATTGTGTGTGTGCGTATACACACAGGATTATATGTAGCTTACATGATCTTAAGAATGTCCTCATAAAATATTTTTATGGATATTTTATAATGTAACATAATTGCATACAATTTATATAATTATATAAAATTATTATTAAGAATGTTCTAATAGTTCCTCCACAGAGAGGGTTGCAATTACATCATCTAATCTCCTCCATAAATCTTTATGACATCCCATTTCTTTTCAGTCCAACAGAGAGTTTATTTGTGATGTTTGAGACTTATCCCAGTTTAGTTTGGGTGCAGTCAGCTTTACAACCTTTGTGTTTACCACTACATGTTCTCCATGGTTGGGCACAGCCTGGATACATAAAAGCAGACCCAGTGATACAAGAAATACAACATACAATTTTCTAGCCCTGCTCCATTTTTATAGGCTACGATGCTATAGAAATGCTTGATTTCCTGGGCTATATTAATTGCATTTAAGCTTTCTTAAATTTCTTACACCACCAAATTTTAATTAAGAAGCTGTAATTGGAAAATTCATAAACTAAGCCTACTGTTTTTCTTATTCTGAAACTGAAGAGAAGTCTATTCCATGATATCACTACTAAGGGATACCGTGTGCTGTGCTGTGCTCAGTCGCTCAGTCGTGCCTGGCTCTTTGTGACCCCATGGACTGTAGCCCACCAGTCTCCTCTGTCCATGGAATTTTCTGGGCAAGAATACTGGAGTGGGTTGCCATTTCCTACTCCAGGGGACTAAGGGAAATTAGGGAATTGTAATTCATCAGTATGTGTATTGTCCATAATTCTCCAATGATGAGGTAGGTGTACAATGAAGGTGATGCTCATCACTAACAGACTTTTTCTTTTGTATCAAGACCTGTATGATACAAAGATGAAAAATAAAAGCAACAATTATGGTCTCAGCCTTCCTGAAAGCGGACAGTGTACAGACATTTACACAACATGTACAGACATAATTACAATGTAAAGCAGAATCTAAAAATAAGAGCAGCCATTTATTGCTAATTCTTAATATATGCTGAGAATTACGAAAGGTATTTGTATGGATAATCACTAATATTTACCAAAAACCAGGTAACAAAATGGATGCTTGGAGAAGTTAAATTATTTGCCCGTTTAACCAGTTCAGGATTTAAACCTAATTCCATATGCTTTTCTGTCCATAAAATACTTGCTACTTTATAAGTTTCAGGGAAGAGATTCTGAGGAAGTTTTGTGTGGGTTCAAAGTAAGTTGTGATTATCCCTAGCTGATACTGCAAGGGAGAGCTTACAATAAAGACTTCAGTGTTATTTATGTTGAAAGAGTTAGTGAAGTTTCCAGAAGAAGGTGAGTGTTCCGGGTAGAAAGAATAACAGGAAAGGCACAAAAATAAGAGATGAGTGTGTACAGAAAGCAGAAAATTATATAGATTTATGTAGATTTTATGTAGATTGAGTGAAGGATGGAAAGATGAGTTGTGCTTAGTTTATGGAGGGGCTAAGCAGTTAGGACTTAACCCAGTAGGCTACAGCGAGCCATGTATGTTTTCTGAGGAACATTTTGACTGAAATATAATTATACTCCAGATTTACCTGGCAACAGCATGTAAATGGACAGGTGTGTGGGAGGGGAGCCTGAAAGATAATTGTGACAGGCTGTTGATGTAATAGGATAATGATCTGAACTGGGACAATGGAAGTAGGAAGGGGAAGGAGGGACTGTGTACCATAGCTGTCTTCCAAACTCCACAAACTCAAAGGATTCTTACCACTCATCCTCAAATAATAGATTGTGGTTTGAAACATGACAGGTCTAGGAATTGCAAGCCGTAGGAACTAAATGGTTCCATTTAGAGCCATAGTACTTTTAATTATTGACCTGCCTTAAATTCTGTAAGGTAGAAACATTCAGAAGAAATACTCTTATGCAGCCTGAGAGGCAATTTACCACTGAAAATGGATGGTTCTCTCTGGAGTAGAAAGGAAGAGTTATTAAATGGTATAATCAAACCCTTAGGTATTTTCTTGAGGTCCCAGCATAACTGGTAGGTGACTTAGACTTCTAGACTGCAGGTTTCTCATTTGGAAAATGTGTATAGTAATAATTATCCTCCTTGCCTCTCTTGGCTTTTGTAGAAAATCAAATGAGATAATTAATATGGAAATACTCTAGAAAATGCAAAATTCTGTCTTTAAGTGTAGGTACTATTTGGTTTATGCCTCCTCGTAGTTCACATTGCACTGTATTAAGCCCACAGTAGGGGCTGGAAATATTTGCTGAGAGAGTGGGTGTACACAAAAGTTTTGTCAGGAGAATGACTCTTGTACCAATGTGTAGTAAAGGTATACTCCAAAGTATACCCATGCTTTGATACTATGTGCTGGGTAGTAAATGTGTTCCATTCAGTTCAGTCACTCAGTCGTGTCCAAATCTTTGAAACCCCATGGACTGCAGTACGCCAGGCTTCCCAGTCCATCACCATCTTCTGTAGCCTACTCAAACTCATGTCCATTGAGTCGATGATGCCATCCAACCATCTCATCGACTGTCATCCCCTTCTGCTCCTGCCTTCAATCTTTCCCAGCATCAGGGTCTTTTCCAGTGAGTCACTTCTTCACATCAGGTGGCCAGAATATTGGAGTTTCAGCTTCAGCATCAGTCCTTCCAATGAATATTCAAGACTGATTTCCTTTAGGATTGACTGGTTGGATCTCCTTGAAGTCCAAGGATTCTCAAGAGTCTTCTTCAACACCACAGTTCAAAAGCATCAATTCTTCAGTGCTCAGCTTTCTTTATAGTCCAACACTCACATCCATACATGACTACTGGAAAAACCATAGCTTTGACTAGATGTACCTTTGTTGGTAAAGTAATGTCTCTGGTTTTTAATATGCTGGCTAGGTCGGTCATAGCTTTTCTTCCAAGGAACAAGCATCTTTTAATTTCATGGCTGCGGTCACCATCTGCAGTGATTTTGGAGCCCAGAAAAATAAAGTCTCTCACTGTTTCCATTGTTTTCCCATCTATTTGCAATGAAGTGATGGGACTGCATGCCATAATCTTAGTTTTCTGAATGTTGACTTTTAAGCCAACTTTTCTACTCTCCTCTTTCACTTTCATCAAGAGGCTTTTTAGTTCCTCTTCACTTTCTGCCATAAGGATGGTATTATCTGCATATCTGAGGTTATTTATATTTCTCCTGGCAATCTTGATTCCAGCTTGTGCTTCTTCCAGCCTGGAATTTCACATGATGTACTCTGCATATTAGTTAAATAAGCAAGGTGACAATATACAGCCTTGGCATACTCCTTTCCCGATTTGGAACTAGTCTGTTGTTCGATGTTTAGTTCTAATTGTTGCTTCTTGACCTGCATAAATTTCTCAGGAGTCAGTTAAGGTGGTCTGGTATTCCCATCTCTTGAAGAATTTCCCACAATTTGTAGTGATCCACACAGTCAAAAGGCTTTGGCGTAGTCAATAAAGCAAAAGTAGATTTTTCTGGAACTCTCTTGCTTTTTTGATGATCCAGCAGATGTTGGCAATTTGGTCTCTGGTTCTTCTGTCTTTTCTAAACCAACCTTGAACATCTGGAAGTTCATGGTTCATGTTGAAGCCTGGCTTGGAGAATTTTGAGCATTACTTTGCTAGCGTGTAAGCTGAGTACAATTGTGCAGTAGTCTGAGCATTCTTTTGCATTGCCTTTCTTTGGGATTGGAATGAAAACTGACCTTTTCCAGTCCTATGGCCACTGCTGAGTTTTCCACATGTGCTGAGTGCAGCATTTTCACAGCATCATCTTTTAGTATTTGAACTAGTTCAACTGGAATTCCATCACCTCCACTAGCTTTGTTCATAGTGATGCCTCCTAAGGCCCACTTGACTTCACATTCCAGGATGTCTGGCTCTAGGTGAATGATCACACTATTGTAATTGTCTGCATCGTAAAGATCTTTTTTGTAGTTCCTCTGTGTATTCTTGCCACTTTTTCTTAATATCTTCTGTTTCTGTTAGGTCCATACTGATTCTGTCCTTTATAGAGCCCGTCTTTGCGTGAAATATTTCCATGGTATCTCTAATTTTCTTGAAGAGATCTCTAGTCTTTCCCATCCTGTTATTTTCCTCTATTTCTTTGCATTGATCATTGAGGAAAGCTTTATCTCTCCTCACTATTCTTTAGAACTTTGCATTCAAATAGGTATATTTTTCATTTACTTCTTTGCCTTTAGCTTCTCTTCTTTTTTCAGCTATTTGTAAGACCTTGTCAGACAACCATTTTGCCTTTTTGCATTTCTTTATCTTGGGGACGGTCTTGATTACTGCCTCCTGTATAGTGTCACGAACCTCTGTCCGTAGTTCTGCAGGCACTCTGTCTATCAGATCTAATCCCTTGAATCTATTTGTCACTTCCACAAATAGATTCAAGAGTCTTCTCCAACACCACAGTTCAAAAGCATCAATTCTTCGGTGCTCAGCTTTCTTTATAGTTCAACAAATCATAGGTCATACCAGCATGGTCTAGTGGTTTTCCCTACTTTCTTCAATTTAAGTCTGAATTTGCCAATAAGGAGTCCATGAGCCACAGTCAGCTCCTGGTCTTGTTTTTCCTGACTGTATAGAATTTCTCCATCTTTGGCTGCAAAGAATATAACCAATCTAGTTTCTGTATTGATCATTTGGTGATGTCCATGTGTAGAGTCTTCTCTTGTGTTGTTGGCAGTGGGTGTTTGCTATGACCAGTAAATGTGTACTGCAAAGTATATGCATGCTTTGATACTGTGTGCTGTGTAGTAAATGTGTACTATAAAGTGTACCCATGCTCTGATCCCAAGTCATAAGCCTTTATAGAAAGAAAAGAAGGATGCAAGGCATAGTGATGACCAGCTCCATTGTAGAGACATGAAATACAATGCAATACTATTGGTTCACTTTCTGCTGCTGCTGCTACTGCTGCTAAGTCGCTTCAGTCACGTCCAACTCTGTGCGACCCCATGGACTGCAGCCCACCAGGCTCCTCCATCCATGGAATTTTCCAGGCAAGAGTACTGTAGTGGGTTGCTGTTGCCTTTTCCATCATTTTCTGCTAGAGATCCTTTAATGCCTAAAGATGTAGAACTACAAAGGAAAAAACTCTAGTAAAGTAGGCATGTAAGTTGTAGACATTCTCCCAGAGATAGCAAAAGATTGGATCTCCTACAGCAGGTGCTTCATTGAACTATCCCTGGGGGAAGATGGGGCAGAAAGAGGACTGTCTAATTAGTGTGTGAACTGTGAAGGAGGAAACACCACTTCTTCCTGTGACATGACTTTAGTACCCTGGGCATTGTTAAAGGGAAAGACCAAAAAGTGATGTTCAAGGGAATGAGGGAAAGCCACATCCTTTCATTCACTCAACAAATACTTATTGAGTATATAAACAGGCATTGAAAGAAATAAAGCATGTGTGAGGTAAAGATGCTGTTCTCCAGAATTCACTGCCTTCAACTCATGAACTTTGAAGGTATAATGATGAGGAATTAATTTATAAATAAGCACATAATAAATTGTGTTTCTGACAAATAATGAACACAAATAACATTCAGCTTTTAAGCTATAAGAGGAATGTTTCAGTTCTGAATTTGTTTTCACCAAATTGAAACACATTTACTCTATAACAGATGGAGCACAAAGGAAATAAAAATTAAAAGAGGGATGAAAATGAGTAAGTGTGCTTTTCATTTAGTTATTTCTACCCTAAGACAAGTCTTCTTTGATTATCAGGACATTGGTTGAGTTTTGATTTTAAAAATAAAGTAGCTACTGTCCAAAACTTTCAAATAGTAGGTCTTCGTTTTTGAAGGTCATGGTGAACACTGTATTTAATAGCTATTACATTTTGCATAAAGGGTGTGGATATGTGGAACAGTCTTCTACAGAGATACAAATGGAATGAAAACAAAATCAGAGGAATCCAGCTGAATCCACATTTGGATACAGAACAAATAAAAAGGCACTGACAGTGTAGTTCCAAATGGAAAACATTCACAAAGAAGGAAGCTAGGGAATATAAATTTTTGAGGCGAATTTGGCAAAAGCCAAGGTCATCTGTTTCCCATGATCTAACAGATAAGATAAAATTTTGCTTGTCCTTTTCATTTTCAAATGCTTTCTCATTTTTAATCATGCATCTATTTCCAATATATGGGATTTATATATAAACATGTAGCGAATCACACAGGTAAGATTGAACAAGGAGAGCTGACATAGAAATAGAAAAAGACCAAAGAGGCAAGGAAATAGGAGACAAGATGCACTAAAGGGGAGGATTACCCTTGGGTTTGTTTTTCATTACTTTCTTTTTTCCATTGACTAAAATATCATTTTTCTATCTTGAACATAAATCCTTGTCTGGGGTCACAGCTATATTTCCTTCCAGTTTAGATGACATATTCACTCGTATTTTGTATTTCATTTTGTGTTGATCTGTAATCTTGTAGCATTCTTATTTACAGGAAGTCGTAACTTCAGATAGCAAAGCCCTCTTGTTTGCTACGGATACAGACTTATCTAAAGCATTTATTTAGTGGCATTTTAAAAAGTCAATTGTGAATTTTAATATTTATAAACATGCTACTCTAAAAATAGGTGCTGATTTTTTTTTTTTCCAAATTTGGAAGCAGGCAAGGTATTTACTTGGAACACCTTTGAGGGGTATGTGTCGGTTTTCAGTGTGATAACACCCACCATCATACAGCACACCTGCACTTCCCTAACAAAGGAAAACATTGGAGAGTGCTCACTTCAGCGTCGTTCAGACTGTTGCCCTTCGCCAACGTTTTGGAAACAGAATAATGGTATCTAATAATTTCAGCCAAGCTAGGTATTTATCACAGCTTCAAACAGACAGTAATTCACTTATATTTATTTTCTCAGAATGTAACACTAGTTTGAATTAAACATTATGATACATACCTACACTAGTATAAACTATTTTTTTAAAATTTTCCTAGTCAAGATTTCTTTCTCCAAGAAGAAAATTAGACAGGTGCAGCACACCAAATGAGATGAACTTTGTCCTCAAAGAAAATTGGTTTTTCCTTTTCAATTTCATTTCAAAGAGATCTGACAAGTGTGGCTTTGAACAAACTTTAACAGCACAATATCCTTTGTGTAAGTTTTCCCTTGTCAGCTTTTCCATTCCAGCAGGAACTTAGAACAAAGTGGATGTTGCCCTTTGAGTTGAGAACTTCATCAGTTGAATGAACACCAGTATAGTGCAGTGAAATTGAGGGCATACTCTCTCCTCGAATCTCAGCAGTGCAATGTCTCAACAAATATAATTTCTCTATCTGGTGTAAGGAGACACCAGCTATACATTCAGTTTCATACATTCGCCATCCTTTTTTCATAGTAAAAGCCAAACTATTTGGCAATATAGCCACTTGAAACTTTTACACATTATGCAAAAGAACCTTCCATTGTGTGTGGAACACAAACACAATATTTTGTGATGTTGTTTGGAGCCACACCATTTTATACCAACGTCACAGGGAGCTTGAGGTTAGAGGTGCAAAATCAGACTTTCAGGTACACACTGCTTTCTTTATATGCAAAAGAAAAAAAAATAGGTTTTTCTCTTTGTTTTGCTTTGTTTCATTTTTAACATGTAGTTTTGTGACCATTTGAAAGTAAAATTCAAAAGCAGAGAAAAAAATACAGGAAGCTGCTTCATAGAGATTCTAATCTGTATTGCACAAAAGCTTGTTATGGCTACTCATTCCTTAGAGTTTTAGATTGTGTATAAATTGTGCTATTTTATACCGGTTACAATCCTCTTTGACAAGTGTATTTTTTTTTCAGGTACTCTCCTAACTTTCTAAAGGTTTTTTTATTACAGTTGCCCCTTGCTATGTTTTTCTTTCTCTTGACTCCAACTGTTTCTTTCATCTTCTTTTTTTCCCTGTGCATTAATATTTAAAGACTGTACTAGTGTCAAACATTCATGTAGAGACAACTTAAATGCAAAGTGGATAAGGTTACAGAATAAGTCCATGCCCAATTTAATTACAGCATTTTGATTAACACAGATTGTAAGTAGTTTGAACTAAGAATTTTAAGTTGTTCAGCTTGAATATTACAAAGGCTAACTAGAGATGAAGTGTAACTTTGACTCAGAAACTGCCAGAAAACACTCTGATTAACCAATTTAGATGTACTATCTAATTAAGGATCTAAATATCTTTGGATCACAGAAATTCATGTTTATTGATAAGATAAAATATTTATTACCCAGAGAGCTGAATTAGCAAAAAGAACAGCTTTAATCAGGTGCTAACTCCCAGAGAAAAGAACATTGGTTGAAACTTGATAATATAATACTTGGGAGCAAACCTGGCTTGTTTATTCAAAGGCCGTGCTTCTTGCCAGCAAACTCAGTATCCTTGAAAGGTTAGAGTTGATGAAGTCTGTGGCCAAGTTTCTAAATGGGTTCGATAGATAATGACCGCCCATAGCAATTGCTAATTGAGAATAATGACTGGCAAGGAAGAAAGGGCACAGATCAGATCAGGGATGGAAGAAAACTGCTCTGAAGCAGGGGCCAGAAAACCCTCCAAGGTAAAGGGGAGAGAAACTCAAGCCTTTATATTTACTAAATAAACTGCCATTAGTTGAAGCCAAATTGTTTTGATAAATACAATATTTTCCTAAACAATTATAAGTGTAAAGAAGGTGAGGATATATTATAAGCTCCTATAATATAATTCCTAGTTCTTGCCAAATGCCTACACAGAGAAATCACTATATTTACAACTTTTTTGTCTTAAGATGAAAACAGAGGTTCTCTGATTTCTGTTATATTTCATTTTGTGTTAACTTGTTTTTGTTGTTCCTCAATGCATCCCAAATAGAGATGAAATCAGGTGTGAGTTATGCAAAGAATGAACGCAATATTAAGTAAGGTGATTGTTCTTTAAGTTCTAAAATTTTAAAAGCACCGTGAACGCAGAGTTTTGTACTCATGGATTTTATAGGTAGAATATGGTTTCTGATAGAGTAAAATCACATGAAAGAGCATGCCATATTTTATGTATTTAATCATATTAAAGACAAACTAAGTTCCAATACCTTTTTAAAGCCAATACCTTTCCAAAATGGGATAATTATCCAGGTAGAACCATTTGCTTGTTGGTAATTCTATTCAAATTATAATTAAAACATAAAACATACATGACTCACACAGACATACACAAGCCCCATTCTAGTTTTGCAAACTCTTAACATACAAAGGATGAAGTCTAAGATTAGAGTAATGACAAATATTTCTTGTTTGGATGACCTTTACCTGGTGAGACTTACTAGAAAATGTTTAGAAGGGGAGATGCTAAAACATTTATACATCTCATGATTATAGTTCTTGGCACATATGACAGCTTTGTTTACTTTAAAAAGGAGATTTTCTAACTACAGAGAAGGTATATTCTGCATGTCAGATCCTGTAGTTAGAATCACTACTGTTCTGGGCCCTTACAGTTTGCCAAAAATGTCAATTTAAATGCCAGTAAATGCAATATTAAGAGAATCAGGAATGAAAAGTAGGCAGCTATTCAATATAAACGTGATAATCCAACCATTTCTTAACCACTTTTTCATAATAGTGAGCCCTCTTTCTGGTTTCCTCTCCCTTTGTTTGGGCACAGTATAGTAATTGCTGCCAAGGCTGAATAATATACTTATTCCCTAGAAATTAGAGTTCAATATATTATCCTATTAAAATAATATATTACAGCATTACCAGCATCATTATTACAAAAATGGATTCAGAGCAATAAGCCAGATTTGACCAGGGGACTGTGCTGCTATAAATCTACAGGAATCACATGAGGCGTGGTGTTGCTGACCAGAAATTTTCAGTGCCCAGGCCTCTTGAGACATGTTAGTTAGATTCGTGGGCATAGGACACAAACTTGTTAAGCAATTCTGTCGGAGTGCTATAGAGAAACCATTTAAGTAGATAATGTCCTTCAAGAGCAAAAAAAGAAAAAAAGTTCTGTTGAGATCAATATCCACTGATTTTTATATTTGGAGGAATATCAAATAGACATTAAAGTAAGACTTCTAAAATGACTACATGTAAATAGTGACAAGCTTTGCAATTAAATTTAGTGCCCATTGTGATTACAAATTATTATAACTTATTGCCTGTAACTGAGGTCTGGTTCTATGCAAAATTATAACTCAAATTCAAAAAGTAAAAGTAAAGTCGCTCAGTCATGTCCGACTGTTTGCGACCCCATGACTGTAGCCTACCAGGCTCCTCTGTCCATGGGATTTTCCAGGCAAGAGTACTGGAGTGGGTTGCAATTTCCTTCTCCAAATTCAAAATTATAACTCAAATAAAATTTATCTCTGTTTTCTCCATGACTTGCATTTCTACTCTACTTTTCAACTGGCTACTTTCCCCACTAGCTACTTGATCTCTTTTATCCTAGGCCCAGTCATCTAGGGTGCTCACTTTCTTTATAAGAAAAAAAGTAACAGACTGTTGGACTTGGAAATGTTCTTATTTAACTTACTCAACACACTACTTTTAAAAGTAAGGAAAGACATTCTGATGTGTTATCTGAATCACTCAACGTCACTCAGATGCTTCATAGCTGATTCTCAAACAGGACACCTCCTTTGTTGATTGATAAGATGCAGTATGTTCCCCTGGCATTGTTTTCATTAATAGGTAAATCATTAAGCCAAAAGTGTATATTACTAATTGTGAAAATGTGGGTCACATCAGTGCAGTGATTCTGTGTATGTGTTCGGTGTCCGATGGGGCTTAAAGTGGAAGCCTAGCAAAGATAACTTTGTATTTTGGAAAACCTCCACCAGTGATTCCTGTATATAGAAAGGAACATGTTTCTCATGGACCCATCAACATTTTGAAGAGTAGACAGAGCTCTTGGTTAATGCCTATGTTTTCTTGAAAAAAATAGACCAGTTGATGGATGTCATGGAATTCTTTTTAACCTCGATTTCCTTCTTTAAAGAAAAATTAAAAATTTGGTTCCTTTAAAGTTCCATCAGTAGTTTACAAATTACTTGACAAATACACAAATTAGTAATTCCCTTCCTCCTTGTGTAATTTATCTGTGAAGTCTGTCCACATTTGAGTGCATATGTGCTTTTAGCACGATCCAGAGCAGCACTTCACAGACATCAGTTTGTGTAGACAGCTCCTGGGCCAGAGATGCTGTAACTCTAAAAAGCTCCCAAGTGATGCCCATGCTGTGCCTCTAGGGGCCAGGTGTTGCTATAGACTGAAGAAAGGATGCCAGCCTAAGGATCGTAACGTTTTGAATTTGAGTCTGTGTCCTAGTTCTGTGTTTTTAGGAATATACAAATGTCCTTATGTGGCTCTTCTAACTACCTGGGCAACCTAAGATTTGTGTCTTTACCTATAAATGAGAATTATCTTGCCTTTGCAGCTCCTGGAATTGTTGAAAGATCAAATGATGTAATGCATTGAAATGCTTCATAAATTACAAAGTGCTGTGTCATTAATGTTAGTTATTAACATGTTATATCAAAGTCCTCATCTAATTCAACATAGCACTAGTCTGTGAGAACCAAAATTCCCTGGCAGGAAAAAAAAAAAATTGGGCTTTGTCTACCCTTTATTAAAATCATACAATAATTTTTTAGGAAATATATGGCATCTGGAAAGGACTCCATCCTTGATTACTAAAAATGCAAAGTTAAATAAGAATAATAAAACCTGTCATATTGGCAGTTATTTTCTCACTATGATCCTTAGTGATGGGTAAGGTGCAGTGAGATGGCCACTATGATATACTGCTGAGGAGAGTGTAAATTGGTACTCAGTTTCTATAAAGCATTTGAAAAATATGTGTTAAGAGCCTTAAAAAGTGTTGTTAAAATCAGTAACTTCACTTCTAGGAATCTATTTTAGGGAAATAAGAGATATGGTAAAAATAATTTATATATCAAAGAACAGAATTATTATCATAATCAACTTTTGCATGATCTAAATGGCCAAGAATAGGAATACTGCTAAATAGATCTGGTGTATCAAATATAATGAAATATAAAGGCAGAACTTCATTCAGAAACACTTGAACTTTCACATTTTCAATTCACTAGATAAAAACAAAGTGGCTATCCACCAGAGCAAATTTTGTGAAATAGGAGAGCCTTAGTATGCAGTAAAATCTCAAATATTTTAAATATTTATTAATATTTTTGACCTTGGTAATATCACTTCTAGGAATCTACTTGTTCCCCTTCTCACAACTGAAGTAATCTGTTTCATAAAAACATGCCTAGTTCTAGGATTCTGTTAAGTCTGCACCAACTTGTGAGAAAATGTAGTTCAACTACCATTCTTTAAAATTCACAAGGTGGCATGTTTTAGGGCCTTTGCACTGCCCTTGCTTGATATTTTTTGATAGTTTTAAAAGAGTCCTTTATTCAAGAGATATTTATTGATACTTAATACATATCCAGTATCACTCTGGGTATGATGGATAGGAATTTAATGATAAATACAGATACAACTTTAACTTGGGTCTCGTAAAAGGAGATAATACAATTTAGTCATATGTAATACAGCATGACTGCAATAATGTAGCCGTAAGGGAAACACAGAAAACCTGATGAAAGACCAGAGTGGGTGACTTGTGGTGAAGCAAGAATAAAATGGTTCTGGTGGAAAGTAGCCTAAAGAATGAGTAGGACAGGTAAAATGGGCAAGAATGCAAGGAGATTTTCTGATATAGAAATTTATAAAAAACAAATGTAACAAACAAAATTATGTTATATCCAGGAATATTGGAATCTCCTAGATTACAATCTAATCTCCTAGATTAGATTCCAACAGTGGACAGTTTGGGGGGAAAACTCAAGGAAGTTCAATGAGATCAGATCAAATCATCAAGTACCCTGAATTTAAGGCCAAGTATTTAACTAATCTTAGAGGGAATGTGAAGTCATTGAAGGTCTTTAAGAGCAAAATAGCGCAAAGTCAGACTTCAGGAAGATGATTCTGATAATACTGTGCCAAAGAGTTTTGTGGGAAATTGTATCTAGGAAGTTTATACAAGAGACAGACAAAATTCCAAACCCATCTCAATAAACTATTTATGTTGCTCTGAAAAAGTTTCTTCCTCTCCTTTGTGGGATTTAGCCTACCACCAACATAAATAGACCTTTGTGTGAATTAGAAAAGGAGCCGTGTGGGTCAGGCAGCACCCAGAAGCACACTGCAGAACCAGACAGCACATTTGTACAAAGAAAACACTTCCTCCAGGTCACTGAGTAGATTCTGGCAGTGTGATGTGTGTGGGGAACATGTTGAGTGTAACCCAGGTTGGGTTTTATCCCTCACTCTCCACTTAGCCAGGCATGGAATCATGTTCACCTAGCATTGAATTGAGACTATTGATCCTGCCTTTAGGATTGTGGTTAAGTCATATACCCAGGTGTTGTGGAGACTTGTATTAGATGTCCAATGATTAACAGTGAAGGTGATTACAATGGTGATGGTGATAGTGAGCAGCAACAGTAGTAGTAATTTTAGTCGTAATGTTTACTGCTGATATCTTGACTTGGGCTTAAGGGCTTCGACTAATAGTCAGAGAATGGAAGTGAACAGGTGAATAAAAAATGCAAAAGTAAGAGTGGATGGTACTTTATGACTAGTTGTATCTGCAGAGTGAGAGAAAATACGTCAATGCTGATTTTCAGCTTGGTGAACGAAAAAAGAGTGATGATGCTCCAGACAGAAATAGTGAAGTTAGAAAGAGCTATTATGGGCAAGATGACAAGATCTGTTTTGCTTTGTGTTGTGTGTAAGGGAAACAGTGAGGTATCCCAATAGAAATATTCATCAGGTGATTGAAAATATGGGATTAGAAGTCAGTGTGAAGATGTAGACACACTGAGATCCAGGTGCATAATAAATCTTAAAAATTGATGTGATCACTGAAGGGATGGTACATAAAGGCAGGAGAACATGGACAGAAGATTCCTCTGTGCATTTATTACACGTTATCTACTGCAAGTTTCAGGTGTTGCCATTCAGAGCATATTTGATATGATAAAACTCTCATATAGAGGGACAGTGCACCTCTGTAGAATCATACAAGACGGTCCTGTTTGAGGATTTCCCATGTTTAGGAGATGATAGAGGAATAAGCACGATCCACTTTGTCAACATTCAGAAAACTAAGATCATGGCATTAGTCCCATCACTTCATGGCAAATAGATGGGGAAAAAGTGGAAACAGTGAGAGATTTTATTTTCTTGGGCTCTAAAATCTCTGCAGACAGTGACTGCAGCCATGAAATTAAAAGACACTTGCTCCTTGGAAGAAAAGCTATGACAAACTTAGCATATTAAAAAGCAGAGACATAACTTTACTGACAATGGTCTGTCTAGTCAAAGCTATGATTTTTCCAGTCATGTATAGATGTGAGAGTTGGACCATAAAGAAGGATGAGCACCAATGCTTTCAAACTGTGGTGCTGGAGAAGACTCTTGAAAGTCCCTTGGACAGCAAGGAGATCAAATCAGTCATTCCTAAAGGAAATCAACCCTGAATATTCATTGGAAGGACTGATGCTAAATCTGAAGCTCCAATACTTTGGTCTTTGGCCACCTGATTCAAAGAGCCGACTCACTGAAAAAAGAGCCTGATGCTGGGAAAGATTGAGGTCAAGAGGAGAAGAGGGCAACAGAAGATGAAATGGTTGGACAGTATCACTGACTCAGTGGACCTTAATTTGAGCACACTCTGAGAGACAGTGGAAGAGCAGGGTAGCCTAGCGCGCTGCAGTTCGTGGACTCACAGACTTGGACACAACTTAGCAACTAAACGATCTTGTCTGAAATGTAGGGGGTGGCCACAGAAACGAAAAGAAAAGGAGGGACCTCCCTCTTCAATTGGTGGAGCTGTGGTCCCAAAAAAGTGCATGAACCTTTGTTGCTTTTTTGTCCTCTCTCTGTCTGTCTGCCTTTTGGCTCCCAATGCGGTCACGGAAATGCATGGCAAAATGAGGTAACTAGAGGCTCAGATTTTTAGCTGGATAACCACACAGGGGAGCCCTAGAGAAGAGGAAACTCAGAGAGATGGCAGAGAGGGAGAGCCTCAAGAGAGCTACCCCATAATATTGTTTATGAACACCTTCATTCACTCAAGCTGTGCATGTATGGATCTAATCAGCATACCAGAGACTTTGAGAATCAAACTAACAGATCCCTGCTAACAGTGGTTCATATGTAGGGCAGATCTGAATAACACTACAAAGGTTTTGAAAACTGAGCTGCCATGGGAACCACAGTCCACAGAAGCAAAACTGGTTGGAACCTACAGATTGAACTTAACCATGCCAATTGCCTACTAAAACAAAAATCCTAATATTTTCCATAAAATTTAAATGGGTCCAGTGTCCTATAATATTCAGAATGTCCAGGACACTATCCAGTATTACTCAAGATATATTAAAAACAGGCAAAACCTCAACTCTTATGGGAAAAGACAATAGTTACCAGTGATAAGAAGACACAGGTGCTGGATTTTCTGACAGATACTTTGAAGCAGTTAATATATAAGTGCATCCATGAAAAGATCTTCAACATTGCTAATTACTAGAGAAATGCAAATCAAAACTATGAGATACCACCTCACACTGGTCAGAATGGCCATCAATTAAAAAGTCTACAAATACTAGAGAGGGTATGGAGAAAGGGAATCCTCCTACACTGTTGGTGGGAGTGTAAGTTGGTGCAGCCACTTTGGAGAATAATATGGAGATTTCCCAAAACACTAAAAATAGAGTTGCCATATGAACCAGAAATCCCTCTCCTGGGCATGTATCCAGACAAAACTATAGTTCAGAAAGATACATGCACCCCTGTGTTTACAACAGCACTATTTACAATAGCCATGACAGCTACTTAAATGTCCATCAACAGATGAATGCATAAAGAAGACGTGGTGCATATATACAATGGAATCCTACTAAACCATAAAAACAACGAAATAATGCCACCTGCAGCAACATGGATGGACCTAGAGATTATCATATTCAGTGGAGTAAGTCAGAGAAACACCAATATCATATGATATAACTTATACATGGAATCTAAAATATGACATGTACAGGCTTACCTACAAAACAGACTCACAGAGGACAGACTGTGGTTGACAAATGGAAAGGATGGTGGGGTAGGGATAGAATGGAGGTTGGAGTTAGCAGATGCAAACTAGTATATATAGAATAGGCAAACAACAAGACCCCACTGTATAGTATAAGGAGGTAAATGCCCTGCTGCTAAGTCGCTTCAGTCATGTCCGAATCTGGGCGACCCCATAGATGGCAGCCCACCAGGCTCCCCCGTCCCTGGGATTTTCCAGGCAAGAACACTGGAGTGGGTTGCCATTTCCTTCTCCAACGCATGAAAATGAAAAGTGAAAGCGAAGTTGCTGAGTCATGTCCGACTCTTAGCAACCCCATGGACTGCAGCCCACCAGGCTCCTCCGTCCATGGGATTTTCCAGGCAAGATTACTGGAGTGGGGTGCCATCACCTTCTCTGACTAAATGCCCTATCCTGTGATAAACTGTAAGGGGAAAGAGTATAAAAAAGAAAATATGTGTATGTATAACTGAATCACTTTGCTGTATAGCAGAAATTAATACACTGTAAATTATACTTCAGTGAAAAGTCCAAACCATTAAAAGTAAAACCAAGCTTAAAAAAAAAAAAAAAAATATATATATATATATAGTTCAGTTGCTCAGTCGTGTCCGACTCTTTGTGACCCCATGAATTGCAGCACACCAGGCCTCCTTGTCCATCCCCAACTCCTGGAGTTTACCCAAACTCATGTCCATTGAGTCAGGGGTGCCATCCAACCGTCTCATCCTCTGTTGTCCCCTTCTCCTTCTGCCCCCAATCCCTCCCAGCATCAGAGTCTTTTCCAATGAGTCAACTCTTTGCATCAGGTGGCGAAAGTACTGGAGTTTCAGCTTCAACATCAGTCCTTCCAATGAACACCCAGGACTGATCTTTAGGATGAACTGGTTGGATCTCCTTGCAGTCCAAGGGACTCTCAAGAGTCTTCTCCAACACCACAGCTCAAAAGCATCAATTCTTTGGCGCTCAGCTTTCTTTGTAGTCCAACTCTCACATCCATACATGACTACTGGAAAAACCATAGTCTTGACTAGACAGACTTTTGTTGGCAAAGTAATGTCTCTGCTTTTTAATATGCTGTCTAGACTGGTCATAAATTTCCTTCCAAGGAGTAAGCGTCTTTTAATTTCATGGCTGCAGTCACCATCTGCAATGATTTTGGAGCCCAGAAAAATGAAGTTAGTCACTGTTTCCACTGTTTTCCCATCTATTTGCCATGAAGTGATGGGACTGCATGCCATGATCTTAGTTTTCTGAATGTTGAGCTTTAAGCCAACTTTTTCACTCTCCTCTTTCCCTTTCATCAAGAGGCTCTTTAGTTCTTCTTCACTTTCTGCCATAAGGATGGTGTCATCTGCATATCTGAGGTTATTGATATTTCTCCCGGCAATCTTGATTCCAGCTTGTGCTTCCTCCAGCCCAGCGTTTTTCTCATGATGTACTCTGCATATAAGTTAAATAAGCAGGGTGACAATATACAGCCTTGATGTACTCCTTTCCCGATTTGGAACCAGTTTGTTGTTCCATGTCCAGTTCTAACTTTTGCTTCCTGACCTGCATACAGATTTCTCAAGAAGCAGGTCAAGTGATCTGGTATTCCCATATATATATATGTGCTTCAGTAAATAATGACAGACAATCTTGAAATGAATGGAGAAATAGAAAGTTTTAGCAAAGAAGTGGGCTTCCTCAGTAGCTCAGCTTGTAAAGAATCTGCCTGCAATGCAAGAAGCCCCAGTTGGATTCCTGGGTCAGGAAGTTCCCCTGGAGAAGGGATAGGCAACCCACTCCAGTATTCTTGCCTGGAGAATCTCCATGGACAGAAGAGCCTGGTGGTCTACAGTCCATGGGGTTGCAACGAGTTGGACACAACTGAGTGACTAAGCACAGCAAAGTATAAGATATGTACAATACTCAAATGTTATTTATAGAACTGAAATACAATAAATGAAATAAAAATCTCACTGGATGGACTCAATAGCAGATTGGAGACTAACTTAAATCTGAAGAGTGAACTTAAATGGTTAATAAAAATTATCCAGTCTGAGATGTAGAAATAAAAAGAGCTTTAAATATAAGCCAAGCCTTACACCTATGGGATAATATAAAAGACCTAATATTTGTGTCATGAAGAGTCCTAGAAGAAGAGGGGAAAGAGTGTGATGTTTTAAACAATAGTTGAATAAATAATGAGTGAAAGGTTCACATTTTTGGTTAAAGATAAATATCTCCCGTTTGGGGGAACATGACAAACATCAATCATAAACCCCAGTGTAAACCTCCAAAAATCTGTGCTTATACATGGCATAATCAAACAGTTGCAATCTAAAGAAGATGAATACAGTCTTGAATGCAACCGAAGTAAAATGGTGGATTTCCTGGAGGGGAACAGTATTCACATGAAGATGAATTTCTCATCAGAAACCTTGGAAATGAGAAGGAACTGCCAAAATAGCTTTAAAGTGCTAGCAGAAAGCAACTGTCAACTCAGAATTCTACATCAGGAATGAAGGTGAATAAAGATACAACATGGAGAAATTTTTTTTTGGATGATGGAGCTGTTCTGTATCCTGACTCTGATGGTGATTGCACAAATATATGTGTGGTGTGTCACTTTAATGGTGTCTGACTCTTTGTGACCCTGTGGAATGTAGCCTGCCAGGCTCCTCTGTCCATGGGATTCACTAGGCAGGATTACTGGAATGGGTTGCCTTTTCTTCTTCCAGGGAATTTTCCTGACACAGGGGTCAAACTTGCCTCCCCTGCATTGGCATGCAGGTTCTTTACTACTAGTACCATCTCGGAGCAAATGTATACATATGTTAAAATTTTGTAACACTTCTTTTACATCGGGAGTAATTTTGCTGTATGATAATTAAAGATAAAATTAATAAAGAAAAATAATGAATAAGAATCTAAATCCAGAAAATGAATGTATCTATAGATGATTTGATTTTAACATACTGTTTCCCTCTCACCACTATATTCTTGACCTTTCACTAAGTTTAGAAAGAGTGACATCATAGAAAATATTTAGTGAAGAGGTGATATTATGATTATTTTTGTAATTAAGTAGGATAGCTTTTCCCAAAACAATAAATTCCTAGTGGCAATTTGGAAATGATATTCAGTATTTCAGGTCGTTAAGATATCATTTGTTGAATACAAATGCAGTAACTTAAAAGCTGACAACCAGTGGCTGATGAACCATACAAGGCTTGTAAGAAGAATCTCATTGATCAGTACCTTGGAAGCCATCTTGTGCTACTCACCATGGAATGAGTGGTGAGTGTCACGATCAGAGCTGCTAAAAACAGTGTCAGCAAGAGTGAGTGAGGAGCAACTGGTAGAATTGTTTATGTAACCCTACACTTTGACTAATAACATACTTGACTCATCCATGGTCATTTTATGGGTCACGGCAACATTTTTAAAACATTGTTCTGGAAGACCTAGGGTTTAGTATGGGTGCTGAGTAGCCTTGCTGGTGAGGCTGTTACAAGACCAGGTAGTTGTTTCCAGCCACCACCCCAGCCTCAGCAACGCAGGCTCCAGTATTTGGTTTCTGTAAAATATTTTCTTGAAAATAGGGTTGTATTTCTAGAGGGAGAAACAAGCATTGTATGGGTCATATTAAACACTGGCCCACATAGAAGCATTCAGCCAAAAACAGGTGTACAAGTAAAAGAACCACATTTGGGAATTGCTTCTTAGAAGAACATGTGAGAGACTTTAGGAGCAGCCGGCTTCTTCAGGAAGTTCACGGACTGCTTTAGGAGAAGCTACTAAAACAGGAATAAAGAAAGAAAAGAAAATGCTGAGGAAGCCTATTGGAGAATAGTATATCCAGTGTTGAAAATCAGAGAGAAACATACAGCAAAATTTTGGATTTCCTACTTGACCCGCATGCAGATGAACCCAGAGTGTAGTGTTACCTTCTGGATTCTCAGCACAAGTGCTTTGGAGCCACTTCACTGAGAATGTGAAAGAAGTTACCGAAAATGTGGGAAAAGAGAACGGAAGGGGCATGTAATGACAAGGAGAGAACAATGTGGGCCTGTGGAGGTGAATAGTTTTAAAATCACTAAAGAATACAAAGAAAAACAAGAGATTTTAAAAGGTATGATTTGAAAGCTTAAAAAGGGAGAGGATGACTAAAGAGAAGAACAATGGTTCTCATACAGCCAAAAATGAGAGTCAGCCATGACAAGTGGGGTCTGGGCCAGAGGAAAGTGGGGAGAATTTTAGACTTATCCCATCCTCACAGGAGCAGGTCCATATGCCTGCCACAGGGTTAAAAGATACTGCCGCAGCCACAGTTGGTCTAAGAGACTCCCACAAAATCGGGGCTATGACCTCAGTCTCACTTCTTCTAAGTGCTTTAAAACACGAGGGCCAGGTGTGTAGCTGGGGTTTAGAGGCAGCGTCGACTCCCAAGAAAAAAGTCCTTTGGTCTTGCTTTTAGTAGCAGAGATAAAACATTATTTTAAGAATCTAAAAATAAGAGGTTAGCAAGGAAAAGAAGTTGTTTCTCAGGTCATGTTAACTCATGGCAAGAGGAATAGCAGGAAGTGCCAGAGAAGGCATTGACTATTTGAAGACAGACCACTATAGATTTCTCCCATCTCCAGCAAAAAAATTCATTCAGCAAGTCAAAAAGTAACATGTCTTCCATGTTGTGAAAGTTGAAAACTTCTAAAGCTGCCTTTCCAAGAGCTGCTGGTTACAGAGGATTTGTATTTGGGTTTACTTTCTTTCTTTGTTTATGTTTAAAAGCAAGTTTTCTGAACCCAGTGATTTTCCTTGTGGTCTAGCAGGTCAATACATGCTTTGGAAATTTTAGAAAGCATGTTTTATTTATTTTCTCAACCAACCAAAAAGCCCCTTAGGAACCATTGTAGTCTGTTGGTTAAGTATGGTTTCATTCATATGCTTCTTAAAGGTCTGTTATTTACAGACAGACAGTAATGACTTTATCTGAGCTAATCGAGTTCATTATGTCATTATATATTTAGGGCATGTCCTGCATTCAGAAAAAAATCCCTGTGAGAACCCTGTACAGAGTGCCAAGAACCACAATAGTATTCATCAAATTTCCTGATTGTGGTGTTACATGCATTGTTTTTGTTTTTGTTTTTTTCTCTAAGCAAAGATTGGCAATTCACTTCTTGCTCCAGGAGTACTCAAGCAAAAACAGTTCAGATACCTGGTTTCAATTACTTTTCAGTAACCGTCCAGAACTTGTCCCCAGCTGAACAGGTAACAGTGGAGACTTTTGGACATTGAGCGGTGTCGAGGGAGAACACAGACACAAATTTGTCACTACAAAGTAACTATCAGCTATTTGGTATCTGTGAAGTGCATTGCTTTTGGGGTCCCCAGACAGAGAAGAGATTTTAGGAACTGGGCAGTGCTCATTTCCACTTAATCTCAGCTGGGCTTCTTATAAGAGATTCTTTAAGTTTTATTTCCTTCATAACCACCATATGACCCAGCAATCCCACTCTTAGGCATATACCCTGAGGAAACCAAAATTGAAAGAGACACATGTATCCCATTGTTCGTTGAAGCACTATTTACAATAGCTAGAACATGGAAGCAACCTAGATGTCCATCGACAGATGAATGGATAAAGAAGTTGTGGTACATATACTAAATGGAATATACTCAGCCATAAAAAGGAACACATTTGAGTCAGTTCTAATGAGGTGGATGAACCTAGAACCTATTATACAGAGTAAAGTGAGTCAGAAAGAGAAAGATATATACCATATTCTAACGCATATATATGGAATCTAGAAAAATGGTACTGAAGAATTTATTTACAGGGCAACAGTGGAGAAATAGACATAGAGAATAGACTTATGGACATGGGGAGAGGGGAGGAGAGGGTGAGATGTATGGAAAGAGTAACATGGAAACTTATATTACCATATGTAATATAGATAGCCAATGGGAATTTGCTGTATGGCTCAGGAAACTCAAACAGGTGATCTGTATCAACCTAGAGGGGTGGGATGGAGAGGCAGATGGGAGGGAGTTTCAAAAGGGAGGGAGTATATGTATACCTATGGCTGACTCATGTTGAGGTTTGACAGAAAACAGCAAAATTCTGTAAAGCAATTATCCTTCAATTAAAAAAAATTTTTTTTAAAGGTTTAAAAAAAAAAAAAACAAGTTCTGGCTTATTTTTTAAAACACTGATACTCCTTACTGAACTTTTTTCCTTGTAGCTGAAGGAACGAGACTTTGGTAAAATATTTATTTTATTGGCTGTATGTTAATCTTTTGTGTATATACATCCCCAAGATACCACCCTATGGGAAGTGAAATCTAAGGCAAACTCAGAAAAAGTGGTTATGAATGGATATGAAGGAGCCTTAAAACAGATACATGTAGATGATGGGGCAGTAAGTAAGATACACGATGCAGCCCTTTAAACCCTTGCCTATCAGGGATGTCCCCAGCGAGGGGCCCCTTAGGTTTTGGCTGCTTGCTGGGCTCCATGCCTTGCTTTGTGACACTTCTTTAAATGCTGTGTCACATCTCCTATTATTTGTTGAATTTTGGGGCATAGTCATTGACCCTTTAAAGTGAATGAACTGAAAGAGTAAATAGAAAATAGATCTTTGTCTGTTCACCACACTTCAGATTAAGATCTATTTTCTATTATTCCTTCTGTTTGGGCTTCACTCATAGCTCAGTTGGTAAAGAATCCACCTGCAATGCAGGAGACCCCGGTTCAATTCCTGGGTCGGGAAGATCCCCTGGAGAAGGGATAGGCTACCCACTCCAGTATTCTTGGGCTTCCCTTGTGGCTCAGCTGGTAAAGAATCTGCCTGCAATGTGGGAGACCTGGGTTTGATCCCTGGCTTCGGAAGATCCCCTGGAGAAGGGAAAATAAATCTTAATCTGAAGTGTGGTGAACAGACAAAAGCTAGTCAACAAAACTCTGGTGAGAATGCCTTGTAGGAGGGAGTCATAATGAAATTGACCAAAACAAAGACAGCAATGACTTCCGACTTGCAGAGGGGAGGTGTAATGCTCTAATCTTTTAGGTCCTGACCCAGCTCCTCAAAGCTATGCTAACATGTATTCAAATAGATATTTTAAATAACAAATGTGAAGGGGGCATGAGCAAGTGTGAAGGTCTTGAGGACGATAGATGCTTAATTTTCCATTTTCTACATTTTTCTTTTGTTTCAGACAATTCCAGACTCCATTCCCAATTTTTTTTCTATGTGCAAAAACGAAGGCTTTGTGCACTCTGTTGCTATGGAAACAGGAGAGAGAGAAACAGTTTATGTATTTCAAAAGCTGTCAGCCTATATGCTGTGGATTTTGATAACTAAACCTACATGTGAGCCATCTTTTCTCTACTCCCAACGCCCAATGCTATAACGTTTATTTTATTTTATACATGTGTGTATATGTTGCTTGAGAAAATTAAGGATCTATTTATTTAGCTGTGGTGCAATCTATTTTATATTTAATTTAATGTCCAGGGGACAGAGAGAGGCTTTGGTGATGCAGTTAGAGAAGTATAAAACTGTTCTTAATAAATGCTTACTAAATCAGAATGAAGACAGAGTTAGCAGGCATCACAACTCAATCTATTGGCAAAATAAAAAAGATTGAAGCTCTATTAATTTTAAAACAGATCTGAACCTTGCTTGGCTTATATTTCATATAATGTAATGTCTGCTATACCCTCTTCAGCTCTCTAATAAAAGAGCTATTTTGAAATTACAAAATACACTGTGTTCTCCCCAAGAGAACCCAGTTCAATAGCTTATTGATTTTCCCTGGCATCCTTACTCCGGTGTGAAGGGGTTTCTGGGCTCCTGGACCTGGAAGGCGAGAGTTTGTTTGTAATTGATTCAGATTCTGTTCAGCAGAGCACTCCCCACCACCCCTAACCAATGAATAGTCTTTATGATGGTCCAGCCCATTAAATGCTGGCCTTCCTACTATTCTCAGTTGCTTTCCAGCACTTCCTAATATTTTCAAGAAAATGACTGCCATTGTAAGGTCATTTTTATCAAGTTTAGATGATGCAGTTAAGTGGACCAGGAAAAATACTTAAGAACTTCGACCTTCAAATCTAGAGTACACTCCAGTAGCTAAAGGGTCTGTTGGGCTCTCTGCTCTAAGGCCCGCTTTCCCAGTCTTTATAACTAGATGATTCACTTGAGTCTGAAAATCAGGTCCTTGTCTAAAAGTGTCTGTTTTTACCCCTTCATGAAGACATACTAGCAATAATTGATCTAAGTGTGTATAAAGGATAAGTGAAAGATGAATGGGAAAATGAAGTTAGTGATGCTTCCTACTGTCTTTTTTTTTTTAACAAGAAAATGGAATGTCTTTGATCTTAACACACACACACACACACACACACACACACACACACACCTCTTAAGTTCAAAATCTTTTCATCACAGTGTTTCAGAGTTGTAGTAACTTAGTCTCCTTGTCCAGTGTAGTTACTTCCCCAGTAAATGATAATGGTTACAGAAAGATTAGTAGGACTCTCCAAAGTAAATTATTTTGTTATTCTTAATAACCATAGACATATATAGTCCTTTCTCCTCTAAGAAACTTGAAGCATCCAATTGACCTTATCTCACAAATACCCTGTTTCTGAGACGTGATACACTTTAAATTTCCATTAAATTGCTGGGGGTAAATAAAACCCAGAGATATAAAATAGCCCCAGCAAGACATTTGTCAAATTGTCTGTAATTATTTACAGGTAAAATAGAAAAACAAAATCTGACTGATTAAATCTTAAGTATGTAAATTATAGTATCTCCATTAATTTGGAGAAAGGTTTTTACAAAGTGTCAAGAGATTCTGTCTCTGTGGCTTTGTCCTGCTCACATATTTTGCCAACTACTTAGATCAGAATATTAAATGCATGATTATCAAATTTTAAAATGGTATATTTTATGCTATAAGAAATTGAAAATATATTATACTGTAGCATCTGATTTCAAAAAGATACTATCTTGGGACAGTGGCTAGAGCCAACAAAGTTAAGTTTAGTAATAATGCACGTGCCTAATCTTTGATTTTTTTTTTTAAATAGAAACATCTGTGGAAGAACATCTAGGGAAAGATGTAAATATTATTTTTATGGATTTTAATAACAATAAAAGTATGAATTTGTCTTGTGTTCAGTTCAGTTCAGTCACTCAGTCTTGTCCGACTCTTTGCAACCCCATAAATCACAACACGCCAGGCCTCCCTGTCCATCACCAACTCCCGGAGTTCACTCAGACTCATGTCCATCGAGTTAGTGACGCCACCCAGCCACCTCATCCTCTGTCGTCCCCTTCTCCTCCTGCCTTCTAAAAATAGGAAAATGGCTTGGGCATAATTACGATATTCTGAATAAAGAAAGTGTTAGTTTCTCTGTAATCTAGCTGGTCAAACATTCTCTAATAGGCTCACCCCACTGATCTTGAGAATCACCTACAGATACAGAATCTCCTGGGGAAGAGACTCAGGCTGCTTACTAAGCGCAGGCGGCTGCAACGACCTGCGCACTAAGCGCAGGCGGCTGCGATGACCGGCGCATGCGCGAGAGGAGCTACCCCATGTCTGAGGTCAGGGGCAGAAGTCGGGAGGACCCCATGCCTGAAGGGCGGTGGCCAAGAGGAGCTACCCCGCGTCCGAGGTCAGGGGCAGTGGAGAGAGGAGTTACCCCGCATCCAAGGTCAGGGGTGGCAGCTGGGAGGAGCAACCCCACGCCCGAGGCCAGGGGTGGCGTCCAGGAGGACCAACCCCATGCCCGAGGCCAGGGGCAGCAGCTAGGAGGACCAACCCCACGTCAAAGGATCATGGCTGTGCGGACGCAGGAGGGCCTAGAGGAGCTGTCCCACGTTGAAGATCAGGAAGGGTGGTGGTGAGGAGATACCCCTCGTCCAAGGTAAGGAGCAATGGCTGCGCTTTGCTGGAGTAGCCTTGAAAATATACCCCACGCCCAAAGTAAGAGAAACCCAAGTAAGATGGTAGGTGTTGCAAGAAGGCATCAGAGGGCAGACACACAAACCATACTCACAGAAAACTAGTCAATCTAATCACACTAGGACCACAGCCTTGTCTAACTCAATGAAACTAAGCCATGCCCGTGGGGTAACCCAAGATGGGCGGGTCATGGTGGAGAGATCTGACAGAATGTGGTCCACTGGAGAAGGGAATGGCAAACCACTTCAGTATTCTTGCCTTGAGAACCCCATGAACAGTATGAAAAGGCAAAATGATAGGATACTGAAAGAGGAACTCCCCAGGTCAGTAGGTGCCCAATATGCTACTGGAGATCAGTGGAGAAATAACTCCAGGAAGAATGAAGGAATGGAGCCAAAGCAAAAACAATACCCAGCTGTGGATGTGACTGGTGGTAGAAGCAACGTCCGATGCTATAAAGAGCAATATTGCATAGGAACCTGGAATGTCAGGTCCATGAATCAAGGCAAATTGGAAGTGGTCAAACAAGAGATGGCAAGAGTGAATGTCGACATTCTAGGAATCAGCGAACTGAAACAGACTGGAATGGGTGAATTTAACTCAGATGACCATTATGTCTACTACTGCGGGCAGGAATCCCTCAGAAGAAATGGAGTGGCCATCATGGTCAACAAAAGAGTCTGAAATGCGGTACTTGGATGCAATCTCAAAAATGACAGAATGAGCTCTGTTCGTTTCCAAGGCAAACCATTCAATATCACAGTAATCCAAGTCTATGCCCCAACCAGTAATGCTGAAGAAGCTGAAGTTGAATGGTTCTATGAAGACCTACAAGACCTTTTAGAACTAACACCCAAAAAAGATGTCCTTTTCATTATAGGGGACTGGAATGCAAAAGTAGGAAGTCAAGAAACACCTGGAGTAACAGGCAAAGTTGGCCTTGGAATACGGAATGAAGCAGGGCAAAAACTAAAAGAGTTTTGCCAAGAAAATGCACTGATCATAACAAACACCCTCTTCCAACAACACAAGAGAAGACTCTACACATGGACATCACCAGATGGTCAACAGGAAAATCAGATTGATTATATTCTTTGCAGCCAAAGATGGAGAAGCTCTATACAGTCAGCAAAAACAAGACCAGGAGCTGACTGTGGCTCAGACCATGAACTCCTTATTGCCAAATTCAGACTGAAATGGAAGAAAGTAGGGAAAACCACTAGACCATACAGGTATGACCTAAATAAAATCCCTTATGATTATACAGTGGAAGTGAGAAATAGATTTAAGGGACTAGATCTGATAGATAGAGTGCCTGATGAACTATGGACTGAGGTTCGTGACATTGTACAGGAGACAGGGATCAAGACCATTCCTGTGGAAAAGAAATGCAAAAAAGCAAAATGGCTGTCTGGAGAGGCCTTACAAATAGCTGTGAAAAGAAGAGAAGCGAAAAGCAAAGGAGCAAAGGAAAGATATAAGCATCTGAATGCAGAGTTCCAAAGAATAGCAAGAAGAGATAAGAAAGCCTTCTTTAGCGATCAATGCAAAGAAATAGAGGACAACAACAGAATGGGAAAGACTAGAGATCTCTTCAAGAAAATTAGAGGTACCAAGGGAACATTTCATGCAAAGATGGGCTCGATAAAGGACAGAAATGGTATGGACCTAACAGAAGCAGAAGATATTAAGAAGAGATGGCAAGAACACACAGAAGGACTGTACAAAAAAGATTTTCATGACCCAGATAATCACGATGGTGTGATCACTGACCTAGAGCCAGACATCCTGGAATGTGAAGTCAAGGGGGCCTTAGAAAGCATCACTACGAACAAAGCTAGTGGAAGTGATGGAATTCCAATTGAGCTATTCCAAACCCTGAAAAATGATGCCGTGAACGTGCTGCACTCAATATGCCAGCAAATTTGGAAAACTCAGCAGTGGCCACAGGACTGAAAAAGGTCAGTTTTCATTCCAATCCCAAAGAAAGGCAATGCCAAAGAATGCTCAAACTACCGCACAATTGCACTCATCTCACACGCTAGTAAAGTAATGCTCAAAATTCTCCAAGCCAGGCTTCAGTAATACATGAACCGTGAACTTCCTAATGTTCAAGCTGGTTTTAGAAAAGGCAGAGGAACCAGAGATCAAATTGCCAACATCTGCTGGATCATGGAAAAAGCAAGAGAGTTCCAGAAAAACATCAATTTCTGCTTTATTGACTATGCCAAAACCTTTGACTATGTGGATCACAATAAACTGTGGAAAGTTCTGAAAGAGATGGGAATACCAGACCACCTGATCTGCCTCTTGAGAAATTTGTATGCAGGTCAGGAAGCAACAGTTAGAACTGGACATGGAACAACAGACTGGTTCCAAATAGGAAAAGGAGTTCGTCAAGGCTGTATATTGTCACCCTGCTTATTTAACTTATATGCAGAGTACATCATGAGAAACGCTGGACTGGAAGAAACACAAGCTGGAATCAACGTTGCCAGGAGAAATATCAATAACCTCAGATATGCAGATGACACCACCCTGATGGCAGAAAGTGAAGAGGAACTAAAAAGCCTCTTGATGAAAGTGAAAGTGGAGAGTGAAAAAGTTGGCTTAAAGCTCAACATTCAGAAAACTAAGATCATGGCATCCAGTCCCATCACTTCATGGGAAACAGATGCGGAAACAGTGGAAACAGTGTCAGACTTTTTTTTTGGGGGGGGGGGGCTCCAAAATCACTGCAGATGGTGACTGCAGCCATGAAATTAAAAGATGCTTATTCCTTGGAAGGAAAGTTATGACCAACCTAGATAGCATATTCAAAAGCAGAGACATTACTTTGCCAACAAAGGTCCATCCAGTCAAGGCTATGGTTTTTCCTGTGTTCATGTATGGATGTGAGAGTTGGACTGTGAAGAAGGCTGAGCATCGAAGAATTGATGCTTTTGAACTGTCGTGTTGGAGAAGACTCTTGAGAGTCCCTTGGACTGCAAGGAGATCCAACCAGTCCATTCTGAAGGAGATCAGCCCTGGGATTTCTTTGGAAGGAATGATGCTAAAACTGAAACTCCAGTACTTTGGCCACCTCATGCAAAGAGTTGACTCATGGGAAAAGACTCTGACGGTGGGAGGAATTGGGGGCAGGAGGAGAAGGGGACGACAGAGGATGAGATGGCTGGATGGCATCACTGACTCGTTGGACGTGAGTCTGGGTGAACTCCGGGAGTTGGTGATGGACAGGGAGGCCTGGCCTGCTGCGATTCATGGGGTCGCAAAGAGTCGGACACGACTGAGCGACTGAACTGAACTGAACTGATACCAGAAATGGGAGGCGAGTTCAGGAGGAATTAAAGCCTGTTCCATGGAGAGTATCTGATAGAGGTGTGATGCTGAGCCTAGACAAAGGAGACCAAGGGAAGACTGATAGTTGTCCTCACTATTTCCTCAGAGACAAAATTAGGACTGATGTTTTGAAGTTACAGAGGCCAGATTTTTGTGTGACATAACTTAAAAAAAAATATTTATGTGTTTTTATCTGTATTTGGCTGCGCCTGGTCTTAGTTGCAGCATGTGGGATCTTTTTTTTTTTTTCCTTTTTAGTTGTTTCTTGTAGGATCTTTAGTGCAGCATCTGAACTCTTGGTTGTAGCTTGTGGCATCTAGTTCCCTGATGAGGGATCAAACCTGGACCACCTGCATTGGGCATGTGGAGTCTTAACCACTGGACTACCAGGGAAGTTCCCGTGGAATACATTAAAACTTTTTAAATAATCTTAGTACTCCAAAGAGAAATGTTTTGTTTCTGTGGATAGTGAGTGCTCCATGGCTGGATCCAATTTTCAGATGGGTAATTAAATTATTTAGCCTTTGATGTCAATTCTGAATTTCATCTATAACACTGTGATTTTAGAATTTGCTCCAGAACACATGATAGTTATCCCTGGCACAAAATAATTAAATATATAATGGACTGATACATTAAAACATAAATCTGTAATGCATCTGGACAGTGGAATGTCTGGAGCTTCAAGTTTGTCTGCCTAGCATGTGTGACAGGAGTTTTTGTTAAACTCTTCTTCACTTCTAATAAGTTGTAAATATGGTGACTGCAGCCATGAAATTAAAACACACTTGCTCCTTGGAAGAAAAGCTATGACCAACCTAGACAACATATTAAAAAGCAGAGATATTACTTTGCCAACAAAGGTCCGTCCAGCCAAAGCTATGGTTTTTTCAGTAGTCATGTATGAATGTGAGAGTTGGACCATAAAGAAAGATGAGCACCAAAGAATTGATGCTTTTGAAGTGTGGTGTTGGAGAAGACTCTTGAGAGTCCGTTGGACTGCAAGGAGATCCAAACAGTCCATCCGGAAGTAAATCAATCCTGAATATTCATTGGAAGAACTGATGCTGAAGCTGAAACGCCAATACTTCAGCCACCTTGATGCAAAGAACTGACTCATTGGAAAAGACCCCGATGCTGGGAAAGACTAAAGGCGAGAAGAGAAGGGGATGATAGAGGATGAGATGATTGGATGGCATCACTGACTTGAGGGACATGAGTCTGAGCAAGCTCCGGGAGTTGGTGATGGTCAGGGAAGTCTGGGGTGCTGCAGTCCATAGGGTAACAAAGAGTCAGACACAACTGAGTGACTGAACTGAACTTAACCAAAATATGTATGTACTAAGGCAGGGTGGTCCTCATATCTATCACTTTGATGTAGGTGTTCTCTTGTAGATTCATCCCAGTTACCACCTGCCACAATTGTCCTGCACATTGAATGGTAGACAAAAGAAATTCAGAATGGTTGCCAGGGCCTGGGAGAAGCCGTAATGGGAGTTAATGTTCAATGAGTGTAGGGTTTCAATTCAGGAAGATGAAAATATTCTGGTAACGGATGGTGGTGGTGGTGGTGGTACAACAATGTGAATGTACTTAAAGCCACAGAACTGTATCCTTTAAAAAGTTAAAATGGGAAATTTTGTTTTATCTTACCACAATAAAAAAAATCAAAAAGAAAACCTCAGATATTCTCACTCTGAGTGGCTGGGTTTGCCCCCCAAGGCAGTATCAATAATTTGGTGAGGATATCCAAAGTAAAATCATCATTCTAAAACTTTGCCAGATTATCCTGGGTCTTCCCCTTTTCATTCAAGATTACGTCTCCTTTTGAAAGTATATGTGAACACAGGGACCCAATATACAGGTGCACCTAGAGTATACATGAGTGAAGGGGAAAGGACCAGAATCTAGCTCTTTTAAACTCAGTTTTTTGTATTCCACCTATGATGAGATAGAATATGCAGATGACAGCATCCTTATGGCAGAAAGTGAAGAGGAACTAAAAAGCTTCTTGATGAAAGTGAAAGAGGAGAGTGAAAAAGTTGGCTTAAAGCTCAACATTCAGGAAATGAAGATCATGGCATCTGTTCCCATCACTTCATGGGAAATTAGATGGGGCAACAGTGAAAACAGTGTCAGACTTTATTTTTCTGGGCTCCAAAACCACTGCAGATGGTGACTGCAGCCATGAAATTAAAAGACGCTTACTCCTTGGAAGGAAAGTTATGACCAACCTAGATAGCATATTGAAAAGCAGAGACATTACTTTGCCAACAAAGGTCCATCTAGTCAAGGCTATGGTTTTTCCAGTGGTCATGTATGGATGTGAGAGTTGGACTATAAGGAAAGCTGAGTGCCGAAGAATTGATGCTTTTGAACTGTGGTGTTGGAGAAGACTCTTGAGAGTCCCTTGGACTGCAAGGAGATCCAACCAGTCCATTCTGAAGGAGATCGGTCCTGGGTGTTCTTTGGAAGGAATGATGCTAAAGCTGAAACTCCAGTACTTTGGCCATCTCATGCAAAGAGTTGACTCACTGGAAAAGACTCTGATGCTGGGAAGGATTGGGGTCAGGAGGAGAAGAGGACAACAGAGGATGAGATGGCTGGATGGCATCACCAACTCGATGGACATGAGTTTGTTTGAACTCTGGGAGTTGGTGATGGACAGGGAGGCCTGGTGTGCTGTGATTCATGGGGTCACAAAGAGTCGCACAGGACTGAGTGACTGAACTGAACTGAACTGAACTATGATGAGATAACATTAACCATTTATCTGTGGAAAAGAAGTGGGGTTACAGAGTAGGGATGTTGAGTGAAGAGTACTCACAATGAGCTGTGATTGCTGTTAGATTAATTTACATATGTTGGATAGTATGGACTTACTCCTGTTTATAGTATAAATCATCATACTTTATTATGCAAGAGATTCACCCAGCAGAGCTTAATTGAAATTCAGATTTATAGGCCCCACCTAGTGATTCTGATCCAGTTGACCTTGGACTGGGGAAATTAACTTTTTAAAAAGAAATGTAGATGTTTATGAAGCAGTTAGCTGAAGAAGACATTTGAGAAACACTAACCTAGCGTGTAGCTCAAAAATCCTCAAATCTCTCTCAGGATCCCTTTTTATTTTTAAAAATCATTGAGGACACCAAAGAACTCTTGTCCATGAGAGTTATATATATCACTATTTACTGAATTGGAGAAGGCAATGGCACCCCACTCCAGTACTCTTGCCTGGAGAATCCCAGGGATGGGGGAGCCTGGTGGGCTGCCATCTATGGGGTCGCACAGAATTGGACACGACTGAAGCGACTTAGCAGCAGTAGCAGCATTTACTGAATTATAAATACTTAGAAAATTTTATTTAAAATAACAGTAATAAATCATTACAGGTTATAGTCAACATTAATTTGAAAAAGCTGTTTTTTAAACAAAAAAACTTAGGGGGAAGATGAACCTTGTTTTGCATTTTTGCACATCCTAATGTCTGCCTTCCCTGGTGGCTCGATAGTAAAGAAACCGCCTGCCAATGCAGGAGCTGCAGGAGACATGGGTTCAATACCTAGGTTGGGAAGATCCCCTGGAGGAGGAAATGGCAACCCATTCCAGTATTCTTGCCTGGGAAATCACATGGACAGAGGAGCCTGGCAGAGTATAGTCTATGGGGTTGCAGAAGAGTCACACATGACTTATAGAATAAACAACAACAAATGTCTATCTTAATAGAAGACTTCTGATTTTTCACGTATATTTCTAAATTGAATTTAATGAAATATATTGTTTCTATTGAAATACATCAAGAAGATTGGCCTCAAACAAATATTTAATTGGAAAAAAGAAGAATATTTTAATAACATTTTCAAGTATTTGTACATATTGCTCTTTGGTGTTACACTGAAACTCAGAAAGTGGTCATTTCTAAAAGTTTAGCTGCAGTGAGAAATCTGAAACCATGTCAAATTTTGTGTGTTCTCCTTAGCTTAGAATACATTCAGTTCAGTTCAGTTCAGTCGCTAAGTCGTGTCCGACTCTTTGTGACCCCATGAACCGCAGCACACCAGGCCTCCCTGTCTATCACCAACTCCCAGAGTTTACCCAAACCCATGTCTATTGAGTTGGTGATGCCATCCAACCATCTCATCCTCTGTCGTCCCCTTCTCCTCCTGCCCTCAGTCTTTCCCAGCATCAGGGTCTTTTCAAATGAGTCAGCTGTTCGCATCAGGTGGCCAGAGTATTGGAGTTTCAGCTTTAGCATCAGTCCTTCCAGTGAACACCCAGGACTGATCTCCTTTAGGATGGACTGGTTGGATCTCCTTGCAATCCAAGGGACTCTCAAGAGTCATCTCCAACACCACAGTTCAAAAGCATCAATTCTTCGGCGCTCAGCTTTCTTTATAGTCCAACTCTCACATCCATCATGATCACTGGAAAAACCATAGCCTTGACTAGACGGACCTTTGTTGACAAAGTAATGTCTCTGCTTTTGAATATGCTGTCTAGGTTGGTCATAACTTTCCTTCCAAAGAGTATGCATCTTTTAATTTCATGGCTGTAATCACCATCCGCAGTGATTTTGGAGCCCCCAAAAATAAAGTCAGCCACTGTTTCCACCGTTTCCCCATCTATTTGCCGTGAAGTGATGGAACCGGATTCCATGATCTTCATTTTCTGAATGTTGAGTTTTAAGCCAACTTTTTCACTCTCCACTTTCACTTTCATCAAGAGGCTCTTTTGTTCTTCTTCACTTTCTGCCATAAGGGTGGTGTCATCTGCATATCTAAGGTAATACATTAGCTTGCCTTACACTTTGTATGTATCTTTACCCATGCATGTTGTTGTAATGGCCGGCATTAATTTGTGAAATCTTACTTTTTAGTTATACAAACCTTCTAAAATTGATATATTTTTATCATGCGACAGCAAAGAGTCATACCACATTTATTAATTTCACCACTGTTCTTAGGAGAAAAGTCTTAACATACAGAGAAACTTCCAAGTTTGTAATAATGGATAAACTTTTCCCACAGTTCTAATTATTATGTGAAAGCTTGAACGTTATAGCTTGCAACAAATGCTGAAAGTTATTTTCCTTGAAGAAACAAACTCACTTAATTTTAGAAAAATGAATGGCAAATACATAAATCTGTCAGTCATTCTTTCAAGTGTTTTAAAAATAAATTTTTCATGAAAATGGTAGCTAGTTCAGTTTGCAACTCAAAAACAGGTACTTTTTCTTGAGACAGCCATTTTACTTTCGTGTACAGTAAATATGCTTTATTCCTATTTCTCATTTCATGATAGAAATATTCATCAGATGTGTATTCATAGATTGAGATTTAATGAAATTACTAACTTTTACAAACTTTTCTAACTTAGAGGATATGTTGGTAAAGAATGTAATAACTACTAGTATATTTTGGCAGTGCTATGTTGATCCGTCGTAAATTATAGCAGTTTTTCCCACCACTGCTTTTGGTGACACTATGCCTGTGGACTGTGAATTTCGCAAGTGTTTCTCATGATCAGTTTCCCTAGATCAGTCATGCTCTCATGACCTAACCCCATCAGATTGGGTCCTGGTTAACTAGTTTCTCTTGAGGCCTTGTTAAGCAAAGAGTGTTCTATTTCAAAATCATTCCTTTTCCCCACCCCTACCCTGTAAGAATTGTAAAAAGATTTTTATTTACTGTGGCAACCTGGTTAAGGTAGAACTTACAAAACTGTGAAGTTGCCCCTGTGACTTGGTCCTCCTGGAGTTTTAGCTCTCAGAACTTGTTCACACTCAGCCTCCAGCAGTTCATCAATTACAGTCCAGGTTTTGCTACTCTAGCACTGCTTTCCACTGCATTTTCTGCTCTGAGTCTCTGCTCTGTGACTCCTTGTATTCGCCTGTCTCTCCAGTCTTGGAGCTTGTGTCCTGACCTGTCTTCAAGATCCAAGAAGAGTTAATATTTCAGTCTGTTCAGCTTTTTTGGTGGTGTTAGAATGAGCGGTGATGTGGAAAAAGCAGAAGTTCCCCATCACTGCCTTTGTATTATCTGTGCAAAACCAATAAAGTGAAAAAGGCAAATAACACCTTAGTATTACTTTGAAAAAATTTTGACCTCACAGACCTGAAAGGGCATCGGAAATCTAGGGGTCTGCAGACTGTACCTTGAGAACCTCTGATGAACCCCATCCAGTGTTCATGTATTGAGGTTTTCAGGTTGAAGTTAATGCTATTATTACCATGAAGACTCATTGAAAAAGACCCTGATGCAGGGAAAGATTGAAGGCAGGAGGACAAGGGAATGACAGAGGATGAGATGGTTGGATGGCATCACTGACTCAATGGACATGGACATGAGTTTGAGCAAGCTTTGGCAGTTGGTGATGGACAGGGAAGCCTGGCATGCTGCATCCATGGGTCTCAAATAATCGGACACGACTGAGCATCTGAACTGAACATGAAGAGAGAAGCTAACATTTTTGTGCCGCAAATTTTTTGAGTTTCAAATATATTTCTTTCAAGCCTCACCAGAAAATGAGAGTGATAATACTTATTATTATCTCCATTTTACAAGTGAGGGATATGAGGTAGAAAGAAGTTAAGACACTCAGCCAAGATCACAAAGTTGGTAAGTGTCAAAGCAAGAATTGTCCTTCAGACCTTTTTCTGGAAGTGAGAGATGTGTGCAATGGGAAGAGGCATCACCTAGGAACTGAAGCCCAGGACATCTGAGATGGTCCACCAGCAGGAATAGTGGATGGAAAGTTATCTATCAAGGTTATGCTTGCCTGGATAAACACTATCAGCCTGTCTTGACAGTACTTAGGTTTTAGTTATTAATGGAGAAAATACCTGTTCTATAAGCATCTGTTTCCTTACTTTCATCATTTTCATTTTATCTCACTTTGGTTGAAGAAACTTAACCAAATCCATTGCTTTAGCTTTCTTAGTTTTCTTTACAGATGATCTTTTACAATGAACTTTATCAACAGTCACTGCCTACTGACTCAGATATGTAAAAAAAATATAGGTACATTTATGTGTCTATTCAGTATAAACTAGAAGAGAGCCTTTGCCTCTAGACATTAAAAGAAAAGATATACCATATAAGAAACTCTATGTGACTCCAGAGAGTCACATATTTATTCACAAATATTAGAGAATAAACCATTTATGTGCATCTGTTCCCCTCATTAGAGGGACCTAGTCCACACATAAATGCCCATATTCTTTCCAAATATTTAACACCCATTCTGCAACTAAAATCGTTTGCTTTTCCATATATTTTGATGTTTCCATTTCATAAGGAGATTAGTAGGATTCAAATAAAACTGCCATTTACTCAGTATCTATGTTATGCTCAAGCTAAGTCCATCCTGTTTTTCTCCTTTCCCATCTCATAAGTCTTTTGAGACAATTCATGTCTAGTGACTTCTACTGTGACTTTATTGACATATCTGTACTTTCCATCTGCCTTCAAAAGAAGAAATTGAAGCTTAGAGACATTGAGGGACTAGCCCACAGTCATGCAGTTTTAGCCTGAGACTTCTAACACCAAATCTAGAGAAATATGAGAACAGAACAAAAAAAGAAAACTGCATAGTTTTGTTCAAACAGTACAGTGTAGTTAGAACAGGCTGGTAAGTATCCAGGCAAGCTGCTTTGGTCTATCCAGTAGACCCTGTATCTTTTTTTTTTTTTTCCCCCAGTAACCCTGTATCTTGAAATAATAAAACACCTATGAGCTGATCAGAGCTAGCTATCTCTCAGCAGTTGGAGATTTTCTTTTTCTTCCAAACAGTAATGAATTAAGAGTTAGAATATGTATGAATGGTATAGAGAAAGGATGAGGTACAATGAAGCCATTCCCTTCTATGTAATTTACTCTAGTTTTCTTTTCCATGAGCCCTGAGGTTGCTTCAATATTCTCCCCAACATAGAACTCCAAGAACCACTACCAATTGATCACAGTTAGCAGTTCAAGATGAAAGCAGTTTTCTTCTTTGGTTTAAAGTAAGTCTTCATCATTGAAAAGGACTCAAGAGCTATTTTCTCTTTTAGAATTACATATTGAAAGGTCACATTTCTGAGCTGTGTATGTTTAAGATTAGATGGATGCTCATTATCGTAAAAGAAATAGTCCGACACTGCTTAACAGGTTAACTCTGTACCTAATCACACAGACAGGGTAAATTGTCCATTGCCAGACAGCATCTGTGCCCTCTTCTCAGAACCTTAATGCAGCCACTTGCCACTTGTTTATCTCCTGTGCCCTTCAGTAAGTCAAGGAAGGTTAGCGTCAGAGCTCTATACCACCGGGATCCAAAGAAAATGAGTCATACACACCTGAGCACTGTGAGCTCCAGCCCAGACATCCTCTCTTGCTCACTCATCCGCCCTTGCCTGCATACTCAAAAAAAGAAAAGGACAGAGTTGAAATCTTGGATGAGCTTCCCAGAAGAAATCCCTCAGCTATACTAACAGGACTCCTAAATCAACTGGCAAATTCCCTCAGGCTTTTCAGAAAAGTTAGGCAAGGTCTGCAGATAAGCCTCTAATAAAAATTAAGGTGATTATTCATTGCAGTACAATAGGAGAACCACCATTCCCTGGTAGGCAGCAGGGAATGGTACAACCCAACAGCTGTGCACTAGCATCGAAGCTCTCCCTCGGGTGCTTTCAAGCCTCAGTCAGGACAGTGATGAGGGAACTACATTGGAAATATGGAGCTTCTGATGGCTCAGGTGAGTTGGTCAAAATCAGAAGAAAAAAAGAAAAAAAAATCACACTTCAAATGGTTGTCTGCATTAAGAAAAGCACAATGAAAGAGGAGAAGAGAGAGGGCAGCCCCACACCAACTCTATCATGGAGGCTCTTCTTATCATTCTGCTCCAGTCCCTGCGATTATGAGGAGGGAGGGGAAGCACCCACTAATCAGGGCAGTGTGGTGTGCTATTCACAAGCTCATAACTGGCAGTAAAACAGAAAGGCCCGTGTCTGCTCTGCTGAGTAATTTCCACACTGAGGCCCTGAGCAGAGATGTTGTGTCATTTGTAACATCTGCCTTGGCATCCAGGAGCCAAAGTAAGCTAGTTAGAGAGTTCCACTGCTTCTTTCTCCCTCCTCTTATGACAAATCTAAAGGACTCATGGTTATTTATAAAGAAAACTAGTCTGAGCTCTTCAGAGAGTTGTCAGTTTGATGCAGGTGAGACAGAAGAGAGGATTGGAAGTTAGGAAGACACTCTGGCCTCTTATTTACCTAGAAAAGAGGGGAGAGTAGCATCAGGTGTATATGGAGAAATCCTCAAGTATCAAAGCAGAAATAGGAAGAGTAGGGGGGGGGGGGTCGTCAAAACTGCACAGGTGGGAAGATGGTCTTTATGCCTTATTAGTTTTCAAGCTCTCCACAATGTCTCAGACAACAAGAGTGAACAATTTTTATATATGAGACAAAGCTCCAGGAGTAATGGGGCTTCCCAGGTAGCTCAGTGGTAAAGAATCCGCCTGCCAATGCAAGAGATTCAGGAGACAAGGGTTTGATTCCTGCGTTGGGAAGATCCCGTAGAGAAGGAAATGGTAATTCACTCTAGTATTCTTGCCTGGAGAATCTGATGGATAATGGAAACTGGCAGGCTGCCGTCCATGTGGTTGCAAAGCGTTGGACACGACTGAGCATGCATGCACACATGCTCAGTAGCAATGATGGGGCTCGATACTAACTGCTAATTTCAAAAGTAGTTGGTTTTTAATTGTAATCTTAACCTTTCCTACTTATCCTAAAACACAGATTCTAGACCAGTGCTTCTCACTCTTAATGTACATACGAATGACCTGGAGATATTGTTAGACCAAGGATTCCGATTCTGAAGCTCTCGGTGGGACTGAATACAACTTCCAGGTGATACCTATGCAAGTGGCCTGCAACCCCAACCCTGCTCAGTAGCACAGTACTGCATAACACATTTTTGGGCCACAGCAGCATTTATTAAAAAGCCTTCACTTTTTCTTTCTTTCATTACCTTGACTTAAAAAAAAAAATAGAGGGTCCAAAGTGCAGTCATAGCATATGAAGCACATCTTATGGAGAGCAAGTCTCATTTCTCACATAGATGGGAGAAGCAAAGCAGTGAAGGAGGACGCCACCCAGCCATGAACAGGTGTGGATGGTCACTTTCTTATGAGCTTGAGGGTCCAGTAAAGCTTTAGTGGGTGTTTGCCCAAGCTATACACCTGTGCAACTGACTGCATATTTAGAGAGCCCAAAGAAACTGGAAAATAGAAATATGAAACCTCTTAACAATTTGGCACTTAGGAATTATTTCCACATAATACAAGGAAAGTCAGAGCCATTAGCCGTTCTATCCAACAGTTAAAGTCCCAAGGACCTTTCATTATGGTTTCTCTTGGCCTTGAACTGTTGATTCATTGAACTAGTGACTCTCAACTGATAGTTTCTTTGATGCAAACTCTAATGCAGGGACTAGGGATCACGCAAAACTTGAAGAAGATGTAGAAAATGGCATCAAGAAGCCTTTGGAAAGCTGGAGAATAGAGGATCTAATGCACTTCTTAAAAATTTGATTTTTCTATTATTGTCCTTCAAAATCTCCACAAAGCAGTTCTTGCCTCAGCAGTTCCTAAAAGGCTGGCTACACACAGCAGCCAATGCTATATTGAAGACTTGCTGGACCAGAATTGCCAAACAGTAATCATTTTAATGACATTTATACCGAATGATCTCGCACTGAAATGGTTTTAAACTTTTCCATTGTTCTCTCTGTGTGTTAATTGTGGAGGGGTTCTGCCTCATAGCTTCTCTGAGGATTTTTATCAGTGTTCCTGTTTCCATTCTATATGGGAAGACTGGGCAGAGAGAGGTTAAGTGACTGCCTAAAGCAGGAGTTGGAGTCAGTGGCAGTGCTCGGGACCTCTGTTCTCATCCTTAACCACTGAGGCATCCTGGCTCTGTCACCCCGACTTCCTGCACACACCAAGCCTGCCAACCACTGTAACAGCCCGTGACAGCCGAGTCATGATGAGCCGCTATGTTGGGAAAAGAAAATATAAGCCAGATTCTCATCCTATATAACTCTAGGGGAACTTTAAATTGCCAGATGTCAATCTGGAACCTTTCCTGAGTGGGAAGCTTGCAACACACAGATGGAAAACACGGTTCCCTACGGAGGATTGGGCTTTAAGGACACATTCAAGGCAGACCTCAGTCCAGAACACAGGAATGGCACCTGGCTCTCCATGACTCAAAGTGTCCCTTTGCTGTATGTCATTTAATCTTTCCAGACACCAGATCTTATCTCTAGAGGGGATTTGTTTTCTCATTTGCCTGTGAGTCAGAGTACTGTGTTGGAAAGATAATAGGCTTTGTTATCGTCAGACTTGGACTTGTGTCTTGTCCCCACCTCTCATTAACTGTGTGTCATTGGACCAGCTGTTGAACCTTGCTGGGCCCCACTGTTCTCATGTTTCAAAATTTAAAGCTTCCAGAAGCAATTTTCACTATGATACAGGGTTAAATGTGACGGCATAATTAAAATGTTGCTGTTGTATAACAGACTCCCGGTGCATGCCCTGTTTCTCTCCTTCTTTGTTGACATTCATGAAGGAGATGTCTTGGAAATATTTGGTAAAGGCAAATAATGTTAATACATTAGTCCCATTTAATATGCATTCACTCTGGGTCAAAAATGTATCAACAAGTTATCTCATAAAGAAGCCAGGTAATTGAGATAAATTAACTGGAAAAATGGAATGCTAAAAAGGGGTTAGTTAATTGTCCTCAAATAAATGAACTGCTTTCATTCAATAAATTATGGTTTCTTATTAGTTTTCACCTCTGCTGAAAGACACAATGAAATGTGTGTAGAATCGAGTAGTGCATAAAGAAAAACCTAATAATAATAATAATGGTTAAAATCTAGAATCTTTTTCTTGGAGACAATGCCCAGAGGTTTATGGAAAGATAGATATAGTCCCATTTTAGGGCAGCAGAATCAATGAGAACCTGCAGTTAAACTAACATTCCTAAAATAATATATGACAAATATGGGGAATTATTTGATTAACTAGAAAACTATTAATAAGAAGAAAGGGTTCACAGAGACAGCCTAATATTGAGAGGAAAGGATGAGTTATTATTTGTAACTTTCCTTTTCACCTTACCTCCCAAGAAAAGGTATTTATAACTGCCCTCTTTACCTTAGATAAGTTTAGTCTAGTCCTCGGTCTCCTCATATGTAAGTAGGATTGTTGAATTACCTTATTTTAGGATAATTTTTAAGCATTTGGTTTCTTTCTGATTTAAGATGTCTCTAGAATTACAAAATAAAGGGATATTTTCATACTTTTTTTTTTTAGAATCAGACATACTTTGCAAGATGAAGTATGTCTGAAATACAAATTTTCATCTATCTAAAAATGACGAAGCTACTTTTCAGTTTGGAGGCAGGATGATGGATTCGAGGTCACAGTGCACATTGCATCTATGCCTGCCATGCAAATGTTCAGTAAAATTTTTTTGAATAAAATATTGCACAACCAGATAATCTCAGACAGTAGCTCTACAACTTTACAAGGACTCATTCAGCAAACCTACTCTGTGGCAGGCAGTATATCTGTTATTTGCAGTGGTATTTGGATATGATATGAGCACCAAATTTAATTCTTAAAGAGTACCCTCTACTCAATTAAAAAATTTCCCAGTACTCTCAAGGGCAAATGAAATCAGATGATTTTATATACTAGAGTAGAAGCTGCTAAGGACAGTTTTCTGACCTTGATATGCAAGTTTGTCTCTTCAGTAACCGAGGCTCTCAGAGAGGAGAGTTGAGGTGAACTGGAGGATTTGTAAAATTCTGAGGATAAAGGAATTTTCTCTTAGTCTTCAGCAAATGAGGTGATGGGCACTAAAGCAGTGGTAACTTGGAGAGAAAAATGAGATTTCTGGTAAATGTGGACCTTATTAATGAATCACTAAATTGTTTCAGCCTACACTGAAAAAGGTGAAATGGATAAGGATGAACAGTAAAGATGTGTGCAAGTAGATTTTCATGGGGATTTGACATGCAGACTGATTTTCAAAGGCTTTGACTCAGAGGACTCAGAAAGTAAAGCCAAGGAAAAAGTAGGTGTATAGAGTGAGTCTCTTTTGGTGGGTGAGTGAGTCATACCATAGGTTTCTTTCCTTCAAATAGTATTGTCATAGCGTCTGCTTAAGTTATTTGATCCAAGCTTTAAAAAGAAATATAGCAAGGCTCCCTTTCAGAAAAAAGACCCTAAGGAGTTTAACAGAAATTATGGTTTCTTTTCATCAACAGTTCTACGAGTCTTACTGCCACCAGCACTAATTACTGTGGCTCACAAACCCTGATCTCCTTCAGTTTAAGCCCTCAAGAATACTGAGAGCCAAGCAGTGAAAATCCAACGCTGACATGGGCTTTTTGCTGTCATTTTAAAATGCATTATGTAAGAGGGAGAATCCTTATCTGAAACTACAGGTTTGAACACACCGTACGTCTTAAATTAGACCTCTCTTTGAAGCTTACTTACAGAAAGGTAGATGGGAACACAGATAGAGCTGAAAGTCAGATTCTGGGCCCATCCTGCAGTGCCTTTTATGTGAGAGGGTTAGAAAAAGATGAGCAAAAACTGAAAAACTATAGACACTAAATAGCTGTGTTTATTTGAGGAAGGGACGTCCATTGTTGAGAACATTTCCTTGAGATTTATTCTTTGGAATTGTGTCCTTATGAGAACTGAGGTTAACTCTTCCTGGGAGGAAAATATTTCCTATCATGAGAGAAATTAAATTAACTCTTTTACTCACAATGCTGTGCAAGGTAGAATTGTAGCAGATACTAAATTAAAGAACTATCCTTCATCTGAATTTTGCAATGTTTAGCTTTTTCTTTCTTCTAGGACAGCCTGTCCCTCTCTCCATATAATTCGTATGCTTACCCCATTCTATACTTACCATCTCTTTACTGGTCTTCCCTCCTTTTACTCATTATTTGTTACAACTTTATTATACTGGGCATAATTTAAAGAATATGTCCAACATATATGTGTTCAATACATACTCTGCTCAGTCACATCCGACTCTTTGCAACCCCATGGACTGTAGCCTGCCAGGCTCCTCTGTCCATGTAATTTTCCAGGCAAGAGTACTGGAATGGATGGCCATTCCTTTCTCCAGTGGATCTTCCCAACCCAGGGGATCGAACCTGGGTCTCCTACATTGCAGGCAGATTCTTTACCATCTGAGCCACCAGGGAAGCCTTTTCATTTTTAAAATTTATTTTAATTCTTAAGTTGACTCAGTATTACAGAGTTTATAACATAGAGAGACCAAAATCATCCATAACCTTACCATTCAAGCCAGCAAACATTATTTTGGGAAAGGAATGCTTTTTGGAGGAAACACAAATCTAAAATTAAATGTCATTTTACATTTTTAGGTAGAAAGCACAAAATCATACTCAGAGTATTCTTAAAAACATATTTGCTATATTTAAATTTCCTTAAAAGCCATCACACTTCATCAAGAAGTCTTAAGTGGGTGAAGATGATCTTGTTTAGCAGATGAGGAGAAAGAGCTTCAGACAACTATTGCAGTGACAAAGAATGGATTAGATTTAAAATGATCCTCCCAGTCCAGGCTCAAATAGTGGTGACATACTTTCCTTTCATGGGCTGGGAATGGGTCTGGAATTGTTTCTTGTATCAGAAGGTTGTACTGAAAATTGCCTTGAAAATATTTTCTAAATTGTAGGTGTGATGAGAAGTCTTTGGGGACTGTGTCTTTTTGTTTTAAACCAGACCCCAATTTTCAAAGGTGAATATGAGAATAAAGTATATCCAGGCAGCTCCTAGACTATTAAGAGTGGAGATTCATATCCATGTCATTTTCTCTGTATTGGCAGATTAGGTCACAGGTCTCTGCTTTACAGAGGCATTACCAGAGCCCTTCATGAGCAGTATAGGCAAATGTAATTTGACTTTTCATTTTTCTTAGTTTAGAGCCTATATAAAAATGGTGAATATTATAATGCCAGTAGTAACCTGGGTGTTTTATCACTTGATTTTTTGGTGTGGCTCTTGTACTTTTATATGAAGCTAGGTATAATCACCAAAATGTTTTTAATGTAATTTACCCATATCATTGTGGTTTCTGTAAACAAACAAACAAAAAAATTAAATAGATTTGACATCTACCCGCTGGTGTTTGGTGAAGACACAGAGTTTGGCTTAAGATTCAAAATAACCCTTCCTCTTAGATCAGGCAGTTGACTCTCATTTTGCCTGTTTGTGTTAGAGTAGATTCAGTGATATCAAACCCGTGCAACATGATTAACCCAAAAGGATCAGAGGAGGAAAAGTTTGTTTGTTTTCTGCTTTGAATATTTGATAACATTTTTTCTTCCATATTATTCATACAAATTTGTTCAAAGTGAAAAAAATTATTTAGGTAACCCATTTTGAATAGGTTGAAAGGAAGATAGGTTGAAACCCATTTGGGTAGGTAATTAACTGGCCCGAGAAATTTTTCAGAGCTAGAGTTACTTTTCACCAGATCTCTTTTCAGAATAGCTTTATGTATTAATCATGCCAATATCAACAGTCTGAGAAAACCACTCTACAGTTAGACAAGAGAGACCAGGCATTGAAACCAGTTCCTCAAACCACTGGAATCAATCAGTTCAGTTCAGTTAAGTCGCTCAGTCCTGTCCAACTCTTTGTGACCCCATGGACCACAGCACACCAGACTTCCCTGTCCATCACCAACTCCCGGAGACTGCTTAAACTTATGTCCATTGAGTCAGTGATGCCATCCAGCTATCTCATCCTCTGTCATCCCCTTCTGCTCCTACCTTCAATCTTTCCCAGCATCAGGGTCTTTTCCAATGAGTCAATAAGACTTATCAATAAATTGGATGTGATTGATAAGTAAAAGGAGGATTTTAGGATGAAACTCAGATTTCTGACTTGGAAACAGGATATAAAAAGTAGATTTTATCATGAATTTCATTTTAGGTAGATCAAACTTAGGATGTCTATGAGAAGTTTATTAGGATATATTATAAATGGGTCTAGAACTAAAAAATGAGGTCTAGTTCTGAAATAGATAATTGTGAGTCATTAGCATATAACCTAAATTGAAGGGTGTTTAGCAGATTAAATGTGATGGGGCCAGAAGAGACACTTTAATTGTGTGTGGGGGGGGTAGGTCCTGAGCTTAAGATACCACCCAACTGTGAAGGTGATCAATGGCAGATCAGAGCTGGTTGCTGGAGTGGCTCTCTTGTCACCATGCATTCCCTCTCACAACGGAGGCACCGGCAGCAGCCCTCTGCTTTGAATGGGGCAAAAATATAAGACAAAGACTGCAGAAATGCAACCCCCGTCCCTCAAAAATCACTTAAGCCTGCCAATAGATAGAGGTTCTGGTTATCATGGCATCCCAAGGAAATATCCCCCTGAGTCAGCTCTTCCTAGTCTGGGGGCTGAACAGTGAAGATTATGGGTAGATTGAGAAGGCAGGGAGGTGCTCGTCCCTTCTATACGAATGGAGCATCTCATACTGACCATGTATAGGGCTAAGACTAAAATTAGGCAGTCTCTGTCCCAAACCTCAGTCTCAAAGGCTGCTTCCTTATTATTCTAACACTCTTTATTTAAATATAACCTGGTTTTTAGTCTACAGAGGTATCTATTAAAACAAAAAACAGGTATACCTGGGAGATGCCACACTTTGAGAACATGTTATGAATTACCTGGATATTATAATGGCAAAGGTATTGAACTTAAAATCAGAACATTTCACTCTAATTTCCTCTCCTACTATAGTCATTTTCCTTTCCCAGGCCTCTATGTCCAAGCTTATAATAAGTGATAGAGTTACATGAGATAATCTCTAAGATTTGTTCTCTAAACATTTCTGGATGAAAGTTGGTTGATAGCCAACCACGTGTAAATGTTTATTCATATGCTAACTCGATTCTTCAGCTATTTGTTTAATGATCACGCTAAGCACACATTAGGTGCTCCAAGGATACAGAGATAAATAAAGAGCCTGGAGACTAGTGGAACTGAGATATATATTTTTCCCTAGGTGAAAATGTATTTTCTCAAGAACCATTTCTTCAGGTTGTAGGTCCTTTTTTTATGAGTCAGACTTGGCATGTGGGGTTGGAGGTTGCTGGAGAGTAGAAAAAACATTTATTGTCCAAAGTGATGTCCTGAGAAACTAATCTTGAAACTGTAGATGCTGAGGGTCACAACATAACCACACTTCGGGGGACTTTTAACAAAGAGTAGTGCCAATAGATTGCAGTTAAATAGACATCCTGGTAACAGAATGATCTAAAATCAAATAGCAAGACTCTACCTCTTAAGGTAAGAGTCAGAAGATACTCAAAGGTATAAGAGAAGAATAGCCATGTGGTTTTAGGGTCTTTCAGTGGGTATGGAGCCATGTCTAGATAAACGTGTCTAATGCGTATGGATCTGTCTAGTTGGTATGGTTTCACATGGTATCTGGAGCCGGTGTGTACCTGCTAGAGCATTCCTGTTCTTTCTCAGACTCTTTCTTCTCCACTGTTCCATCAAATGGGATACAAATAAGAGCAACTTTACCTATTTTAGGAAGAATGCAGTATAGGGGAAAGGAGCAAGTGCTAATGAGAGAGTTGAAGATCAGCTTTTTAAACCAGAATTATCTGACTGAGTGGTTAAACTTGCTTTTTTATGGCATTATTTCTTTTTTCTTTTATGTACATTTCTTACTGTTCAAAATCCCCACTTTCTTCTTTTGGTAAGAGGAGTTTTTTTTTTTTTCTTCTTCCAGGGAACTGTGCCTTCATCATTCCATATGACCCTGACGGCTATGCCCTCCTCAGCCAGTGAGAGAACCCGTGACTCCTGGTAAGTGAGACTGGATTTCCTTGGCATTTAGAAGTATCAGAGTTTCAAAACACATGCTTTGAGAACAGCTGATGCAGAGTCCTCCATGTTGCAAACCCCAGTAAGAATGCCCTTCTTTTGACTACGTTGAAGCAACTTTGGATCCTCCTTTCCCAGAGCCCATTCATTCCCTCTCTTCAGTTCTCTTACCTGTCCAGTATTCTGTGAGTAAATTCCTCATCGGGTTATGCTAGACAGTCTAGGCTTCTCCTACTCACATTGTTATAGATTGCATATTTCTGTCATCTCAAAATTCATATGTTAAAATGCTAACCTCCGATGGGATGATATTAGGAGGTGGGACCTTTGGGAGGTGATGTGATCATGGGGGTTGGAACCCTCACCAATGGGATTAACACTCTTATAAAAGAGACTCTGGACAGCTCTCTAGCCTCTTTCCACCCTGGGAGGATGCAGTGAGAAGTATGCACATCAGAAGAAGGCTTTCATCAGAGCCCATTCATACTGGCACTCTAATATCAGACTTTCAGCCTCTAGCACTGGGAAAAATAAAATTCTGTTGGTATTAAGCCACCAGTCTATGGCACTTTGTTAAGGCAGCCCACACTGACAGAGACACATATTAAGTAGATAAAGCCTCCTCCATGTATATCTCAATGCAGTGAGCCCTTCCTATTCAGAGGAAGGTTAGGAAATATATCTGAAGTATTCTCCAATTTCTCCAGGCCAGAATACTGGAGTGGGTAGCCTTTCCCTTCTCCAGGGGATCTCCCCAACCCAGGGATCAAACGCAGGTCTCCTGCATTGCAGGCAGATTCTTTACCATTTAAGCCACAACGGAAGCCCTCCTATTCAGAGGAAGCTTAGGAAATATATTTGAAGTAGATTTGGGGGGACAGAGTAAATGATCCTAAATCATCTTCCTCAAATATGTATAAGGAAGAACAATGAAATTCAGATTCTTGAAGGTCTCCTCTGTTTGAAGGGCTTCCTGGTGGCTCAGTTGGTAAAAAAATCCGCCTGCAATGCAGGAGACCTGGGTTCGATCCCTGAGTTGGGAAGATCCCCTAAGAAGGGAATGGCTAGCCACTCTAGTATTCTGGCCTGGTGAATCCCATGGACTACAGTCCACGGGATCACAAAGAGTTGGATATGACTGAGCAACTTTTACTTTGTTTGAAACCTTGTTTATAACATTTCCGTTCTAAAGAGATTGGTCCTGAAAACAGAAACCCCTCTTAACAATAGAGGGGCTTCTTTGGAGGTGTTGACAGGGCTCTGCTCATGTCCAAGAGCTACTGCAAGCAGCTCTTCCCCCTTTTACTGCTGGGTAAAGTGAAAGGTCCAGAAGTTTCTTCAGCTTCTGCTTTGGTTCGTGAGACAAGGGGTTCCATTATCTTCTACTCTCTCTTCAGACTTGTCTACAAGTCATTTATTATATTACAGCATTTCCAGAAATTTAGCAAATTCTTGAAAAGAAAGATTTAATCTTTTCAAGAGAAGCTGGAGAAGATTTATGGACGCCTATTCTTAACATGTCACAATGTGGCTTGGCTGCTAAATTTACTGGGACCGCCTACACAGCTGAGGATTTCTGTGACTGCTGGAAATAATGACTTTAGGAGGTAACCAAACAGCATTAGAGAAAAATATTTGAGAGAAAACAGATTTTTCAGGTTACAGAAGGATTTCTCATTTTATAAAAGAACATTGCATTTTTAGGAGCTCATTAAGTTGTTTTCTCTTATGTTTGACCCCAAATTAGAGTTTAGAGTTCTTAATTTTCTCTTCTAAAATCATCTGCAAGATATTGGGAAACTTGAGTTTCTAAGTCTTCAAAATGCCTTACACAAAATGAAAGCATTAGTTCTTAAGTAGTATTATTATGGAATAAATTGAATTTTGTTAGGTTGCCTTTTGTAATCCTTATTTTTTTTCTGTGCTTAATCATTACAGGTAATTTAAAAATAAATACTTCTGCAAGTGAACCAATAAAAATATTTCACTGTCATTGAACAGAAAGCTAAAAGCCTAATTACTGTATGTATTGAACATTCTTCTGTGGTAGTAATTTCTTCGCTCTTTCAATATCTTTATTTTCTTTATTTAACATCCACAATTTTTCCCTTTATATGCTGGCTTTTTTTTTTTTCCTTCTCCATTTTGTGGAAGAAAGTGGTACTCTGTTATACAAATATGCTCCCTATTTCCTTTGAAACTGTGTTCAGTCAGTCCCTGCAGAAAGAATAGGTAATGAAATTCTATCTCTCAAGTGTATGTAGACATATCAATCACTTTAAGTGGAAACAATCGTTCCTCTGCCATTTAGAGCCAACATCTTTGAACACAGAAGCAGTACTATTGCTTTCTGTTACTATTTTTAGTTTTTCCATAGTATGCTTAGGTTTACATTCCATCCACATGCTGCCGAGGTCAAGAAAAGCAGATTTCCTGATAACATTTGATTTGAGCAAAGGGAGTGATAAAGGTGCCTTCTGTAATCTGGGTTTAGAGCCGACTGAAGACGTGGACCCCAGAGGAAGAGTCCAGCAGCCCCGTGCTCTTGCCACCCCACAACCATTCCCAGACCTCTGCCCAGGCTTGGTCAGCAAGCACAAAGAGTTGTAGCTCTTTATTTTGCCTTTGACACCCAGCCCTACCTACTCTAACTTCTGCTTCACAATCCAGCATTTTTTTTTCCTCCCTCCTATGTGAGCAGAATTTGTACTGCCACCTTTTTCCTTAAGAATCATCATACATGTTAAGCTTTTGTCATAGTCTCCGTATTTTAGGAAGCTGACACCAGAAGACACAGAAGATAAGGAATTCGACCTCTTTTATTCCAACTATTCCGATCCTTCGTGCCTGCTCTCCCCACCATAGACTTTAAAACCCACGCCTGTTTGAAATGCTGCTGGCTAAAAGCATGCTCCTGATGAACGGGAGTCATATCATGTTAGCCCAAGGCCCTCTAGTTACTGTGAGGCGCTGCTGTCTCTACCCACGGCACTGTTGCTGTGAAGCAAAGAGTCTCTCGCTCCCGATCCCCAGATACAGAGCAGTATCAATGCAGAAATATTAAAGAGAAAATTAATAATTTATATCAAAAATTCATTTGCAGCTGCACTTCAGTGAATTAATTACTTTTTGTCTTTCTCTTTTTATTCATTCCTCTCTCTTGTTAATGATCGACTTAGAACTAGGAAGAGGAAGAAGTAAGTAGGGTGGGAAGAAGTGAGAGCTGGGAGTCTGGTGCTGCGAGAGCAGAAAACACAAAGGAGACCGTGCTTTAATGTGGGTGCCCTAAGGGACCTGACAAGTGAAAAGAGATAGGTTAAACTTAATCCCATCTTCTCTACCCCAAAAGCAATAGGAAAGCATTTTACCATGTTATAGATTCTACTTAGTATTTTAGAAGAGGGGAAAATTAAAATCCAGCCAGCCAAAGTCCCAAGTTATTAAAAAGATTAATCTGTTGTTTATCACTACATCTTCTATGCAATTCACTTCCCTGTATGCTCATTAAAATAGTATAGCCATGCAGACAAAGCGATTATATAATAATGCTCAAGTGTTAATGGAGCTTGTGTACTGACTTCCAGAAGGGTTGGGGTAGGGGCAGCAATTTTTACATAACACTGGCTTATCACAACTTGCCAGATGACACTAAGGTAATCTTATGGCAAGGTTCAAATTCATAGCCATTTTAGTCATTTTCTAAACTAAAAGGGAAAAATCAGTCAGGGAAATTTTACTTGCCAAATCCCAGACGGAGGCAAAGCAAATAGATCCTTCCCATGTTTAAAGCATTCATGGAACAGGAAGACAGTTCCTATCATACTATTCCAAGCTACCATTTTAAAGCAAGCAAAAAGATGTACTTCTTAATATACCTTATTCTAAGTAGCCATTTAATGGGAGAAATAACCTTTGTACTAACGAGATTTTGAAAATGAATGTAAAGGCAGACACTGAGTTTTCTCCAATAATCTTATTGTTCTGGCACAAGATGGGTAGCCATTTGAGTACCAAATGATCCCCTCGGGGATAAACAGTTTCCATGGGTGTGAATGAATGTTCTGGTATGTGTATCACCAGAATAGGGGATAAAGTTACGGGAGAAGTTGGAGAGAGTTCAGTGTTTCATTTTATCCCAGAGATCAGAGACTAGGAAAGGAAGAGAAGGAAGGACGTTCAGCGAGGGAGAAGGACTTCAGGAGCCAATGTTAATGACATCAGAGGCAAATGCTCTTCTCTTCAGGTCAGTGCAAACTACCAGCAGGGGAGCCTATTGAGTCCTCTCTAAAAGTTGTCCAGCTTGCATCGTAATGTTGTGCCCCAGGCTAGTATAGTCTTTTGTCACTGCTTTCACATGACCTAACGTTATCAGGAGCCCATCAGCTAATTCCAAGTCTGTGGTCTGGAGGTTGGAATGGGACATCACCATCTAAAAAGTGGGTCTTTGCTTGAATTTCTAAAGCATGCCTAACAGATAACCAAAATGATCTGTCCTAACAGTCTTGGTAGAAAAGATTTCTCCTCCCAACGTTGAAAACTCTTCAGATCACATGAATGCATAATTACACCAATGTTCATTTATGTAACTGTTTAAAGAGACCTGTCTGAAGAAGACCTGTTCAATATCATTAAGGCACTTATAACCTCCATGCACTAAATGTAGTGGTAAAATTCCACTGACAATGAATGTGCACTTATATTTTCATCTTCCCTAGAATTCTTTATTTGAAAATGTATCAAAAAAAACAACTCATCCTATCAGACAATAAGAAACTGAAAATCTGTACCTAAGATACACCTTTACTGTCCCAAACAAATGTAGAATAGCATTTGATAATGTAATTTTTAAAAAATGGTCTGTTTGTCTGTTTCCTATTTTGTATGTTTAAAGTAGCATTAAACAGAATAATCACAAACTTTCTCCAGCATCTCCTGGCAAGTGATTGCACCAGCAGGTGGAAAATTTGGTAGACATCTTTCCTTCCTAATTCCTGCAGCAGGAACATTTAGAACAGTATAATGATTGGCTTTAAGGAATCTTGTGCTTATGAAAAACTAACCTGATTCTGCTTTATGCACTCACATTTCATCTCCAGCCAGACTCTTCGCACACCCTGGAAGCTCCTGGAGACTTTTGACTACCTAGTACTGCCCTCATGTGGGCCAAGGGTGTCACTATTACAAGGAACTACCTGCTTTCCTTTTTTGACATTTGCAAAGGGAAGTCAAAATCATGATTTTTAATAGTTTTTAGTGTATACATTGATCTAAAATTTCAGTTGAAGCAGAACTGCTTTCTAGTTTCTAAATTAGTCAGAAAAAAAACACTTGGTATGCCTGGAAATAAAGAACAGTGGAGAAGGATAGGCAAATCTAGGCCAGTGTTCTCTCTCACCTGGGATTCTTGTTTTCTCCACCCAGAAGGTCAAATCTCAGCTGAATCAGTATGCAGATCACATACACAGCAACCACAGTTCCAGACTAGGGAATGTGCTAATTGGCTCACCCGCTCGAAGAACCAGGGTACCAGGCGTCTGACACACCACCTCTGAGGGAAGCAGGGCTTAATGCAGGACAAAATGTTCTTGCCACTCTGCACTGTCGCCTATCCTTGCTTCTAGCAAGCAGTCTGGCCATATGCAGTGGTGACTAGAACACTTTCATAATTATTTCCCTCTTTGTAGCTAATCTGTACACTTGAGATGTTAGAATGCAGTCTAATTCAGACGAAATGAAAATTAAAGCCAGTACCCCTTCAAGCTTTCTTTCCTCATACATTTCTCCTGTAGTGTTCCAAAGAGTGCTCTAAATGGTGTAATGCGTTCAAAAGGTAGGTCACACACTTAACATCAGTGGTGTTAACACTCTTTAGATCTGTTCTTAGCATTGGGAATATGATTAAAATTATATTCCCCTTCCAGACTGCACAAGAAACAACACCGTTGGTTGCTGCATATAATTCCCTCCACTATTTGTCTCAGGATTCCAACTCACAAACTGTTCAGTTGTTCTCTGAGATTCTATCTGGAAGGGACGGAGTGCTTTTGAGAAGGAGCATAGAATTTCATGAGAGAATGCTTGCTCAGTTCTCAGAAACCATAATATCCTTGAGCTCTCTGAATCGGAAGCTGTCTTCCTGAATCATGTGGCATCCATGGAGCTGATGCAATAGGAATAGGAACATACCACAGCCATCAGTTGTTGATTAACTCTGATAACTTACCCTGCCTAATGACGTGGAGGTCTTTCATGCTTCCACTGCCTAATGGAGCTCATTAGATGTACACTTATTAAATATTCAGATAATTGTGGTAGTCATAATAGTGGTAATGATAGCCACATGATGACATGATGAAGAAGAAAGCATCCTGGAACTGGAAAGTTTTCATTTTGCCAAAGAACGTCAAAAGAGCTTAGAGGACTTCCGTGAGCCATGTGCAGAACACACAAAGGTTATTTAGTTGTTTCTTTGCTTTATAATTTTTTAAAAAAACTAAGAGTAATCATCTTGCGGATTTCCTGGGATCACCTGGCTACGCAAAAATGCTGCCAGTTCCCAGACAGCATAGATAACTTTCTCTTGATTTGGGTTTGTATTTTGAACAAACCTGAAACTAGCAATATAAAACTCTGTCTCCGCATTGTAATTTACGTTCTGCTTCAGTTCTTTATTTATGATAGTTAGATTTTAGGTCAAATACCCTTGTGGAGCCAAAAACCTTACAATAAAGAGAGACTTCAACCTCAACTAAATCAGACCTTTTTTCCTAAACAAGTCTGTTGCTGAACATTTTTTCTTACTAATGTTTTTCAACTCTTATGTTTGTCAGAGTCTCCCAGTTTGGGGCAGGATGAGATGTGAAAATGTCAGAAAATTCAAGAAAACTTCTATTTTGTAAGACTCAAAAGGATTTGATAAGAATATGAATTGTCAGTTTTGCTCATCACTCAGTTCTAAAAATCTATACTCAAAACCTTTCATGTCTGTCTTATCCCTCACTAGCATCAAACATAATAAAATCAAAATAAACTTCTGACAAAAATGAGGTTTCAAAATTTTACCATGGGTTTCTTTTCTGTTTGATTTCTTTTTGATCAGCACCAGATACACTAGAAACAAACAAGTTCCTCCTGAATCCCATTTTGTCTCAGCAGTACTCCTAGCAGGGAAAAAATAAAAAGCAAAGACAAATATGGAAATGATGCTAAGATATTTCTCCTGTCATCTCTTTTAACAAGTTCATAAAAGCAATACCCGTGTTGGCTTTATGAATTTTCCAAATTGAAAATAAGATAGATAATACCATAAGGCTCAGCTTTTGAATTTGTGGTGATCTTGCTCTTGCATTTAGAAATTTTATATCCCTGACAGTTCAGTAGCACTATTTTCTCCTTTCTCTTAAGTCTAATGTAAGTCTAATGGGCTCACTTAAGCTTGTAATGGACAGCTTAGGAGTTTTTACTCTGGGGTTTCAATCCTGGGAGGTGACAATAGCTTGTTTGCATTTGCCTTATAAATTGGCTGCTTCATGGTAGTGAAAAGCAATCTTTTGCTGTCTATACAATTATTATGACGCTTCTTCAACACGATGTGCTCACTGACACTGGTTTACCTTTTGCAGCCCTAGGCTTGCAACCTGGTGGTATTTGAATGTATTTGCTCCAAAGAAGCTGCTGGTCTTATGACAGCTTTGCAATGTGGAATGAGCTGAAAGCAGGTTCAACTGACCCAGTTACAACAACATCCCTGAATCTGGAGATTCTTCTGGCTTCTGATGGTTGCTTTTCTTATATTGTGGAAAAGTCCACAACATGGCTAGAAAAAGAGAAAAACATCTTTGACTAAGTCTGCACTAGAGGAACTTGCCAGAGATCTTTTACTATTTTCTTCTTTTGTCCTGAGCAAGAGAGTCAGGGATAACAAACCATCAGGAATGTATTTGTGACAGTTGACTATTAACAGTTGACTATTCCAGCTAATGTTGATGGAAGAGCAACAATGGTACTTCTAAACTTTCTATTTTGTAGTGGATTGTAGGTGGCAGTCCGATCAAAAGAGATAGCAGAGGAATTGTGTGATCCTATTTGGCTCAGACGATAAAGCGTTTGTCTGCAATGCAGGAGACCTGGGTTCGATCCCTGGGTTGGGAAGATCCCCTGGAGAAGGAAATGGCAGCCCACCCCATTATTCTTGCCTGGAAAATCCCATGGATGGCGGAGCCTGGTAGGCTACTGTCCACGGGGTCGCGAAGAGTCGGACACAACTGAGCAAAGGGAAAAAGAAGAAGATTGTTTTAGTAGTAAGACTGTATGTCTATGAGGGGGTAACACCAGTTGGCCTAAAGGAGATTATAGACAGTTGTGAGTCTTCCACTCTTACCCTTTGTCACTTCTAAAATGCACTGCTAGTTTGGTGACCATTTTGAAAGGTTACTCTTTGATTGTTTTTATATTTCACAATATGTAATAATTAGAGGAAAATAAATATAGGTTCTAGAAGGACTGTTCATTTGAAAGAGTAATAACCTAAGCAAGTGTGGATCAAAGTAACCTACCTGATGAAAACAAACCAAAGTATTTATTTGTACTAGTGGCTTTTGCTCCAGTTCCCTCCATGAGATCTGAATTAGTTCTATTAAATCTAATTCCCAAAGAAGCTTTCATTTTCTGGGTCCATCTGCCAAAATGGATTGCCATTGGTGATGGACCCAGAAAATAGTAAGCATGTTGAGCAAATGTGCTACAGATATGTCATCTGCTGCTGATAGAGGAGTAGACATATTGCATAAGATTTCTTTGAAAGGAAGAGCAAACTAAAAACTAGCTATTGAATTTCTAGCTACATGAATTTCTTATCAGTGTTGAGGTGCCATGAGGGTGAACATGAACATTCTTCCTTACAAAGCCACCCAACAGATAGAAGAGGGAAAAACAATTCCAGCATTCAGAAAAAGAAGTCAACAGCTGACTCTTGTGCTTTCCCTATGTTTTCTCCAGAGCTCTATGGGGAATATTCTGTGCTGGTAATTGTTCCTAATCAACTGAATGAAAGAGAAAGCAAAAATAAGAACAACTCCTTGCTGTATATTTACTATAAGCTCAGTTCTCCTCCAAGATAGAGGACACCAAGACGAATCTTAGAAATGATCTTTTTAGACATTTCCTCCCACCTATTACCCAGTTTTCCCACTTGTTCTTTTTTGAAAGTGCTTTTAAAAATACTTTCCCTGCAAATGTATGCAGCTTAATAATCTGATAATAATAGTATAATCAGCATAATCTTTAATACTCACTCTAGTTCAACCTTTGCCAAGTTCTAACCATGCTATAAAATAGATATTGAATGAGTAGAACAGTCCATCTCAGTCACATCACTTAGAAACAGAACCACCACCATGAGTGTGTGATAACACTTTGAAAGCTGGTGCTTTGATCAAGGTCAGAGTTGGGTTTAAAGGCATGACACAGGAACAGACAATGGTAACTTTAGACATGGGGAGAGAGGAGATGGAGTGGCTAAACTTCATTAGTGGTAGATCACTAGGAGAAGACCCCCAAACCCCTGTCCCTGAGATCTGTAAAGACATGGAGTTCAGAAGCACTTCCGCAAGGACGTGTTTATTACAATCATGTACTTAGCCCACTACTTAGACCACTCCAGATGTGTTCTTAAGCTGCCCCTCTTTGTCACTAACTTGAGTCATACTTTATTCCTTACAATCTAAGAATCCTCATGAGAGGCACTCAAAATATTTTCACATCTGTGAATCACTCAGACTTTGAACCAACCCTCTTCTTTCAAAGAATGATTGGAGTAGGTGGAAAAACAAGAAAAGAAGAAAGTTAGGGAAGGTTCTGCTATTCTTCTGGGATAGATATGCCCAAATCCATAATTGTAGGCTTTCATCTGCTTATCAGTTATGTGTCTTAATGAGCATCAATTTTCTGTGTGTCTGAAGTAAATTGTATAAACTAGGAAGTTTTGAAAAAAACAGGAACCATAATGAACCTAGGATTAAAACTGAAAGTGATTTGTGCTTCTGATTCTTTAATGTCTGTAAGAATATTTGAGGTGAGTGCTCATAATGTAAGTTCTGATTTCTTAGGTGTAAGATGGGCCTAAGACTTTGCACTCTTACAGTCTTCCACGTGATGCCATTCTGATTGATCATCTGTCAATCACATTTTGAGTAACAAGGATGTAAAAATGAAGGTGCAGCTGCACAACCAGTCTCATTTATGCTTTGTAGGCTCGTGAATAAAAATGACCATTAAAACCAGATCAGGTCACCATTTCTGATATGTGTGGTTTTGAGCAACTCATTTAACCCATTTAGCTTCTTCATTTGTAAAATGATGATGATATTTCTCTTGCTCTTCTCCATAAAAATACAAAATAGTAGATGATGCTGGTGCTGCAAGAGGGCTCGAGGCCCTGGGAGCCCTGGAATGGGAGGCCACAATAGCCTCTGTGGAGGCTTCTGTAGTGGCATCTGGGACCTAGGTTTCAGCTCGAGAGCTTATGGAGGCAAGGACAAGGAATGGCTCCCTGTCACCAAGCTGGGCTGCCTGGTTAAGGACATGAAATCACCTCTTTGGAGATCTGTCTCTTCTCTTTGCTCATCAAGGAATCATTGACTTTCCTGGGGGCATCCCTCAAGGACAGAGCTTTGAAGATTGTTGTTCAGTGGCTCACTTGTGTCCAACTCTTTATGACCCCATAGACTGCAGGGCTCCAGGCTTCCCTGTCCTTCACCATCTCCCGGAGTTTGCTCAAATCATGTCCATTGAGTCAGTGATGCCACCCAACATCGCATGCTCTGTTGTCCCCTTCTCCTCCTGCCCTCAATCTTTCTCAGCGTTTGAAGATTATGGCTGTGCTGAAGCAGACCTGTGCTGGCTAGTGAACCAGGTTGAAGGCATTTGTCCCCACTAGGGATTATGACAGACATATTGCGTTGGGTGTCAAGTGTTCTCAGGAGGTAGCCAGGGCCATCTGTGGGACCATCATCCTGGCCAGCTCTCCACTGACCCTGTTGGATGAGGCTCCTGTGGTAACAAGATCAGCAAACCCCATACCATCCCCTGCAAGGTGACTGCCCGCTGTGGCTGTGTGCTGGTGCCTCTCATCCCTGCCCCAGGGGTACTAGCATCATCTCAGCCCCTGTGCCCAATAAGCTACTGCTGATGGCCAGAATTGAAAACTGCTACCCTTCTGCTGAGGGCTGCACCACCACCCTGGGCAACTTCACCAAAGCCACTTTGATGCCATTTCCAAGATCTACTGGCAGTTCACCCCTGATCTCATTATAAAGTGTTCCCCAGGTCTCCATATCAGGAGTTCACTGACCACCTTATAAAGACCCACACCAGACTTTCCATGCAGATAGCCCAGGCTCTAGCTGGTAGCCACCACCTAGATTTATGAGAAAAATAAAGTGAATGAAGCCAGAAAAAAATTTATCTTGCAGGGTGATTCTGAGAATTAAATGATGTAACATATAAATTTGATATTAGCTTTTAAGCAAATGACATTTTTCTAATCAAAAAGCATTTTGAACAATATGCAGTTTCCAATAGTAAGTGTCAGAGGGGAAGAAATGCATGATTTCTGACCTAAAGAGTTTGTAAACCAATAAGAGTAAAAATCAAAATGTCTATAAATTGCTAAAATAGAATATACGTCAAATAATAAATGTCATAAGAGAGGAAAAGACAAAATGCTCTGGAGTTGATAGAAGGAAAGGTTGACTGAGGGATGAAAGAATGAGAAAGATGGAGAAATAAAGGAAGGCTTCAACAAGGAGTTTGCATTTGAACTAAACCTTAAAAGATAAGTAAAAGTTCAGCAGGCAGAGAAGATGAAGAGTGTCATTTAAAGCAGAAGTAACAGCTGTAGACACCATGATATTGTGAAAAACAGTGGCCTTTTAATGACATTTCCAGAATTCCAGTGTGTCTAGAACTAGGTCAAATTGGGAGAAGAGGAGGAAGATGAAGCTAGCGGCACCCAGAAGGGAAAAATCTCATATGCTGTGCTGAGTTCCTGGGACGGACAGCACCTCCCTCCTATTACAGATCTCATCACACATTATCATAATTATGTATTAGCTCAAACATGACTCTGTACCTCGACTGCAAATGTCTGACCCATAACAAGAACTCAGCGAATTGTTGTTGGCAGAATGAATGTCCAAGTGTTACAGAGAGTTTCTTGCAGTAGGATTAAAGGCCTTAAATAATATTGCACAGCTAGATCCCATAGTGCCTATTCTGCTTGTCCTGCAGTGACCCCAGCCTACAGATTTGCTCCAGTGTAAATATACTCCTTAGACACCCAGCATTTTTTATTTGGAATGATTGTTACATTATATAACAAAACAACCATCCCATTATACGACCCATTGCATGCATTCCATTTGGCCTCCCTGTGATGATTCAATCTCTGAGTGGCGCTTAAGATGGTAAAGGTTGAGAGACGCTATTATACTCTAAGCAGATTGAGATCATCAGATGAAAACTATGGTGTGTCAGCATGGCATCCACCATGGCTTGTAACGCAAAGTTCAGTAATATAGCTTCCAGCTACTAGTTGATTAGAACAGCTTTCTAGGCTAGGACGTCTTAAACAGGCAGAAGCATGGGGCTGCTTACTTCCTCACAGAAGCAGAGTGGTAGTCTCCAGTGAATGATATGATTTCAATACAGAAATTTTGCTTACATCTCACTTCATTTCCATTCCATCTATTGATTTTTTTTTCAGGATTGTGCACATGTATTGGAATACCTTTATTAAATCCCCCAGGCATTCCAAGTAAACACAAATAGAATAAAATTAGGAACAACTGTAAGAGAACAATTGTAAGTAGACTTTGCCTTCATATTATATTAGGAATAGAAACCTTGAATTTATCAGATGGAATCATTTAAGGGCTGGCTCTAAGCAGAATGGGAAAGAAGGCAAAAGCTTATTTTCTGAGGAGAGATGAGAGTGCAGAGGTCAAGGGCATGGGCTGGAGGTAAGCTACTTGGATTCCAAACCTTACTTGAAGACTTCCTAGCTTTGTGATTTTGGTTACATTGTTCAATCTTTTATGCTTCAAGCTCATCCTCTATAAAGTAGAGATTATAATATTAGTTAATCCATAAAGCTATGGAAAGTTAATCCAGGAAATATTGCTTGGAATAAAGCTGATGCACAGTAAGAGCTTAATAACTATTAGCCATTCTTACAGTCTCCAGGGTCTCTACCCCACTAATTCAGTAACTATCCCCTACTTCCAGACTCCCTCATTCCATATTTCTGGTGCTCCCCTGTATCTTCCTTCTTCTCATTTCTAGCCAGAGTTTGAGTCATTTATGTTTGTATAATTGTGTCCCCACAAAACATTGCCCCGACGGAATCCTTTTTATTTACCTCTTATTTCTTACTGTAGAAAGAAAAGTGCTGTTTTTAAAAAAACAATTAGGGAATTCACAATGTTTATAATCAAATGAGAGGCCTATTATCCCAGCCCATACCTAAAGCCTCTGAAGTCACAGCAATATACATTCATTCATGCAACAGATATTTATTGAAGTGTTCTATGTGTCAGAGACTCCTGGATGTTCAGAGAGGGCAAAGATAACAAGGCAGGGGAGATGCTCCGTATTAACTGGGGAGCGTGAGAACACCAGGAAGGGGAATTTAATCCAGTCTGCTGTAGGGGAGGACATGGCAGTAGGAAAGACTTCTCTTCATCTATCAATGCAGAATCCCTTGGATTATTTAATGATGAGCATCAGTTTGCCTCTAACTAGTTAGAGGACAAAGTCTTCTTTCTCTTCTCTCTAAAAATCCTGGAACTATATCCCTCCACACTTTTACAGTGCTCAAAGGACAGGGGGAAAAAAAATCTAATGTTTCCCTACCTCATGTACTGGGGACTTGGGTCACAGAAGGAAACCTTTGCTTCAGGTGTTACTTACACTGAAAACAGCATGAGTGCGTTCATGCATTCACTTCTCTTCCCTGTGCCTCCTGCAAAGTGCTTACTGAGCACACATAATCCATGTCAATAACGTTAGGTAAAATGGAGTGTATATTAATAAAAGACGTTGTGTCTCTGTTCATGTGGAAATTAAAGGTTGTTGAAAGATGAGATGTATCCTACAACAGAAATAGTTAAATAACAATGAAATGAAACATAATTAATTCTCAGTGAATTATTCTATCAGTGATTCTTGATGTTCTGGAACAGACATCGGTTAAGATAGCACATACTGAAAGTTTCATCTCAAGCGCCACTTCCTACCAACTGGAAGTAAATGGCTGGAAAACTGTGTAGCCAGGGATTATCTTACTTTGCCAGACTCAGAAGGAAGTAACTTTGGGACTAATGTTCATCATGCCATAGGAAGGGGAAGTGTGAGCACTTGCCACATCTTTGCCATGGTGTGCTGGCTATGTGGGCTTCCCAGGTGGTTTGGTGGCAAAGAATTACCTGCCAGTGCAGGAGATGCAAGAGACGTGGGTTCAATCCCTGGGTAAGGAAGATCCCCTGGAGTAGGAAATGGCAACCCATTCCAGTATTCTCGCCTAGAAAATTCCATGGACAGAGGAGCCTGGAGAGCTAACAGTCCATAGGGTCGCAAAGAATCATACAGGACTCAGCATGGCACAAGAACTGGCTACATAGTAAGTTACATAATAGCAGGATGGTTAAGAAAAGATTTTTGCAGTCTAAAAGACCTGAATTCTGCTCTTTGCTAACTCTGTTGTTCAGTCACCCAGTCATCTCCAACTCTTTGTGACCCCATGGACTACAGTGCACCAGGCTAACTCTGTGCTAATTCTGGGCCTTGGGCAACTTATTTAACTTGTCCGAGCCTCAATTTTTTTTAAATGAAAAGTGGAGGTACTATTGTTTACCGACTCCCCAGATGGGTCCCCAGCAAAGGTCTCTCTGCCTGGCGCCGTTTGTGCCAATAGCAGACTGTATTTGGTTCAGAAGCAAAGGGAACACTTTATTCTTTAATCAAAGAATGGAGATTTGCAAAGTTGCACTGCAAATTCTTCCTTTGTGTAGATGGGAGAGCGATTGGATGGATCCGTCTTTAAGGCATGAGGGATAGTGGCCAAGTTACTAAGAATGGAGATTTGCAGAGTTGCACTGCAGAGTACCTGCTCTCCCTAAAAGACCATGGCCTGCGGGGCTGCTTTATTTGGTTTTTGTCCACAGGGAGCGAGTTGAGTTCTCACGGTTGTGTGTAGGTGCACACTGCTCATGCTTTCAGATCCCAGTGCCCAGCGCAGCGACTCCACCTCCATCCTGAATTAAGGTGTCAGGGGCACAGAGCTTCTGCTCATAGATCCCCAAACTGAGATTCTAGGCACAACCGTTTTTCAAGAGAACCACTGGTCTGAACAGTCAGGTGCAAGGCTGCTGCCCGCAGTAACCTATGAACAAGTGACACCGAGTGAAGCATAAAGGAAAAAGGTTAGACTTTATTATCCAGATTCTAATCTTATTCCCCAGAAGTTGTTAATGGGTTTTGCCAGTGACAAATCCCTCCTCTGTCTTTTGTCCTGCTCCTTATTCCTCCTCTCATCTTCAGTAATTACTTCCTGCTAATTTGAGGTGTCATCGTAACCCTGGGTGAATGAACAGAGCTTCTCCCCAGCTGCCTTTATGTCTGTTTGATTGTGACCAGGCCTCACCCCTGACCATTTGTATCCCTGGGTGACCACCTTTTGGAGACAAAGGATGTCAAGATATATTTAAGATATATGGTCCAGATATTAGCAAGAGAATTATGGTCACATGTCACATTTTTCCTAAAAATGACGGTGCCCAGATCTTTTGCCTGTAGGCACAAGTGTGCCCTGATGGTGAGGCTCAATGTCGTGGTTAAATATCCTGGGTCTCCCTTGTGTTGTTTTTTGAAAGATAAGAACTTCAGGTCAGAGAGGGGTTCATGTGAGTAGTCAAGGGGTTTATTGCCTCAAGTTGTCTCCCTCAAGTGTCTTCACTCAAGTGTGATGTGCCCAGAGTGATCCCTGCAGCTTCAGGACTGAGTGTGTGGTTAGAATCACCAAGGCAGGCCCATTCCATTTAGGAGTGAGCTGACCTTGAGGGCTGCTGGTTTTCCCGGTTTTCAGATTCACCTAGTCTCTGGCCAGAAGAGGTGGAAGGCCTGGTGGCTGGGTGCTGGCAGCACTCAATTAGCATTATGGTATGAGAGATTTCATGGTTTCTCCTACCTAGAAGGCATACTTGAGTGGTTTCATTTCAGCGGGGCTAAGGTGTCCTGTCTCAGATTGGGAAATGGGTCTACCATATACGAGTTCAAATGCACTTAACTTTAACTTACACCTTGGAGCTAACTGCTGCGAAAGTAGGGCAGTCAGACCAACTTAGTCCAGTTTTCTTTAGCTTGACTAAGGCTGGTTTCAAGGTCTGATTGGATCTCTCTACTTTCCCCATCAGTTGGGGTCTCCATGCTGAATGGTAGCTCCATTTTATGCTCAGGGCACTCGTTATCCCCTTTGTCACTTGAGACAAAACTTGGACCGGTATGACTTTGTAGAAATCCTGGGAGCCCAAACCTGGGGATTATTTCTTTAGGTAATGTCTTAGCCATTGCAGCCGCCATTTCAGTCCTAGCAAGGAATACTTCTGCCCACCTAGAAAACTAAGTCTCCTAGCACCAAGAGATACTTGAAAGTGCCCAATACTCTTGGCATGACAGTGAAAATCTGCCAGTCTTCTCTAGCATGTGTCCCTCTGGTTGCGTTAAGTGTTACCTGGGAGTCTCTTGGCGAGGAGGGGGCGTTCTGGTGTTGGTGCTGTTCATAGTGCAGATGAGGCCTGTCTCAACTATCCAACTGACTACGCTTTCCATGCGAGAAGTTACCACGACCTAACTAGCCAATTACCTAGGCTTCCCTCTTATAGTGAGTTCCTTGATGAGCCTCCCTGAAGGCTTGACAAGCTACAGTTTGAGGAAAAAAGTATCGCCCATGTTCGTTAACTAGCCACACATGGCCTCCTAGATGTCTGCTGAAGCTCCATCTTCACGCTTTGTCTAATTCTTCCTTTGTGTAGATGGGAGAGTGATTGGATGGATCCGTCTTTAAGGCATGAGGGATAGTTGCCAAGTTACTAGCTCTGGGGCCACCCTTCCGGCAGTTGCGTCTGCCTTGTTATTTCCCTGTGTTACCTCTGCATCCTCTTTTTGGTGACCCTTATGGTGAATCACTATTACTTTTTTGGAAGCTATACTGCTTTGAAGAGCTTTAATATGCTTAAGCCATGTTTTACTTGTTTATTCTCTGCAGTAAGCATACTTGTTTCCTTCTAAATAGTCTCGTGTACGTGTAGGATGATATGTGTAAGCATACCAGGAATCTATGTAAATATTTAAGATTCTCCCTGGCCTGACTCCAGAGCACAGGTGAGGGCTCTCAACTCTACCTTTTGTGCAAAAGTTCCTGGGGTAGACTTCTTGCTTCTGTGACTTGACTCTGGAAGGTCACTACATATTGCTCCAATTTTTTTTTTTTTTTTCCGCTCTCTCATAAAGCTGCTTCCATCTGTGAACCATTGCTCTTAGGTGTTTGGGAGAGGCTCACTTCCTAGGCTAGGGTGACAGGAATAGATCGTGTCTAATGGAGAAGGCAATGGCACCCCACTCCAGTACTCTTGCCTGGAAAATCCCATGGATGGAGGAGCCTGGTAGGCTGCAGTCCATGAGGTCTCTAAGAGTAGGACACGACTGAGCAACTTCACTTTCACTTTTCACTTTCATGCATTGGAGAAGGAAATGGCAACCCACTCCAGTGTTCTTGCCTGGAGAATCCCAGGGATGGGGGAGCCTGGTGGGCTGCCGTCTATGGGGTCGCACAGAGTCGGACACAACTGAAGCGACTTAGCAGCAGCATGATTTCTATACAGTGATGCTCCAGGGCTCCTGTTTCTGTGGGTAGCAGGGTGAGAGGATTTAGTGGGTGACAGGTTTATGGTTGTCCCTGGGTTGTCTAAAAGCATAGACTGAACTTGAATCAAACTTCTGGAGTATAGCCATTGTATTCCCTTAGAGCTTTACTGCTACTGCTAAGTCTGACTCTGTGCGACCCCACAGACGACAGCCCACCAGGCTTCCCTGTCCCTGGGATTCTCCAGGCAAGAACACCGGAGCTTTAGTGAAGCCTGAACCTGAGGTGGAGGCCATATAGTGATTGGCTGACCAAGCATTAACTTTTCAGTCTTCTTAAGCAGAGTTGTTAAGTAGCTGCTACTGCCCGTAGGCAAGGAAGTCATCCCTTAGCAGTTAGATATAATTGTTTGGAGAAATAAACAACCACTCCAGTAAGGGGTCCCAGTTTTTGAGCTAATACCCTAAGGGCAGTTCCCCTTCTGTCATGAATGTATCAGTCAAACTGCTGCTGCTGCTGCTAAGTCACTTCAGTCGTGTCCGACTCTGTGTGACCCCATGGATGGCAGCCTACCAGGCTCCCCTGTCCCTGGGATTCTCCAGGCAAGAACACTGGAGTGGGTTGCCATTTCCTTCTGCAATGCATGAAAGTGAAAAGTGAAAGTGAAGTTGCTCAGTCATGTCTGACTCTCAGCGACCCATTGGACTGCAGCCTACTAGGCTCCTCCATCCATGGGATTTTCCAGGCAAGAGTACTGGAGTGGGGTGCCATTGCCTTCTCCGGTATCAGTCAAAAAGTTTAGCTAAATCTAGGAGAGCCAGAACAGGGGCGTAAAGTAGTTGGTTGATCAATTCTTGAAAGAATCCTTTGTATTCTCAGTTCTATAAAAGTATTATTATCTTTTCCTTCGACTTTTCGTATAGAGGCTTACCTATTAGACCATAAATAGAGACCCAGATGCCACAAAATCTGGCTATCCCCAGGGAACCCTTAAACTGTCTTACAGTTTTAGGACGGGCAGAGCTACAAAAAGGCTTCTTTGCTGGGATAGGCTTTTCTGACCTGTGAGAATGAAGCATTGTCTTGGACACCTTTTATCCTGTATTGACTAGGTTGTTCAGGGTGGTTAGCAATTTTTTCAGGGGTCTCTATAAGTTAGAACTGGCAATCAGAATGTTGTCTATATTCTGGATTCCCTTCTCCAAATATAGATCTTTTAGGTGTTTAGCAAAAGTTTCCCCAAAGATGGTGGGGGAATTTTTGAACCCTCGGAGCAGCAGTACTGTTTTTCATTTTTTATTTGGCTGTGGGAGTCTTAGTTGAGGCATGCAGGATCTAGTTCCCTGACCAGGGGTCAAACCCGAGGCCCCTGGATTAGAAACGCAGAGTCTTAACCCCTAGGCCACCAAGGAAATCCCTGTATTGTTGTTTTTGTTGTGTGTTTGGGTCCTGCCACTCAAAAGCAAAAATTTCCTGTGACTCCCATTTCTAATACAGAAAACCAGGTCCTGGTGAACAGTAAAGTGGCCAGCAGGGTGCAGGGGTTAGACACTGCTGGGTGTATATCCTCAGTGGCTTCATTGACTGCCTAGAGCTCCATACCATCTGGTATTCCCCTTTGGGTTTTCTTAACAGGACGAATGGGGGTGTTACAGACTGACTGACATGGTCTAATAAGTCCCTGGTCAATTAGGTCCTGTATAACAAGGCAGTGCCCGATAAGGCCTCTCATTGGAGAGGGTACTGCTTTCCTTTGGGTCATGTATGTCCAGGTTTACATGGGCTAACACAGGCCTGGTGCCTGCAGCTCATTCTACCTGTTCTTGGGTCCAGACCTTGGGATTTAGTCCAGAGAGATTGACTTGCTCTGTCTGGGAGCTTTGTCCTTAGACATTAGCATTATCATCCTGTGCCCTTTGTCTAAAGGGACACCAGTCTCTAATTAGTCTCCCATTAGGTGAACAGTAGCCCCTGATTTATGTCTTCCTGGCAGGGATATAGGGCCTTGGGGGGCATATAAGAATGTGTGTTTGTCCAGTTTACATCCTGATGGCTCTGTGAATACCTGTTCTTGGGACTTCCCTGGTAGCCTCATAGTTTTACAATCCCTGACTTAGTATTCAGAAGGGAGTAAAAGCCCTAGTGTCAACTAAGAATTGGACAGGCTTTACTCCCGTGTTCAACGTCAGCTGAGGCTCTTTAGGGGTCAACTGGACTTCCAGGTTAGGAGCCCTTAGCCCCTTCGTTCTATATTTGGACCATCTACCTTCAAGACCGGTGGCCAGGATTTGCCATTTCTGTCCCCTTTGAGGGTGGCAAAAGCATTCTCTCTTCCAGGTCCTCCTTGTTTACATATGGTGCCCTGTTTGGGTTCCAGTTTCCTTGGCTTGCTAGCCCTTGGTGGAGACTGGAGATCATTCACTGGAATCGAGTCTCAGTAGGTGGTTAGTCCAGATTCCCGTCCAACCAGTTGACATTGGAGGGCGACTGGTGTGTGAGCTGGCCTCCAGACTTTTTATCTTCTGACTTTCCTTTCTGTACATCTTCATTATTAAACACCTGGTAGGCACCCTTGGCTAGGCAAGAAGTAGAGGTTATCTGGTTCTATTTCCAGTTTCTGAAGTTTATACCTAATGTCAGGGGCGGTTTGTGAAATAAAATATGATCTCAGGATTGCATTCCCTTGCAAGGACTCAGGGTCAATGGAAGTATAGATTCAGAGGCATTCCCCAAGGCACTGTAGAAATGCCAAAGGGTTTCTGTTGGCTCCTGATTGATTTCCTTTATCTTATTCCAATGGACAAGTTTCTCTCCTGCTGCCTGGATTCTTTTTAGGATCTCAGGATCATATTTTTGTAATACATCTTTCGCCCTTTTTCTCCATTGTCTCAGTGGTCCCAGTTAGGTTTGTTATCTGGGACCTCTTGATTCCTCAGTCTGAATATAGTGTGACCTGCATTGTTTCTGTTTTCTGTGTCTGCTTCATCTCATGCTTTAGGAAATAACATAGGGTTTTCTTTCCTTTTAAGGAATACTTTGAGGAGCTCTAGATGTCAGCCCAGGTCGGGTCATGGATCTGAAAGATTCTCCTACTCAGATTCAGGAACGTCTCTGGCTCCTCCCTCAATCCCTCACTAGGACTTTTCCAGTTATGCAGATCAGAAGTGGTCAATGGGATGTATACCTGAATGAGCCCTGCTTCTCTATCAGGGACCTGCCTCAAAAGGAATACTTTTCCTAGAGGGTTGTGGACCCTGACTGGTAATTAGTACCACTTTGTGGACTTGCTAGACTGGGTTCTAGGGGAGAGGGCTTGTTATGGAGGGAGCCCCTTGGGCATGTGGCCCAAACTGTGACATAAGAAGGAAGAGGGAAGGGTGGGAAGAAGTTAGGGTGATAGGGTTAGGGAAGAGATCAAGAAGGTCCTCATGGGGAGGGTCAAGGGACTGGTAGGAAGCTTTTAGTCTCCTTTGGTATTTCCTCAGTGGAGGAGAACAGGCATCCCTTTTGAAATTCTTTGTTCTGATATAAGACCATAACAAACTAGACATAGGAAATTTCATCCCATTTCTTTTGTCTCTGACATGGCAGGTCCAACTATAAAATGGTGTTGTAATTTAGAGACCCATGGACAGGCCACCTTTCCCCATCTCCTAGAAGTACTGGGGCCAGGCTGTATTACTCATGATTACATGTTTTGGGGCCAAGGAGTAATAACTGAAAAACTTCAAATACTTCAGGATGTACCCTAATGGTCAGTCCTTCAGTTTGGTGGACATTTGTTTCTCTGTCTCTTAGATGTTCTATTATGAATTTGTTTCCAACTAGCGAGGGAGTGATTTGTTGACATGCAAATGTGAAAAGATTTGACTCAAATAAGATTGTCTGATTCAGGAGATTTGGAACCAGCACCACACTCTTAATTGGATTCCTCAAAAGACCATAGTAGGAGGTGTCTGAATAGTACACCTGATATAACTGGGGTTCGCCCTGTAGTTTGAATTTGTAGTTTGAATTTGCTTGAGAGTGTCAGTCCCTCCCCAGTGAGAATGTCCCATGAAGATTAGACGGGGCCACATCTGAGCCAAAGCAGCTTAGCAACATTAATCCCTGACTGGTTTGCTCTGTTAGGGAGTATCCTGTCTGTCTGAGAGAGCGGTTTTTTCCTCCTTTCAGCTGAAAAGGAGTTTTCAGAGTTCACACAAAGCGAAGGCTAGAAATCAGAAAGGATTCCCATGGGGTACTCAACAGATCGCGGAGGCAGCTGGTATCCTATACTGATACTGGGAGGAGAGCCTGTGTAATCTCGATCAGTAAAGAATCACCCAAGGTTCATCTCATAAGCAGTGTGAGGAGGAGAGGTTGGGTGGTGGGTGTTTCCTGTTCTTGCCAGTAGCTCCCGGGGCTTCCCAATAATGAGGCTCCTGATCTTGTGAGTGGCTCACAGGGTTCCCCAGCACTGACTAGAAGAGATCGAGTTACTGGTTGCACACCTGCCTTGACACGTTTCATACTCAGGCATCCCTTGTGCCTTTCCTTGAACTCAGATTATGTGTCCTCATTCCATCTTAGGCAGTCCTCATTACCTGAGCCTTTTCCCAGCCTCGCCTCTTGGCTCATGAGGTTGGCTACTTTTCTTTACGAAACTGAAAGGGCCTATGGAGAATGCTACTGTTGACTCCTGGGCATTGGTGAGAACTATAAAGCCCTGGGTGTAGCCACTGCTGCCTTGCACAGGAGTCAAGATGACAGGGCTACTAGTGAAAACAGTGGGCAAGACTGCTGCAGCTCTCTCTTATCCACAGATCCTCAGTATCCCCAGGTGCCTGGGACCTCAGGAAGACCAGCCAGATGCAGCAGGCAGGCACACATGAGATTCAGTCTCTGATCCCCAGTGATGCCACAGTATGGTGCATTCAAGAGGATACTCTGGGGCCAATGCTGTACCACTTGGATATCAGGTTGCTGGTCCAAGTTGCTCTGGATTTGACCAAAGGCTGCCACCCTTCTACCCCATCAGAGTGAATGCAAAGACCAGAGTCAGTCATCCTCATGTAACCTCCCAAAGCCTCTGCCATCCTGTCTCTGGAGCTGGGGTGAGTCAAGAGCCTAGTGGGTACATGCAGATGGAAAAGGCCATGATCTATCCCATCTGGGTCACCAGAATTTTGTTACCTCCCCTCCTGCATTAGTCCTAAACAAGGGTCCTTCTACCTAATATCATTCAATAGAATTCAATTCAGAAGCAAAGGATAGCTTTATTCTTTAATCAAAGAATATAGAGCTGCAAGCTTATACTCTGGAGTACTTGCTCTCCCCAAAAGGCCATCAGTGAGGCTCTTTCATAGGGTTCTCGTCAATGGAGAGGAGGCAGAATTCTTACCGGTCAGTCATAGCTGTGCTGCCCGTGGCACTCCAGATTGAAGTGCACACAGTCTGCCTCCACCATCCTGAATTGAGGTGTCATGGTCCACGAGCAGAAGTGATGGGCGCAGCCATTTCACACTAGAAACTTGATCTGAGGTGCCACGTGCAGGGCCTATGCATGTGGCACTCTATGAGCAAGTGAAACTAGAATGAGCACAAAGGAAAAGAAAGTTAGACTTTATTGTATCACCTAGATTCTGTTTTTATTTCCCAAGAATTATTAATGGGATTTACCAGTGATGCTATTATCTCATTCAATTAAATTCCATGAAAGAATCACATGTCTGTCATTCATCTTTATAACCCTGGCACGTGGCCCAACAAATAGCTGTCCTGCCCACCTGCCTTTACACATACACACACTCACACATGTTGGAAAAATTCTTTGAAGAAATTGGGACTTGAGAAGAACTTTAAAGAACAGGTAGAATATTGAGACTTCCCTGGTTGTCAGTGGTTAGGAACCTACCTGCCAGTGCAGGGAACATGGGTTCTGTTTCTTGTCTGGAAACTAAGATTTCACATGCCGCAGGACAACTAAGCCCGTGCGCCACGACTGCTGAGCCTGCGCTCTAGAGCCTGCGAGCTGCCGCTACTGAAGCGTGTGCACCCTAGAGCCTGTGCTCTACAACAGGTGAAGCCATGGCGACAATAAGCTCGCCCACCGGAACTAGGAAGTAGCCCCTGCCCACCGGAACTAGGAAGTAGCCCCTGCCCACCGGAACTAGAAAAAGCCCGCTCACTGCAGCAAGAGCCCCTACACCACAACAAAGAACCCGTGTACCAGAACGCAGAGCCTGTGCACCACAACGAAGAGCCCGTGCGCCACGACAAAGACCCAGCAGAGCCATAAATTAAAAAAAAAACTAATAGAGTTCAGAGGAAAATACTGTAACCAACACATAAATAAATTTTTTAAAAGAATGGGTAGAATATTAATACATCAATGAATATGAGAAAAAAATTACTCCTTGAATAAAAAGACCTGGTAAAACATGGAAACCAAAATGACTATGACAGGGACTAAAGAGGAGACAGGAAAGCCAGAAGGAAAAATAAATAGCATCCAAACACCTTTAATTTTGGAAGACGCTAAAATCATCTCATCTTTTTTTTGTTTTGTGAAGCAAGAAAAGTGAAGCTCAGAGAAGTTGAAATAGCTTACAGTGGTAGACATTGTGAGATTACAACCCAGATTGCCTGACGCATGTTTCAGTGCTCACTTGAGAACGGACTGGAAGAAAATGCTGGGAAGTCAGTCAGAAGTCATATGGTAGAATTCTCCATATGCAAAATTCACTCCTTACATAAGAGGATCTCTGTTATCTGTTACCAGCAGTGTAAACAAGGTTAGAATGAAGTTTCCTGGACAGCCTCTTTGAGAAGCATGACCAGGAAAACTGGGGTCACAGAGCAAGCACCATTGATTAGCAAGCATGGTTCCTGAGAGAGCATGGACTTAAAAATGCCAAGCTAATTTAGAGGGAAACAACCCAATTGTTTTGGTAAGGGGAGACACTATGGACTCATTGCTTGATTGAAGCAGAGACTGTATGCCAAAGAGAACTTCCTCCTCCCTGAAAATGCCCTATTGTGTTTGTATTGTGTCCAACACTAACAGAAGGTAAAACCTACACAATACTACTACGATGGTTACTTTGGCTTTTTATTTTTTATTTTTATATTTCTATTACTCACAGAATCTATCCCTCTGTGTTTATGGCCAGATATATTCTTAGTCTTATTTTATAATGGAGCAACAATTAAATATGATTAGCACTGGTTTCTTGACCACCGTTGTTTCAGGTATTACACTTGATGCTGTCCTAAAATGTGGAATCAGCACCTGACATCTTCCCCAGAAAGGTAAATATTGCTCATTTTTATTTGTCATCTAATAAGTAAAAGCCAGATTTGGAGGTGGAAACTTCAGAGTGCAGTTGCTTCATCCTGAGAAAATGTCGGTGTCTGTTTACATCCAGATATTAATGGAATAATCTCCCAGATCAGTCAGAGTACTCGAGACACATCAGTAATACATATGCCCCCATTGTTCTTAATTAGCTTCTGATTAAAATGTCTTCTCATGCTCTTCAAGCTTAATTGTTGTCATTGAGATCCATGAAAGTACTCTTGCAAAGATTTCTGCATCGAGAGTTAGAGGCAGGGGATCTATAGTGAAGCACCATGTCCCTGGGAAGTTTTTCTCTCTTTCCTAATTATAATCAGTCTCTGACTGCCATAATATAAAAATTGTAATACCCAGGTAATGGACACCCTGCAAACATACTGTGGCTGTAATATCTGAGTTCTTCGGGCAAAGGGTCCCTGCAGGAGCAGTCATTGTGCTCAGCAGTGCTCAGCAGTTCCATCCAGAAGTTTCTTCCATCAGTTGATGGTGTTTACTCCTCTTTTCCATTGGGATGTAAGCATCGCAGAGCAGCAGTTAGGCCTAAATTCCAACATGGTGTTCCTTGCCGTGGACCTTCAGATTGCCTACTTTACATCAGTTTCACCTCTTAACCCCCTGTTAACAGCATTAGTTGTCCACCTTGGGAGCATATCACAATCTACCTGAGAGATATTTTTAAAACCACCGATCCCTAAGGATTATCCTTGAGTAGTTCAATCTGAATCTTTGTGCAGAGGCTAAGAGCAAGGGCTCTGGAATCAGTAGCCCAAGTTTGTATCCTGGCCCTACAATGCAAACTTGGGGGGTTTAAGCTCTCAGTGCCTCGGTTTTCTCAAGGATAAAATCAGGTTATAACAGTACCCATCTCATGGGAGTATGGTGAAAATTATAGAGTAAATGTTTGTGAAATACTTAGAATAGTAGTTAACACATATAAATGTAATTTTACAATTTGCTATGATGGTGATAAAGATGATCATGATCACCATGATGGGAATGAAATGGTTGATCAAATTGTGTTTGAAGTCCACCCTACCTCTGAAAATTTAATAGTAAAGAGCCAACAAACTGCTTCCATTTTTAAAGCCTTTTTGTGTTCATTTTTCCTATTATTTGAAGCTTCTTAGGCAGGGCTGAGAAGCCTGTGGGTAGTGCATGGATACTACAGAAACACCACCAGGCTGCGACTTAAATGAATTCTGGCTCCAATTGCTACTCTACCTAAGGAGCATTGATTTCAGAAGACTTTGCAGCACTAATTTTATGACATATGAGAGTCTGTGGAGTTGACATCTGATAACCACCAGCTGAAGCTCCAATACTCTGGCCACCTGATGTGAAGAGCAGACTCTGGAAAAGACCCTGATGCTGAAAAAGACTGAAGGCAGCAGAAGAGGGTGGCGGAGGATGAGATGGTTAGATAGTATCACTGACTCAGTGGACATGAACTTGGGCAAACTCCAGGAGATAGTGGAAGACTGGGAAGCCTGGCGTGCTGCAGTTGATGGGGTCGCAAATAGTGGTACATGATTTAGCGACTGAACAACACAACAGCTAATACTTTTCACTCCTCAGTTTTATTTTTCTAAGAAATGAGGAGGCTGAACTAGAACTTGAAGGATAATCAGACTTAAGGAGCCCATGTTTTTATTACTTCCTGGAGGCCAGGGGCTAAATTACCTCTTTGGATAAGAGCATTAGTGGGCCAAACTTTGTAGTGACTTGTACACAAGCTTTTCTTTCTTTTCAAAAGTTAGTTTCCACTCTATCCCTGAGGATGAATAGGAAGGAAGTGTTCAATGCTTCTGATTTTCAGAATGGAAACCATGGCAACAGGAGAAAACAATTCCAGAGTGGTAGTGATGAACACAGAAATTACCTGTCTTTGTTACATGTTTGGAACAGAGCCATTCTACAATTGATCTGTGTATCTTAAGAGCCTATATACACAGCATTGAAATAGTTTCTTAAATAGAGGAGATGTAGAAACAACATTTTAAAATAAACTGTCCCTTGCATCTGGTTACCTCCCGTGAAGCTCATCCAAGATTGGTTGCGGTAACCTGAGTGTGCACATCAGGGTTTTAGACCATGGCCATGCAATTACCAAACATCCATGTGAGAACTGAATTCTGAAGCAGAGAATACAAACCAGTTAAAAGTTTATTGAGGCTGACAAGTGGGTTTAGTTCAGCCTATAACTTACTTTGAATTGAATTAGAAACCAACTTTTTAAATCAGTTTGCAAGTAAAAATTGTATTTTCCAGACTGTGGAAAAAGTTGGAAGATCTGGTAACCCTGGGCTGACATTTCCCCATGGCAATAATAGGCTATTACTGACAGGCAACTGCCCCAAGACTTACCCAGCTTGCTGCAGTGCCTACCCCACCTAACATCAGCTGAACATGGAAGCTGACGGTGTTTATTGTCCAGCTTTTGCTTTTTCTGCTTCACTCACTTCTTCCAACTGCTTGACCCTTGTAGATACTTGTGTTTGCAACCTTAGCTTCTCTTTAAACTTTGTCCACATCCAAACTGATACACCTGAATTCAGTTTTTTAAAAATTGAACAAAAGTGTAGATGGTACGGTGAGTAGGGGTGAGGAGTATTGGCTACATGGTGCCATCCAATGGTTTAACTGTTTTACTTTCCGGAAATCTCCAGTGATGCTCTATAGACACAGAAATGTAGTTAATTATATTGAACTTATGGTCTTAGACCTCTGTGTGTCACAAAGAAGCGACAGTCTTCAGATCACCTCCTGAGATGAATTGAGGAAGAGTTTTCTGGCATAGAACTCAAATTACTTTATAGATTAGCCTGAAGCCTTCTCTGCATTTTCCTCATTTCCTTTATGGAGCTTAAGTCAGAAATAGCTTTTCTAGTACCGTCTATTAGAAGCACATGAAATGTCAAGCCAGATTTATGGATTAAGAAATTGACATTGGATCATAATTCAGTTTAGAGTAGAAGGAATGAGAATGCCAAAAATGACTTGGAGCCAATTCCTTTTGTGGTCACAACAAGAACAACAATAAAAAGAGAGTGTTGGTTTCTAAGTCAAAGCCCCTCGTCCCTCCACTCCTGCCCTCAACTCTCTTTTGATACGTATACAAACTACACAAATACAGTATATACAATTAAAATGGACACCTAAAATCTCCTTGCTATTTAGCATTTTCCCCCTACATACCTAATTCAGAAATTCTCCTTTCTGACCACCATTTCTTTTCTTATTTCCCAGTTCCTCACTTCTACTGAATTCTGCTTTTGTATGTAGCTATCTCTTTAACTAAACTGTGGCTGCCAGAGGGGAAACCCATCTTGTTCATCATTGTTATCCCAGGTCCTCTGCACACTACTTTGAACACCGTAGGAGCTCAAAACCTATTTGTAGTTACATGAATAATCGGTGAACTCCAGTCCCTCAAGCTGCTGCTGCTGCTGCTGCTAAGTCACTTCAGTCGTGTCCAACTCTGTGTGACCCCATAGATGGCAGCCCACCAGGCTCCCCCATCCCTGGGATTCTCCAGGCAAGAACACTGGAGTGGGTTGCCATTTCCTTCTCCAATGCATGAAAGTGAAAAGTGAAAGTGAAGTTGCTCAGTCATGTCCAACTCTTAGCGACCCCATGGACTGCAGCCCACCAGGCTCCTCCGTCCATGGGATTTTCTAGGCAAGAGTACTGGAGTGGGGTGCCATTGCCTTCTCTGGTCCCTCAAGCCCTATCTCTAATTCCAAGATCCCAGCCTCCTTCTTGTTCTGTTTGCCTCACTACCAAACCTGAACCCTATGGTCAGCTATGTTAGTGAATTCTTACATTACCTTGTCTTCATCTCCCTTGATCAAGTTCCTAGACTGTCAATAGTTGGTGGAAAAAAAATTTAAAGGCATATTTATTATGTGTAAAGAAACATACCTTATAAAATAATAACTGATGTTTCATGAGCATATGTAATGATAGTATTCAGTTAATTCTTATTGACCCTGCCACAGGGTATGTCCTCCAAATGTTCCAGATCTTCAGCGTCCCCAGCACTCCATACTCGTCCTCCTCAAGCGCATTAGATGACCTAACCTACTTGTGAACTTTAGATAACCCAACTCGAGTTCCCTTAGCTCCCTGTTTCCCTTTTCAGAACATCTTTGCGTTATTACTTCCTTTATTTTTCTGTTTGTCCTTCTTTGTCAGCTAAGTGATGCGCTTACTCATTGGTTCCTTTGTATCCCATAGTCTCGAGAACCTTTTTCTGACTCTTTCTTCTGTGTGTCCCCCTTTGTTTCCTCTTCCCATTTCTCTCTTCTGTTTTCATTTGTTGTTTGTCTGTTGTAGTTTGACGTTCATCTGCTTCACATGTCAAAAGTAGCTCTTTTGAAGGTTAATAATGTCACAACTGTCAAAGCCAAGCCTTTTTTAAATTGTATTTCTCTTAAACGTTTGCATTTTAGCACCGTGTTTATCACCTTCTTTTTACATCCTTTTTAACAATAACTTAGGATACCATCACATTTTGATTCCATTACTTTTTTGATTGCTGCTGCTGCTGCGCTAAGTCGCTTTAGTCGTGTCCATCTCTGTGCGACCCCGTAGATGGCAGCGATTACTTCTTACCAAAATCCCATTTTTGGCTTCTTGTCCTACACTGTTAATCACACAGACTCATAATGAACTTTGATTCTTCCCTTGCCTTTGTACCCCTTGTGCCATCAGTGCCCAAGTCTTAAAGTGTTCTTTTAGGGGGCAAGATACACATTTAACTAGTTGTGTTGCCATGTATTACTCAATTTGAACATTTCAGTCTCTTCTTAGAAGCCTGAGATGTTCAAGGTGCATACTCTGGAAAACCTCAAATAAGTAATAAATTAAAATCAAGAATGCAGCTGAATCTGAAAAACAGAAAAGCAGTTTTGTATTTGACATATGACAAGTGAGATGATAGTTAAGCATATTTATCTTCTAGCTCTACTTTTGGATGGGGATTTAGTTCAGAGAAAACTCATACTGTATGGCCAATCTTCCCTTCAGTCCTTTGCCATGGAGGGGACAGAAAGGAGAAATGAATTCTATGTATGAAAGAGGATAGTTCTTCCTTGCAAGTGAGATAAACACAACTCAAACAAGCTTAGGCTAAAATGGGGGATTTGTTGGCAAGAATAAGTAAACCTGGGGAAGAAAAGCAATGACTCTGGAACAACCGGAACAATGGACTCAGATAGCATGGCTCCTTATCCCTGGCCCATACTTCTCTTTCAGTTCAATTATATTCTCTTTGGTCAGCTTTATCGATGATGCTTGAGTCATAGCAACTGGAAACTTGGTTCACGTATTCTCACTTTTTCCAACAGAGAAAAGAGGATATTTTCCTCTGTTCCAGTAAAAAAAAAACTAGGAGAGACTTTGTTGGACCAGCTAATATGTTAATCCTCATATCATTTTGCTTGGTTAGGCATATAGGGCCATATAGGAAGCTGGCAGCTCTCATTCACTTATAATAAGTTTCATAAGATGTGGGCCTATGACCTCGCTCAAGCCCACATCTCTCCTGATCCAGTACATGATCCCTATTTAATAGAAAGATCATTTAGATTTTCTCTCAACATTTAAGTATCTTTTCTTGAGACTAGGGCAGTTTGATTTTAAGCTTTATTTGAGTTCAGAAAATTCGACTTATCCTAGTTTAAAAAATTGGTATTTCATGCATTTTGGCCAGTGGGTTGAAAGTGAAGGATTAAATGCAGACTTTCCTAGTCTTAGTATCTCAGAAATCAAAATTACTTCAGCAGAATTCTCCAAATGGATTATACGACAGTGGTACTTGTGTGCACTTTACAGATGGCAGAAAATTTCGTGAAAACTCTTAGAACTGCCCATTAGGGCTGACCTGAGGTTGAATTAACATCATGCTGGCACAGGCCTGACAAAAGCCCAGGTGTGGAGTCACGCCACTTCTCTGCTATTTCCACCGCCGTTGTAGACATTGTCATTGCCACCATCTTCTTTCCTCTTGAAGCCACTAGGAACTCTTGTTTTTCCATCCCTAGATTTGAGCTCAGGAATATGAAAGAGGGGAAAGAATGTCTTTGTCTAAGTTCCACATAGAGTTTTCTTTCACAGATTACAATTCACTGTATATAATATCTAAATAATTAAAACTTATATCAAAGACCTGGATAACATACTTATAAATCCCAGGTCCTGTTTTGACAATCTTTTGTCAACAAGGCCTTGAAGGGAGGAAAAAAAAAATCAGCATAATAGGTTATAAGTAACTACATGTGTCTGAGAATAGATGTAGTGGAAACTTCTGACAGCCAAACAATCAAATACAGAGATGGCTGCCAGAGACCTCCATGGTCTTCTCAGAGATCTTCTTTTTTGGGTGACGTGATTGAAAACAATTTTCTATGTAAGACACAAAAGCCACAGTTGAGAAGAATAATAAAGGGTTACAGCATCAGAAAATTTCTTTCCAAGCCATCTAAAAACACAAAGGCGGACAAAAATCAAAGCTTGGAACAAGCCGACACATAACCTAATTCATGAATTCAGCTTGCCTCAGCTCCGGCTGCAGCTTTTTTTTTTTTTTTTAATTGGATACTCAAGGTCAGTTGTTGCAAATCAGTAATTGGTGATCTATTGTGTTAAACTCACATGAGCAACAGTCAATTTCTGTAGCAGCAACTGCTTTAGGAAGAAATTGCCCTTCGTGCCTTCAGCATCCCAAACAAAAATAATATACTAATGTATCTGCTAAGTACTGATGAGAAGGATGTAATATGCATTTCCGCAGAAATGTCTTGCAATTTAGGATTAATTAATGTCCAATTATTGTAAGCTGTAACTAATAAATTTTAAAAGTCAGCTCTACACTTCCATTTTGTAATGTTTTTATAAAATGGAACATTAGATGTTTTTAATCTTGTCTATTCCTGTAAAATACCCCAGATAACATGCTGTTTTGCATTTCAAATAATATATACTCATTTAAATGCAAAACCAGGGTCCAATCAGAATAAGATGGCAATCAAATTACAATATTCAATGACGAGTTTTCCAAGCTGACTTCATTAGTAAACTATCATGAATTTCAAGATCTTACAAGGTTTCTATTTGTTTGTACAACTGCAAAGGGCTCAATTATGGAGCTTTGAGAGAGTCTAAAAATAACATCAGACTAATTAAAAGTTTCAACAGGATTTGGGCTAGCACTCTTTGGAAACTCTTTTTAATCTGTTCGGCTTTCCAAATGGACTTTGGAAGCTACAGCTCCCTTTTAAACATGTTAAAGTAAAAGCAACTGTTGAAGGAAATACAAAGGAGTCTGTAGCCTTCCTCTTCCTGTACCTAAAATGACAGAGGCCAGTGCAGCTCTGTGTAATGAGACTTGGCCAGTGGTGAGGGCGCTGCTTCCACATCCTCCTGGACTCTTAAGGGGACTCATGTCCCCTTATTGTGCATGTTGAAAACAAGCTGGGGAGAATCTGTAGCTTCAAGTTGCTGAATCTTTGAAAAACTCAGGCAAGAGGTTCAGTCTTTGAAGTCATTTTCCCTTTGGGAGGTAAGATCTAGGTAATCAGGAAAAACTCAGGAGGTCGGGCTATTATGATAATGTTCTGCCAGTGCAGTTGTGGCTCATGATGTTCCATCATTTGGATCGTGGAACTTGTGGAGACTCCCAGCAGAGCTTCCATCTCAACAGGTGCTTGCTTTGTTTGACAAACAGGACAGTGGCAGGGTGGGGACTAAAGGCACCTAGAAGCTGAGACTTCCCTATTCATCAGAGAGTGCAGCAGTGTGGTTCATTAAAAGTGGTTTTTATTTTGTTCTTTTCCTTTACATTTCTCAGTTTGAACTGTCTTTTTTTTCTTAAGATATGAGGTAAAATGTTAGAAAGTTATTGTTTGCAAAAACTGTTATTTTTTCACTTTAAGGAATCACAGAAATGAATTTCACTGATTTCAAGGCTTCCAAAATCGTGTAGATACTACATTTACTGAACTCCTATTCTGGAGGTTATATAGGTACCAGGGCATCTGTCATTGCCACGGAAAAACATTAGAGTGAGCTATCAGCTTGAGGAAGAGTACAGCCCTGTAATTTGGTCTTACGAATACATGCGTGCTCAGTGATGGCTGACTCTTTGGTCCCCAGTGGGCTGGAGCCCACCAGGCTTCTCTGTCCATTCAGTTTTCCAGGCAGGAATACTGGGGCAGGTTGCCATATCTTTCTCCAGGGAATCTTCTGGACCCAGGGATTGAGTCCTAATCTCTTGCATTGGCAAGTGGATTCTTTACCGCTACACCACCTGGGAAGCCCCTTATGTTGTATTCATTAACGTGCAAACCAGTGTGGCAAATGGTGTTTTTGCTCCTGTGCCATTTAAATGAACAAAAGGAAGATTGTGACCAAGGCAACAACATCATCATTAAACCGAAGGAGGTAAGTTGTGCCTGTCAGATCTTTGGTGTAATAGTTGTAAGCCTCATTTCAGAGGCTGAATTTCCTTTAGAGGACTTCCTTCATAGTTAAGTGTTTTTAAGGGCAATAACCCATGAATAAAATATCTGTGAGTGAGGGAACTCTAAACTCTTATAAAGCTAACTCAGTTATCTATGCAAATAGAAGCAGGGGTTGCATAAATCAACAACTTCCAGAGTGATTCCCTTAGTTTAAATTGAGCCAATAATTTCTACATTTCGTCTTCTCTCTTCAACAAAACATCTTTTTTTTTATTCTCCCTAACCAGAGCTGTAGCTAAACAACAAAACAAATCAGCGTGAATTTCGTCTCACCTTCTTTTTTCATCCCCAAAAGAGTCTGATCAATGGAAGTGGTAAAAGTATACAAACAAAAGGCCTGAAAACCTCACCAAATAAATAATCAATCCTTGAAGAATCTAGTATTGAGTGAATTCATATTCTCTTTTTCATCAGACTCATATCAATAGTTAGCAAATTCCAATCTTAAGGCTATCCAGAATCCTCACACAAATTACTTAGTGCTTGGATTTGCTTGTATAGGGTTTTCTGTGTGACTGAATTTGTGCCGAGTACAATCTAGATTGGTCTTTACAGAAGAAGTTATCTCAAAGGTAAGAAAAAGGACTGAATGATCAAAGAAAATAATAGAGTACCATAAAAAACACAGAAGCCTTTTAAAAAGTAGCTAAATCCTGTGGAGATTGTTTGTAGTAGTGGGGAAAAAAAGTACCATAAAGTCCAATAGGTGAACAGAGATAATGAGGGAAAAATATGCCACGCTATTTCTATCAAAGGTATATCAGAAAACATGTGAGAAAACTATCACTTTGTGAAAGTATTCAGTTCAGTTCAGTTCAGTTGCTCAGTCGTGTCTGACGCTTTGCCACCCATGAATCACAGCACGCCAGGCCTCCCTGTCTATCACCAACTCCCGGAGTTCACCCAAACTCATGTCCATCGGGTCAGTGATGCCATCCAGCCATCTCATCCTCTGTAGTCCCCTTCTCCTCCTGACCCCAATCCCTCCCAGCATCAGAGTCTTTTCCAATGAGTCAACTCTTCTCATCAGGTGGCCAAAGTATTGGAGTTTCAGCTTTAGCATTAATCCTTTCAATGAACACCCAGGACTGATCTCCTTTAGAATGGACTGGTTGGATCTCCTTGCAGTCCAAGGGACTCTCAAGAGTCTTCTCCAACACCACAGTTCAAAAGCATCAATTCTTCAGTGCTCAGCTTTCTTCACAGTCCAACTCTCATGTCCATACATGACCACTGGAAACCATAGCCTTCACTAGATGGACCTTTGTTGGCAAAGTAATGTCTCTGCTTTTCAATATGCTATGTAGGTTGGTCATAACTTTCCTTCCAAGGAGTAAGCGTCTTTTAATTTCATGGCTGCAATCACCATCTGCATTGACTTTGGAGCCCCCCAAAATAAAGCCTGACGCTTTTTCCACTGTTTCCCCATCTATTTGCCATGAAGTGATTGGACCAGATGCCATGATCTTCGTTTTCTGAATGTTGAGCTTTAAGCCAACTTTTTCACTCTCCTCTTTCATATTCATCGAGAGGCTTTTGAGTTCCCCTTCACTTTTTGCCATAAGGGTGGTGTCATCTGCATATCTGAGGTTATTGATATTTCTCCCGGTAATCTTGATTCCAGCTTGTGCTTCATCCAGCCCAGCGTTTCTCATGATGTACTCTGCATAGAAGTTAAATAAGCAGGGTGACAATATACAGCCTTGACGTACTTCTTTTCCTATTTGGACCCAGTCTGTTGTTCCATGTCTGGTTCTAACTGTTGCTTCCTGACCTGCATATAGGTTTCTCAAGAGGGAGGTCAGGTGGTCTGGTATTCCCATCTCTTTCAGAATTTTCCACAGATATGGGATAATGTATGACCCCATCTGGAAATATTGCAGAACACTCCTATTACATGTTACCTACATGCCATGTTCTTTTATGCCACTTACAGTTTGAGACCACCTTACATATGAATGTAGACAGTAATATCCTTAGGGGTGATAAGAAAAAAAAGAGCTATCTTATCAAATAATTTCTATTTTTAAAGGAAGCTTGCCCCATCTAACTTTTGAACATTTTAAATCTCTCTTGACTATTAATGTAGAACAGATTTTAAACATGGTTACATAGCAGTTTCCTCATTGGCGGCACACCTGTACTTTTCTAAAAAAACGCTATTAGATGAAATTGGAATCATAAATGAAGATAAATCATGCTTTTAGAAAAGAAGTGATGAGTAGAGAAATTAACCCAGTTTGTCAAAAGAAAATGTGGACTATGTGCCTATTCTTAGAAATAGCTTTGCCTTAACGAGGAGAAAGATACACATATGAACACACATGAGTGTTTGTCCTTTTAGTATCTGCTCAGCATTTGCATGCCTTTCCCAACAGAAAATTCCTGGATCCTTCCTGGGAATTATCTTTTTTTCCAATGAATACTAGAAGAACCTCTTTCCCTTTACCTGTTTGGTGGGTATATGAGCCTTGCCAAGTCAAAAGGATGTTCACTCCCTGGAATCTAACAGGAGCAACATGATAAAGAGACAGAAATTGCTTGGAGTTCTCTACTGAGAGTCAGCCTCCTGGTCAGAATCTCTTGCTATTACAGTTGGCCTTCTATATCCACACTTTTTCCAGTAGGGGATGTAGAGGACCAACTGCACTGTGCTGTTTCATGTATGGGATGTGAGTATCCTTGGATTTTGGTATCCACAGGGGTCCTAGAACCAATCCCCATGATGCTGAAGGACTGTATTGTGTTTCCTGCTCTTTTTTCCTAGCGCTGCATTGGTACCTGTTCACTCTTAAGCCCAGGTCTTCAGGCTCCTATACATTCTCTGAGTTTACTATATCTGTCCCATAAATTTCCTTTTGCTAAAGTTAGCCAGAGTCCATTTCTGTTGCTTTCAACAAAAGAATTATGACATATGGAATCTTTAAGGCAGCTTAGGAACTGAGAGGACATAAAATGTAGAGTGAAAAAGAAAGGATCAATGTCAGTAACACAGAATTTTAAATCAGACCATTAAATAAAGAAAGCTGTTGTATGTCGGTCCTCACACTTACTCCAGGAGTCTTGGGAGGTAAAAGTGATGCTGAGAAGACAACATCCCCCCGAAGGGATGCTTTCCTTAATGCCTATGCCTGACAAGCACTTCTGTCCTCAGAGAACACTCTCTGTGAAGGACTTAGACCGATGGACCTCAATCTTTTTCCACCCCAGCACACCACGGGGAGGAGGAAGAGACCCATCAACACTGATGTCCCCTGGCAGCAGTGATTCTGAGTTATGGAGGCAGATCAGAAAGGGTGAGGGGGCTGGAAAAGCCCTTTGGGTGATTGGAAATCTTCTCTTCCCCCACACCTGTCAGCTTTAAAAGACAGCTGCTTTTGATGTTAGGAGACAAGTTGGAATAAATTTGGAAAGTAGGATTAAGCACTGATTTAAAAAAAAAAAGACACCAAAAATATACCAGCAGTAAAACATAGGGTAGTAAGTTTTAAAAAACAGTTTAGTGTTAAGTTTTTTGTTTTTTTTTTTTCAGCCGCATTATTTTAAGCTTGAAAACAATGAGGCACAGAGAACTAGAACTTTCCCAGGATTATATAGCCATTCTGCTAAGGCAGGAATTAGGGCTCTTGTTCTTAAACTGTGGCCCTTTGGACTCAGAAGTCTACATACCTTTTTAAAAATCTTTCTCCAAATAATATTGTTTCTTAATATGTAAGAGTGGTTACTTACCTGTCAAAGATTCATCATGGTATATTAATAAAAATAAATAGCAAAGCTCCAATTTATAATCTACCAGAGGCTCAAATTAATTTTACATTAAAGAAAGTCACTATCAAACTTTTTATGTGATAATTATGTGACAGAATATTTAGGAGCACATCTGGGTATAAATTGAAGTATTTTAATATTAAAAAAATGAATACCAGTCCACATAAAAGAGTATAACTTCGAGTATATTTCATATGCCCTCTGAGATAAGACAGTATTATGAAAATCTACATGTGAAATTGACTTCAGTATAAGCTAGACAGACCACTTTTTTTTTACACAAAAACCATTCTTTCTGTGTTTTTCCAAAGTGAAAGTACGTGTGCCATTTTGGATAGTCTTTGGAATTTTATTCTGAGTAAGCTTTCATTCTTCTGTATTTTTTAATGTGTAGAGACAGCTGATAGAGTTATCAAGCCGTTACCATTTTATGTTTTCCTGTGCATTTTTTTCTTTCTATTTCGTATCATTCATTGATGATACAAACAGACTTGTCTTTTGAGTAAAATTCCTTTTTTATGGTTCATAATTTGTGAATAGCATGGTCTTCTGTGATAAAGACCCATGAAAAGCATCATTATTCTACTTTTATCTCTATTGAACTGCATGTTTCATCTATTAGAATTTAAAAGGTTCTTCCTTTTTTTCCCCCCCATTTCTGTGTCTGGCTATAGTCCTCTAATTCATCTCATCTCTATTACCTGGTGGGATAAGGCTTTGACTTAAACTGTGGGTCCAAAAAAAATCACATTATTTAAATTATCTTTGACAATCAAAAAATATTCCCAGGCAATCTTATTATTTTGGTGATGGTGGCAAATGAGTATCATTTAGCACTTCCAGTGCCAATCTGATCTTTCATACCCATTGCCTCCGGTAACGCGTTGCTATACGAGATATACTGAAATAAACTATTAATATTTGTTCTTTGGTTCTTTCAGTCCTGAGTTCTTTATTTGCTAATGGGGTTCCACATGCTTTGCTTTTCAAAACTCCTGTAATTGCTGCATAGAATAGTAACTGTTTGGCTGATCTCACATGAACACTGACCATTGTAGTCTGCAATACAACAAATGAGTAAAAATAGCTGCAAAAGAGGTTTTAAAATGAAGTTATGAGATTTTAAAATGAAGTTATGTTCAGAGTGGGGAAAGCACAATTTGGATTGGAGATTTACAAAGCAAATAACCAAGACTTTTCCAAGTTCCTGGGACCTCCACAAACTCCTGAGCTTTGGGGTTTAATATCTGGAATATGCCAGAGCACTTTCAAAAGCCTGTGCCCAGGCATGAAGAGGAATATTGTGTATTTTTATTCCATTTCAATCTGTTAATAGTGGTGCATGTATACTGAACTCCACTGGCTAGAAACTTCGTTCTGTTTTCCCTGACCTCCCAACTTTGACTCATCCATACTAATTTCACTTTGTTACTTGCATATTATTTACAAAACACCCAGGAAAAGATAGAACTCAGAGTTTAAAAAATGTTTGAATAGAATTCCATTTAAAAGAGTACAGAGCCAAAAGGAATATTGAGAAACATTTAGTTAATTTCTCTACTTCTGCAGAGCAATGCCTTAGACCATGTCTGAAAGGCAGAAATTAATTTTCCTTGTAAAAACCATAAAGAGAAGGTAAATAACACCAAAATTTTTTGATGACCTGTTTAAGGATATCTCAGTCGTTCCTATTAGAAAAAAATCTTGTCAGACCTAACAACTTCATATCAAATATCCTAATTAAAAACACACACACACACACAAAGAACAGACCTTATTATCATGCTGTAATGAAAACAGCCCTGGAATCATAATCTGAAGTTGTAAGTCATTGTTTCTTCCTAGCTGTGGGCCTATTTCAACGCACTGAACCCATGTGAGTCTGGATTTCTTCTTCTTAGAGAAGAATTATATCAGCATTATTTGTTAAAGAATCTATTCACTTATTTAAATTTACTGTCATCACTATCATCCTCAAGGACAATAACCTGCTCAATACCTACTAAGTAAAGGGCCGTTTGCTAGCTAATGTGAAGAACAGGTCTATAAGGTCTCTGCTAAGAAGAAGCTGAGCACTTAGTAGAGAGAGGACATGCTTGTGCTAAGTCGCTTCGGTCATGTCAGACATTTTGCGACCCCCATGGACTGTAGCCTGCCAGGCTCCTCTGTCTGGGGTATTCTCCAGGCAAGAATACTGGAGTGGGTTGCCATTTCCTTCTCCAATTTGAGCCTATAGAGGTTGACACAGTAGTCATCATGGGACTTTCTTTCATTGCTTTCCTTTGTGAGATCTTATATTTTCAGGACACCATGCTTTCTTACTTAGATTACTCCTTTGTTTTAATGAACCACATCCTCCAGTAGCCTCCAGTGACACAGGTCAGAGTCTCTCCTTCAAATCCGAGCTACCAAAGAAAAGAAGGGGTCATCATTTAGACAAGCTGATTTTCTTAGCGTGGTCTCAACTGGTTGCAATATCATGAAGAGACACTTTGTGTACTGTTTTTTTGTTGGCAGAGATATTATATCTATTTGGTAATGAAAAGAAACTCAGTGGTCGCCTTCTTTGTCTGCGGGTGTAGTAACTCTTGTGCACAGGGATGGTGGGATGAGTCACCAAGGATCTGTCTGGTGTGCACTGATCTGATGTTTCCATAGGTGATGCAGATGTCCTTGGAAACTGGCTACTTAGTCGTTGGACCATCTGGAAAGGCAGCCTTAACCCATGGAAGATCCTTTCTTTTCCCCGCTTCACCCCTAGCTGCAAGACCCAATTAGGCCTAGCACCACCAGACCGGTTCCAATAGTTGAATCACTACAGGGTTCGCATTCCCAGTGGGTATCTCTTCTGGGAGAGCCAGTGACCCCTTCTTTGCACTTATGACATAACACATTAAGTCATGAGTGAAAAAAGTAAGTTCTACTGACATTCAAAGGAGGAAAAATACATTCACTGGAGTAGCCAGAACTTCAGCACATTCCTAAAGACTGTCACGTGGCTTTTGAAATGAAGATAAGGCCATAAGGAGGCTCATTCCTTAAACACAGTATTCGGACTGAACAGAACTTAATTGGAAGTAAAACGAACTCTTCTATTGCCTTTCATTAGAAATGACATCACCCATTTATTCATTCAACAAATAATGACGATTTCTCTATAGTGTGCCAGATTAAAGAATATAAATTAAAGTAAAATGTACTTGTATTCTGATAGAATCTTGTAGTTATATAGAAGGAAACTGACTGAAATGAAAATAAATCAAATCATTTTCTCTCTTGACCCAAATGAGAAATGTAAGAGCCAGAATTCCAAATAAGTCATGACTGGTTGCACATACAATTCTTTTTCTCCATTGTAACTCACTTTCTTTCCCATATTCCATTTTGTTCCTCTTTCTCTGTCATACCCATACAGGCACATGCAGGCATAAAAGTAGCAGAGTAATACTGAATAATTAACTCAGTGTTTTGTTTTTTTTTTTAAATCCTTTTCCTCAATCTGTTTTCTCACCATTCAAGCAGAAGGAAGAGCTTACCATATACAGTGAACTGAAAGAAGAGCTAGTGTGAAAGAACAAAGGGTCAATTTATTAGATTTTTTAGATAGATTTTGAAAATCTCTAGCTAAAGTAATGATCTTTAAAGTCATGAGTTTTATTTTCAAGAGCCAAGTACTTAAGAAAGAAAATATTTCTTTTTTTTTCCACTTTCTTATTTCAAACACTTAGTTTTATATACTAAGAGACAAATTGCAGAGCATGAATTTATAACTAAAACCAGCATTTCTCAAAGTGTGGTCTGCATATCAGAAACATCTAGGGTATGTCATAAAAATGCAGGTTATGGAGCCCTACGCTGAGTCTAAAAGGACAAGGACAGGAATGTGAATTCCAGTAGCTTAATTATCTTTACCTGTAATAAATTTTGAGTAGTTCTGCTTTTATTACAGAAAAGATACAATAAAGTAGTCCTTTTTTTTTCCCACTCAAATAGAGATAAGAGGCCCACCAGAGAGCAGACTGTTGGAAGCACATGACTGGTGTAGAGTGATTTGGGGTCTTTGAGCAAGGCGTAGAACTCCACCTGTGCTAACCAGGGGAGATGGTGGGATAGCAGAAACACCGCTGGAAAGCTCCAAAGCGGACAGGTCGAACGATGGTTTGATTTCCAGATTGTTTCACCTCCAGGATGCCGCAGACCTCATTAGAAAACCCATTTCACCATCACTCCAGACTAATAGAAGAGCAATAGCCAGTGAAGGCACAGATAGAGATGTACCTTAGAAAGCCTCACAGTCCTGTGTACACCAGGGGGCACCTTCAGAGGGTATAATGGTGCCTGAGAGGGTGGGCAATCAACATGAAGATCTTGCAGTTAGAGTAACCAAATGGTCAGAGTTGAATTGTGCTGCCCCTCCTCTAAAAGATATACTGGAACCTTAAACCCTAGTTAGGACTTCACGTGTAGATAGACCTGACCTGTAGATAGAGTCTTTACAAAGGCACTTAAGTTAAAATGAAGTTATTAGAGTGGGCACTGATCCAATATAATTGTTGTCCTTTTTAAAAATGAGAAATTTGGATGCAGAGAGAGACAAACATAGCAGGAAAACAATGTGAAGGAGAAAACAAAGAGGAAACAGCTATCTCTAAGCCAAGCAGAAAGATCCGAAATAAATCCTCCCCTCACAGCCCTCAAAAGGAACTGGTTCTGCTGACACCTTGATTTCAGACTTCTAGCCTCCAACATCAAGTGGAAATGAGACTTAGTTTGCAGTCTTGCAGGGGAAATACAGCCTGGAAGGTCAGACTATGATTCTTTCTGTTCTGAGACCCTCTCAAATTTACTCAGGGTTTTCCACTGATCTTTCTGTCATCTGATAGTAGTGAGAATAACAAGGCCAGAAACTATAAAGTCCAAGACCAGGTGAGAAGTGCCACACCTCAACTAAAGGCAGACAGCAGCACAGATGGCTTGCAAATTCAGTGTCTCTCAGATGCCTGAAGAGTACATAAATCCTTCTACTCTGCCCTGGGTGGAAGGAAAGTGGATCAGGGAGAAAATCCTGAATAGAATGTGTAGTTTCCAAAATACTAGTTCTCATAGGAGAAAGTAACAGTGTCATCTCAACTCTGAGTCACCCTCAGCAGAAATGAGAACTTGAGAGGTTAACCAGGCATAAAGAAACAAAATATGAAATGTATTTTCACTTAAACTAAGTTTGTAAAGAGTAAATACATATGCTATTTTCATTTCAGGAAATAAACTTGGCAAGTAAATGATGAGAATACAAGGGTGAACATCTCTGTTTATTAATTGACAAATGGTGCTGATGCAAGATGAAGCACGCTGCATACGTCATTGCCGTTTCTTACATCAGACTCACAGGTGGGTATTAATAATATCATCAACCTTCACCAAATCAATAAACAGGATTGTCAAGATTGTATCAAGTCATTGTTAGTGGCTGGTGAGTAGATATCAAACTCAGATCTATTTGCCTCTAAAAAAGCCAAGTAACTGCTTTTTATTTGTTAGGCCCTAATGTGTTTTAAGGGTTTCCCTGGAGGATCAGATGGTAAAGAATCTGCCTGCAATGCAGGAGACCTGGGTTCAATCCCTGGGTTGGAAAGATCCTCTGGAGAAAGAAATGGCAACCCACTCCAGTATTCTTGCCTGGGAAATCACATGGACAAGAGAAGCCTGGTGGTCTACAGTCCATGGGGTTGCAAAGAGTCGGACATGACTGAGTGACTGAATACACAACATGAATGCACAATATGTTTTAAATAGAATAATATCAGAGTGATATTAAATTGCAATAAATAGTTCCATAAGTGTCATAAGAAATGCATGAACAGAATGAGATGGAGCAGGGACTCTGCTGCCAAAGGTCTCAGGAAATGTCATACTGAAAAGTATTTTTTTTTTTTTTAAAGCTGTGTTTGAGCTATGATAAGAGTTTTGGAAGCAGTGAATGGGAGGGAAGGAAGGTGTTCCAGGAGAAGAAAGTCAGAAGCCAAGCCTGGGCGTTATGAAACATTGTGGCTTGTGCAGAGGAAGTTGAGAAGCTGGACTGTCTAACCACAACATGGGTCTGCCAGGGAGCAGGTCTACCCTGGGGAGGTGGGTTGAGCGAGGATGTGAAGGCATTGCAGACTCATGCAGTTCTATAAGTACAGAAATGCTTGTGATCAGATTTGTGTTAAGGAGGAATTAAGGGAAAATGGAGTATAGGCTTAGGGAGATGAACATGTGGTGGGAAGACACAAGGTAGGGGCAGGGTTGCTTTGCAAAGATCTGGGAGAAACATGACAGGGCCGTAGAGGTCAAGGCACAGATTTTGGAGTCCCTCTCGAAGTGCAGTTAGCAGAAACTGGTGGCAAACGGTATGTTTGGAGTGCATTGTTGTTGCTGTTCAGTCACTCATTCATGTCCAACTCTTTGTAACCCCATGGACTGCAGCACGCCAGCCTTTCCTGTCCTTCACCATCTCCAAGAGCTTACTCAAACTCATGTCCATTGAGTTAGTGATGCCATACAACCATTTCATCCTCCGTCATCCCCTTTTCCTCCTCCTTTCAGTCTTTCCCAGCATCAAGATCTTTTCTAATGAGTTGGCTCTTTAGAGCCAAAGTATTGGAACTTCAGCTTCAGCATCCAATGAATATTCAGCATTGACTTCCTTTAGGATTAACTGGCTTGATCTCCTTGCAGTCCAAGGAACTCTTAAGAGTCTTCCCTAACACCATAGTACAAAAGCTTCAGTTCTTCGGCACTCAGCCTTCTTTACGGTCCAACTCTCACATTCATACATGACTACTGAAAAAACCATAGCTTTGACTATACAGACCTTTATTGACAAGGTAACAAGGTGCATAATTAGGTCTTTATTTTGCAAGATGGGTGGATTGGGATGACTGTAGACATTACAGGAAATTGAGGCACACCCTCAGTGCAGTCATCAGCATTCGTATAAGATCTTTCAGGAAAAACTGTATACAGGGAGAAGAGAAGCTAGCCAAGGAGCAGAGGCCAAAAGAAGAGCAACATCTAAAATCTTCAGTATAATGGAACTCTTGGCATGTCTTCACTCAGACTTCAAGATATTTTTTTTTCCTTAACTGCTCTGAATATTCAAGAAATGTAAGGTTTTAATGGAAAGAGTTCTGACGTAGTAAGATTTCAGTGCCAAATTTGCCACTAATTAATTATGTGACCTTTGGCACATCATTTAATGTAAGTCAGACTTGGCATCCTCATCTGTGAAACTAGATCTCCAAGGTCTCTTTTTCCTGCTTTCAAATGCAGCGATTCTCACTGGATTAGTTTCTTTGATTAGAGAATTTTAATTGAAGCATATCATAGGCTATTGTGCCATGTGCTTCCCAAATGTGAGTGATGGGAAAAAACATTTTAATGATGATCCCAACTTCATGACTCCAGAAACTTCCGACTTTTGCACCTCAAAGTCATCAGTAATTAGACCTTGGCATTTCTCTCTATTTCTACCATTACAGAGAACAAGTTCCACAGACTAGAAAAATGATGCGACACACTGGGAATACAAGAAAATTTGTCAGGACTAGGTGGGAGTTTCCTCAAATTGTCATTTTAATTTAGTGACATAACAGTCATCATTAATAGTGTCTATGAAGAGAGACGCTACTTAATGTAAAATTTTCTTCATTATTTGAAGAGATTATGTTCTAAGTAGGATATAACATCTGAACATTGAATTCTTACAACAGCAATGTAAAATCTTACAACAACAGTCTTCCAAAAACAATCTCAAATCACTCAGCCTCTGGGCTCTGCAATGAGGGAGAGAGAGAATGAATCCCAGAGCCTTTCCCCCACGCCCCGGATCCTCCCATTCCAAGTGTTATACATAATTTTAAAGCCCACCATCTTATACTTAATGTTCCTCAAAGAGAGAAACTCTTGAGTTTGTCTTATGACTTATCGTAATAAGATGACCCACTTTTTAAAAGGTGCCCCACTCTCTCAGAACCCAGAGGAATTCAGGTGAAGCCTTTGCGAGGTGGATTAACAGCCCAAAACACAACCTTATGCCAAGCTCCTACGTCAGAGAAAATCATTTCAACCTTCATCCAGAAATTAAATGGTTATTGATTGATATGGAAGATACTGTAACCTTTCAGATTAAATTAAGAAATGTTGCTGAACACAATTAAAGTTTTTCTAATGTAAAGCAGTTTGCAAAGTGCATTTTTGACTAAATTCCATCTCTGAGGTTAATTACCATGTCTAGGGTCCAGGAATAATAGATTAAGTGGAAAGTTGGCTCCAAAAGTTAAAGAATGGGAAGAAGCAAGAAGTATCCAGAAGTGATTTATGTCCTACTGATGAATTTGAGGGAGGAAAGCCAAATAACCACACCAGGCTTCTATGCTAAAGGGTTTAGGCCAAAGGAATGGTATAAAATTAAAAGGGTATTCATTTCTTCTAGTGGAACAGGGGCAGCTCCACATTTTGCGCACACTTAGAAATTCTCTCATTCTCGTTAGTTAGGCTAAAGTCAGAATGTCTTATTGAGTGTGGTGGAGACATCCTAGGCAGTGTGAACAGCTTTTATTCTGAGGAGCTCACAGTTCTCAATGGAGATCAGTGTGGAAGTGATGCTGAAAAGCTTGGCCTCTGTACACAGGTGCCAAGTTGATTCTTGGAGACAGAGGTTCAGGTGAAGCAGGAAACAATAGCTTTCCTGCTCTGCAAGGCAAAAGGGGACACAGCAGGCGCCTCCCCTGTGTATTCCAACCCAGGGCTCTTTGGTGAGGGGTGTTATGGCAATGCTTCAAAGGTGAGGTTGCTGATAAGATTATGGTGTGTACAGGGCCCTTGCTCCTCTAATCTGGTCTCAGGTAATCTTTTTTTTAATTTATTTATTTTAATTGGAGGATAATTACAATATCATGATGGTTTTTGAGCTTTTCTGATTCCTTTAGACTGGCTCAGGTGATCTTTATGGTATGAAGAAGGTTGACATCTTCCATTTGCCGGGTTTTAATTCTATAAAGTACTTAAACACGTGTTTATATGACTGTGCCGCCCAAGGCTGCACCATTGTTTCTTGGCTATTTCTCTCTTAACTTTGCATCCCTTCCATTCCCCGATTAGCAACTGTTCAGATCTCCCTTTGGAATTTACCCTTTGAGACAATCATGGAGGCTGGAGTCTGTTCTCCACAAGAAATGGGGGACACGGAAAGGTTTCCATGCCCAGGAGCCCCATAGGGTCCTGCTCAGTTTCAGAAGCTCAGTTAACTGTATGAAAGTGGGCAGGAAAGGATTGTAACCTCTTAACCACAAAATCTGTTTCAGGCTGACAAGAGCAGGGTGATAACTCTAGAGAAGCTAAAAGGATCTGAGGTTTTGTCTTGAATATACAAGATGTCCAGCTTAACTCTACCCCTTTTTTCTCATCTGTAAAAATGAGTTGGGCTGAATGCTTTCTAAAGTTCTTACAGTTCTATAATATACATTAATAATATTTTAAAATTAGAAAAATAAAACATAAATAAACATCTTTAAGCTCAGTTATGCATGTCCTTGCTATGATCCTGCTTCACTAGAACCATTCTAGATAAAGAGTACGCACTTTTAGGGAACTCCAACTAAACTTGTTTTCATATAAAGCAGACTTCCAAAAAGAGAAGCCAAGAATGGGCCCTTTAAAAGTGTAGCTCACTGCAAAAACAGCAAAGAATATATACTAAAAAAATAGACTAAAAGGCCTTCATGACACATTCCGTGAAAAGATGCCCTCATAACTTTTACCAGTTAATTGATGCATAAAAGGTTGTGAAGATTAATGTACATCAAAATCAAAACTAAATTGAATTTTTGACATTTTTGCAAATAAAAACCCCAAAGAATACATAGGTGCCTTTTGATTTGTCACAGCTGGAAGACTCTGAATCATGAAGCGCTCTAGGAAGGGCCATTAAATAGCGTTAGATGGTTTGTCAGTGTGGAGGAAAAGTAATTGAAGAACCAAACTGTGTGTATGGGCATTGCATTTTAAAATATTTACCAAACACAGATAAAGTGAGTCTTTTTCTTCCACAACTAAAGCACTAAAGTGTTGATTAGGTAGTCAACAGGAAAATTTTATAATTTAAATTCTTTTTTAAAAAATTCAGTCAGGTTAAATAATCTTCGCTTAAAGATATTTCTGGTCTACATTTAAAAGAAATACCATCTAAGCTATTTGCTTTTAATGGGGAGAGAACAGATTTAAAAACCAACCACTGATCTGTGAGAATGACATTTGAAAACAGCAGTGTAATATGGAAGAAGGGTAAAATAAGAACCAAAATTCTTAGTACTGGTTCAATAAGACTATGAATTTTGAAAATAATTTCAGATGACTTTTTTCTGGTACTCTTAGCCTCAGTCATAAAGGCAGTCTTTTTTTTTTTTTTTTTTTTTTTAAGAAACAGTGATGAAATAAGCAAGTGTTAGAGAAGGCAATGGCAACCCACTCCACTACTCTTGCCTGGAAAATCCCATGGACAGAGGAGCTTGGTGGGCTGCAGTCCATGGGGGCACTAGGGGTCGGGCATGACTAGGCGGCTTCACTTTCACATTTCACTTTCATGCATTGGAGAAGGAAATGGCAACCCACTCCAGTGTTCTTGACTGGAGAGTCCCAGAGACAGGGAAGCCTGGTGGGGTGCTGTCTCTGGGGTCGCACAGAGTCGGACACGACTGAAGCGACTTAGCAGCAGCAGCATATCATTAAGTCAATGAGGTTCCCAATTTTATTCTTTGGAAAAGAATACAGAATACTAATAATACTACTGATGAAGTAAGTGAAATGCTTTTTGAAGTAGATATCAAATGAGGAACATGTAGATCAATACAAGGTCTATACTGAGATTCAAACACACAGGGCCCACAAGTGAGCTAATCATAGGGTCTGTGGGTTTCCCAGTGGTCTCATGTGCCCCAGGAAGAGGTCCATTGCAGCTTATGAAAGCAGTCCAAATAGTTGGATTCACCTGATTCTACTCATAAGAACTTAAGGTTCTTCTTTCCTTCTTAGGTAGGGTTGTTGTTTTTTTTCAAATATATGATTAACAAGTAGACTTGGCTGACAAAAGCAAGCCAGGAAGGGACTTGCATTTAATAATTCCAGAAAGCTCTCCTAACTATCTCCAATATCTTTATTTTCACTGTTTAGTAGTTGGCAAAGTACAACTGTTCACAAGATACAAGGGTCAAAACCATAAAACAAACCTGGTTTTGAAAAGCTAACTTTACATAGAATGGAAGGAAGACACCGTTTCTATTCTTGGAAGGACAACAGTATTTTGTTTTAATCACTTGCGAAGGATCTGAAACTCTAAAATTCTAAATGAGGTTAATAAATCAAGAAGAGTTAATATGAAAACAAGTTTCATAATCAGCTTGCAAATAAACACTGCTGCATATTCTATTAAGGTTAGTCCCAGAGCTGAGGCAAATCAGAAGAGATTTTTCATATATTCCCACAGTTCAAAGCTTTTAGGTGGAAATAGATTATGAGAAAACATTTTAATAAACAGCATCACTATTTAGTAAAAATGGTAATAGCAGAAAGCAATCAAAAGCTATCTAAACAGAAAGTCCCTTCTCCCTGTATGACTCCATACTCTTCAGACTAACTGTATTTTCAGAATCACCTGCAAAGGAAATCTGAGACAACTAGTCATTACCCACAGAAGTTGCTCCTACTACTCACTGAGCATGAAGTACTTACTTACATCCCAGCTCTTGCAGTTAAGAGTCTGAATAAACTTAGATTTCTCTGATGATTCCCCAGCTTTCCCCTAATGCTAATAATCTTTAAGAACATAAGCAATGTGACATGAGCTTTCCTACATACCCCAATGAAGATTCCATATTTCTACATTTGGTAGGTAGATGACCGAGTTAAAAGATAAAATGGTGGTTTTAGAAAACATTAATTATTTCAATTTTAAATACAAATTGTTTGTAGGAAGTTCAGGTAAGATTTTGGTTCTTGAAAATGCTTTTCAAGAGGGCAATATTAGATAGTAGTTGCAGCCACCCAAAAAGAGATGATAAAGTAAAAAGAAAGTTGAGAACTAAGGTGTATAATCATAGTATTTAAATTCAAGGAGAGGAGTGGGGAGCTTTTAAAAAAGACCATGAACAAGCAGTAAGAGTCATCAGTTAGGAGAAACTCAGATAGAGATAAGAGACTTATTATTTATCAAATAGGAAGACTTTTGAGTAATATAAGAATAAATAGTATCAACTGGATATCGACAATATTGGTGACCCTAGAACATACTGTTTCAATGGGAAGTCATTGTAATAAATTGAAAAAAATGAAAAGTGAGGAGTTGAAAATAGTAACCATGATACTTAGACAGCCCTGGAATGCATACTCCAGGGACGGAGAGATATAAATTTTAATCCCTCTTCAAACATTGAAGGTATGGCCTTGAGCAAGTGAATTAATATCAAACAGCTACAGGTTTCTCTCTGTATATTTGGGGATAGTAATCTGTGGTGTTGGAGAAGACTGTTGAGAGTCCCTTGGACTGCAAGGAGATCCAACCAGTCCATTCTGAAGGAGATCAGCCCTGGGATTTCTTTGGAAGGAATGATGCTAAAGCTGAAACTCCAATACTTTGGCCACCTCCTGTGAAGAGTTGACTCATTGGAAAAGACTCTGATGCTGGGAGAGATTGGGGGCAGGAGGAGAAGGGAATGACAGAGGATGAGATGGCTGGATGGCATCACCAACTCGATGGACGTGAGTCTGAGTGAACTCCCGGAGTTGGTGATGGTCAGGGAGGCCTGGCGTGCTGCGATTCATGGGGTTGCAAAGAGTCAGATACAACTGAGTGACTGAACTGAACTGAACTGAATAGTACCACCCAGAGTTTTGTGGAAATAAAATGAGATATTACAACTAATCTGCTAGAATGACACCTGACATGTGGTAAGTACTCAATAAATGTCAGCCCTTATTTTGAGATGGAGTAGGAAATGGCAACCCACTCCAGTATTCTTGCCTGGAGAATCCCCATGGGCAGAGGAGCCTGGTGGGTTATAGACCATGGGGTCACAAAGCGTCAGATGCGACTAAGCTACTAACACATTTATTTTGAGAAGAAGAAAAATATAAAGTCAAAGGTGAGTAGTTTTTGTGTCCTTCATAACTTTGTTTTGTCTTGGAATTTGTGTGAATAGACGTGTCTGTGTATATGGGTATATGAATGTTTTAGTTGGGGTTAAATTGAGCCCATTTATAGGCTAAAGAAAATCTCGTCTTGTATGGATGTGAGAGTTGGACTGTGAAGAAAGCTGAGCGCCAAAGAATTGATGCTTTTGAACTGTGGTATTGGAGAAGACTCCCAAGAGTCCCTTGGATTGCAAGGAGATCCAACCAGTCCATTCTGAAGGAGATCAGCCCTGGGATTTCTTTGGAAGGAATGATGCTAAAGCTGAAACTCCAATACTTTGGCCACCACCTGTGAAGAGTTGACTCACTGGAAAAGACTCTGATGCTGGGAGGGATTGGGGGCAGGAGGAGAAGGGGATGACAGAGGATGAGATAGCTGAATGGCATCACCGACTCAATGGACATGAGTCTGAGTGAACTCTGAGAGTTGATAATGGACAGGGAGGCCTGGCGTGCTGTGATTCATGGGGTGGCAAAGAGTCAGACACTGAGTGACTGAACTGAACTGAACTGAAAGAAAGAAAGGAAGTGCATGAATTCTGCTTAGTTAGGAAAGGAAGAAGAAACTTCAAAGAAACTTCTACCTGAGAATTGGGGAAAAAAATGATAAGAATTTTCTGATTATTTCCCATACCACATTAGCTCTGGTTTGCCCCAGTGGGCACAGACTCAGCTCCCTCACAGTTCAGCTTGTGCCGTCTCGCCCCTGAATGAACCCCCATCAGCATCCCCATGATACAGTGTCACAAAGGGCTTGAAAGATTATGGTGCATGATTTCGAGATAAGATACTGTCAGCTAAATGTAAACTGAAGCCTACACAGAATGAATTTGCTCTGGACATGACTGATATCACAGATAAGGGAGGCCAAGAAAGTGTAGTTGGTGAATAAGAGTCATCTGACACAATTCACCCATTGTAATGTTCCTGCCTTTCATTAAGTCCAGTCCTTCAAAGGACTGGATAGGGGAAGGGTTTGTGAAACAAGATCCCCTTTTTCTGCTCTAAGGATCATGAGGCCTTAATTCCATCACCTATTTGAAATTTTCTCAAGCTGAACCATAACTTCAACTAGTCTGACTGCTTGCCTATGGTGACATAAACCTTTACCCCGAAAGGTATGATGCCTCAGTGGTTTTGCCATTGTTGAATGGCAGCTGCCATTTACCAATGTGACTAGGTGGGAGGAGAAGGGGAAAATAGAGAATGAGAAGGTTGGATGGCATCACCGACTCGATGGACATGAGTTTGAGCAAGCTCCGGGAGGTGGTGATGGACAGGGAAGCCTGGCGTGCTGCAGTCCAGGAGGTCAGAAAGAATCAGACACGTCGGAGCAACTGAACTGAGGGTTAAAAAGTAGCAGGGAATGTTCCAGTTAATGCCTTTGGTTCCAGATAGTCTCCTTCCTGTCCTTATATGTAGCAACATTCCTAGCATCTCATGGCTCAGGAGTTTCTTTCTTGGTCTGCTGGCATGGACACTAGCATGGCCAACCTAAAGTGACCTGGAAACAGCCATAGAATCAGCGTCAGTAGAAATCTTGAATCTAGCAGAAAACCTAAACTGTGGCATGAGATTGCAGAGGAAACTCACTAGACACACACACATGCAAAGCCCATAAGTACAGGAAAATCAACACAGTCTTCAACCAACAGGGAAAGTAGGGATGTTACCCCTTGTCAATTCTCTGTTCTTTGATAGGAGTCACCTCTGGGAATGAAGACCTCTAGATCTACATACCTTAAGGTTGAAAATACAAATTCTGCAAATGGATCCCTGGAAATGGTGGTGAGAGAGCCAATCTTACATCCAAGGCTTATTTTCAACCTGGGTATTGTAAATTTTGAGGACACAATGCCGTATACTGACTGTTGATTTAGCACTTCAACACTCAGGGTTTTGTTTCTAGACTAGCACCCAAATGATATTTGAATAGGCTATTTTCATCCTCACTGACTGCTTCTGTGGAATACATGTATTTATGCTAGGACTAGTCTGCTCCATGGTCAACAGAGTGATTGCTATAAATTGGGTCCCTGATTTGAAGACAATATTGTACAAAAAACCATCCCGGTCAATAAGGCATTGTATAAGTGCTCATGTGATGGTGGGGTGGAGGAACATGGGCAGAAAAGGTAAAAGCAAATCTGGAGTAGATGTCAGTCCCCTTATAAACTCTTGCTGCCACTTCCAAGGTGGACAGGTTTTGGCAAAATCTCCAAGCCGCCCAAATGGCTGGCTGGTTTTCTCCGGGATAACACCATAGGGAGAAGTCACCATTAGTCTTTGATGCTGACAGTCAGGTATTCAGATGTGTATTAGCTAGATCAGTCTTGGGAAGAGAGTTCATATTTCTCAAATCATCTATCATTTACACTCTGCCACCTTTGCCTTTTCTTCCATGGCCTACTGTGTAAGCACTGCAACGACTAGAGAGAAAAGCTATAGCTCCACAAAATAGAGCATGGGAAACCTTTCAAGGCTAGACTTATACTTTCTTTTGAAACCCCTGAGTCTGATTTTGAGCAAAATCTGCGCAGTAGCTGCAGGAAGTGAGTGTCTCTCTAGACGCTGCCTTGGAAGACCTTCTGTCTTTCATAGCATGTCCTGAGATGATAGTTGTCTGATCTAATGTTGTCATTTTCTTGGCTCAGTTCTTCCAAAGTGCAAAACGTCAGCCAACTTCATAATCATAAACTCAACATTGTCCACTGATGTGTCGGAACCACGGATTAGCCCAGTGCTTTGCCTTCCACTGCCCCCCCGCCCCCAGCCCCCAGCCCCCCACCACACACTTGGCCTATTCCAGGGCCTGTGCATCAGCTTCCCTGCCTCCCACACCATGGCTGGGAAGGGCCTCATGCAACTTTTGATGTGTGACTGAGGGAGATGCTGTCAGAATGAAGTGAGTCAAAACAAACTCGGAACTCCACACCTGGAGTCAGGCACATTGTAGAGACTGGAGAAGCTGCACAAGGGAGAGCCGGTTCAGAGGAAGGGAGGAGAACATGCAGGGAAAAGATCAAATGAGAGGCATGTGGGGAATCTGGAGCTAGATTCCATAATGGCGGGGTGTACAAAGAACTTGTTCTTGGGCAGTGATCTTATTACATTTACAATTTAGTACACTCCTACAGTATAAAGTGCTTTCCCATATACTTCCCAAATCTCCAAAAGCACAAAGGCAGAAGGCCTAGAGGAAGTGAAAATCAAGAGACTTCTTATCATGCCTCTCCCCAGAAATGGGAGAAATATCAGAAGAATATTTTAGAATTCTAAGTAATGGGATTTTCTTTTTTTTAAGTGAGAGTGTTAGCTTCTCAGTCCTGTCTGACTCTTTGGACAGGACTGTAGAGCACCAGGCTCCTCTGTCCATAGAATTCTCCAGGCAAGAATACTAGAGTGGGTTGCCATCCCCTTCTCCAGTGGATCTTCCTGACCCAGGGATCAAAACCGGGTCTCCTGCATTGCAGGCAGATTCTTTACCATCTGAGCCACCAGGGAAGCCCCATAGTATTCATAACCGAAAAGTATACAAATCCTAGGTGTATATTCATAAAGTGAGGAATCCTTTATAATCAGTACTCATATTTTTAAAAAATGAGTCTCACTAGCATCACAGAAGCCTGCTTTGTGCTCCCTTCTAATTCCTACAAGGGTAGTCATAATTTCTAACACCATAGCTTGGTCTTGCCTCTTTTTGAAACTTGCTCAAATGCAAACCTAAAGTTGGGGCCAGGTTTCTCTCACGCAGCACTTTTTGAGATTCTGCAGGCCATGGAGTTTTTTGAAAATTAAGCTGAAGACCCTTGACAGCTATGGCTTTGTTTCCCACTTGGCTGTGAGGGCCCAGCCTGCATTTTATTCATCTTTGTCTCCCCAGCACCTGGTGCAATGCCTAAGATCATGATAAAATAGTACCATCTCTTTTTATCCACCATAGGATTGACTAAAAAGCCAGCCTTTTATTAGCCCGTTATAAATGTGTGTTGATTCTTAGATGGCAAAATTATTTTTAAATATTAACTTATATCTCTAATGTTGCTACTGACATCTCAATTCATAAATGCCAATCTTTAGTATATAATCTATACATGCCTATTTTTCTTTGTCTATTTAGCTTTTATTGAGAGAGAAGATTCTTAGTTTTTCAACCAAGAGTCTGGAAATAGTATTAAGTGATGAAAGGGACCTAGTGATGATGTGACAGGGAAGGAAGATACTCTGACTTCTAATATGAATACAGCAAATTATGAGAAGGATTGAACATTACAGAAGTACTGAGTTTTCTACAATCTCTTTTTACAAATGTACTTGTACCTGCATAAATATATATATATATTTTTTTTTTTTTTTAATAAAGTTTTCTTAGTTACAACTGTAGACCACACTGAAATTATAGATTTAGGGATTTTGATACCATGTTTATCAAAGATGAAAGCAAATTTTATAAATTTAAGCAAAGAACACAAAAGCTAATCAAGATTTTACAGTGACTGTAATTACTAATTATAATTATAGTTTGTTTTGTCTTAGTAGAAGCTATATATGGGCTTAAAGATTATGGAGACATTGTTTATAAGTTTCTTATTTTTCTATAATAGAGAACACAGTCTAGCATGATTGCCATGAAAACCCATTCTCTTCTTTATTGTAAGTTTAATAGTAGTGCTGACTAAAATGTATATAGCTATAACTTAGATATAGTAATAGCAATAGCGTAATAGCATGCTAATGATTACATAATAATAGCATAACTAGTACTCATTATGTGCCAAGGTTAATTCTAAGTACTTTATACACTGTATGTTAAAATTAAGTATTTATATATTAACTTAAATATTGACATATTTAATCCTATACAGCCCTATGAGGTAGGAACTTCATCTCCATTTTACAATTAAGAAAACTGAGCCTCTTAGAAATTAATAAACAAAATCATATACTAGAGGCAGAGCCAGAATATGAATTCAAGCTTTAGATTCTATGGTTTTAACCACTATGCTGTTCTGCTGCTGATTAAACTAAAGCAAGATTTTTCTCATTGGTATCTAGCTTTTTATGAGAGGACTTCAACAGGATTCTCCCAACCAAATGTCTCTTTTATATGAACCTCATGAAATCCTGGCAGATAATGTATAAAAAGTCTGGAAGAGGGGCAGAGAGGAGGAAAAATGAAGAATAGGCAGATACCTCTGAGTCGGACTTGGAAGGCAGGGTGAAAGAAATGGGGAGTGTAGATAAGCCAGCTAAGTGTCTTAGACAGTGTGACTCTGGGTACTGGCCCCAGCAGTAAGAAAATAATTCTGAACATAACTCCCAGAAGAAGGAATGTGAAAATTGCATAATTATTAATAATCTAGTCTAAAATATTAATTGTTTCCACAACAACATAGATATTAAATCTTTGCTTGGCTATCAGATCATTAGAATGAATATTAAAATATTAAAAATTAATACAACCACATTAATTTTTTTAAACAGGAGATAAGTCACTCTAACGATCTTAAGCATTAGAATGAAAACTGAAGGAAATTAATAAAACTAAGTGACCAATTCTGGGGTGATAATATGATGAATGAATTACTAAGCAAGAGAAGTGAAGAAATCTAATTACAAAAAAGAGACATATACTCCAAAGTGCTGGTCTATATATCCAAATTGCAATTCTGTCCCTCCATCTCTCCCCACATTTCTATTCCTTTCTGCTTTAGAAACAATGCTGGTAAAGAATTTAATTTCTTGGGCAGTACCTCTTGGAGTTAACTTCTCTGAGACTCTCACCAGGGCCTCTAAGACTCATATGTATAAGTTTATTAATTGATATTTTATCATTAAAGAAAGATATATTATTAATTAAACTAAACTGGATGTTACAATGAAGTCCCAGACCTCCCAAATCCTGTGTGGAATTAATAATACATTAACATTTTTAGGTAATAAACACAAATTGGAAAAGTGACTCCATGTCCCAAGACACATATGTGGAATCACTTATGCAACATTAATGAGCATGTAATTTATTCAAGACAAGAATTCTTAGATGTTATTCTGCATCTTTATGTAGTTTGCCATTATGTGATTGACCCAGAGCATGTACACAACATATATTCTAAGGGCTTTAACCTTCAGAATTCAAATTAAATATATGCACTTTGTACACACCTCAAGAAATGTTTGGCAGATTTTAGAAAATATGTTTCAAAGCATGAAATCAACTTTCTTAGAAAAGCATATTATGAGTTTCATATTAATAAGCTGTATAAATTTAGCAAAATTTCATCTTATATTTGAGAGAAATATTTTGAGTGTGGATGAATCAAGGATTTATTAATTATTTTTAAATTTCCAATTAAATTTGACAGCATAGTTTAGACATTGTCTATATGACAATTGGAGATTACAAAAAAATGGCATCGTATGACTATTGTCAAAAAGCTTATAAGCTTGTTGGAAAGACCCTATCTAGGGCTATATAGTACAAATACCACAAAAGTATAATGTGATATTTTGTCTAGTGTTAGAATGTATTTTGGTAAAAATGAGAGAGATTTCCATTTGACCAGAATGGAAGTCTTTTTTTTTTTTTAATTTTATTTTATTTAACTTTACAATATTGTATTGGTTTTGCCATATATCAAAATGAATCTGCCACAGGTATACAGACTGAAGTATTATATAAAAGTCAGTAAGGCTCCTGGGTAGCTCAAATAGTAAAGAGTCTGCCTGCAGTGCAAGAGACCAGGGTTTAATCCCTGGATCAGGAAAATCACCTGGAGAAGGGCATGGCAACCCAATCCCATGTTCTTGCCTGGAGAATTCCAAGGACAGAGGAGCCTGGCGGGCTCCAGTCCATGGGGTCACAAAGTGTTGGATGTGACTGAACAATTACTACTTTACTTTATATCACTTGAAGGCTCCTGAGCAGGGAAGAGTAATACCAATGTGAAAGTAAATTAGGTTGTGGGAAGCTTGAATGAAAAAGTCTCTAGGAAGAGTGCAAAGCCCCAGAGGACCTAAATGAAAATGCTCCTGTGCCCTGAACCAAAGGCAAGGATAAAAGGAGTTTGCCCCAGGGCTTAGGTGTTCACTCAACAATTACTTATCACACTTGTATTGTGTACCAGGCAGAGTAGTAGGCAAAGATTCCTGACCTCCTGGAACTTACTTTCTAACTAGGAGAAACAAAACTATAGTCAGTAAATATAATATTAAGTACATGGCTTGATAATCAAGTAGTTTAGAAGTGATAAGAGATATGGGGGAAAAAATAGAGCTCAATGGGGGGATTGACGATAAAGGGGAGAGAGTGGGTTGTACATTTAAAAGTTAAGTAGGATAGGCTTCGTTAATAAAGTATCAGGTGAGCAAAGACTTGCAGAAATCTGGGGGATGAGTGCTTCAGGCAGAACAGTCAGCACAGTGGCCCTAGGGCAAGGGAAGTACAACTCAGAGGAGAAACAGCAAGAAATTCACTTGGGGAAGTGAGTCTGGGATGGATCCAGCCAGGGGACACTAATAGGAGATAGGATCACCAAAGTAAAGGGGCCAGACCATGTAGGGCCTTGTAGGTAACTCAAACAGTAAAGAATCTGCCTGCAATGCCAGCGACCTGGGTTCGATCCCTGGGTCATGAAGATCCCCTGGAGGAGGGCATGGCAACCCACTCAAGTATTGTGGCCTGGAAAATCCCATGGACAGAGGAGCCTGGTGGGCTGCAGTCCATGGGGCCACAAAGAGTTGGACATGACTGAATGACTTAACACACTAAACAGTTTCAAACAGATTAATGTGTGGTATTACCTTAGATCTTAAAAGAGTTACTCGGACTGCTGTGTTGAGGATAGATGATGAGTGATGTTGGGAAGGTACAGGTTGAAATAAATTATGAGACTTGCAAACATCCATGTGAGTCATGTGGCCTGGCATAGGATCGTCCCAGTGGAAGTGGAGAGAAATAATCAGAATTGTTTCCAAATGTGTGTGTTTGGAAGCCTCTGGAGATAATGGGGTGACCAGGTGCTAATACAGTCTCTGGACTTGATGAGACAAGCAGGGGAATGTTTATTGTAAAGTCTATTCTGTAAGAGAAGGCACATAGCCAGTTCAAGGTAGCCTTGAAGACAGGAGGCCAGAGCATACATCCTTTGACCTCATTCTCCTCTGATCCTTCCCTTCTCACTAGATGCCGCTAGAAGGCAGGGGGCACAATCTATCAATGTTATCCATACAGGTCAGCCCCATTGCACCAAAAGGAGTAATGGAGAAAAGAGGGGCTCTTGAAGGGCAAATGAAACGTAAATGGTACCCATATCCTGGAAGCTGAATGAAGACAGTGTATCAAGGGGGATGGAGTGATACGTTGTGCCAAAATCTGCAAGGACCTCAGACAAAATGAGGACAGAGATCTGTTACAGGGTTTAGCAATGTGGAGTTCACTGAAGAACATGAAAAGTGGAGTTCTGATAGAACACTGGGCACAAAAGCTAGATTAGAGTAAATTGAAGAGTGAATGGGAAAAAAATTGAGGGCAGGGTAGGAACAACTCCTTTAGAGCCCAGCAAGAACTTCAGAGCCCTGTGCTTAAATGTTAGAGTATCAGAAAGAGTTTATGTGATGAAGTAAGTTGCTTCTGGATGCAGATGTGGCTGGGATAGAAATGACAGTTACATCATCATCCTTGGCCTCTTTCACCTAATGAACATCTCAAATCAATGTGGGCTGCCAAGTTCATGCCTCCAGAAAAGAAAGCTGGTAAAACACATATTTGCATTGTTATCTTTTTAATACACTTTGCAGTGCTTTATAAATACCTCGAGTAAGATGACATAAAGAACTTGAACTGCTCATTCTTGCCTATTCTTCAATATAAAACTATGAAGCCTATGTACTGGTTTCAGGTAAGTAGTAAAGACTATTGTGATAATACAGGCATAAGGTACTATAAGCCTGGCCAGGGTAGTGGAAGCAGAAATTAAAAAGGTAAGATTTTGGAGATAGAGTAATTAACATAACTTGCTTTTGACCAAATGTCTCCTTAAAAGTCATATGTTGAAATTCTAGCCCTCAGTGGGATGCTGTTAGGAGGTGGGCCTTCAGGAGGTAATTAGGTTTAGCTGAGGTCATGAAGGAAAAATCCTCAAGATGAGATTAGTGTCTTTATGAGAAAAGAGCCCTGAGTTTGTGTTCTCTGCGACACAGAGAACACATAATGAGAGAATGGGCGTGTTAAGAACAGAAAAAAGGCCCTTAGTAGATATTCAATATGCTGGTACCTTCATCTTGGACGATCTGAGCACCAGAACTGTAAGAAATAAGTGCTTGTTATCTAAGTCAGTCTATGAAATGTATTATACCAGCCCGATCTGATTAATACCAAAAGATGGCTAAATGACTGGGTATGGGATTGAAAAATGAGGAGGAACCAATGTTTTTCCTGGTTTTCTTCAACAGTCAGGGAAAATTGTGATTCCACAGACAGAAGCTTACAATTTTTAGTAAGAAAGCATAGGAAGGAGTTAGGAGAGCACTCAGAGAACAGCTGGTTTGAAATAAAGATTCCTTTGTTGAGTGTAGTCTATGACAAGCGCTGTAATACACACACCCGTGAATATCATCTGATGGAAGAGCTTAAACATCATAATGAGAGAGAGGATGTGAACTCGCACCTAGGCATTACATAAATCCCCCTGGTGGGGTGCTTGGGAAGATGAAAATGGGGAGAGAAGCAATGCAGAGAGGCTGGAATCCACACCCTGACGCTTGTGCAATTAGTCTTCAGAAACTAAATCTTTGTCTTTGTGTTTGCTATTCCTTTTTGTTTTTCTACCAGTTCATGGAATTTTGATTCCTGATTTTTGTCTTTTGTATCACTAGTTTTCACTTCCGACTTTTGGTTCTTTAGAAAGTTTTCTTTCTACGGCATCATTTAGGCCAGAGTTAAGGCTATTGAAAGTCATAAGGCAAAGGACAGATCCTTGTGACAATTGCTGTTGAGTGTTCAGAGCAAAAGGCAGATTGAAGGAGTTAAGGGTATGGCAATGAAAGATGCAAATTGAAGATGCAAATAAATAACGAACACTCTTTATTCAAAGAGCATAATCCTCAAAGTAGAAGATCCTTAAAAAAGAACCAAAAAGGGGAAAAGACCTTGATCTAGTAAGCTTTTATTTTTTGATTCATATGATGAAAGATTAGTGTATAAAACAATCAATACTTTTTCTGTATACTAGCAATGAACAGTATGAATTTCAAATTGAGAAAACTATATTATTCATATTCAAATAAAAAAGTATTTAAGAATAAATTTAACAAAAGATGAGCAAGACCTGTGCACTGCAAACTACAAAATATTGCTAAGAGAAATTAAAGAAGATCCATAGAGAGACATTGTAGATTCATAGATTGGAAGACTCAATATTGTTTTGCTTTACATTTTTATTGGAATATAGTTGATTTATGATGTTGTGTTAGTTTCTGCTCTACAGCAAAATGAATCAGTTGTACATATATCCACTCTTTTTAAGTGATTTTCCCATGTAGCTCATTACACAGTATTAAGAAGAGTTCCCTGTAAGTTCTTATTAATAATTCTTATCATAATACGGTAGGTTTTTATTAGTTATCTATTTTATATATAGTAGTGTGTATATGTTAATCCCAATCTCTCAACTTATCCCTACCTTTACTTTTCTCCCCAAGTGACCATAAGGTTATTTTCTACATTTGTGACTCTATTTCTGTTTTGTAAATAGACTTATTTGTAACATTTTATAGATTCCACATATAAGTGATATTATATGATACTTGTTGCTCTCTGTCTGGCTTACTTTACTCAGTATGGCAATCTCTAGGTCCATGTTGCTGCAAATAAGCTTATTTCATTCTTTTTTATGGCTGAGTAATATTCCATTGCATAAATAAATGTGTCACATCTTTTTATCCATAATTCTGTTGATGGATATTTAGATTGCTTACATGTTCTGGATATTGTAAATAGTGCTGAAATGGACATTGGGGTGCATGTATCTTTTCAAATTATGGTTTTCTCTTGGTATATGCACAGGAGTGGATTTGCAGGATCATAATCATTTTCTTTTTAGTTTTTTAAGGAACTTCGATATTGTTCTCCATAGTGGTTATTTACACATTACAGTTTGCATTACCACTAACAGTGTAGGAGGGTTAAGATAGCTGTTCTCCCCAAATTTGTCTATGGATTCAACACAAAAGTCCTGAAACAAAGAAATCCTTAAAAGGAGAAGAACATAGAACTTATACCATCCACTTTCAAAGCTTACTGTAAAGATTCAGTAATCAAAACTGTGCAGTTGGCATAGTAATAGACAAATACATCAGTGAAATAGCATGCAAAATCCAGACATAAACCCTTAAATTATGGTCAGTTGATTTTTGACAAAGATGTCAAGGCAATTCATTGGTGAAAGAATATAGTCTTTTCAACAAACGATGCTAGGACAATTAAATATTCATATGCAAAAAAATAACTTAGACCCTTGCTTCCTATTGTACATAAAAGTCAAATAGACATGTTGTAGACATAAATACAAAAGCTAAAATTATAAAATTTTCAGAGAAAAATGGAGAAAATTCTTTGCGATCTTAGACAAGGCAAAGGTTTCTTAGGTATGATATACAAGGCACATTCCATAAAGAAAAAACTGGAAAACTTCTACTCTTTAAAAGACACCACTAAAAACAAAATGGTGAACTGTAGACTGAGAAAAATAATTGAAAATAATATACTTAATAATCTGAAATATATAGAAGCTCTTACAGCTCATTAATATGAATACAGACAACCCAATTTAAAAAGTGGCAAAATAGTTCACCAGAGAAGATATACAGAGGCTAACAAGCCCTTGGGAAGTGCTCAGCACTGTTAGCCGTGTGGTCGTTGTGTTGTTCAGTCACTGAGTTGTGTCCAAATCTTTGCGACCCCATGGACTGCAGCGTACCAGGCTCCTCTCTCCTCGCCTATCTCCTGGAGTCGCTCAAATTCATCTCCATTGAGTTAGTGATGCTATCTAACAATCTCATCCTCTGTTGCCCCTTCTCCTTTTGCCTTCAGTCTTTCCCAGCATCGGGGTTTTTTTTCAATGAGTCAGCTCTTCACCTCAGATGGCCAAAATATTTGAGCTTTGGCATCAATCCTTCCAGTGAATATTCAGGGCTGATTTTCTTTAGGAATGACTAATTTGCTCTCCTAACAAACCAAGGAACTCTCAAAAGTCTTCTCAATACCACAGTTCAAAAGCATAGATTGTTCAGAGTTCAGCCTTCTTCGTGGTTCAACTCTCACATCTATACATATACCGGAAAAACTGTAGCTTTGACTATATGGACATTTGTCATCAAAGTGATGTCTCTGCTTTTTAATGTGCTGTCTAGGTTTTTCATAGCTTTTTTTTTTCCCCAAGAAGCAAGCATGTTCTAATTTCATGGCAACTGAAGTGACTTAGCAGCAGCAGCAGCAGCAGCAGTCACCATCCACCATGATTTTGGAGCCCAAGACAATAAAATCTGTCACCGCTTACACTTTTTCCCCCTTTTATTTACCATGAAGTGATGAGACAAGATGCCATGATCTTATGTTTTTGAATGTTGTGTTTCAAGCTAGCTTTCACACTCTTCTCTTTCACCCTCATCAAGAGACTCTGTAGTTCCTCATCACTTCCTGCCATTAGAGTGATATCATCTGCATGTCTGAGATTATTGTTATTTCTCCTGGCAATCTCAATTCCAGCTTGTGATTCATTCAGCTCAGTATTTCACATGATGTGCTCTGCCTAGAAGTTAAATAAGCAGGGTGACAATACACAGCCTTGTCGTACTCCTTTCCCAATTTTGAGCCAGTCAGTTGTTCATCGTCTGGTCCTAACTGTTGTTTCTTGACTGGTGTACAGGTTTCTCAGGAGACAGGTAAGGTGGCCTGGTTCCATCTCTAAGAATTTTCTACAGTTGATTGTGATCCACACAAAAGTCAGTGAAGCAGAAATAGATGTTTTTACTGGAATTCCCTTGCTTTCTCCATGATCCAGTGAATGTTGGCAATTTGATCCCTGGTTCTTTTGCCTTTTTTAAACCCAGCTTAAAAAAGGGAGCTCTTGGTTCACATATTGCTAAAGCCTAGCTTGAAGGATTTTGAACATTAGCTTGCTAGCATGGGAAATGAGCACAATTTTATGGTAGTTTGAACATTCTTTGGCATCCCCCTTCTTTGGGATTGAAATGAAAACTGACCTTTTCCAGTCCTGTGGCCACTGTTGAGTTTTCCAAATTTGTGGACATATTGAGTGTAGCACTTTAACACATCATATTTTAGGATTTCCAGCTCAGTTGGAATTCCATCACCTCCACTAGGTTTGTTTGTACTAATGTTTCCTATGGCTTACCTAACTTCCACTCCAGGATATCTGGCTTCTAGGAGAGTGACCACACCATCGTGGTTATCTGGGTCATTAAGACCTTTATGGTATTGTTCTTCTGTGTATTCTTGCCACTTCTTCTGAATCTCTTCTCCTTCTGTTAGGTCCTTGCAGCTTCTGTCCTTTATTGTTCTTGAAATGTCCTTTATACTTGCTTGAAATGTTCCCTTGATATCTCAAATTTTCTTGAGGAGATCTCTAGTCTTTCCCATTCTATTGTTTTCCTTTATTTCTTTGTATTGTTCATTTAAGAAGGCCTTCTTATCTCTCCTTGCTGTTCTCTGAAACCTGCATTCAGTTGAATGTATCTTTCCCTTTCTCCTTTGCCTTTCACTTCTCTTCTTTCCTCAGCTATTTTTAAGGGCTCCTCAGACAACTACTTTGCCTTCTTGCATTTCTTTTTCTTTTCTTCTTTTTTTTCTTTTTACATTTCTTTTTCTTTGGGATGTTTTTGGTCACTGCCTCCTGTACAGTGTTACTAACCTCTGTCCATAGTTCTTCAGGCATTCTGTCTACCAGATCTAATCCCTTGAATCTGTTTGTCATCTTCACTGAATAATCACAAGGGATTTGATTTAGGTCATGCCTGAATGGTCTCATGGTTTTCCCTTCCTTTTTAATTTAAGCCTGAATTTTGCAATAAGGAGCTTATGATCTGAGCCACAGTAGCTCCAGGTCTTGTTTATACTGACTGTATAGAGCTTATCTATCTTTGGCTTCAAAGAATATAAGCAGTCTTTTTTTGGTATTGACCTTATGGTGATATCCAAGTGTAGAGTTGTCTCTTGGCTTGTTGGAAAAGGGTGTTTGCTATCACCACCATGTTCTTTTGACAGAACTCTGTTAGCCTTGGCCCTGATTCGTTTTGTACTCCCAGGCCAAACTTGCCTGTTATTCCAGGTGTTTCTTGACTTCCTACTTTTGCATTCCAACCCCCTATGATGAAAAGGACATCTTTTTTTTTTTTTTGGTGTCAGTTCTAGAAAGCGTTTTAGGTAGGTCTTCATAGAACTGATCAACTTCAACATCTTCAACATCAGTGGATGGGAAATAGACTCCAATTACTGTGATATTGGATGGTTTGCCTTGGAAATGAACTGAGACCATTCTGTCATTTTTGAGATTGTTCCCAAGTACTGCATTTCAGACTCTTGTTGATTATGAGGGTTACTCCATTTCTTCTAAGAGATTCTTGCCCACAGATTTAAATATATGTTCACCTCAATTAAATTCTCCCATTCCTGTTCATTTATGTTCACTGATTCCTAAAATGTTGATGTTCAGTCTTCCATCTCTTGCTTGATCACATCCAATTTACCTTGATTTATTGACCTAACATTCCAGGTTCCTATGCAATATTTTTCTTTACAGCATCGGACTTTACTTCCATCACCAGTCACATCCACAACCAGGTATAGTTTTTGCTTTGGCTCTGTCTCTTCATTGTTTCTGGAGCTGTTTCTCCACTCTTCTCCAGTAGCATATTGGGCACCGACCGACATGGGGAGTTCATCTTTCAGTGTCATATCAGTATTGTTCTTTATAGCATGGGACTTTACTTTCACCACCAGACACATCCACAGCTGAATGTCATTTCCATTTGGCACAACAACTTCATTTTTTGTAGAGCTGTTAGTAATTGCCCTTTCCCTGCTCTTCCCCAGTAACATATTGGACACCTTCTGACCTGAGGCGCTTATCTTCCAGTACCGTATCTTTTTCCCTTTTCATACTGTTTATGGTGTTCTCTAGGCAAGAAAGCTGGAGTGAATTGCCATTTCCTTCTCCAGTGCACCACGTTTTATCAGAACTCTTCACTATGACTGGTCTATCTTGAGTGGCCCTGCACAGCATGGCTCATAGCTTCAAGTTACATAAGCCCCTTTGCCCCAGCAAAGCTGTGATCCATGAAGAGGTATTAGCTATGAGGAAGATCCAAATAAATATTTCAGTGTGATATGGCTACACAGCCATTAGAAGAGCTATAATCAAGAAATTGGACAATACCAGGAGTTATTAAGGAACTTGGGGAACCTGGAACTGTCGCATGTTGAAATGAGAATGTAAAATGGTATTGACATTTTAGAAGACTGTTTGGTAGTTTCTTAATAAACACAAACTTACCACATGACCCATAAGTTCCTTTCCTCTCAATTCCACTATCTACCCAAAGTGAAAACTTTTGTCCATTCAAAGACCTGAATGTAAATATCCATAACTGTGTTCTTCATAATAGCCCACAAGTACAAACACGAAGTGCCCGTCAGCTTGTGAATTCATAAACAGTGTGTATGTTCATATGATGCAATATTATGTAGGAATAAAAAGAAATGACTTGCTGATACATGCTACAACAGAGATGGACCTCAAATCATTGCACTAAGTGAAAGAAGCCAGACACATATTGTTCCCGTGAAATTTCTAGAAAATGTTGTTCATGTGAAATTTCTAGATAAGGCCAAACTATAAAGAAAGAACAGTAATTGCCTGGGCTTAAGGGTGACTGCGAAGAATGTCTGTAAATTGGCCCAAAGGACAGTTATGGTTTGATGAAAACATTCAAAAACAAGGTTGCAGTGTTGACAGCAGAACTGTTTACATTTACTAAAAAATTATTAAATTGTGCACTTACAGTTCTTGAATATTGGTAGTATGCAAATTACATCTCAATAAATTTGTTTAAAATTCAAGTAGATTTTCAACAAAGGGCAATGCATCAGTATTCACATGCATGGTCAGAGTATTTGAAATACAACTTTAATTCACCCCAGAGATATGGTACCTAAGGAGATTTTGCTTTGCAGTGCCTTGTTAAAAATAATTTTATTACTCCCTTCTTTACAAAGAGAGTTGAAAAACCTACATCAATAACTAGAAGACGTGGTATTTTTTTATATTTTGACAAATAAGTGTGTGATTGAATATTTAAAATAGCTCATTAAAGCTAGTTAATCAAGTATTTTTTACATGACATCACCATCTGTGATGTTAAAAATGAATTACTTTTTTTTAAAATGAAGTAACCAGTTGATTGAGTCAAATACACAAAGCCTTAATATTTTCCCAGAAAATTCCTTTCTTTATGCTATCTTAGTATTTTAAGATAATGATAAATGCAAATAAAATATGGTACTAAAATTTCTTCCATAATCTCACCAGAAGAGCATTTTATTTGTTTCAATTTTAGTTGTAGTACAATACCCACAACATAAAATTTGCGCTCTTAGCATTTTTCAGATCAGATCAGTCGCTCAGTCGTGTCCGACTCTTTGCGACCCCATGAATCACAGCATGCCAGGCCTCCCTGTCCATCACCAACTCCCGGAGTTCACTCAGACTCACGTCCATCGAGTCAGTGATGCCATCCAGCCATCTCATCCTCTGTCGTCCCCTTCTCCTCCTGCCCCCAATCCCTCCCACCATCAGAGTCTTTTCCAATGAGTCAACTCTTCGCATGAAGTGGCCAAAGTACTGGAGTTTCAGCTTTAGCATCATTCCTTCCAAAGAAATCCCAGGGCTGATCTCCTTCAGAATGGACTGGTTGGATCTCCTTGCGGTCCAAGGGACTCTCAAGAGTCTTCTCCAACACCACAGTTAAAAAGCATCAATTCTTCGGTGCTCAGCCTTCTTCACAGTCCAACTCTCACACCCATACATGATCGTTGGAAAAAACCATAGCCTTGACTAGACGAACCTTTGTTGGCAAAGTAATGTCTCTGCTTTTCAATATGCTATCTAGGTTGGTCATAACTTTCCTTCCAAGGAGCAAGCATCTTTTAATTTCATGGCTGCAGTCACCATCTGTAGTGATTTTGGAACTCAAAAAAATAAAGTCTGACACTGTTTCCACTGTTTGTCCATCTATTTCCCATGAAGTGATGGGACCAGATGCCATGATCTTCGTTTTCTGAATGTTGAGCTTTAAGCCAACTTTTTCACTCTCCACTTTCACTTTCATCAAGAGGCTTTTGAGTTCCTCTTCACTTTCTGCCATAAAGGGTGGTGTCATCTGCATATCTGAGGTTATTGATATTTCTCCCGGCAATCTTGATTCCAGCTTGTGTTTCTTCCAGTCCAGCGTTTCTCATGATGTACTCTGCATATAAGTTAAATAAACAGGGTGACAATATACAGCCTTGACGTACTCCTTTTCCTATTTGGAACCAGTCTGTTGTTCCATGTCCAGTTCTAACTGTTGCTTCTTACCTGCATACAAATTTCTCAAGAGGCAGATCAGGTGGTCTGGTATTCCCAAGGGTATACCAATATCTCTTCAAGTCTTTGCTTTCAATTCTTTTGGGTATATACCCAGAAGTGGAATTACTGAATCATATGGTAGTTCTATTCTTAATTATTTAATTATTTTCCATAGTGGCTACAGCATTCCATAGTCCCATCATCAGTGCACAAGAATTCCAATTTGCCTATATTCTCACTAATACTTGTCACTTTCTCCTTCATTTATTAAAATAGTAACCACCCTTAATGTGTATTAGGTACCTTAGAACACAGCATTCCTGACCCATTTCAGTATTACTGTACCTGACTGATAGTAAACTATTGCTGATCAAACTTTATGAACTTAACCTAATGGAATATAACTAAAAGGTTCAGTTGTCACATTCAGAGTCGTGTGTTAGGTCCTTGCAGAATCCTTGCAGGATATGCTCTGCACCAATTTGGAAACAGTATATTGGAGCAATACTTCACCTAGAAAAAACTTGAACTCTAAATGGGATCAGCCTGAAAGACTTTTTGAAACCAAAGTAAAATAAAATCCAAAATGGATTCAATGTTTTAACCATGGACTATTTCTAATCCCATAAATAAACAAAGCAGATCAAGTCAGAACCAGATCCACAAAACTCATAAAATCTTTCTTTAAAAAGTGAGGTATTTGATACATTTTTTTTGAAATAAATAAGAATTACGTAATATTTCATTCAGGTCAAGTATCTGAATGATAGTGATGTTGGCGCTCCGAATTCCGGCTGCAAAACTTCCTATGTCCCATCCTGTTCAAGCTTAGATATTAACACGTGAATTAGTGTATTTCTGTTTTTTGATTATTATGGTACATTTTCATGGAACATCAGGGATTCTTGGTCAACATTCATCTTCTTTGTCAGCTAGTTTCCCCATATCGTTTCAGTTGATCTTTGTCTCCTTCAGCAATATCTTCTCACGTAGATTTAATTTTGAGAGTTCTGTTCTCTGTTTCTGGGTGTTATGTTTTTTTTCAATTTCCACCTTTTTTTGTTTTTTTCTTGCCAAAATAGAGGTACTTATTTTGGGGTGTCAGGCAACAGATTCATACAAATGCATGTTGCTGACAATTGTCCTACCAACTTACAGTCTAACAAAAACTTAGCAGTAAGACTGATCCTGATGCCTGATTAACAGGTCTCTCCCTGGTGCACAAGGCAACCATCAGCAGCAGACCCACTTCTCCCAGGAGAGTATAAACATGACAGTAAACAGTCTACATCAAAGGCATTTCAGTTCCGCAACAAGCCTTTCTGCTCCGGGTAAGTGATATACACCCAAACAAAACATTAATCAGAAGACCCATTTCATGTCCCTTGGGGAATCAAAGCTATAGCAGGCTATATCCTGCTCTCTAACTGTGATTTTGAACATTAAAAGAGTTCCTTTAAGGAAATGTAAAGGCTGAGAAAAGCAACACAAATTGAATAGGGATTTCATGATAATATGAAGTCTCGCTGTGAGTAAACATGAGAACATTGTAAAAATTTAGCTTTTTGAATTAGGCCCATCAACTCAGACTATGTTTGAGGCCATGTCTGACAGGTCTCAGCTGACAAAGAGTTGAGGATAGTAGAGAATATGGCATTGACGTTGTTCCCAATAAGGGCCCTTTGGCCTGTTTGGGTGAAGTAGTTTGTTTATTCATTTGTTATTTCCTGCTATAATATAGAATTAAAAAAAAAAAAGAATCAGCAGTAAAGTGTGAAAGTAAGACATGCAGAAGTAGCATTTGCTTTCCAGGCATGTGGAGAGGGCCAATGTGGAATTTTCCAGCTCTCCACTCATGTCTGGAAATGTGGGTTTTGAGTGTGTTGATGGAGGCCACCTAAAATTAATGGTGCCTAATCTTTGGTCTGTCATCCTAATTTGTACTCTAGTGAAAAACAATGGCTTCAGTCCATCTGGTATCCTACCCTTTATTCTTCTCTTCCACTATTATCTCTCAATCTGTAAATGTTAATATGCAAGATAGGTCCCAAGAAGGGTAGAGGCTGTGAAGATTGTGGCAAGTTGTAATGATTTGGCCATGTGCTTTCCTGACTGTCATATAAAAGGTGAAAACAAGAGGGTAGCTTTTGGAGTAGCTAGGCTTTTCCTTGACAGAATTAGAGGAGAACAGTTCCTGCTGAGGTTTTGACAACCCAGGAAGAAGTTAAAGCCTTAAATGCAAGCTCATTTGCCTGCTTTGCTTATGACAAGATGATACTCTTATCATAAGTGTTAAAATGTTCATATTTGTGCTAAACTAGCACATAGGAGGTAGGTTGTTTTTTTAAAGAGAGATGCTGAAGTTTCAATACTTTGGCCACCTGATGTGAAGAACTCACTCATTGGAAAAGCCCCTGATGCTGGGAAAGATTGAAGACAGGAAGAGAAGGGGATGACAGAGGATGAGGTGGTTGGATGGCATCACCAACTGAATGGACACGAGTTTGAGCAAGCTCCAGGAGTTGGTGATGGACAGGGAAGCCTGATGTGCTGCAGTCCATGGGGTCGCAAAGAGTCGGACATGACTGAGCGACTGAAGTGAACTGAAATATTTCCTCACCGTCTTTATAATTTGAAAGTGAATGAACATACTTTAAATCTGAAAATAGATGAAGTCTGAGGTTGACTAACTATGGTTGTTCATTGTTCCCTCACTGAGTCGTGTCCAGTTCTTTGTGACCCCATGAACTGCAGCAGGCTAGGCTTACTGTCCTTCATGATCTCCTAGAACTTGCTCAAACTCATGTCCATTGAGTCAATGATGCCATCCAACCATCTCATCCTCTGTCGCCCCCTTCTCTTCCTGCCCTCAATCTTTCCGAGTATAACGATCTTTTTCAATGAGTCAGCTCTTTGCATCAGGTGGCCAGAGTATTCGAGCTTCAGCATCAGTACTTCCAATGAATATTCAAGGTTGATTTCCTTTAGGATTGACTGGTTTGATCTCCTTGCTGTCCAAGGGACTCTCAGGAGTGTTCTCCAGCACCATAATTTGAAAGCTTCTGTTCTTTGACTCTCAGCCTTCTTTATTGTCCAACTCTCATATCCATCTATGACTACTGGAAAAACCATAGCTATGACTATATGGACTTTTGTCAGCAAAGTGATGTCTCTGCTTTTTAATACACAGTCTAGATTTGTCATAGCTTTACTTCCAAGGAACAAGGGTCTTTTAATTTCATGGCTACAGTCATGGTCCACAGTAATTTTGGAGCCCAAGAAAATGAAATCTGCCACTGTTTCTACTTTTTCCCCATCTATTTGCCATGAAGTGATGGGACTGGATGCCATGATCTTAGTTTTCTGAATGTCGAGTTTTCAGCCACCTTTTTCACTCTCCTCTTTCACTCTCACCAAGAGGCTCTTTAGTTCCTCTTTGCTTTCTATCATTACAGTGAGGTTGTTGATATTTCTCCTGACAATCTTGATTCCAGCTTGAGATTCATCCAGCCTGGCATTTCACATGATATACTCTGCATAGATATGGAAGCAATAAATTATTTTTAGAAATCATGCATTCATAGAAACATAATGACAGGTGTCCTATAAAGACCATGAAGTATCTCTTACAAAGTTAATGAATGTCTTTTCTTAAAAACCAAAATCAAAACAGAAATCTTTCTGGGGAAGTGAATCTTATTCCTAGTAATTATATAATCTTCCTTTTGAGCTATTAATATTTTCATAAAGAAGTTACTCTTTTCATCTCATAGTAGCGTCTTTTACTTAGGACATTCTTGAACACCCTAGAGCCCTTCTCTTCCAACCAAACAAGTAATCAAGAAACATTTGTGTCTTTGTTTGTCTATTTTGTTGTGGTGAGGAGGAATTTCATGGAAATGGAAGAAAAAAATGATCTCTTCAATTTTTCCTTACCAAGGAAACAGACAGGCCCAGACTTAGTGAACAACTTTCATGCTATGAGTTCTATAAATATTAAATATATTATAAAAATCTGCATATATGCATTAACATCTTCATTGCATTCTTAATAGTGAACCGTTGTACCATATTTTTCTTAACTTATTTTTTTTAATCTTTAATGTAGAAGGAGATTGATTACTGAAGTCTATGGTATGACATTTTTCTTTTATTAATAGTGCAAATTTCAAAAAATGCACATTTTATTAATTTATTTTTTTACTAGCTTTTTGCAGAAAGCAATGATTCTGTTATATTCAGAGCTAGTCAGATACTCATTGTAATATATTGGTCAAGTTTATGTTTCATACCAAACATTTTTGGTGACAATGTTTAAATAACTCAAAACAGAAACAGGAGAAGATATAAAGAGTTTGTTAATAAGATTTTAAAGAAACATAGGGTGATTTGCATCTCTTAATCTTGAAAGTAAATATCTAAGGAAGATTTAATGTCATTACACTGTTCTAAAACAAATGAAAAAATGTGTCCAGTCTATGAAATACAATTGAGCTAAATAAATTTTTTCACTGAGTCAGGTTAATACAAATGATTAATCTAGCAACTATACACAGATAGTCTTAAAATGGCTCAGAGGACAATGAAATGACGAAGATTACTATTTACACTGAAAACAGAAGAGGGACACTGAGTTTACTGTAGTAGTATGGAAAATTGCCCAGGATAAATTATTTAAGATTTCACTTTGTTTGTAGAAAAAAAGGAGAGTATATGTAAGGGAAAAAAAGAATGTCTCATTTTTGTTAAAATCCTTGATTAAAAAATCAGATAATAGTTATTTATATTATTAACTCTTCTTATTGTTATAGAGATAAAAATATCCATTATAGTATTTGACATGGTATATTGATATGTCCACAGGTCTAGGAAATGCTTGGTTTTGATAGACAGCAGTCCATATACTCCCTGAGGGGAAAGCAGGAAAAAAAAAGCTATAAATAAAATGTGGTATCCAGTGTTCCTAGCTCTTAGGAAATGGTGTACATTCACCTTCCCTCTAATATTATCTAATATGTTTCTTTACATCTTATAGGAGAAGACAGAGAGTAAGAGTTGGAGGAATTAATTTTCTTTAAGATAAAATCCAAAGAATATCTACCTAACCATTTTAATATTTTAATACATTTACTGAGCAACTCAAGTTTCTTTACATTGCCTCTTCTAAGCCACATAAGAAGAAATAATAGGATAGGATGAACAATCTTGAATTCAGTAGTATTGGAGATAAATTATAAAATATATTGGTCTTGGCATATGCCTATAGTATTGATAGGAGTATATATTAATATAATTTTTCACTGGGGAAATATGAAAATATACTCTCTAAAAAGGTCACATTCTTGAAATAGTTATTTTACTGGAAAAAATAATTTCTAAAGATATATAAGTCGGCACTATAGCTGACAACATTTTTTAGTAGGCAAACAAAAAACAAAGTGTCCCAAATATTCGGCAATGGTGAAATGGCTTTTTAAATTATGGTGTTTCTATCTGATAATGTTATACATAACTTAAAATTATTTTTCAAAAAAGATGAGATATGTTGAATAATATTTATAGAGTGATAGAAGTTGAAACACCAGACACAAAATTAAACAATAGGGTATAATTATAAATTTATAAAAATATAGTTAGAAGTAGCTAAATCTGTAGGGTGGGATTTGGGCTTTTGTTTCTTCTTAATATGTTTCTAGAGTTTGGCAATGAATATGTATTAGTTTCTGGTCAGAAAAAACACTTATTTAAAAATATTTCCTCCGTCAAGTGGCATAATAAGCAAGTAATCTCACTTGTTGGCCCAGTGGTAAAGAATACACCTAGAGACACAAGAGAGAAGCGAGTTCGTCCTCTGGGTTGGGAAGATCCCCTAGAGTAGGAAATGGCAACCCACGCTAGTATTCTTGCCTGGAAAATTCCATGGACAGAGGAGCCTAGAGGGCTACAGTCCATGGGGCCGGAAAGAGCTGGACAATACTGAGCATGCATGTATTTTCCCTTCCTTTCAAATCTCACCTGTGATAACATAAATATCATTGCAAGTAAGGAACTCTGAAAATCTTTTAAGATCTGGTTATGAACTATAGGCATGACACATCAGATTGGAGGCAACCACAGGATTTCTGGATGTGGACAGATATGAAAGAGGGCAGGCAAAAATCAGAAACCAAATACCAAAACAACAGCATCGATACCCATACATGATTAAAAACTTCCATTAAAAATGAATTTAAAAATAATGAACATCCAATCTAGAGAGGCAAAACAAAATGCCTTCAAAGGAAATATTGAAAACTCTTCTCAATTGAACAGAGGCAAAAGTAAAAAGAAGCAGAAAAAGAATGGTATATAAAAAACACAAAATACAATGATAGTCATAACAAATATGTCCAATGGTATGCTGCTGCTGCTGTTGCTGCCAAGTCACTTCAGTCGTGTCTGACTCTGTGTGACCTCATGGATGGCAGCCCACCAGGTTCCTCCATCCCTGGGATTCTCCAGGCAAGAATACTGGACTGGGTTGCCATTTCCTTCTGCTAGTGGTATGCTAAAATATGTTTAACAGCTGTTTTCTTTGGAAGAATAAAAGGCCCTGGTTTGTGGAATTTGTGAATTTCTATGGTGTAAATAATTCTACCATGCTGCCATAGCCTATTTCCAGTACGACTGTGATGTCACTGAAAGCAGAGAGATGTGCACAATCAGTTTTTGTGCTGTGGTACAGGCTACATCCTGAAACCATTGAGTATATATGAGTAAATCACAGTGCAGTAAAAAAGAAATGGGAATGGAAAAAATTTTCCTATTCAAAGGTAAAAAATGTTACCAGGTATCTGCTTCCAATTATTCTTCATACACAAGATTTGAAAATTAAGAGTTAACATATACCATAATATACTAATCAGAAAAAAATAGACAACATATGCACTGAGATTGAAAAAACAAACATATCAGAAAAAAATACTCAAATTTTACTGCAAAATGCACCAAGGTATAAAGGCATTAATAGAAAAAAAAAAAAAATAAGATATCACATAATAAAAGAAACAGTTCCCAGGATATCAATATCACAAGTTTGCACACACCTAATAATACTGCCTCAAAAAAAGTACAAAGTCAATTCTATTGAAACTAAAAGGAGAGTTTAACACATTTCTATCAGAAACTTATAAATCAAGTATATAAAATAGCATCAGTGAACTTAAACTAATAATTTTTTATTGACTCAATAGGACATAAAAACATTTTGAAGCTCACATAAAATATTTACAAATTTCACCAATTAGTAGCTCAGAAAAAGAAGTCTTAGCATATTTCAAAGAGTAAATAATATACAGGACATATTTATTACAATTTAATTAAATTTGGAATCAACAATTCAAAGGTGATAGCATTTTTATGTTTAAAAATTAAAAGTGTTCTTCTAAAAAGCAATGAACTAAAGAGGAAACCATAATAAAATTACATATTTTAAACTTGGCAACAATAAAATATTTACAAATCAAAACTTTTGGAAAGCATCCATTAAAGTTTATTGCCGTACGACCCAGTAATCCCCTTGCTGAGCATACACACCGAAGAAACCAGAATTGAACCAGACACGTGTACCCCAGTGTTCATCGCAGCACTGTTTATAATAGCCAGGACATGGAAGCAGCCTAGATGTCCATCAGCAGATGAATGGATAAGAAAGCTGTGGTACATATACACAATGGAGTATTACTCAGCCATTAAAAAGAATACATTTGAATCAGTTCTAATGAGGTGGATGAAACTGGAGCCTATTATACAGAGTGAAGTAAGCCAGAAGGAAAAACACCAATACAGTATACTAATGCATATATATGGAATTTAGAAAGATGGTAACAACAACTCTGTATGCGAGACAGCAAAAGAGACACAGATGTATAGAACAGTCTTTTGGACTCTGTGGGGGAGGGGGGAATGATTTGGGAGAATGGCATTAAAACATGTATAATATCATATAAGAAATGAATCGCCAGTCCAGGTTTGATGCAGGATACAGGAAGCTTAGGGCTGCTGCACTGGGATGACCCAGAGGGATGATATGGGGAGGGAGGTGGGAGGGGGGTTCAGGATGGGGAACACGTGTACACCCGTGGCGGATGCATGTTGATGTATGGCAAAACCAACACAATATTGTAAAGTAAAAAATAATAATAATAAAAATTAAAAAATAAAAAAATGGAATACTAAAGATATCATGCTAAACTAATTACAATTAATACAACTTTATAGATGATTCTCAAAAAAAAAAAAAAAAAAATCCAATATAGGGAAATACTTGCTGGAAATGAAGTTTTGTAAAAGTGGAAAAGTATAGTGAGAAAAAGTAAGAATTAGAAAAATGCTTTAAAGAGAAATTGACACTTGAGCTGCATTTTGAAGAATAAATAGAAATTTGTCAGGATAATTTTGGGGAGGACAGCATTTGAAGTGAAGGGAGCAACGTAAGTAGTCAGCAAAATATTAAAGAACATGATGTGTTTGCAGAAGCACAAGTAATCTGGTATTATGAGACATTGTGTCAGGGGATAAAATTGGAAAATAAGTGGTGATCATGTTGTCTAACCTACGTTTCTGTGTCTGACATGCAGTAAGGCCAAGCAAACTGAAACACTGGCATTTGGAGCAGAGAAAAGTTTATTGCAGGGCCTAGCAAGGAAAGCATGTGACTTGTGCTCAAAATACTCAAACTCCCTAATGGTTTTTAAGGGAGATTGTTTATTTATTTAAGGAAGATTTTTCAAAGGGAGAAGTTGGGGTTAGGGCTGCAGGGAGGGTGATGTTCCAGGGACCTTGTGCTCAGCCTGAAGCTATCATCCTGCCTCCTGGATGGGGGCCTTAGTTCCTTTAGAAGAACTCAAAGATATATACTATGTATATTCCTTGAGGGGGAACTAGGGCTCTGCTTTATTGGTAAACTATTGTTTCTTAACTACATTTCCTTTGTTTCTGCATTCCTTCACCTCCCTAAGCAGTAACCCTTTGAATCTACCCTTTGCAATTCAGAGAGAAGGTTTAAGAGACTTCAGTTCTTGCAAACAATAGATGGGGAACCTGGGAAAGCCCCCACCCCCAACCAGGGTTCTGCTTGGTTCTGCTTGTTCAATCAGACATTGAAGATTTTTCTTTTAAAAAATACTAAATTTCTCAGATTTTTACCCTAAAGTTATTGATAACACATTAGAATATTAAACAGGTACATGGCAGGGTCAGTTTTGCATTTTGGAAGGATCATTATGGTACCATCATGAAGGAGTGATAGTTGCAGAGATGGGCATGTTAAGGAGGTGACCAGTCTAAAGCACAGTGATCAAGAATGAGGCTATTGAAATTATCCGGATGTGATATGGTATGTCCTGCATTAGAAGAGAGACAGTCGAATTAGAGAAAGGACAAGAGAAATGACAGTGAATGAGAATGCCACAGTTGATTAAAATATGGAAAGCAGGTGAGAAGAAAGGGCCTGGAATTAATGTTTGATCTCTGTCTTGGGTGGTTCGTTAAATGATAGATTAGTCTTCTGCTGCGAAGTCCAAGAGCAAGGTGCCGGCAAGGTAGGATTCTTTCTGAGGTCTCTTCTCTTGGCTTTTCAGTGGCTGCTACAGGCTCACGTGACATTTTCTTTTGTTTACCTGAAGGAGAGAGAGAGAGAAAGAGAGAGACCAAACTCCTTGAAATCTCTTTTAAAGGCATTAAACCCACTACTAGGGCCATACCGTCATGACCTCATCTAACCCTAATTATCTCCCAAAGGCTCCACCTCCAAATACCATCACTTTGGAGTTAGAGGTTCAACATATGAATTTTTAGGGCACAGTTCACTCTTTAGCAGATGTTAATATGAAAATGTGAAGAGTAGTAAAGAAGAAAGACAATTTGCCCAGGAGGAATAGGGGGTAAGGCTAAAGAGTATCAGTTTAGCTTTGGATATGATGGTGTTTAATTTTGAGTGCCTTTAGGAAATGCAGGTGAAGATTTCTGGCAGACAGCTGGTTATGTAACTAGAATTTTCAGAAAGTGATGGGGGAGTGAGGGGTGAGATGTGATTTGGAAGTATTTATTTATTGCTTGTATAGATATAAAGGAACAAGTGTGATAAAAAGAGGGCCACAGATGGATCCCATGGGAACACTGAGATGGCCCATACATAGAGAAAGAGTGAAAGAGACTGGGAAGAGGCTGAGGGGTGGGAAGAGAAACAAATCTGTGTTGTCATAGAAACAAAAATATGATTGTTATCAGCCATAGAATGTTCAAATAAAGATTTTATTAATCTGATTTGGGCATTAGAATGTTATTGGGGAATTATTCCTAGGACAGTACCTCCATCTTAAATTAACTTTCATTGATTTAGCTATGCCCATCTCTTGCTCCAGGCTTCGTAGGTGGAGCTAGTGGTAAAGAACCAACCTACCAATGCAGGAGACATAAGACTCATGGGTTAGATCCCTGCTCAGGAAGATCCCCTGGAAGAGGGCATGGCAACCCGCTCCAGTATTCTTGCCTGGAGAATCCCATGGACAGAGGAACCTGGTAGGCTACAGTCCATGGCATCGCAAAGAGTTGGACACAATTGAAACGACTTAGTACACACACACATCCTTTTTTCCACTGTGCCTAAGCATGATCCAGAATAGTCCACCTGCTACACTAGTTCTGATAGTGCAGAGAAGGGCCTTGTTTGCTCTTAATGGTTAGCCCAGATAGTAGAATCTCATGCTAAATCAGTACCTTTTCAGATGCCCTCTGTGACCTGAGGTTGATTTTCTCTAATCCAGACCACTGTTTTGAACAAACCTTCTATGACCTTCTGCTTACTGCCCCCTTTTCTCTGATTCCCAGCGCTGTCCCTTGTGCATCTTATCCTGCTGCTTCTGGAAGGAGATCCCTGCTCCTTTCTGGATGCTTTGCATGTTTGATACATTCTGTTTCATGACCTGCTCCTTCGTTCCTCTGTCCCTTTCACTTTTGGAGAGTATTCTTTCAGCAGAGCCTCCTGACTCCTTAGAATTGCTTTTATAAGGCAGTTACTGCTGGTGTTTGCAAGTTCATCTTTACTTTTTTTCAAAACCAAAAAGGAAAAAAAAAAAAAAGATAAAGGAATTGGCTTCAGCTCAGAGGAAGCATTCTGGGAAGAAAACACATGCGGTCCTGTGATTCTGCATCTTAAACAGGGGCCTTTCCTCATGATGAGAATTACCTTGGCCTGGGCTGAGCCTTCCCAAAGGACCCTTTCCACTTAAGCTTTTTATTAAAAAAGTAAATTGGGATTATTGTATTCCCTCACTTTACATTGGAAGTAAAATTTTTAAATTAATTGTGGCCTAAACTGATAGCAAACAGAGAGGTTCTGATAGCAGCCTGGCGGCCTCTTGTTTAGCCAGCAGAGATTTCAGTTATTGCTTCTGGGAATGGCTTGGCTGAGATATTTTTAATTTACATTTTTTTCTTCCTTCTAATGAAGGATTGAATTATGACTTACGAGAAAATCCCCAGTGTCTTGGAGAGAGAGAGAGAGAGATGTTGACTAACTTCCTCTGACTTGATTGGAGTGCAGTTATTTATTTGAAGCTAGTTTTAAGTCACAGGGGTGGCATTCTGAAGGATTTCTGCACATAAGGGAGTGCTGTCCAGAAAATGTCGTTGGCTCCCCTCAGGAGCCCACTGTGCTCTGACTTCAGTGGCCAGTGTTGTAAAAGATTAGAAGGGCGTCTCTGTACCAGTTACTTATACTCCTGAAATGTCCATCCCGATTGGACCAGTCAACCAGGTTTCAAAGTCAGAAACAGCTCTGGCCCCTCTGAACCTGCCTCTGCCTTAGCAAGTAGGGAATTCCAAATGGTAGCCTCTCCATATAGCCACCACCTGCTAAAGGGAACAATCCCTAACAGACAGAACAGATTTGTAAATGGTAATCTCCGCTGTAACAATCGCTCTCTGCCTGCTACATAGTGGGAATGGTAAAAATGTGGATGTTGCAAAACATAATTACTGGCCTGGAAATGTTCCTTCTGTGGCAGATGGTATGATCAAGAGCAGAGACAGACATGTCCTTCCGCAAACCAAGGGTAATGGTTACACAATAGGCTTAGGTAATAGCCACTAGAGGAGGTAGCTTTAGGTAAAACTCAGTTATGTGTATTAAAAGAACCTCTTTTAATCCGGACAGCTCAAGGAAAAATCTCTTTTGAGGACACCGGGCTTGAGTCCCACTACCAGCACGGGATGCCCAGTGTACGCTTCAAGAACAGAGTGGCTGTGTCAGATTTGCTTGTGTTCTAAGGTAATGCATTCTGGGAGTTTCCATATTTCAGGGAAAGAATTTAAGAAGAAAGAAAGCAACACCAAAACTGAGAACAGAACTTGAGCATAATGACCTTGGAAAAGCATTTGGTCTGTGCCTCCAGTTTTCTGAAAGCAGCTTTCAACTGCAAAAATATTTTTTGAAGTTGCCGATTAGAGAAATCTGTCCTGAAGCTTATTCCAGTTTCCTTCTTGCTGCAGTGCCAACCAGTACATGGTATCTCATGATGCACATCTCTTTGTTTAGCCCACCTTACATATAACTGCTGCACTCCCAGCCCTTCCTGCAAAGACAGAGCATTTTCCTAAGGATTGGATGAAACGCACTGCAGATTCAGTTAATGCATTTTTTCTAAATGCAAGAATTTTTTTTTTTTCCCCAAGCACTGAGCCAAGTAACACATGGAAAAGAGCCTTTAATGTTTTGTAGAAAACAGTCCCCATTTGGTAATGTACATTGCAAGTTGAAAGATGGCATCCTGGCTTTTCCAATCGGATCTAAAAGACTCACTATTTCCTATTTATTGTTTCTGTTTGGCAGAGCTCAGATTCTTAAAAGCAAGAGGGAGATAATTTCCTAAAGAAATTGAATTTTCTTTCTGATAATTAAGGCCTTGAGAGTCCAATATTTAGAAAAGCTCCAACCGAAAGAGGAAGAGTAAAAAGAAACATTTTATTTCTTGATGTCACCCAAGTTAAGCCTAAAAGACAATGGAAAGTAGTCTCTCTTCTCATATTGGTGCAGTCATCAAATTATTTAGATCACCTGGTACATAAATAGTTTTGCTCTTAGAATTTCCTATTTGTTTCAGCTGGACATATTGGTAGATAGTAACTACCCATGAGAACTACCATGGGTCTCTCAACATTATAAACTCAACAGATGATTTGGCAACAACCACAGTGTTGATGATCACTGTTCTGCACATCCAATGACTAAGTATAAAACCACTGACAAGGGCAGTTATCCTTGTTGCAGTCCTAAATGAAAGAGGTATGAGTGAGAGCAGAGCCAAGGGAAATAGGTCCACCATACTCTAAATGCCACAGAAGAGACGCCTCCATGAAGATTAGAAAGAAATGATAAGCATGACGCTGTGGCACACTGATGTCAACTCAATGGTGGTTGCCGGTCTGTATGTTTATAAGGATACCCATAGTAGTATTCAGGTTTTATGCCAATTTTTTAATGAATTGGAAGCCCTGTATTCTTACTTTATTTTGTTAAAAGTATTCAGCTGAGGATAACCCCATACAAAATAAATAATGTATTTCCATACCTTAAAAAAGGGTGAGATTTTAGATAAGAAAGTGCTCTTCTCAGGAGCACGTTTATTTCCTCAAACGTTGTGTCTTTCCAATAATTGTAGGGGAAAACAAGTAGTAAAGTAATAAGCATATTTTTGTTTTAATATTTTTTCCTAATAGTACTAAGATTCTTTGGACCATTTGTACATAAAGGACCGGAGAGGAAATGGCTGTCATTCATCCCAAAGCCTGAAGCATGGTCAGGATCACATGTCATTTGGAAACAAAAGAGTGTAATGCGATGTGGGTAGCCCCCTCACCTGTTCTGTTCTCCTTCAGAGGTGGAAAACATGCTTTTCTCTTCTTTCCTATAAATCTGCAGTGTAGACTTGAGAGCCTGCACTCTGATTCCTTTGGTTCCTTACAGTCTTTATTGTGTGTGCTGGGCTGTGCTTTTATATTATGAATGATGTTTTAAAGATTAAGACTCTGGACAACGTGCCATATCTTACTTATCATGACAGCCCCGGAAGCAGGGTAATTGGGAGTGGGGAGTCAGAGAGGGCTGAGTGAGCTTTTGCCCACGGATGTGACTTCCTATGGATAAATGAGCATGAAAAAGCAGAAACACCTTTTCAAAATATAGTCGAAATACTGTTGTCAAACTACCAAGCTTAAATTTACACTGTGTAATATCTGTGACTGACCTACTGTCTAACTGCTTGCAAATGGTTTCTCCTCCAAGCAGATGTAGGTAATGAGAATTTTATTCCAGCAATTCTCTATTTCAAACAGAATTCTGTAGGAGGTGCCGGTCTCTTTATACATTATTAAATCTCTCACTGAGGATTTTTTCCCCTGAAATCTGACCTAAGGTTTTCATTGGAAACTATTGAATTCTGAGTTGATTTGGAGTGCCTAGCAACTTAGATGAGCTGCATCAGTTTGAGTTAGATTTCATGTTGCACGAACTAAAGTGTGTTTCCAGTGTCTGCCAGAAAAATCTGGGACCTTCTGTCCTCTGCCAGCCCCACCTCACTGTGCCATGGCTGTGCTTTATTCAGCAGCATGAAATGGGTGCCCTGTTTCCAGCGGAAATGAGTACTGAGTAGGAAGCCCTCTCTTCTCTACTTGCATGATTCCTGCCAGAAGATACACGAACCTAAAGAAGCGAGTCGTTTGTCTTCGCTCCATCCCGTCCTTCTGTGTCCCAGCTCACACCTGCTCTACAAGGAATATGCTGCCAGTTACCTAAATGCGGTCAGAGAACTAAATAGGATCTTGATAAATAGGGGAAACAGATGGAGGCTAGAAGCTTTTGCAAAGTTAAAAGAATGGTGTGCTTAATAGACTAAATGCTTAATAGCAGTAATAGCTGCCAAGTCACTACATAACTCACTAATATGCATGAACTGTAGCAGCAAGAAAGTGACTGCCTTCGGTCTCAAGGACTTTCCTAAAAATTCAAGGTTGTAAGAACCTAACCTAGAGAATAATTACTTGTCCAGACGTGATAACAGACTCTGGCAGAACAAAAATGACAGCTTGATTCACAGACAAATATAAGTCGGTCTTGGATGTCTGGCTTCCATTTTCCTGAGGAGAGATAGATGTCTTTAAAAAGCCTCAGCAGTGAACATCCTGTCAGTTTAAAAGGTCAGACACTGAAGTGTATCAGAAGAGATGATGCTGCACACACCATTGAGAGAAAAGAAATTGATTTCATTATCCTCGTTCATCTGCTATGGATTAATTCAGTTCCCAATATTGTGGCAATCAAGGCACTTTTGTATGCTGTCCTGACCTAATTGAGGAACCAGGTAATAAACAGCAGTACCAGGCAGGAGGGCAACTATGGCTGAGTTAAAAATCCTTAGAAATAAATGCCGTTTGGAACAGAGTTGGGAGTTTATGCAGTCAACTGCAAGTGACTAAGAAAAAAAGAGCACAAATAAAAAACAACCCCCAGAAACACTTCCCTGTATGTCAGAAAGTGAATTTGCGTTTTGGGTAGCCAGTAAGCCACACCAGGGCTTGAAAACAGTCCTGTAAGAGACATTTTGCTATTCACAGGGGACAGTATAGACGTGACTGAGGGGGTAGAAAAATGCTGGAAGACTGGTACCTTCCCATGTCAGAGGGCTGAATTTCTGCCAGTCCAAACTTCTCAGTAGTTTAAATGCCACATCTCGAAAGAGAATACAGCAGCTCCTCCTAAACCAGCTGCTTCTGATTTTCTGTTTGCTCCATCACTCCAGCTTAAAACCTTCAACATCAGGTTAATCTGGTCATCTAGGACCCCTTAAATTACTTGCCAGTTTATGTTCATTCTGCTTCCAGTGAATTCACAATGTCTTCTTTATCTCTTCCTTTCTTTCTACTCCCACTTACATAGTCCTCACAGAAGCCCTTATTACTCCTCACTTGGACAACTGTAATAGTTTTCTAACTGTCTCCTCACCTACCCTTTCCAAACACTAGTGCAGTCTACTCACAACTGACATATTAATCCTGCTAAAGTCTTTCTTTAATCATATCCACCTCTTGCTCTAAAATGTCAGATGGCTTCCCAGTGACTACTAAATTAATACTAAGTTTTCACCCTAGCATTCAAGGCTCCGGAGGGTAAGCCTTAGCTGCTCATTTGTGCCTATCCCATTAGTCTTCCATGCCCCTTATGCTCTGGTCAGTCTAGACTGTGAGTCAATCCTAAGCCACATTTCCTGAGTATCTCCATTTGTGTTTCTGTTCATTCTTTTCCTTCTTCTTGGGATGTCCTTTTCCCTTACTTTAGCTCAGAATCCAGCCCATTCTCCAAGGTCAGTCATGAAACGCTTCATAGAACACTCCCTGACTTTCCTCTACTGAACATAATTTATCTCTGTTATTTATACCTCTCTTATGGCACAGATCATAACCCCATGGAACAGTTTAAAGATTGCAAGGACTTAGAATAAGAAGACCTATTCTACTTTTGTCTCTTATGAATTGGGGCAAGACATGTAACCTTTTAAAAATCTCAGTTTAGATAGTTAAATTCAACAAATATTTATTAAGAATCAACCTTATGTTTGGAATGTGTCAATGAACAAAACAAATACCTTACATTCTGGGAAGAGGAGACAAACCCGCAGACATTTCAAAATGTACAAAGTTAGTGAATAACTGGTATATGTTGTAAGATGATCCTTAGTATGATTTTTAAAAAGCAGAAAAGAACACAGAAGATGGGAGAGGCAGAGGCAAGTTATCAGGGTAGGCCTTATTACAAAAATAGTATTGAAGCAAAGTCTTAAAGGAGGCAAAGGAGTTCACCACATGTCTATCTGGGGAAAATGCAATCCCAGCAAAGAAAACAGCCAGTGCAAAAAAAAATTAGGACTGACTGGAGTGGAATGAGTAAGGAAGAGACTAAAGAGGGAAACATTTAAAGAGATAATGAGAACAGAGAAGAGACTTTAAGGGCCTTGCAGTCCATTGCAAGACTTTTTATTTTATTCTCAGTGTGAAATGGGAGCCACTTCAGGTTTCTGGCATATCCAAGTAATCTGATGTGCATTTTAGAAGGGCCACTCTGACTTCTCTGTTGTGACTGTGGTGGACAAAGTGGAAGCAAGGAGACCAGTCAGGAGTGTATATATGAATATGGCAAGACATGCTGATGGTTTAAGTGAGAACAATAACAATGGAAGTAAGGAGAAGTAGACAAAATCTGGATGTATTTTCAAGGTTTCCTTATGGACTGAATGTGATATGGAAATAAAGAGAGAAGTCAAGATTGATTCCAAGATTTCTGGCAAAATGGCACAATGGAGTCACCATCAATTGAGACGGGGAAGACTGGGTAAAGCAATTTGGAGAGGAAGGCAAACATTAGGGGTTCAGTTCTGAACCTACTTGGACTTTGAGATTTCATTTAGGCATCCAAGCTAAAAAAAAAAAAAAAAAAAAAATATATATATATATATATATATAGGCAGTTGGAGGTATACAGCTATAAGATGGGAATAGTAAATCTTACACCATTCAACAGAGTTGACCTAAAGATGAAATATGATGAGATTATGCATGCAAATTTTGTATTACTTACATATGCTATCCTGTGTTTCCTTTCTATTATTATTTAGTGTTTTTGTATGTAATTTATGTCTGATATGTATTCTGAATCTTCTTGAAGCCAAAGCTATGATCATTTTATTTTTCACTCATTTTGAAAAAAACATGTGTTGTTTGTCTCTTTTTATAAAAAATACAACTTCACTGGAGACAATAGTGACAGATGTTAACCAAACTTACTGCAGTGATCGTTTTTCAATATATACAAATATCAAACCAATAACTTCTGTACCTGAAGCTAATATATTATGTCAATTATACCTCAGTAGAAGAATGAAAATGTAGAAAATAGCAATAATCATAAAAAAACAAGTTAAAAATAACTACCTGTCATCACATCACTCGCAGATAAAAACTGATAATATTTTGGTATATCTTTGAACTTTACTTGATTATATCTTGGTGGTTTCTTACTTTGGGTGTATTCTTCCCTCATGATATTTGTTAATATTATAATCTTTCTCACTAACATTTTTAAAAATATTTACTCTTGTGAATTAAAATATATATTTCAGGTTTTCAACAGATAGACCTGTTTAAAGGAGACATACAGAAATACATACTTTTCTGATTTCTTTACAACTTTTTTGTTCCCTTGGTTAGTTACACCAACACTTAAATCTAAGATTTTCAAGTCACAATCTTTCTTGACATTGTGTCTTCAATATTGAAAAAAAAATAGCTGTTTCCTCCCAAAACCTATGCTAAAGGTTTCTCAGTAATTGCTACATACACACTGATGTCAGCTGTGTGATTGTTTTTGTCATGAATTTTTAACCTCACTCCTGACTCTATTTTATGTTTCAATTCTTATTTTTCTTTGTTCCTATACTACCTAATTGCATTTTTTGTGCCTTTTAAAGTTTAAAAAAAATCTTTTTTTGGAGGAAGTGTCAACCGGCCAACCAACAACAAGTGTGTTTATACCATGGAAGCAAAAGCTAGATATGAATGACTGTTAATGGTCTCTAGCTCCCAGATGAGAAGGAAGAAAGAATATGTATGCACAGAATGATGACTTTAAGTACTCTTCTAGTTCTAGATTTCATAGGCTTTAGAAATGATGTAATTTTGCTTTCTTAGATTTGTATTTCTTAGACTGGATCATTATGGAAAAAAAAATATATTCCACAATTATTTTCTAGTGGGAAGGGTAAAAATAATGATTAATCAAACATTACTATAAAAGCCAACACCTATGTTGCCCAAGCTGCAATGTATATATTTATTGTCATTATTAATATGATTACATTTGTATTTTGGACAGTCATTTGGCTCAGTATTAATTTTTTCTTTTGGAGGAGATAAAGGTTTATGGCAGGGCCAAGCAAAGAGAAGGGGCCAACTTCAGTATTAACAGTTTAAGGTAAAAGTGTCTCCAACCTTTTATCCAATTTCTGTCTTCTAGCAGAAAACCTATTCATAGTACTAAATTATACTTATAATATAGGGACTATTATATATAGTATTACTATACTATATATAATACTATTATATTATTATATATTATATATGATACTATTATAAATATTATATATTATACTATACTATATATACTATATAAAAATATAGTAAAATTATACTATAATAAAATATAGGCAGACAGGTAATTTACTTCTAGTAGTTTGGTTATCCAAATATTTAATACTTCAATAAAAGAAGGTATTGCATTAGTGAAAAAATAATAATCTCAATCCTCCTGGGTTCTTTCTGTTCAGATATAAATAATTAATATTTATGAGGAAAATAATAAATAGATATGAACATCTGCACAAAATATCATATACAATTTGAAAGAAAATGAAGTCTAAGCCTAGGGTAGCAATGGATAAGAAATAGACAAAGGAAATATGCATACAGAACTCAAACATCATCTCAGAGCATTAGGAAACTTTAATATAAATGTGAGTCCATAATTATTAAAATTAACTCTATTTCTATGGTCTTACACTACCTATAGTTTTTGCAGAGAAAATGGTCTTGATAAAGCAGCAAAAATATAATAAAAATTATCTTGTGATGAATATTGTCATACTGGGTTTTACATTACTTTAAACTGAGGAGTAAAATAAAGGTTAAAAAGCAGTATTTGGGAAAACAAAGTCATAAGAAGTTCATTTTTAAAGGGCAGGGCAACCAGATTAAGCATAAAGTGACAGCGTTATTTTTGTTTGTCATTAAGATTATTACAACAGTTGCTGTACGTCTTGACTCACTGTTTTGGTTCATACTGAAGCATCGTTCTTTTTGAGCACTGCAAACGGTACAATCAGCGGACAAAGAGACAGCAGTGCCCAGATCTAAATCACTGGCGCTGAACTCAGGGAGAACACTCATGGAGCAAACAATTCATTCTCATTTCTAGTTGGCTAAGTTACCTGGGGTCCACACAAGGACAAAAATTAAAAGATGTAATGGATGGCATATCCTACAATATGTGGTCTGGCAGACAGAGTTCTGAGCGTCAGTAGCTGCATTCTTGCAACAGGCAACAACAGTCATGTGCTCCACGTCTAAGGGGTTCCAGCTATTAATTTGGGTGACAGCTCCCTTTTGCCAATATGGATAGTCTACATTGAGCAGGACTGCTGGTGAAAAATTTCCTTAGCGTTCTTGAGGCAGGTAGAAAAGAACCTCTCTCTCTAACCTGATACCATCCTTGCCTATTATCCAAGATCTTTTTCTATCAAGTTTGATTCTGATCCCCCGTCACAACTTGTAGAAACATTTCAAACAGAGTGGTCTAAATATGCTTAACTGTATCTTCAATTTGGATTCAAAAGGAAAGTTACTTAGAGAACAATATCTATGACTTCAGGGGCATACATAGAAGTAGAAATAAATGGACTTTCTAGTAGATTAAATGCCAAAACTAAATTGAAGTATTTCATATGCTGGAGAAAAATGTAATTTATAACATATGTGCCACAGATTATGGTGAAAGTTCTGGTAATAGTAAGTCAAAGCCACTGTTGATTTAAATGACATATTGTTTCCTTTTTTGTTGAGGGTTCATATTTTTCATTTACTGAATTTAATCTTTTTTTTTCCTATATGAGGAACAGATGAATCATAGCTCTACAAGTGCTGCCTGAACTAATAAAAACTAATAATGCCATTTGCAAAAGTGGCCAAAAGTTGTTTTTTGTTTTTTTTTTTTTTTAAGATTTTTATCTTATATGTCTGCTGCCAAATGCAATCATGTTTTAAAGCAAGCACTAGGTATGCCCCCTCTTCACTCAAGAGTAGAATGATAAAAATCTTTGTACTCCAAAGTGCACTCTGAAAATTGGACAGTCTATCTGGTAGACCTGGATACATTCAACAGGATGTGCACTCCAGTGGATGCACTGGTTTTGTGCAGGTTTCATAAATGTGCCTACTTACTACCTTCCAGAAAAAAAAAAAAAAAAAAATTGTCAGAAGTGGGCTTCCTGGAAAGACTTTCCTTATTTCATAGAGAGTAGGTGAGTATTCGGAGAAGGCAGTGGCACCCCACTCCAGTACTCTTGCCTGGGAAATCCCATGGATGGAGGAGCCTGGTAGGCTGAGGTCCATGGGGTTGCTGAGAGTCAGACACGACTGAGCGACTTCACTTTCACTTTTCACTTTCATGCCTTGGAGAAGGAAATGGCAACCTACTCCAGTACTCTTGCCGGGAGAATCCCAGGGTCGGCGGAGCCTGGTGGGCTGCCGTCTATGGGATCGCACAGAGTCGGACACGACTGAAGTGACTTAGCAGCAGCAGCAGCAGGTGAGTATTAGGATGAGTATTTTAGGAAACTGGAAGAATTCAGACTACCACGCACTTGATTGGAAATAAGTGGCTGAACACATCCATTCCCCCTACCACTAAAATGATAACAATAAAATTATACAAGAAATTAATAAATCTATAACATTTGTGGCAATAAGAAAGACTGCCCGAAATGTCTAGGACAGTTGAAACAATGTCTGGAAACTGGAAAGCGACCCAAAATCCATATGGCAAAAAATTATCACAGCGCATAGGCCTGGTTCCTTGTTGTTTAGTCACTCAGTTATTCTTGTCTCCTCTGTGACCCCATGGATTGTAGCCCACCAGGCTCTTCTTATCCATGGGACTTCCCAGGCAAGAATACTGGTGTGGGTTGCCATTGACTTCTCCAGGGGGTCTTCCTGACAGGGACTGAGCCTGCATCTCTCAGGTCTCCTGTGTTGGTTGGTAGTTTCTTTACCACTGAGCCACCAGGGAAGCCTAGGAAGCCTTAATTAGGGTATAAAAAGGAAAGAAAGAAAAAGGCAGAGTAAACATGTTGTCAGCAATACCCTAGCCTGGTGATAGCAAGAAAAAGAATTTGGAAGAATGCAGCAGGGATACAACAGCATGTTTCAAATATTGTTAGTATGGAAACTGGAGTGCTGTGATAGTACAAAGGTAGAAGCTACAACTTGGGGCTTTCCTGACGTAGCAGTACTCTCATTCTGGAGAGCTGCACTGACCACTGACCCTCAGGAAGTCTGAGTGGGGAAGTTGTGATACAATCCAGCTGTGTCCATTCACTTATTCTCTCCATCTCTTGAACCTCTACCTCTTCTTCACAACATTTTTGCTATCGAATTGTAAACCAGGATAGAATAATTGCTTAAAGGACCAAGTCCAGAGTCACAATCTCTGGATTTAATCTAAATTTTGCCAAGTTAGTAGCTGTGCAACACTACATGATTACTTAAGCTCTCTTTACTTCAATGTCCTTTCCTGTAAAATGGATTTATATTAGTATCTACTACTAGGGTTGTTGCATTTTATAAGCTAGTATATGTACTCAGCACATAGATAAGCACTGTATGTTTGTTTTTTTATTATTATAATGGAATTATGATTATTAATTTGAAAGGAAGAGTTGAGAAACTTAGTGTAAGAAAACAGGAACACAGATGAGAAATTATGAAATAAAAGAGATTAAAGAAGAAAAGACAATTAAGAATGTTAAAAGATGTGGAAAATAGGTTCATCTATGTAGTCAGATTTCCACTAGGAAATGAAAGTGAGAAAATTATGAAAGAAATAGAAAATGTCCCTGAGTGAATATCTGTTATTAAATTAAAAGAGATTCCCGAGTACAAAGAAATAAAATTTTATTCCTGTGAGTTTGCAATGCAAAAAAAAAAAAAAAAAATTAAAAAGAAACACAAACTGTCTTATGAAATTTCATAAATATAAGAATCAGGAGGAAAAAAAATTCTGAAATTTTTCAGAAGAAAACTACAGTTTACCTAAACAATCGAACTTGCTTGAGGCTTCTCATGAGCAACATTGGAAGCCAGAGGTCAATGATGCATTGCCTTCAAAGTTTTTCAGGAAAATTACTTTGAAAGAAAATAGTATGTCCAGCTAAATATCAATCAAGCGTGGCAATAAATACACACACACACACACATATATATATTTGCAGGCATATGACTTAAAAAGTGTACATCACACAACTCAGATGTATTTTTTTTGAAGATAAGCTTAGGCAAAAAAAAAAAAAGGAATTGAAATAAACGCAAGATATAAGAGATGAAGAATTGGGGAATAAACCTAGATTGTCATTAAAGGATATTATGAACTGACAGTTTGTTTGTAGAAGTTACACATAGCAGAAAGTCTTAACTGGTTTAAACAATAAGAAAATTTATTTGAAAAATGAGAACATTATGAGTTAGTGAACCACCAGGGTTGATTAATTCATTGGTTCAATTTTGTCACCAAGAATCCAATTTCTTTTCAATTTTCTACTTTGCCACCTTCTGAAAATTTCCCTGCTAGGATCACAGGATGGCCAATGCATTTCAGATGTCACATTTAGATATGAGAAAGTCCAGCAGGGGAAGGGGAGAGAGAGAAAAGGGAGTCTCTTCCTCTGTGTTCACCCCCTTCTCTCCACTTTTATTCAGTAGATAAAATATCCCAGAAGCCTCTAACATATTCACTTTTATTTATCATTGGCCAGAATAGAGTATTTGTATATCCCTAAACCAATCACTAGCAAGGAGAATAAGATTATCATGATTGTTTAAGAGAAAACAGAAAGTTTCCTGAGTGTATGCAGCAGGTCCAAGTTCATCAAACTGTGTACAATAAATATGTGCAGTTTTTTTTGCATCAATAATATCTTAATAAATCTGTTACTTTTAAAAAATTTTATGTAGTTAATTTTTTGAATTTTAAAAATGTTTGGTTGCATTGGTTTTTCATTGCTGTGCATGGGCTTTCTCTAGTTGTGACAGCCGGACACTACTCTTCATTGTGGTGTGCAGGTGTCTCGTTGCGGCGGCTTCTCCTGCTGTGGAACGGGTTCCGGGGCACACGGGCTTCAGTAGTTACAGCACGCGGTCTCCACAGTTGTTGCACATGGGCTGAGTTGCCCCATAGCAAGTGGAATCTTTGTGGACCACGGATTGAACCTGTGCCTCCTGCGTTGGCAGGTGGATTCCAAACCATTGGACTGCCAGGGAAGTCCCTGTTACTTGAAAACTAAATAAATAACTAACAGCAACAAATATGACCTTTTTCTTCAAGGAACATGGGAAAGGATAGATGTTAGACTAAGAAACATGATTTACAATTGAAATTGGTGCAGATGTAGATTTACAAATTCTGCTGGTACATGTTAGAACCCAAAGTCAGTAAGCCCTATGAATAATATTCTTGACAATAAAATTGATACCTTTACATGGGTTTTTTGATTCAGATGATTATGATTAACGATTAAGAGAGGAAGGCATATGCCTTTTCTGTAGAGAATAAGAAGAGAGCTAGGGAGTTAAAAATTTTAAGAAGAAGGGGGAAAAAACATGTATAAGGGCATGTTTCAGATATGAAACATGATAAAATATGGTCTGAGTCTAAGCATGGGAAGTGTCTGACTCAGTGTCCTGAACGATAGACCCAACCCCACTGGTTAGGTAATTTAGAAAAGACTGACAAATAGCTGAGTTAACAAGTAGTCATTTTGGATTTATCAGTTCTCCATGATGTATTTTTTTGGTACTCTGAACATCATTTATCTTTTTTATAGGATATTTTGTTTACATATTAATCAATTTCTTTTGTAAAATCATCATGAAAGTAAGTGTAAGTTTTGAAAACTATTCTTTACAATCAAAAAGGTTTCAAATTGTTTGATATTTACATCACATAAGCACTTTCTTCTGATTTCTTTGAGAAAACGGACTCAGTTTTACTCCCTGGAAACTTAAACTATTAAAGAAGTACACAGTTTAAACAAAAATGAACTCAAACTATGATCATAACTTTAAGAAAAAACTTCTAAGAATTAATATCTATTGTGTTGAAGAAACAAAGTTCAGACATCTTTTTCAGGTTTTTTGCTAAAATTAAACTTAATAAAATTAAAAACATTTTATTTTTGTGAAATTTAAAAAAAATTCAGTTCATTGGCCAGCACATGTCTGCATACCTGTGGTGTAACTTATCGAAATTGGGCCTCTCAACTATCTTAATAAAGCTGAGTATCTTAATAAAGCTGCACTTCTATTTCAGCTGTGATTTTCCACCTCTGTGTGGGTTTGACTCATCCTGACCTTAGGTATTGCAGGGGATAGTCTATAGAAGCCAAAGATGACTGGTTGACTTCATGGACCCAAGCAAATGAGACACTCGGGTTTCTGCCCTCTTGATAACTTACACCTACCCCACACATGTAAAAAGAACATACACACCCAGCAGAGGAAAGCCTCTCCTGCAGTAACCAGGTTTTAAAGGATTAGTTAGATATCCTCTAGATAGATAGGCTAGGAAATAAAGTTAGAGAGCAGGTTGTCTCTATAAAAACTTAAGTTCAAAGGTTTTGTCAGTGAGTTAATACAGTGAGTTAAAAGGAAGCATATAGGTATATGAGTATTAAATAACTTAAGAGCTACATAAACTAACACACTTCTATCTCATGCAAACTTTCTGAAATAATCCATGTAAAATTGCTTTGGAGATTGTAGAATAATACTGTTAATGTAATTATCATATTTCAAATATAGCTAGATTGTCAGATCATTTAATGTATAAGAATGAAAATATTTCTTAATTTATCTTGAAATCACTTATGTGAACTACATACCACAAAGTTGAATTAGTGTACTTTTTTTTCCACATCTTTTTAGATGAATGGGTTATTATCAATTTCAGTCCCTGTTGCAAATAACAATTTGCTGCAGGGAAGGCTTGAATTTTTTTTTTCCTCTTTCCGCCTTAATTCTTCACAGAGAAATACCTAAAATATTTCTCAGTCACGTCCCTTCCTACTCATTTCATTACTCTTCCTTCTAGAGTTCATCAGCACATCACACCTAAACTAACTGCCGCCCAGTGTCCCAGCTTGGCCTCCTCTCCATCAGTTCTTTGATCCATCTTTGGCATGGCTAGTCAAAAAGCAATTCTGATTTTATCACCACAAATATTTTGCACACCAAAGTGGTAAGAAGGAAATTGTAAACATAGGTGTCAGAATTTGAATAAAGAAGGCAAAATTATTATTATTTATGGATGAATTGGAAAATATCAGTGAGCTTTGACCAGACAGTGCCTTCCTGAAATGGAAGCCATATTCAGTTTCTTATTTCTGTTGCTCCATTTCTGAGGGTATCCTAATGACTGTTACAGGGTAGTTCTCTTTCGTCTTCCTTTTTCTTCCAAAGATAATCCTGATGTTTTTACGTTCCACAAAAAAGTGGGTAAAGTGATAACTATAATGAGAATTATTATTAAGCATTTAAGTACATAGAATCTTTAGTTAGTTGAGCATAGAATTAGGAAAAGTAAGTCAAAGTAACAGCATTATAAGCTGTTACAAAGAGAGGGACAGAGCACGGTTTGTCCTTAGGTTTTCTTTCAACATTTTTTCTATGTAGTTGGTGTATGATTCTTTTCATTAGCATTGTTCATACCACAAATAACCTGCTTTCTTTTAAATTTATAAGCATGTCATTGCTTCATGGGAATAGCAGAGCATCTCTCTGGCATTTTTAATTGTTTATTTATAAATCTAATTTACTCTCCAATCTTGTGAACTGGCTAGCTACCTTCTCAGATAGCCTCAGCTAAGGCATAATAGGAAATAAAACAGCAAATATTCCTTAGAGAAAGGGCTGACCACAATGTGTAGGCCATCACCAGTCATGATTATGACTAAAGTTTAATGTGTGTGTATGTATAAAGTACATATCTGTATATATTTAAATTTGATATGTATATGAAGTTCAGTCAGTCAGAGTATAATGTCTTTTTATCTTCCCAACATTATGATCATAAGAGTCTTAATTGTAGTCAGCCAAAAAGAACTTTGGTTCTTCATTCAAAGTTAGGGCAAATATTCTTGATAGTATCTGGATAAGTAGCCTATGTCATAGCAGAAAGGGAAGCTGTGAAATCACGTTCATGACACTTTTATTTAGTGTACCCTTTATTAGTCAGAGTTATCCAGAGAAACAAAGCCAGGAGGATGGAGATATATATATATATATATATAATTTCTTACTTTATTCCTCATCCCCTGGTGGAAGAATTTCCTCTTTGATGTTAAGATTTCTAACTTGTTAACACCAAGAATCATAGTCTTCAGAGCAAAAATATTTTGAGGATCATATGTTGTTGTTGGGCTTCCCTGGTAGCTCAGATAGTAAAGAATCTGCCTGCAATGCAGGCTACCTGGGTTCAATCCCAGGGTCAGAATGATCTCCTAGAGAAGGAAATGGAAACCCACTCTGATATTCTTACCTGGAGAATTCCATGGACAGAGGAGCCTGGCAAACTACAGTCCATGGGATCGCAAAGGGTCTGACAAGACTGAGCAACTAACACTTCCACTTCCTGGATTGTTATGTTAATCAGTGACAGTAACTCTATTAAAGACATTAGTGAGATGTTTCAAACATTTCACTTATGTGTCCTTCAAATCCTCTCAGCCCCATGTCTTTCTCAAGTCACCTCAGCGATGACCAGGCCCGTACGGGCTTTGAGAAGCTCTGGGCGTGGTGCAGTCTGGGTCTGTGTTGTGTCCCTCTGGTTTCCTCCTCCAGAGCCTCTCTCATTCTGTGCCACAAACAGTGCAGGAACCTCCTCAGCTGTCATGCATGTGCAGACCAGAAGCTTAGGAGCCACCTTTGTCTGTGTTGGGGTGGAGGATAGGGAATGTTTTCCCCAAAAGGAACATCATAAGATGCTTTTCATAAGATGCAAGTCTTAGTACCGTTTGCCCAGTGTGGTGGTGAACTGGAAAATACAAACTTGTATCAGCTGTGACATTTATTGCACTTCATTCTTTCTATTTAACCTCCTCCTCTCAAGTACACTTACCAAACAGCCTATATACAGCCTTCTCCACAAGCTGTGCTTTTCAGTTCAGTTCAGTTCAGTCACTCAGTCGTGTCGGACTTTTTGCGATCCCATGAATCGCAGCACGCCAGGCCTCCCTGTCCATCACCAACTCCCGGAGTTCACTCAGACGCACGTCCATCGAGTCAGTGATGCCATCCAGCCATCTCATCCTCTGTCGTCCCCTTTTCTTCCTGCCCCCAATCCCTCCCAGCATCAGAGTCTTTTCCAATGAGTCAACTCTTCACATGAGGTGGCCAAAATACTGGAGTTTCAGCTTTAGCATCATTCCTTCCAAAGAAGAAGGAAAATCCCAGGGCTGATCTCCTTCAGAATGGACTGGTTGGATCTCCTTGCAGTCCAAGGGACTCTCAACAGTCTTCTCCAACACCACAGTTAAAAAGCATCAATTCTTCGGTGCTCAGCCTTCTTCACAGTCCAATTCTCACATCCATACATGACCACAGGAAAAACCATAGCCTTGACTAGACGGACCTTTGTTGGCAAAGTAATGTCTCTGCTTTTCAATATGCTATCTAGGTTGGTCATAACTTTCCTTCCAAAGAGTAAGCATCTTTTAATTTCATGGCTGCAATCACCATCTACAGTGGTTTTGGAGCCCAAAAAAATAAAGTCTGACACTGTTTCCACTGTTTCCCCATCTATTTCCCATGAAGTGATGGGACCAGATGCCATGATCTTTGTTTTCTGAATGTTGAGCTTTAAGCCAACTTTTTCACTCTCCACTTTCACTTTCATCACTGTGCTTTTAAGGATACCCAAATTAAGATATGAATTACTTATATTCCCATACTTTGGCTTTTGGAACTCTGTGTCTTGACTAAAGGGATAAGTGTATTGGTTTCTGGTTCAGAGTATATATCACTTTGTAAGATTATACCTCAGCCTCACAAGTTGTTTGCAGCTGACACTCAAATATACTTTAATAAAACATCCTACTGGTATATGCCAATTGTTGTTTCTGGGTCAAGCAGCAAATTTTGACAATAACCATTTTATTGCCTTAATTATGTTTTAAGCATAAGTCTAAGTAATCACCAGTGCTATGTGAGACACTATTGTGTGGTGTAGGGTATCAGTAATTCCATGGATGGTTGTTGAAAGAAACATGATAGGTGGAGGGAAAAAGCTCAAACCAATAATAGCTATGAGAGAGTCAATTTCAAGGTAGGTTGATAAGAAGTCCCAGGTCCCCAAGGAGGAGAGAGGGGTCTGGGGCTTTTGAAGAGGAGATAGGGGTCTGGAATTCTCAAGGAGGAGAAAAGGACAAACATTTGTTGTTGTTGTTGTTGTTGTTTTTTTTCTTTAAGCCCAGAACTGATGATTGCACAACAAAACAACTCATCTTGCTCAAGGATATATTTTCCCTTAAACTCTGTACCTATGATTATATAACAATAATCTGTCCTGTTTGAGGACATGTTTCTCCTTCTTGAGAACCTTCTGACTATTCCTGTCATTTTAAAATGTATATTGTTGGGTCTGGTGAGACCTTTACAACTTTGAGACATTCTTTTGATTTATTGTAATAACCAATTTAAAAAGTGTATAGCTCCCTTGCTAAGACTAGCGAGGGGGACACTCTGTGCCCCCTTTCTCTGTCCCTTTTCACTGTAATAAAACTTCTGCCACAGAAGAGCCCTGGGTGGTCAACCCTGGTCTCTGGTCCCAAAGCTAAATTTTCTTTGGAAATCACGAATCCAACATCGTTCACCATAAGCTATCAGTTATCTGTTCTAATATGGAAAAATTGAAGTTCCTTTCATGGTTAAATAAATCATATGTAATCAGCCTGACATCCAGCATCTAGATGCCCATCAAGAGTTAGGGTTGGTGCTGTTGACAAATGGAAACTCACCAATAGCAGCAGCTTGATTGACCTAATGGAAATTTCCTAAAGGAAATCCATATTATTGAACTCATGCCAAGTCTTCATTCTTCCCAGCATCATCACTTCAAACCTTTTCTCTCTTTCTGTTATGGAGTACCAACTTATGGTACCAAATTTTATATAGGTCTTATTTTCAAGCCACGAGAGCTGTCAGAGTTCCTGACTCAAAGTCAAAAGCTTGTTAATGACTAGAATCTAGATCATCCAAGGTGGATGAGAGCCCGGGAGAGAAGTGTCTGCTACTTTCAGCTGTATCCCAAAGCTGATACCCAAAGCAGTATCACAGGTTTGGGAATTCCCCAAACATGAAAGCATTCTCAGATGTTCACAACCCAAAAAGAAGATGACAAGTTTCCACTGCTAGGATTCCCAGTTTCTTGTCATTGATATGGCTGTCATTTTTGGTTAAAATGCCATAACTTCTTTCAAAAACAATAATCCCACCTCAGGTTGTTTCAAGTTGAGAAACCTTCAGCTACACCCCAGTGTGAAGGTAGCATATAATAAAGAACAGGATTACCTTTCCTAACTATATCATCATCATCGTTCACAAGTTTTTATTGATTGCCTCTTGCCAGTCATTGCATTAAGGACAAGAGCACAGGAAGACAGACATGGCCACTGTGCTTGAGGACCTTATGGTCTACTAGGAGGGGATCTCATGATTGATTGATTATATATGTGGCCATTTCTTGAAGGATAAATATAAGACACTATGAAAGCAAATAATGAGAAAACATGGCTTGTCTTGCTGGGTCATGGCATGATCCTTGAGGAACTATATTTACAATGAATCCTGCAAAAACAGAAAGATGCATCAACACTGAGAAGGTATGTTTGTGCCAGAGTCACATAATCCCTGACTATTATCCTCTGGGAGTTCAAGAATTTCCTGTTCCTTCATGTTTATTTAATAAAGGATATGTAAAGGTATTCACTGGTGTTCAGGCTGGACTCAATTTAACTACATTGTAAAAAAATAAGCAGAAAACAAAACACATTTTATGCTAAAGGAATCACCCCTATGGAGTGATATTTCCCTTGTCCCAGCATTTCTATGGAAATGGATGGCTCTAGCTTATTGGACAGGAGATTTTGTCTTCTGATGTAGTGTCAATGCTTTCCTCAATGAGAGCCTAATGTACCATCCAGATCATTGCTTTGCTGCAAATAGAAAGTTAAAATTGTGCTGATATTTTACTCTTTCTGCACTTTCCATTTTGGCAGCGTGGCTTTCTGGCTGGTTACTTTAATCATTTTAAGTGCTTGAACTAAGAACCCATTTAACACTTTCCATTAATAAAGAAAAATGTGGTCCAGGAATAACCAACTTAGAATCTTGGAGGTCATATAATTTAACCTCCATCCAATTCAGGGAACTCTGCATCACTTGTCTGACAGGTGGTTACTCAGGATCAACTGAAAACCTTCCCGAAATGGAGAGTTCTGTAACTTCACAAGGAAAGAAAGGGTCCAAATGTGTTAAACTAGCAGAATCAGTCCTAGAATCTGGACATCATACATCTGTATCTATCGGGCAGGTTCACATGTAGGTGACAGAGCATCCCAGTCCAATGAATAGTAGCCTAAACACACCAATACTTCTTTTAATTTTATGTAAAAACTGCCTGGCAGATGGCAGTGGAGGGCTATTATGGAAATTCTACAAAGTCATTAGGGACTCAGGATCTTAGGCCCCTTTCAGTTCCAGGCTGCCAAACCTAGGCCTTTATCTACATGGACCCAGATGGCTCTTTGAGCTCCAGCTATCAGGTTTCATTTCCAACTGGCATGAAGGGTGAAGGGACCATCCTTTAAGAAAGGTTTCAGAAAGCTGGAACAAAATTCCTCTATACATGTCTCACTGGCCAGAATGCAGTCACATGAGATACCTGATGCAGAGGATACTGAGAAATGCAGTCGTTAAGCAGCCGTATGTGCAGATAACAGTTGTAGGTCCTCCTACTAAGGAAGATGGGGAGGGTGAGATTTAGAGTAGAATAGGTGTTGACAGACAGACCTTTCCTGCAAAAGGCTAGATCTCAGATGCAAATACTCAACTCTGCTGTTGCAGTGCAAAAGCAGTCATAGCCAATACATAAATAAATGTGGTTGTGTCCCAATAAAACTTTATTTGCAAAAGCAAGCAGCAGCCAGATTTAACCCAGTTGCCAACTTATACCATGAGTAGACAAATAGATTCCCTGGGGATTCCTACTCCCTTTCCGGATCCCCAGGCTGGGAGCCCAATGTGCGGCCTAGCACAACAGTGCAAGAACTTCTTTGATATTATTGTTCTCCAGTTTGTGGGTTGCCCACCCAGCAGTTACAGGGTTTGGTTTTACCACGATTGCACCCCTCCTACTATCTCCCTGCAGCTTCTCCTTTGTCCTTGGATGTGGAGTATCTTTTCTTGGTAGGTTCCAGTGTCTTTCTGTTGATGGTTGTTCAACAGCTAGTTGCGATTTTAGTGCTCTCACAGAAGATGAGAACACGTTCTTCTACTCTGCCGTCTTGAACCAATCTTGAGCAGACAAATAGAAAGATGTGCCACATTGATTCATGTACCTGAAGATAGCACTTACTTTGTTGACAGCCTTTATCATATTGTTGGGTCACATTAATATGTTAGCAACTAGATCCTTGGTTCCATTTTATATGCAATGCTAATTAAACAATGGTTTTATTTTTTTAAAACCTTATGTTTGGCTTTAATACACTGGGTCTTTTCTGCTGCCATTGGTGAATTTGTTACGCCTTCAGCATCTTTCAAATTGCTAATGAAATTGTTGAATAGAATAGTAATAGGCATGTTACAGGGATTTTTCTCCACAATTGAACTCATAGATGAACCAAAACACTTTGGGAAGTACTATATCTGTGGTTGGGGGGCTTCTCAGTTTCTGCTAGTGGTAAAGAACCTGCCTGCCAATGCAGGAGACACAAGAGACTCAGGTTCAATCCCTGGGTCAGGAAGATTTCCTTGAGGAGATCATGGCAACCCATTCAAGTATTCTTGCCTGGGAAATCCCATGGACAGAGGAGCCTGGCAGACTATGGTCTATAGGGTCGCAAAGAGTTGGACACGACTGAAGCAACTTATCATGTATATCTGTGATTCTCAACACTTAATTCTCATAAAAATCACATGAAAATATTATCAGAGGTCTAACTCCCAAAGATTCTAGTATTAAGTGGGGCTTGGCATCTTTAGTTAAAGAGCTCACCAGGTGCCTCCAGGATTAAGACCCACTATTCTGGTCTATGGGGCATTCTTCTAACTTCCTATACTTATAGGTAAACCAGGCAATAGGAAACAGCTCAGCGAGCAGCTCAGGCTCTGGTCCTGAAGATCCCTGCAAAAAGGTGAGGGAGGAAGATGTATGGAAAGCATAGGAGTAAGGGAGAGGAAATTCAATCAATATTCAGAGGTAGTTAGGATGTAATGTAGATACCTGCAGCCCTGTCCTGCCTAAATAAATGAAAATAAAACACCCTTTAAAAAATTGTATTTCATCTAAGCTTACCAAATTGAAGGCCTAAGATCATTGTCTTTCTGCCCAAGGCTCTCTTCAGTGTGCCATTATCTGTAACTATCGTATGGAAAGTCATTTTTGCAGACTGTCATTCATTTATTTATTCTGGTATCTTACTGAGTGTTTCCCTTGGATAGTTGGATGTGCTAGATGAGCAAAAACTTTTCTTTTTATTATGTTCCATAGAGGGAAAGAAAAATAAAGAAATAAACAAGATAAAATTGTATTCATCCTGCCCCCAGTGTGCGGATGATCTACCTGAAATATATTTAATCCTTGAAATTCTGAAAGAGAAAGATGATAGTCGTCTGTGTTCCCGATGAGGAAACTGCAGCGCACACTGTAATCTAACGGAGTCCGTCCCTACCCTTTCTCTACATCCTTCACTGACATCCAGAGCTACAGCTAGTGCAGTTTTGTCGAAGGAATGTGGCAGAAGTAGTTGACAATCGGCACCAAAACGAGCGGTTTCTAGATGCTAGTCACTGTTCTATGTATTGAGAAGCAACCAGCCATTCATTTCTGCCTTCTAGCATTGATGACGAAGTTTAGGAGATGAGATTCTCTCTCTCACACACGAAAACTAAATCAGCAAAAGTGCTAAATAAGATCAGATATTAAAGAATGTAAAATGTCTGTCCCTGCTGTATAATGCAATCTTTCTTAAAAGCAAATCTCATAATGTTCCTTAAATGTTTAGAGCCCTTCAACTGCTTCTAGTTTATTCTAGGGTGGTCCACAAACTAGGTTTAGAATAGGAAACCCCTTTGGATCGCATCTGTCTTTACTGTTGCCATCCCATACCCCACCCAACCCTGTATTACTCCAGCCTCATCCAGCCCACATGTTACCTTTGCCGAGAAACCGTCTCTGGTGACAAAAATGGCTACTGCTCCTCGTTTGAGTACACTCATGGAATCTTGGTTGTATTTCTTTCATAGCTCTCATAACACTGAATTAAGTGTTTCTTATTATTTATGCACTCTCCTTCTCTGTGCAGTTTGGTAAACTTAAATTCTTCCAGGACACATTTTTAGTAGACACGGTAGGCTGCCCACTCAATACTCATTAACTCAGTCTTCCTTGTCAACACAAACTAGCTTTACTAAGTATTCATCTTTCAGGGAAAGTGTATTCTCATTTCAGGAGTCAATCCTAGATTAGTATATTGGTTTACTGCCAGTAATTGGTTTAGGGATGGAAAAGAAAAACAATCTGGCCGACAAGACATGAAAGGCTGTCAACTGGTGGCAAAAAACTCCTGAAGAGATTTCTCCTCTTTTGAAAAGTGACAGAGGAACAGAGTCTTTCTTTAGACTTCATTATGGCTGGAATTCTGTAGGAAAATGTGGCAACAGAAATATATAAAGAAGCTGGGTTTTCTCAGTCTTCATTAATTGGGTGAATAACAAAGTCTAGAGCCACTCTGCCTAGGAGCATCTTGTAACCTGCAGCTGGAAGTATCCAAAATGATTCAAAACTGCCTCTTTCATTTTTCCTGTTTTGTTCTGTATAAGCAAGTTAAGGAGTTCAAATGGTTGACTCCCCAGTTAATCACCAGGCCTGTGTTTTTCAAACACTAAATATCAGAGATTTCATATTATTCAGGGAGCTGTTAAAGTCAGCACTGTCATCTGTTCCAGTTGCTAGTTTTTAAGATTAAACAATGGAAAAATACATTTTAAAAAAAATTTAAAATGGAGAAACTGGAGAATCTCCGAATTCTTTTGAGATAAGGATTTCCAGCAGTTAGTAAAGCCCAAATAAAATGAGGTGGCTGTTGATTTAACTCTCTAGTAGATCTCTCATCCAGTTTAATGTTAGTGCCATCATGATAATTTTTAGTTTTATGATTTGTTTTTAATAATATATTAATTTTTAACTTACAGCCATGATGAGCATTTGGATAGATCAAAGAGAAATAAGGGATGCCAGTGCTAAAGTACAAGTTGATGGGAAGTATAAAAACAATGCTAACTACAAATTTGCTTCATGGGTTCTATGCAAGATCCAGTTCCATATGTTACATTTATCTGTTCTAAATTCTGCTCAGTATCGAAAGATGCCTCTAGTACTATGGAAATTAAACAGATAAATTCTAGTGATGATTATATCTAATTTGGCTTTTCATTTGTAGGGAATAAAAGCTCTCCCCACCCACAATCTGTTGCTTGAAGAGAAGAGCTTATAAATCACAGTTTAAAACCTTCATTTTTTTGTTTCACCATTTTTAAAGAGTGGAAATTATAAGCCCCTTGATTTTTGAAGTGTAAAACATAGAATGCTAAGCAAGTTCATGAAAAGCTTTGAAAACTTTTACGTTGTATATGTTTAATGGCCTCTCTTGAAGTATAGAGAGCTTTTTGGTCATTTTTTAAATGTTTAATTTAGATCTAATTTTAGACTTAATGTAAATTTGCAAATGCAAAGTGGTAGGCAAGACTGCCCAGGATGCCCTTTACCCATCCTCTTACACTTATCTAACCACAGGAGAATTAGCAAAGGTAAGAAATTAACACTGGCACAGTACTATAAACTAGAGACTTTAGTCACATTTCACCAATTTTCCATAAATGTCCTTTTGTTCCAAGATCCAATCCAAGATCTCACATTTAATTTAGTGGCCACGTGTCCTTGGTCTCCTCTAATTTGTGACGATTCATCAGGCTTTTCTTGTCTTTCATGACCTGCTGTTTCCTCTTTATTAGATTGAGTCTCTGTAATATTGGGAAGGATAACAGGTACTTTGTACCTGTCAGGAGTAGACGATAGCAATATATATTTCCAGTAACATTAACGCTGATCACTTAGATAAGGTGGTGTCTGTCAGGTTTCTTCACTGTAAAATTACTATTTTTCCATTTACAGTTAATAAGTATTATGGAGACATACAGCTTCACTGGTAGCTCAGCTGGTAAAGAATCCACCTTCAATGTGCGAGGCCTGAGTTTGATCCCTGGGTTGAGAAAAACCTGGAGAAGGGAAAGGTACCCACTCCAGTAGGAAGAGATACACTTCATAATTAACAAATATTTGGGGTAAAATAGCTATCCTGTTTCTGTATAAATTTTCACTCGCTGTATTTAGCAGCCAGCAGTTACTACTGTGGTATCCCTAACTCCCCATTTATTTATGTATTCAGCTTTCTTTGTATATCTCTCTGGATTCATGTGTACCTATGTTATGCTTTGGGGTTATATAGCAATATTCATTGTTATTATTTTCACTTCCAGAAAACATTTTGTATAGGCTCTTGCACACTTCGAAAACCAAATAGAAAGTTGTAACCATGTCAGAGAACCTGAATATCCATAGCAATATGATTTTAATTTAATATTCACTGAGTACCAGCAATAAGCTAAATTTTCTTTTTTTTTAACTTTTTATTTTATATTGGAGTATAGTTGATTATGGAGAAGGAAATGGCAGCCCACTCCAGTATTTTTGTCTGGGAAATCCCATGGGCAGAGAAGTTCAACAAGTTAGTCCATGGGGTCGCAAAGAGTCGGACACAGCTTGAGCTACTAAACAACAAAATAGTTGATTATCAATGTTGTGTTAGTTTCAGGTGTACAGCAAAGCGATTCAGTTATACATATATATGTATCTACTTCTTTTTTCAAATTATTTTCCCATTTCTGTTATTAAATAACATTGCTCAGAGTTCTCTGTGCTGTACAGTAGGTCCTGGTTGGTTATCCATTTTAAATTTAGCAGTGTGTACATGTCAATCCAAACTCTCTAACTATCCCTCCCCCATCCCCCTGGCAATACTCTTATTTATTTTGTTGTTGAAGTTGTATCTAGTTGGGCCATCATGAGTTCATGTTGATACCTCTGACTACAGTCTAAAATCAACTACATGATTCATTTGGGCCTCCCCTTTTTGCCTATCTACAACTTCTTTTTCCTAGGATGAGAACCTTCACTCGCATTATCAAGGCATATTTACTTACTTGCTTAGTATAGTATAGTTTAAGAACTGATAAACCATACTTCTGGGAGAAAAACATTTACCAAATAAAATGTGAAGGTAGTATAAAATTATTTCTATCTATAGAGCCTTATAGAATCTAATCAAATCACTTTTTATCAAACATACTTACCTGGGTTCATTTCTTTCCCATCCTCTTTATTAATTTGTAACTCAGGATTTTCTTCTAGACTGTTTTCTGAGAGTTTGATAATTTTACATATTAACTCTAGGTATATAGTTCACTTTAAGTTAGTTTTCATATAGGTTGAAACTTTTGTTTTGCCTACAAATGCCCAATTTTCCCACTATAGCTTTCGAAGAGACTAGTCTTTCTCCGTTGAATTGCATTTGCACTTTTGACAAAAATCAACACCTATAACTTACTATATTTGGGTATATCTATTTCTGTTTCATTGACCTACAGGCCTTTAAAAAATTCTTTTTATCGAATGCATTTGAGTCAGTTTTAATAAGGTGAATGAACATAGAGCCTATTATATAAAGTGAAGCAAGTCAGAAGAAGAAAAAAATATATCACATATTTACTCAGGTATATGGAATCTAAATGGATGGTACTAATGAATCTAACTGCAGGGCAGCAATGGAGATGCAGACATAGAGAACAGACTTATGGACACAGCGGGGGAAAGAGAGGGTGGGAAGAATGGGGAGAGTAGCAAGAAAACATATACACTACCATATGTAAAACATATAGCCAGTGGGAATTTGTTGTGTGACTCAGGGAGCTCAAAACCAGTGTTCTGTGATAACCTAGAGGTGTGGGGTGGGGTGGGAGGTGGAAGGGAGATTCAAGAGGGAGGGGACATATGTATACCTATGGCTGATTCATGTTGATATATGGCAGAAACCAATACAATATTGTAAAGCAATTATACTTCAATTAAAAAAATAATAAATGTCAATAAGACTTAGAATGACAGAAAAAACCCTTTTATCAATGTATTATATCTTCAATATACAAATTCAACACACACATTGTTGATGTATAGATAACACTTGGGGGATTTTATTTAAATTAGTTTTTAAAATTTTGAATTCCAGTCATTCATGGCTGATCAATAGAAATAATATTGATTTTTGAATATCAATCTTGAGTCCTGAAATCTTGTTTACACACTTGCTAGTTTGAACACAGTTTTATAAGTTCTTTGGAATTCTTTGCATAGTCGTCTGTGAAAAAAGACAGTTTTATTTCATCTTTTCACCATCCTTTTCTTTCTTACTGTGTTTTTGTACTGGGGAGAACTTCCAGTCCAACGTTGAATGGGAGCATTGAGAAAGTATTTCCTGTCTTGTTCCCAGTTGGAGATAGTGCCTTCAATCTTTCACCATTCAGTCTGATGTTATCTGCAACTACCTTATAGGTATACTTTATCATATTAAGAAACGTCCCTTCTATTCCTAGTTTCCTTAGAGTTTTTATCATGAGTTTTGATGTTGAATCTTATCAAATACTCTGTCTTCTGAAGATGATAATGAGTTTTCTTTAATAAATAATTTTCACTCTTATGTTTGTTGTTTTCTTCCTCCTTTGGATTTACTTTGCTCTCCTTTTGTTTGTTTGTTTCTTAAGATAGGAGCTTAGATTATTGATTTGAAACCTTTCTTTTTTTCCAGTATAAAAATTTAGAGAAGTGACATCATCAAGATGGTGACATAGGCCATTCCCAACTTCAGTCTCCTTCACAAAAATGACCACCTGTCAACTATTCCTAGACCAGACATACCATTGCAAAAATCCCAGAACCCAAAGATGAGGCTGACAACACAGACCAAGGCAGATTGTCTCAGAAGAATAAGAGAAACCATCTCTCCCAGGCCGTCACACCACTGTACCAAAGGGGCTCCTCTAAGCCACAGCTTCTCCAGTGGAATAAAGAGCCCAAGGTGGACACGCAGCTTCCTTAGGGTTATAAGACACTTCCCAGGAGGCTCATTTGTTTCTCACCTGGGAACCACTGAAAGAAGGAACCTACAGAGTTTGGCCATTGGGGATCCCATACAGACTTAGAACAGAGGCAGAGCTTACCATTGTCAGAGCTTGGGTCTTTGCTGACTGTATCTCTGCTTGCAGTGGTGCCTGAGCAGAGATCCCAGCCAGCAGCTCTACTCATCTGCAGAGTCAAGTCAGTGACCCCATCTGGCCCAGAAGCTCAGATGTCAGTTATACTTGATTCAGATCCCTAGCCAGTGGGCCATATCAGCCACGGAACCCATTCTAGGTCCCTAACCAGTCAGATGAGCAAATTTGTAGTCCTCTTCCAATGCTGATCATAGCTTCCAGTCCTGCCCTGGCAGGAAACATGGTCTGACAGCCATGGAGCATATCTGAAGGCCTGTGTGTCCAGAAATTAAATCAGCAACCCTGTTAACTATTGAACATAGCCTCTGGCACCACATAACCAGGAAATCTGAACAGTGACCCTGAGTAGCCTTGGAGTCCAGCCTATGGTACCTCTCAGCTCTGGAACCTAGTCTACAACTCCATCCTGCTTCAGAGCCTAGCAAGTGATAGTGCTAGGCTCAACCTCAGAGGCTTGGGACTCTGCATAGCCTGTGGCTTCACCTGACCAAGGAGATTAGACAGCAGCCCAGCCTGACAGTGAAGCATCTCCAGCCTCATCCACTCTGGGAGTGGGCCATTGACCTGGCCATTGACTTCACCCAACAGAAGAGCATGGAATATACATATATCAAATCATTCTCCACTTTCACTTTCATCAAGAGGCTTTTTAGTTCCTCTTCACTTTCTGCCATAAGGGTGGTGTCATCTGCATGTCTGAGGTTATTGATATTTCTCCCAGCAATCTTGATTCCAGTTTGTGTCTTTTCCAGTCCAGCGTTTCTCATGATGTACTCTGCATATAAGTTAAATAAGCAGGGTGACAATATACAGCCTTGACGAACTCCTTTTCCTATTTGGAACCAGTCTGTTGTTCCATGTCCAGTTCTTACTGTTGCTTCCTAGTGCCACTGAATTGTATAGTTAAATATGGTTATAATAGTATGTTTTATATTCTGTGACTTTTACCATAGTAAAAAAAAAAAAATTTACATAAATACAAATAGAAAAAAATAGAGCCAAGTAAAGAGAATTGGGAGTACTTAGAGAATGGATTGTAACTTTGAGTGTGGCCATGGAAGGCCTCATAAGAGAATGTAACATTTGAGCAAAAACAGAGCAGATTACTGGGTGAAGATTGTTCTCATGACAGGACACATGCCAAGGTTCTGAGGGAGGTCTGGGTGTGTGTGGCCTGTGGAAGGGAAAGGGAGGTCTATGTGGCTGGAGAATGAGCAAGAGAAAGGATGAGGAAATGAGTTGGTGGCCCAGGCCCTTTAGGCCAATGTAAGGACTCCTACTCTTGGTGAAATGGGAGACGTTGCAGGATTTTGAGCAGAGAAATACCAGTCTGACTTGTGTTATGAAAGCATCATTCTTGCTCTGTTCAGAATAGACCATGTGTGAGAGTGACATAGCTGAAAAAGCACAAGACCTGTTGGAGACCATAGCTGAAATCCACACATGAGAAGACTGTGGGTAGCAGAGGGGAGGTGAAGATGTAATCAGACTCTGGATACCTTCTGCAAATAGAGACAGCAGACCTCTTGACAGAATGTTGACAAGGGTGGCATAGAGAAAGATGATAACTATCTCTTCACCCACGAGAAAATCAGTCATGACCATGTTCATTGTTGTTATTTCTTCAAATGAAAAGATGCCTGATGTATAGCTGTCACCATCGTTCAACAGAAGTAGGTCAACAGTATTCTAAGAGATGGAAGTTTAAGCTAGAATTTCAATTCATTTTTTAATCAAATATTTTCAAAATTATTCTTAACCAGAACACTCCTATTCCTAAGAGATTCTTAGTAATCAGTAGGTTGACTGATGGTAGCTGAAGTCGGAGCACAAGGTGGTAGAGTATTTTAATAGGTATTTTTATTACAAACACACATACAATCAAATAGCCTACCTTACATAGAACTCCTCCCTTGAGGCCTGAGTCACTGTCCTTCTTCCCTGTATGCACATCAAATACACCTGGGCACGTGTAGCACTTTTCACATACTCATTAGATATGTGATATTACCACCTTGCCCATCAGCAAGTCTTGTTCTTGGAGCCACTGAATTTAAAATCATTTTTGCATGTACCTAATCCTGTTTAGTTCTAGTGGTTTTTATTAAGTTTTGGAAGAGAGGCACACTGACTAGGAGTTTACATCTAAGAGGGGATGTTTAATTATTTTGCCCCCTTTTCAATCCTTGTCCCTCTACAAATGTACCAAGAAGTTTCAAGAAGTTGTTCTAGGAGCTGGAAATGATCTTTTGACTTTCCCATAGTTTATTCCTACTTAATATCATCCTGTGTCAGTTCTGTAATTGTCTTCATAAAACGACATAATGCCTATTTGACAAAAGGTAGAAAATGTGACTTCACAGGTTTCCCTCTCCTCCAGTGGTAAAATAGACTTTCCTTCCCTTATCACACTGTGATGTGGTCCTTCTGGTGACCCCAGCACACATTTGTGCATTTTGAAGCTGGGAACAGAACCAGGGAACCCAGGTTGAACCAAAACATTTGACCTCATTAGCACTGATAGCTTAGGACTTGGAGAAGGCAATGGCACCCCACTCCAGTACTCTTGCCTGGAAAATCCCATGGACAGAGGAGCCTGGTAGGCTGCAGTCAATGGGGTTGCGAAGAGTCGGACACGACTGAGCGACTTCACTTTCTCTTTTCACTTTCATGCATTGGAGAAGGAAATGGCAATCCACTCCAGTGTTCTTGCCTGGAGAATCCCAGGGATGGGCGAGCCTGGTGGGCTGCTGTCTATGGGGTCACACAGAGTCAGACACGACTGAAGTGACTTAGCAGCAGCAGCAGCTCAGGACTTCCTCATAACTGATGGGGCAATTTTTTTTTTTTTTTCCAGATAACGGAACAAATGCCACATAATTCACACATACTAGTATTTATTAAACACCTTTATCTTTCATAGATCAATTTTTTGAGTAATTCCTTAGGAAGTGAAAAACTCCAAATGAATGGCAAACTTTGCTTTTACAACCAGCCAGCTGACCAGAAGTCTTTCTTTAAACTATTGTTCAACTATTGTAACCAGTAAAACAAGACCAATTTGAAACCTATTTGACCAATTTAAAACCAAAAGGCAGCTATCTCACACTGAGAAATCTGGCATCTTTTAAGTGATTAGCTCTTTGGGAAAGTATGTATGTTCTGTAAATTCACATTTTTCACATAAAAGAATTCTGATATCTCGTAAGAGCATTGGAAATCCTGTATCTGAGAGGACTTGCCTTCTACACATAATGTTTTTTTCCTTTGTTTTTAATAGAATGCCTATGGACTTAAATAGGCTTCCCAGATAGCTCAGTTGGTAAAAATCCACATAAATAGAGGGATGTAAAACAGCTGTATGCAGAAATACCCAAAGCCACCTCAAATAAAGAGGTGTCAACCATGAAATTATATTGATTAGAAGTGAAAACACCTTATTAGGTATAAGGTCATTTGGGGGGCTCACTGACTGTAAATGTATGTTCCCAGCTTCTTCAATTAAATAACAAGGGGAAATGGAAAAATACAAAAATTATCATTGCTGGGATGAGAAAGATGTGGTGTAATAATGGGGGGGGGAACCTTGATTAAATGCAGTATTACTATGCATCAATAGCATCATTAGCTGTTAGGCTTCAGGATTTTTAATAAGGAATCAAAGACCAAAATGAGAATGATTTAGAATCTATTATTCAGGAGGCAAGAAATTGGAATGATAATCATACCAAATGAGCCAAAAATAAGGGATTAAGAAAAGGTATTTAAAAGTGAGTAAGAATAAAATATACAAATTTAAGCCAAAGCAAGCTAATACCTCATTACAATGACTTGACATTTAAAGCAAGCACACAATTCCAAATCCAGCTCTATGAAAATCACTTATTAATAAAATCTGCTAGACACTCTCTGTGGTTGCTAGTACATTAGAAGTGATTTAACTATTTTGATATCTAAATTTAACAGTTTTCCCATAAACAGGAACTTGGCAGAGAGACACAGTATAGGCAAGACCTTTTTCTACTAAAAATCCTAAGTGATGACGTCTATGTATCGACCCACCTACCTGTTTACCTATTTCTCTCTCCATTCAAATAGCTTGCATCTCTGTAATATGTCCACATGCCAAAAGAAATGCTCCAAACTCTAAAAATCTCCTAATATCTTTGAGAACAGATGCATTAACAGAAACCCTCCATGGATCTGTGATGTGTGGGGCTTTAATGTTTTGTTCCTGTGCAACACACAAGAAGTAAATCAAACATTTCAAGTACTGGACATTAATAATACCCCCATCCTCAAAGGAGGACCCACTCCTAATGGAAAGATTATTCTCCAAACCTCATCAGCAGTGCCAGCCTCAAGGTGACTCACTCTCCCACCTGAACTTGCAGCAATTTCTTCCTCCACTGCTCTTGCCAGACATTAGCTGTTGCCATCCTCCACAAAGGGATGTTAATAGTCTTGAAGGCAATATGCTGTTTTTGTTCTTGCTTCCTTGTCCCCTCCCTTGTTGTTCATTAACTTATATCTGCCCTCTAGGAATATAACTACGTAATCATCTAAGGTGAGGTAGAGAGCTCTTGCAACTTCACAGATAAAGAGTAGAGGGAAAAGGTTTTTTAAAGTAAATTATTAAAACCAAGATAACTCATTATTCATGAACCAGAGATCAGCTACTCCAAATGTCCTTAAAGTTGGTGATCGTCAATGCCGTATAATACATTTGAACTCATTCTGGATTCAGCGTGCAGTTATAAACACCACTTTCTCACCTCTTAAAATGTTCCGTCTATTGACAGAAAACACGCACAAGGTTAGCAGAGATGACAAAACATGTTGAGATAACACACAAACAGCTTGCCCTCCGGGTCGTTTAACATGGTGCCCTTTAGTGCTTGAAAGAGAGAGAGCATTTCTTTGTTTCTTGCAGGGAAGTTTGGCTAAATTCAAGTGTATCATATATTCAAGCAAATACATACTTTGTCTTGGTGCGTCGGTGCCTTTCTGCTTCTGTGTCAGACTCTGTGTGACACTATGGACTGTAGCCCACCAGGCTCCTCAGTCCTTGGGATTCTCCAGGAAAGAATTCTGGAGTAGGTTGCCATGCCCTCCTCCAGGGGATCTTCCTGACCCTGGGATTGAACCTGTGTCTTCTACATCTACCTGAAGGGACAGGCAGGTTCTTTACCACTAGCATCTGCACTTCTCTTGGAGTGGAGACATCCTATGCTTCAAGACTGATAGATTCTTAAGTGAATTTCAGGATTACAGAAGGGGTTAAGACTAAATTTTCTGAATGTACAAAATAAGGAAAATGAAGATCTCTTGGGAGAGCAGCATGCTATGGTATGGCAAACCCTAACCCTCCCATCCATTCGTCTGTAAATTCCTGCTACGTGGGGTTGAGTCTTGCTTGAAAAATGCCATGTAGGAATTTTCACTTCCTCTGTCAACCAGTAAAGAACTTTTGGACAAGCTGAACAGAAAACTCCTTTTCCAACTCCTGTGTTATGTTAGATATTGGATTCAGTGTTCCTTTTTGATAATGCCTTCTTTGACCCCTAGCCATGACACACTCCATTCCAATTTATAGTCTCCTTTATATACGGAGAAGAAAATGCAGTGAGTTGTTCGATGCCTATTGTCTGGGCTGTAATGATGATGATTCAGCTAAGGTTTGCCGAGGGTATTGACATTCTTAGAGGAAGGGCACAGAAGTGCACTGCACAGGCCTCTGGGAAATCTCAAAATCTTTTCTTCATGCAAAGATACTCTCAGATACTTCAGAACTGTGGTAATATTATACTTTGGAAGCTGAGGAAAGTGCTTTTATTTCCCTACAGGTGGGACAACATCTTGACGACTATAACAGCTTTTTCAGAGTTTCTAAAGATCAAGTTCACCAAAAAAAAAAAAAAAAAAAACTCTTTATCCTAAAATTTTCCTATTGAAAGAAACTAATCATGCTGCCCTGCTCCTTATAAACCTCCACTTAAGATTTCTACTATAGTCACATTTCTCTAATAAGCACAGATTTCCTTTTAAACTCACAAAAATAAGATGTAGACCATATTTATGACTGGGCAGAAGAACTGGAGTTTATTTTTTGGTAACATATTACAGAATGCAGAATTGAGGGCAACAGAGAATGAGATGGTTGGATGGCATTTCTGACTCAAGTTTGGGCAAACTCCCAGAGATAGTGAAAGACAGGGAAGAGTGGTGTGCTGCAGTTCATGGGATCACAAAGAATTGGACATGACTTAGCAACTGAACAATGATATTGCAGAATATTTCTCTTTATATGAGGATAAATTTTATAGCAGAAGTAGTCTAACTTTTTGCTACTTTGAGCTTGGTTGTGTGTCCAGTGACTGCTGAAAGCATTGGTAGTTGACCAGGTCAATTTGGATTCAAGCATCTGGGTAGGAGGCTGGCTTTCAGAACTAGAGCAAAAGGCCAGATCAGAAAGATTCAAACTACACTTAAAAACCTTGAGTTTTTGTGGAGATGACATTGACAACAAGTGTATTCTCACCTAGAAATTATATTCCCAAGGATATTTTCTAAATATTCTCTTCTTTTTTTGTTTTTCATCAAACCTGTTCCAGTACTGCCATGCCTGAAAAACAATATATGTACTTTGCAAACACTTCTTAAATTATGTATGTCCCCTAGATAGTCTCCATACCTCTAAAAGTATTTCTCTTTTGAGTATAGTCTAGGAATTGTTTTTCTTCACCGTTTGAGAGATTTAAGAAAATCTATAATCACTTTTAGTCATTATTTAACCTTATACTGTGGTATTGTTACCTAGAGTTAAGCCTCCCACTATGCTTTCTCCTTGAAGTCATGTGCCTTGTCTCTGTATTGTAGCAACTTTTTCTTACTTTGGCCAAGTCCACAAGCACCTATAAAGGGACTTTACCTTCTTATAGCAGCACCTGGAAGATTTCCTTTTTCTCTACCTCCTACTCCACCCCTCTTACCTCCCCTCTCTCTGCTACAAAGAATTCTCTTCAATCTCATAACTTCACCTGCCCATCTTAGAAAATAAAAATATACAGTCTATCTGGACCCTTGGAAAGTGACGAAAGTCTCTATTCTAGAGATTTTTCCAAAATGAGTTTTCTCATTTCCTTTGAATCCTGGCTTTACATTTCTTGTCCCATCTAACACAAAGGAGATTTACTTTCGATTCTTCTCAGTAACAGGTCACCAGGTATGCCATATCCAGTTTCAGAACTGAGCCCTCATGGGAGAATTTAGTTTGAAAGACCAGTTGTGAGAACCTGCTGAGTACCTCTGCCACATGTCTAGGCAGACAAGACCATGTATGCATGCAGCAACCCTAAGGATATGTGTTCTGATGCACATATGAAAGAAAAGTGTGGACTGAGTGGTGGGTGTCTGTGTTTTTCTAAACTTCTGTGTGGGAGGTGTGTCTGACTCTAGTTAATTCTACCCCTGTCTGTCTTCTGCTGTGATAATGGATATAGAAGTCCAGGTTCTCATCCATCTGCTGGTACTTGAAATGTGACAGTGCTTAACAGTTATGTGCCAAAAATTACGTAAATCCTACTTATCCACTGGCAGAAAAGAGAAACGTAATATTATTTCATACACTGATTACTAGCTAAGGAAATTTTGGATGATATAGGCGATACAGTTCCATAGGATTATATTGTATAGTCATTGTCTCCCCAAGGTCAAGCATATTGTAATCACTCAAAAAAATTTGAATGAAAGAAAAAGATGCATATACACCAGGTTTGACTTTCAACTACTTTTACTTTTCACTCAGCTACTTTCACTTTCTTGCAACAGCTCTCAAAATTCTGATTAAACTTCCTCTCAAAATGTTTAGTTTGCATGTATTGAATTGATAATAGATAAACATAGTTTCTGATTTCATTATTAGCCTTCATATCTTCTCCACTCCAGTATTCTTGGGCTTCCCTTGTGGCTCAGCTGGTAAAGAATCTGCCTGCAATGTGGGAGACCTGAATTTGATCCCTGGGTTGGGAAGATCCCCTGGAGAAGGGAAAGGCTACCCATTCAAGTATTCTAGCCTGGAGAATTCCATGGACTGTATAGTCCATGGGGGTAGCAAAGAGTTATACATGACTGAGCAACTTCTCTTTCGCTTCCATTCTTTTGTGAAATATCATAGCATAATATGCTTTAATATGTTGTGACATATGTTACATGTATCCTGTAAGCCAGCAAGTCTGCTTGTAATTTAACCTAAGAAAATAAATAGAATTCCAGAAATAGAAACAAGTCAGTGTGTTAACAAGAAAAGAGGGGAGAAAAGGAAACAATTCATATATTCAAACATGGAATTAATTAAATATACTGCAGAACATCTACACTTGAGTACTATCCAGCCATTGAAACTGGTGTTATAAAAGAATGTTTAAGCACACAGAAACTATTTTTAATAAGTGAAAACATCAGGTCACACAGCTATACACAGAATAATATCCTGTCTCCCTGTTCTGTCTTCAACCTGTCATCAGTGATTTTACCAAATGATAGGAAGGTTACCAATGACCTCTGTGTTGTGAACTGTCCAGTGCCCAGTTCTCAATCCTCTTCTTACTTGACCTGTTGGCATCATTTGACCTAGATGACTGCACCCTCCTCCTTGGAATGGACTCAGAACTTGACTTACAGAGAACCATGTGTTCTTCATTCTCTTTCTTCAAAGATGTCTCTTCCTCAGCTTCCTTTGTTCCTTTTGTATGTCATATCTTAAAATATGAGTTCCCAGTCCTCAGTCTTTGGTTCTATTTCATCTTTACTTGCCCCTAGGTGATTCCATTCAGTCTTATGGTTTTAAACGCCATCTGTAAAAGCTGATGTTAGCCAAATTTCAGTGCTAGCCTGGACGTCTAGTCTGAACTCCAGACTCAGCACTTGGCTGTCTATCTGATGTTACCAGTTAAATATTTAAAAAGCAGTTTTGATTAAACTTAAAAAATGAACTCCTGATGTTTTACCCTCAAATCTATTGCTCCCACAATCTTTACCATATCAAACAATGGCAACTCTATTCTTCAAATAAAGTGGTGATAATAATAACGGAGTGAAGTGGATTAGGGCCCTCAGGGATGGGAGAGGGAGGGTGGAAGAGAAAAGATTTACATATTTAGTTCTCCCAGTTTTTTTCTAAATCTGTTTGAATATGCCAACATCGGTTGGATCATGGAAAAAGCAAGAAAGTTCCAGAAAAACATCTATTTCTGCTTTATTGACTATGCCAAAGCCTTTGATTGTGTGGATCACAATAAACTGTGGAAAATTCTGAAAGAGATGGGAATACCAGACCACCTGACCTGCCTCTTGAGAAATCTGTATGCAGGTCGGGAAGCAACAGTTAGAACTGGATACAGAACAACAGACTGATTCTAAATCGGAAAAGGAGTACGTCAAGGCTGTATCTTGTCACCCTGCTTATTTAACTTATATGCAGAGTACATCATGAGAAACACTGGGCTGGAAGAAGCACAAGCTGGAATCAAGATTGCTGGGAGAAATATCAATAACCTCAGATATGCAGATGACATCACCCTTATGGCAGAAAGTGAAGAGGAACTAAAAAGCCTCTTGATGAAAGTGAAGGAGGAGAGTGAAAAAGTTGGCTTAAAATTCAACATTCAGAAAACTAAGATCATGGCATCTGGTCCCATCACTTCATGGCAAATAGATGGGGAAACAGTGACTGACTTTTTCCACTGACTTTTTTCTACTTTTTCCAGTGATTTTTCTGGGCTCCAAAATCACTGCAGATGGTGACTGCAGCCATGAAATTAAAAGACTCTTACTCCTTGGAAGGAAAGTTATGACCAACCTAAACAGCATATTAAAAAGCAGAGGCATTACTTTGTCAACAAATGTCCATCTAGTCAAGGCTATGGTTTTTCCAGTAGTCATGTATGGATATGAGAGTTGGACTATAAAGAAAGCTGAGCACAGAAGAATTGATGCTTTTGAACTGTGGTGTTGGAGAAGACTCTTGAGAGTCCCTTGGACTGCAAGGAGATCCAACCAGTCCATCCTAAAGGAGATCAGTCCTGGGTGTTCATTCAAAGGACTGATGCTGAAGCTGAAACTCCAATACTTTGGCCACCTCATGCAAAGAGTTGACTCATTGGAAAAGACTCTGATGCTGGGAGGGATTGGGGCAGGAGAAGAAGGGGGACGACAGAGGATGAGATGGCTGGATGGCATCACTGACTCGATGGACGTGAGTTTGAGTGAACTCCGGGAGTTGGTGATGGACAGGGAGGCCTGGCGTGCTGTGATTCATGGGGTCCCAAAGAGTCGGACATGACTGAGCAACTGAACTGATTCATAAGGTTAAGTTTAGGCTTCAGTAGCACCAACTTCTGCAATCTCCCTCTCTCTTTTTAGTCGCTAGTCATGTCCAACTCTTACGATCCCATGAACTGTAGCCTGCCAGGCTCCTCTGTCGATGGGATTCTCCAGGCAAGAATATTGGAGTGGCTTTCCATTTCCTTCTCCAGTAGATCTTCCCGACCCAGGGATCAAACACGGGTCTCCTGCACTGCAGGCAGATCCTTTACCGACTGAGCTACAAGTCTGCAATATTAACTGTCAATATTTATCAACAAAAGTAATTCCTGAATTTACATATAAGTGATTTAGATTAATTAGAAAATCCCAGTCTCAAAATATTAGGTTTATTTAGAGTAAAAATTCTACCCTATGGTAAAAAGTTAGAAACATTCCTTTTTATTTAGGAACAAGATGAGCATGTCTATGATTGTCTCATCTAATTCAAAATACTGGAACTCCTGAACAACATAATAAGACAAAAAAAAAAAAGGAGCAAAATTATAAGAATTGGAGTGAAATAAAACTATTTTTCAAAGATTTCTCCTACATTCAAAACCCCAAATTTTCTATAAATTGTCTGAATTAATAAGAGACTATTTTACTACATGAAAGATCAATGTATCAAAAAAGCCATTTGCATTTTTAGCTGCCAGAATAAGGATAGAAAATATAATTTTACTAAACAGACAGACTAAATATCCTAATGATATTAATTATTTTCAATTCTATCTAAATATTCATTGCAGTTTTAGTCATAATCTCAACAGAAATTTTAAAATTTATATGGAAGAATCACCAAGAAAAACATTATTATTGAAAAGAATGCATATAATGCATTAAAGACTTACATATAAAGGCAAAACTTAAATTTTTGAAAAAATATAGAATATTATTTTTATGCTTTTGAGAAAGGAAAAGATTTATTGAATAAGCCAGAAAAGGAAGAAACAATAAAATTAACTATAATAAAATTAAGAACTTCTGGTTCTGAAAAGTGGTAGTAAAGAAAGCTTTAAATGTACAACCAAGGAGGAGATATTTACAACATAACCACCAAAATACTCATGTCCAGAACATAAAAACAACTTACACAATTTAATAAAAAATAATATTCCCCAAATAACACATATGAAAAAATATTTCACATAGGAAGATACAAGAATAAAAAGATGCTCAAACTCATTAGCAATCACACCTGAAAACTTAAAAAAAAAAAAAAAAAAGTACACACAAATGAGCTACCATCCCACACCGGACTCAAAAAACTGTATAACATAGTTAAGAATTGGTGGGGATGAGAAGCAATAGAAACTCTTAAATGCTACTCTTGGGAGAATAAATTGATGCAAAATTATGGAATTATGTAATAAAGTTTAAAATACACATATTCTGTCACCCAGTATTATCAATCCTAGGTAGTACATCTTAGAGAAACTTTTGTACATGTGTACCAGGAGACATGAATAAAAACAATCATAATTACTTAATTTTCAACAGCAATAAACTATAAGTGAAATGTGTCCATCAAAGGAGGATAAATAAATAGTTATGAAATATTCACGTGATAAAACACTCTATCACAATAAAAGTAAATAGTTTTGTGCACCAAAATGGATGAATCTCAGAACACTGAGTGATTGTAAAACAAGTCCCATTAATATGATACCACTCATAACAAGTTCAAAAACTGGCAATATTAAATATATATATATATATGTTGGTTAGGGTTAAAATCAACTCTATGAAGAAAAGCAAGAGAATGAAACAATTCAGAGTAGTGTTTGTTGAATATTGGAGCGTGTTGCCAGGGATGGTACACAGAGAAACTTCACTGTAAGGAAGATGGTCTCTTTAAAATGTTACAGCTTCCGGGTGTTCATTTGTATTTCTTTATGAGTTACCCAAGCATTACATATATACTTTTATGTTCTGTGTATTTTACGTATGTTATAACAGAACCATTTGGCCAAAGTTGACTACCTTTTGTTAAAATAATCAAGTCCTAATATGTCCTGTTGATTATATTCTCAGGCAGGAGGAAGCTAGGATGTAGTTAGGATGGCCCACTTACTCGTATCCTCATTCCCAACTTCTTATCTTCTCAACATGTTAGGTGAGAATCTCAGGCCAGGTACCTGCCACTTGCCCCCCTCCACCCTTCTCTGCTCTCTTCCCTGCCACGGGAGGGTCACCTATAAAGGCCAAGTGAATGGCCTCTATTTGCTTTGGCTTCTGCTTTGCTTGGGTCAGTTGAGAGCTCTAAAAGGTGATTGGGTGGAGGGACAACAGTGAGATCAAGGTATCCATCACCTTCATTCTTCCCCACCAAAATTGTGTCTGGTTGCCTGATACTTATGTATGTGAAAGTCGTTCAGTCGTGTCCAACTCTTTGTGATCCCATAGACTGTAGCCTACCAAGATCCTCTGTCCATGGAATTCAGGCAAGAATACTGGAGTGGGTAGCTATTCCCTTCTCCAGGGGATCTTCCCAACCCAGGGACTGAACCCAGGTCTCCTGCATTGCAGGTGAATTCTTTACCATCTGAGCCACCAGGGAAGTCCCTAGCTGCCTGATGCTCAGAACTAAATGTCACTGCTTCTTTCAAGGATGTCAGCCTTACATGACTTCTCCTTCTAGGTCCTGAGAAGTTTCTCATCCCTTCAGATCTAGAGGGCCTGATAGTCAACCTCATATTAAACAGTTGGGTAACTGCCAAATACGTGGCTCCCTGAAACCTGAACCTCAATGAGAAGCCCCTTTGTAATTAAACCCTCTTGAAGTATTCTGAGTGTAGCATCTAATTCTTTTTAGGACCTTGCCTGGTATAAATTAAGAGGTATGGGAAAAAAATTAAAGGAAATGGCATATAACAATTTTTTTTAAGTATTTGGAGGAGCATTGAATAGTTTTTGTTTAGACTCTGACAACTATATTAACTTTTTTTTAATGAGGAGAAAAAAGTGATAGAGGTCTTAATTAAGAGCTATTTGTTCACTTATTCACCAGGGACATGGGATGTTAAACAGTGTTAGAGGAAGGCGATTCTGGTAGCTTTATGTAGGGTAAACTGTGGAGCAAGGTTCTAGAAGGAAGTCCATGACTTAGCAGGCCAGTAGGAGCTGGCTTGGTGAGATGGTCTGAGAATACACATCTGAGGGGCTATCCAGGCAGGTCCCTTTATGCTCCTAGTCCCATTTGACAACTGTACACCCTGATCTCATCTGGCGTGCCTCGTCTGTGAAGTGAATTCTGTCTGCGTGTCAAGCAAAGGGATAACATGACATGAAAAAAAAACAGAAAGTGAGTTACACAGCTCTTTTTTACTGCCAATAATATTTTAGTTTGTATCCTTATCATCGCTAATTGTTATCACCCTGTTCCGGGCCTTTAGCAGCATTTCATATTCCACTTTAGGTGTACTTTGAACCTTTATTGTACCAACACAAATACTCATTAGTGTTTTGCTCTGCATCCTTATAAATCGAGTCTTTTAATACTGTTACTTTGCCCACAGTGGACTCTGAAATGTCTCTCTGTTTAGCACCATCTGCAGATTTAATTAATGTGCTGTTTTTCTCATCTTCTGGATGATGAATAAAGATGTTGAATAAAATAGAGCTTAATACCATAATGCCTGGCACCCTGTAGCCACTTCCCTCTAAATGAACTCAAGCGCAGTTTGCTTTTATATCTGCTCATGGCCTCTTACGATATTCTCAGTCCATCTAGAAAGTGTTCTTGCATCATATTTGGGTTTGCAAATCTAAACTGGAAGTCTCCCTCAGAAGCAATAACTCATCTGTGGATTGCATTACCTGCACATCTTCAACCTAACCAGTCCATGTGCAAGTCAGTTTAATGTAGATTTCTATTATGAGAAAAACCTACCCTTTTCTAACACTTTAGAAATTCTCTAAATGTTCTCACAGTTCCTTTATAATTTGGCCTTTTCAACGACCAGTGACCTTATAAAGCAGGTAGATTTCTATATTTCTCATGAGGAGCTCAAGACTCTGAAATTAATTTACAGAAAGCTAATGAAAGTTCCAGCTTTAGGATTCTGGTTGATGCCTGATTTGGTGTGCTAACTGGTTGAAATACACTGCCTCAAGTTAGAAATTTGCGGGAAGAACTTCTGCTACCATATCTTCAACTCAGTGTTTGGGGGAGAAAGTTAGATCTTATAAAGGCCCAGTAACATAAGTTTTAATTTTTCTCAACACTCTTGTGGTGCTTTTTACTGATTTCTAAGCTACATATTAAGGCCAAATAAATGCAAAAAGGTAGATCTTGTAAATATTCTTTTGTAGGCAGTGAATACTTGTAGATATGCCCGCAGATAAGCTCATCTTTCTGTTAGCTTAAGAGAATGTAATGCAGAGTCAGCTGGGCTAAGTTATTAATGCCAGTTTATTACTTATGAGTGGGTTGTTCCAGCTGATTTTCTGCTTCATAGGAGAGGTTTACCAGCCTCCCTTAGGCTAGGTTCTCTCCCTTCTACTGCTCAATCATCAACCCCCTGAATTCATCCTAAGGCCATGCAGACCTCTGGCCTCTATTAGCCGGCACTCAAGTTTCCTCTACAGGAGAAATGCCAGGGGCTGACAGCACATTCTTCACTTAACCTTGCCTCTGGGCTGATTGGCAGTGGGGGGTTTCTCCATTTAGCTTTGCTGCTGTTTTCCAACTCACCACAGGGCTCCTTTGTGCATGAGACTGTCAGGAGCTCCTGGGTATGGATATGTGAGAGACCTTTCTGGGCCCAGCCCAAAAATTATGATAAAGAGCTGGATGTAGGATGAGGGCCTTAAACAGCAAAGCCGAGTATTTCTTCAGTTTCTGTCTCTGGCTAGTTCTTAGCACACTGTTACGATCAATAGTAAGACCCTTGGGCAAGTTGTGTATCTTCAGTTTTTCTCACCTATAAGGAAAGTAACAAAAGTAGAGACTTTAGTTGACACAATATGTAATGTACTAGAGAAGTAAAATGCATAAACACATATTCTTACACGGGAGCTTTCCTTTCTACATCGTAAGCCACTGAAACTCTGCACTATAACTGTCCATCAAATTGTTATAAAGACACATACCTTCTTAACAAATCAGTGTAGCACAACAGATAAGCAAACAATTATTTTTGGTGTAGTTTTTATATATCTTTGAATAATCAGAAAGTAAAGCATTTTTTTAAGCTTTATGTTAATAAACTTTTAAATGAAAGTCATTATTAACCAAGATAAAAATCGAAAGAAAATGTCTCATGTCTCAAGGCAGTGGTTTAAAGTACAAGGTAGGGTTTGATGTATGAATTGTACCACTCACCACTCCTCTGTAGTCCTGGTCTTCATCACAGGGTGTACACAGGAAAACTGAATCAAATGTGGATCAGACTTCAGCTAGACTGAGTATAAAGTTTGACTGATAGTAAAACTTTATTGGACAATGTGTCAGAGACTTGAGGCCAAAATGAGACCTCTGTCTCCTTCAAGGATGACCTGGTCCACTCAACTTGATAGTGGCTTATCACCCAGATATCAGAAGAAATAGGTGAGCCACTGTACCTGAGGGACGGGTGAGGTAAGAACAGGTCGGGGCAAGGGGATTCAGTGAAGGAAAAAGGGAAAAAAAATTGGGGAATTTTCTCTAGTAAGAATATTTAATGGGGAACCCATCCTTTATTTAAAAGTCTCTAAGATATTCAGTCCCATGAGTTATAAAGGAAGTGTGAATAGTAATAGATTTATTTAGCATCAATTTCATACCAGGCACTTTACATATATTGTCTTATTCTCTTCCTATCCAAATCATATGACAGATACTGTCACAAACATCTTACTGATGAATCTGATACCAAGGCAGTTACTGAGGTCACACAGAAAAAAGTAGAGACAGGATTGAGGTCCAGAATTGTGGCTGATCTCAAAGCTGTCAGAGCAGATTGCTTATGTCCAGTTGGTGAAAACAAAGACAGACACTGTCACATGCTTATAACGTATAATCAGCCAAACTGTGGAACTGGGAAAAGAGTCTGGCTGAAAATTCCATTCATCTTCCAACAAGTATTTCTCTGATGAATCCTGCCATTTCATGGCATCTCTCCATGCTTATTTGAAATTATAATTTTTTTAAGCCAGAGCTCACCATGTTTGTCAGGTATTATCTAATGATACTGAGTACCACCCACTCCCTTCTAAGCTCTCTCAGGAAGGAGCTAAAATCCAGGAAATTATATTCCACCAACTCAGTATAACTGAGGGCAGGTGTGAGTGAAGGCTGAGCATACACAGCTTCCAGGCTTCCTCCAAAACACAAACCAAAGCAACACTGTAGACAGTCAAGATCATCTCTTTCCTTGGGATTCCTGCCCTTCTAGATATTCTGAAAGCCTGCAGAGTCCTCACTTTCCTTCCTTCCTTTTGGCTCTTTGAATGCTCATGTAAACCTCTAATTTTTTGCTAGATTTGTTCCTGCTTTTTAAATCTACCTTGAAAGTGAAAGTCGCTCAGTTGTGTCCGACTCTTTGTGACCCCATAGACTATACAGTCCATGGAGTTCTCCAGGCCAGAATGCTGGAGCGGGTAGCCTTTCCCTTCTCCAGGGGATCTTCCCAACCCAGGGTTCAAACCCAGGTCTCCCGCATTGCAGGCGGATTCTTTACCAGCTGAGCCACAAGGGAAGCCCAAGAATACTGGACTGGGTAGCCTAACCCTTCTCCAGTGGATCTTTCTGGGGTTGGCAAATGAGAGCCCATGGGACAATTCTGAAGATTCTGTTTTTGTGAATGAGATTTAGAAGGACCCAGCCACACCGACTGATTACACGTGTTGTCTGTGGCTGTTTTACCTCTGCAATATCAGAGTTGAGTAATTGCAACAAGAGACAAAGGACCCACACGGTGGACAGGATAATAGCCTCCAGAGATACCATTGTCCTAATTCTAGGAATTTGTGAATGTTAATTTACATGGTGAAAGAGATTTTGCAGATGTGATTAAGGATTTGAGATGGAAAAATCATCCTGGGTTATCTGGGTGAGCCCAGTATCAGGGTCGGAAAAGGAGAGGGATATAAAGATGTTGTGCTACTGGCTGTGAAGAGGGAAGAAGGGGCTGTAACCTAAGGAATGCAGGTGGTCTTGTAGCTGGAAATCATGAGGGAATGGATTCTCCTCTGAAGCCTCCAAGAGGTGCACAGCCCTGCCAACACTGGGATTCTGGGACTTGTGACCTCCAAAACTGAAAAACAAATTTGTGTAGTTTTCAGCCACTAAGTTTGTGGTAATTTATTATAGGAGCACTAGGAAACTAGTGGCTGTAAAGCCTGAAATATTTACTATCTGGTCCTTACAGAATAAGGTTGCTGACTCCATTTCTGTCAAATGCAAATGACTCTGATTAGTGATAGAATCTTATTATCTGGGTCAGAGAACAAACAAGGTTCTCATTGGGCAAAGACTATCCTGTCTTTCATTTAAAGACCTGACTATTATCATTAGTAGCAATTACCCAAATCTCACTGGAAAAGTGCTTTTAAAAAACCTTTTATTCATACATATCTTCTATTTAATTTTATATGAACCTTTAAAAAATTTGTCTATTCCATTGATTTGTAGGGAATATTTGTTTATATTCTGAATAGTAATTGTCTGTTATACATGTTGCAAATAACTTACATTTTCTCATCTTTATATGTTTAACAGTATATTTTTATATAGATGAGTTTATACTTATTATGGGAAAATATATCAGTCTTATGTTTTAGGAAACTATTTCACTTCCTAAGGTCATAATATTTTCCTATAATTACTTCTAGTATAAATGTTTCTTTTTCATGTTTAGATCTTTAAAATAATGAAAAACATCTTTTATTGAAATAACACTTTTCTCCAAGGGAGAAAAAACATTAACTAAAAGTCATTAAATTTTGGTTACTGCAGTATTGATATGAAATGCCAGTTATGTCAGTCTCACTGGGAAATCATTCTAAAGAAAGTATCTTTTTTTTTCCATCGATTCTTCAACATTTATATATATATATATATATTTTTTTTTTTTTTTTTTTTTTAACATTCCTATTCTTAGTCCCTCTTACATCTGTGCAGTTACCACATTCTCATCACAGGTGTTCTCCAGCTCCACCATTTTTCTTCCATTCTAATGCGTTCAGATCATCTTCCTTGCTTATGACCTTGGTCAGTCCCTTCCTACCACTTGCTTTCATTTTCTTCTATCATAAAAGTCAGATATTTCATTAACCATGCAGTATGACTTTCAGTTATTTCCCACCCCTTTGTCTCTTTCTTGCACATTTTGTTATCCATCATGTTTCTTTCTGTTTTACTTTCTACTGATTCTTGCTCATTCTTCCAAATGCTTCACAATTTCCCCAAAGCCCATAGTATACAATTTAGAATAGCATACACCTGCCCTTTTCTGATCATTCCTTTCCTGCAAACACTCTCTATTGGCTACTGAAAAGGAAGTGCTTGGGTGACATATCTTTGAATTATACAGGACAGCTTGGCAGCTACCAAAAATTTTCTCCTTAGAGATTGATTGTCTCAGACAATTCTAAAAACACATCTGTCCCCAGTGATTTAATTTGCTTGATAGTAAATCCATTGTAATCTACTCGGATAACAACTTGCTATTTATATCAAACTAGTATCCAATTCTGAGATGTTAAATATAGGATTCTCCACATTTCCTGACACTCATTTCTAATAAACCATGGCATACGTGAGAATGAACATTTAACTTTATAGAGCCTCAGCTGCAAGGCAAAAGGGTTTAGAGCACCAGGTCATAAGAAAGCCACAAGAAAGGCCTCTATTTCTAAACTAAATAGAGCATTAAAAAATTTTTCAAAGCTAGGAAAGACCTTACAGATCACACATTGCAATCCTTTTTATTTTAGAAACGAGGAAGCTGACACAATTTGAGAACTCCGATAACTCATTCAAAGTCCCATAGCCAGCCAGGGGGAGAAGCTAGTTAAAATCTCAGGTTTCTCACTTTAGCAAACAGATCAGAGCTCATTCTGCCCTGCCATACCCTGAAACAGCACCAGAGCACCCACTATGGACACCAGGGTTTTCATCCATTTTCTCAAAACAAATGTATTACTTTTAGAAGCTCAGAAAAATAGTCTGTACTCTATCCACTATCTAGCCAGCCCTGAATGATGACGAGCACTCTTGTGTGTGAAAGCGCGTCAGTGGAGGGGTGGACAGAATGACCACGGCAAAGAACCTGAGGACTGAACTGTAGAATATGGGGAGGAAAATGTCTCTGTTTATCAAAAGAAAAGTCATTCCAGCAAATTTTCTAAATCCAATGTTAATGGATAAATAGCCTAAGTTGGGGGTGTTACAAAGGCTAAATAGCCCATGGTCTTCTTGTTGATTTTTCTATTCATCTCAACAGTCTTTGCAGAGAGACATGTTTCACTCTGAACAGGTGTCAATGACATTAATTAAGAAAAGCTAGTGGAAGAAGAAAACTACATTGGTATGTTGTCTCTGGTTCTGTAATATCTTAAGCATTTTATCTGATGAGTTCCTTTATCTTCTAACTTAGATCAAAGTTTATAGTCAAAGAACAGATGGGGATTGCCAACATAAGGAAACATAATTACATTATGGAGACAATAGGTAAAAACCCATGACTGTTGTTACGCTGAACATTTGACTAAACTTTGACCACATATAGCAAGACTACCATTCAGATGTCTCTGTATACTACTATTTCACTTATTATGAACAACCACTGAATGTGGCCTCACACGTGTGACAGTAAGGAGAGAAATCAGTGTTATAATAATTTCCATAACAAAATGTCATCTGAGTAATTTTATAACTATAGCAGTTAGCTTTATGTCTTAAAAAGTAATGTGGGTCATTAACGTATTCATTATTCATTGAAAAATTAAGCACATTTATAGACAGAAATACCAGGTACAAAAACAATGTAATATCAGTCACACTTCACTAAAATGATAGAATGCAGTAAAATGTTTTATGTTACATATTATCCCTCAGTTATTAAACTGTATCAGCCTAATAAAATTAGTGAAGAAAACCCTACTTTTGTATTTTTAAATTTCAGAGTCTGAAGTCATTCAAATTTTTTAACCATTTTTTGGAAAGTACTGAGTGAGGATCTGATACATGCCTAACAATGTGCCTGGCTCTGGGGAAAAATTAAGGCATTAGTGCAGTGTCTGCATTCAGGAACAGCTAATTGTTTCTGCACATTGTAACCATCCATGGTCTTTTTAAGACTGGTTTCAGCTGGCCTAAGCCTCTATTGAAGGCTTGATGGCAGGTAGAGCGTCTGACCAAGAGGTATGTGCAGTCACACTGCAGTCAGTCTCCCTCACTATATAGAGTAGGAATTTTCCGTCTAAGTGAGCCATTAGTTGTCTTCTCGATAAAGTAGATTTTACTTTCATAGCTCTACATTTCTCTATGAATTATAGGCTGTCTTCCTACTTTTGAGAGTGAAGGACATGCATATAAACTAAGACTGTCCCTGGAAAACCTGGACATACACCCATCCTACTTCTCCCCCCAGGGTCTGCCATTTATAAACTATTCATGAGTGAATAATCAGACTAAGATACTCGACTTCTTAAAATGTTCCTCTGACTTTCCTTCATCATTAGAATAGAATTTAAAATTCTTTCCAAGGCCTGCATGGCCCTAGAGTGGATCCAACCCCAGCCGCCTCTCTCCTCCTCACTCCCCGTTCTCCCCGCTGCTCTTCAGCCTGTTGAGTATGTTCAGGCTCAGAGTAACTGACGTCTTCATGGCCTTAAACATTCCTCCCAGCAAGCTTCAAGGTCCTTTCTTCTCTTCATTCAGGTCTCTTTTAATTGCGACCTCTCAGAGGCACCTTTCCTAACATCCTGTATAAAACAGCAACTCTCCACACATATATACTTCTGGTACTCTGTTTTGTTTTTCTTCTTTATAATCTACTATTTGACTTATGCTGCCTATTTGTTGATTGGTTGCCTCTACTCGAGGATGTTAGATATGTGAAATCGGGGACTACTACTTGTTCAATATTTCATTATGTCTCCAGGACCTACAAGAGTATCTGGCGTTTTAGCAGCACTTGATAAATATTCCTTAAATAAATGTTGACTGGATGAAAATATGCACAGCACTGAGCTTAACTCCTTATGTTATATAATAAGGAAACTGAAATACATGTTATTTAATTTCCAGTCTGTGAATCTTTGCATAAATGTTGGCATTGAATTAAGTACAGTGTTTACAGGAGCCTTAAGAGCCTCTCAAGGGTTACTTGTTTTCTGATGCTTTTCTCAGCTTCTGCAAGCACAGACTCTGTACTCTCATAGCTAATACAGACCTCAATTATAGCTCTTCTCACATGAACCATCGCCAGTCGGAAAAGGATCAAGACACCAGAGAGCAAAGTGCACTTCGGGAGTTAACTAGCAAGTCTGGAATGGGCAGAATGGGGTAATTTGACAGTGGAGATGCAGGCAGAACTTAGATCTTTTCGTAAGACAAATTAGCAATTTGCATTTTATCCTAAGGCAATAGGTGGTCATTCAAGAATTTTAAACTGAGGAGTGATGGGATCAGAGGTGCATTTGCAAAGGGTAAATCTGGCTGGCGTGTGAAAGATGTAGGGTACCAAGACTAGCCTTGCAGAAGTCCTCAAGCATTTACTACAGTTGTCCCATCTTAAATGATCCTGGCCTGACTAAGGGTGGTGGCCTTGGGGTAAAGGCCCCTGGATGGATTACCTCTTTGCATCCCTCATCCTTTTCTTTTAACGTATTGCTTCTCTAGATTCAGTTATATTGCTACGAAAGGAAAGAAAATGCCTGGCAGTTCTCTGAAGTAGATACCCAAAGCATAGCAACTGAGTAACTGGATTAGTTAATCGAAATTCATACTTTCTTTCCAGATTGTACCAAATTACCTCTTTTTAAAAATGAAATTCCTAGTGAAGAAGATGAATATATTTAAGGTAGAAGATAAGACAATGTTATTATAGTTCCAAGTGATTAGTTAACATCATTTTAGTATTTTGTGAACATTCTGATGCCCCAAGGACCTACTAAAGGGTCCAGAGAACCTCTGCTCCAAAAGAGTGGTGGTGATTGGATGCCTGGTTCTAAGTAGGTGTGTTTCAGTTAAGACTGTCATGATAGGAATCATACAGGACGTGTACTTCTGAGCAGTACTTGCTTTCTCACCCTCTCTGGTGCCAAGTTTACAGCCAGTGAATCTCAGGGTGAACCACCCTGTCTCCTCCTTTCTTTCTCCCCTTCTGTGTCTCCCCTTGTGTGTGTGTGTGTGTGTGTGTGTGTGATAAATGCATGATTTATGTATGTAAGTGTGTGTATATACACATATTTTGAGAGAGAAATTGAGGGAGGGAGAGAATGTGCTCTCTCTTGAATAGAAATATGGCGTATGACATATGAAATGATTTAGAGATGTGAAGGTTATTCTATATCCTGACAGTGTTGTAGCCACACGTTCCGGGAAACAAACTCACTCAGAAGGACAGCGCAGATAGTGGAGTGCAATTTATTACACCGGGGGGACCCCGACCAGCATTTGCGAAAATCTTTTATACCCCATGTGTTCGTGTCTGAACCCACCACTCCAAGTTCCTTGAGACTTACATAAACCAAGGAAAATATAATCCCAATAACCCCATCATTCATGTGCTATGTGCTCATGTGCTCAAACAGTCAAACAATTAGCCAATAATCAATAAACCCGAGGCTACACTCCAATTAATACAGAGGCCTGTCTGGAGGAAGGGGTGATTAATGTATGTTTTCTCTTAGGCGATGAGTAACCTAGATACGATCTTCAAGGTTCCCTGGTCTGGAGGGGGTCTTATCCTTCTGTTGTTGTTTTCATAGGCACTAAACACAGAGTTCAGAGTCCATTGGAAAGGTGGCTGAGCATGATCAGCATGAACAGGCCTAAGATGGAGTCCAGGCCCTATGAATTCCTTCTTCAACAGTACCTGGAGTGTGCATGCGTGCTCAGTCGCTTCAGTCGTCTCTGACTCTTTGCAAGCCCATGGACCATAGCCTGCTAGGCTTCTCTGTCCATGGGATTCTCCAGGCAAGAATACTGGATGGGTTGTCATTTCCTCCTCCAGGGGATGTCCCCAACCAAGGGATCTAACATGCGTCTCCTGCATTGCAGACAGGTTCTTTCCCCACTGAGCCACCTGGGAAGCCTGAAAATAACCTGGTATGTCCACCATTTTCGTGTTTTCTTTTGCAAGACAAAGTTACCAGTTAAAATGCAAAAGATGCTGGAGGGCTAATCCCCTAGTCTTTTACTTCACGTAGTTGATTATATTAGTTCTGTCTTCTGTGGTTAGGGGAACTTTCAGGATAAGTGATGTCAAAGAAGTAATCTGTTAGAACAATATAATAGTGCGTATTCACTAGAGAGTATTTAGAAAACTCAGTTAAGTAAAAAGAGGAAAACTTAAGTCATTTACAATTTCATCACTCAAGATTTAAGCATTTATACTTTAATATACTCTATTTTATATTTCATATTTGGTCTTTAAAAATTTCTTTGAATGGCTACAGAATATTCCACTTTCTAGACATACCACAACTATGTAAAAAAATCCCTATACAAAACTTTATATTGCTTTCAATTTTTAATTATCATAAACCAAATAGTGATACTTTTGTCATTAAATACATGTGTTGCTGTGTGAAAGAATTTATTCACAACAAGATCTTTAATACACGTTACAAAATAGGTGATGTCTCCTTAGAACTCACCAGCAGTGTGTGAAAAGGCCCATTTAGTCAAATCTTTGTTAAATTTGAGAATTTTCATTTTACAACAATGCTTGCCAAGGTGGTAATACAAGTGGTACTCTGTATTTTTTAAAATTCAGTTTCTTCGATCGCTAATGAGACTGACATATTTTTTAATAAAATGCCATGATGATGAAGTAGCAGAATGACTGCTTCCCTCCTTCAAGACTAAGTTGAGGTACCCACATAACACCTCTGTGAGAAACCCATGGGTGTAGGGGCTGTTCTGGCTGGTGTTGGAATACAGCTTTGACCTGAGGTGAGAGGCAGCAAGGCGAAGCTGTGGGGGGTTACTAAGAAAAGAACTGTTAGAGGTCATCTTTGCCTCTTTTCCTTCATCCTTACATTAGGACAAAAAAAAAGTGCTTGTTGATCTCTACCATGACAAGTAAGATCAGGGCAAAGTGTGAGGTGCTGAGAGAATCTAGTGCGGATTGGCCAACTCAGGCATTCATGCCCAAAAGGCTAGTTAAATGTTATATAAACTACAATAAATATCACTGAATTAAACTTACCTGATACAGCTGTGCAGATGAAGTATATATAAAACCTAAAGACAAAAATGAAGAGAAGGATAGAGAACAACATATCAGTCAAATGCTAACCTAAAGAAACTGCTGCAACCTAATATCAGATGAAGTAAATTTAACAGAAAAATTACACCTGTGAAGGAGCATGGCATCATGGTAATATCTCAATTTACCAAAAAAGATATAGCAATTTTAAACATCTTTACAGCCAACAAAATAGCCTTAAATACTCTTTTAAAAAATGTATGTTTGCAGAGTGTTAATAAATACTATCATAGTGATATCAACATACTTCTTTTGATTGTTGATAGACTAAACAGTTAGAACTGGGCGTGGAACAACAGACTGGTTCCAAATAGGAAAAGGAGGACGTCAAGGCTGTATATTGTCACCCTGCTTATTTAACTTACATGCAGAGTACATCACGAGAAACGCTGGGCTGGAGGAAGCACAAGCTGGAATCAAATATTGCCGGGAGAAATATCAATAACCTCAGATACGCAGATGACACCACCCTTATGGCAGAAAGTAAAGAGGAACTAAAAGCCTCTTGATGAAAGTGAAAGAGGAGAGTGAAAAAGTTGGCTTAAAGCTCAACATTCAGAAAACTAAGATCATGGCATCTGGTTCCATCACTTCATGGCAAATAGATGGGGAAACAGTGTCAGACTTTATTTTGGGGGCTCCAGAATCACTGCAGATGGTGATTGCAGCCATGAAATTAAAAGACACATACTCCTTGGAAGGAAAGTTATGACCAACCTAGATAGCATATTCAAAAGCAGGGACATTACTTTGTCAAAAAAGGTCCATCTAGTCAAGGCTATGGTTTTTCCAGTGGTCATGTATGGATGTGAGAGTTGGACTGTGAAGAAAGCTGAGTGCTGAAGAATTGATGCTTTTGAACTGTGGTGTTGGAGAAGACTCTTGAGCACCCCTTGGACTGCAAGGAGATCCATCTAGTCCATTCTAAAGGAGATTAGTCCTGGGTGTTCATTGGAAGGACTGATGCTGAAGCTGAAACTCCAATACTTTGGCCACCTCATGCAAAGAGTTGACTCATTGGAAAAGATTCTGATGCTGGGAGGGATTGGGGGCAGGAGGAGAAGGGGACGACAGAGGATGAGATGGCTGGATGGCATCACTGACTCGATGGACGTGAGTCTGAGTGAACTCCGGGAGTTGGTGATGGACAGGGAGGCCTGGCGTGCTGTGATTCATGGTGTCACAAAGCGTTGGACGTGACTGAGCAAATGAACTGAACTAAAACAGGCATGAAATCATTACCAATATAGAAGATCTGAACACGTTTTAAAACTTGATCTAATTGATATAACAAAGGTTCTGTGCAAAATATGTATATGATACATATTGACACATATATATACATATAATGGGTATGTAGGAAAGAGATCTAATTGATCTATATAGTCTTAACAATTGTTTAAAGTTAATATGAAAACAATAAATAGAAACAAAAGCACAACAATTTTATATGTTTCATGTGTCAATCTGTAGAATCTAATAAAAGATATTTCAAGGGAAATGTATAGTCATAACAATTATACTCCAAATTGAGATGCTGACTGCCATAACTACAGATAAAGTGGGCATTATAGAGTGTTGTCAACAGTCATATTCCAATGTTTTTAAAACCTATATTTTTAAAAAATCTTAACATAATTACATTGTAGCTGATAAATAATAAAGTTACTATACCTCAATCAAGTGGGATATATCCCAGACATGCAAGGCTGGATTAATATTAGAAAAAATGTATGATCATGTTAGAGATGTAGGACAGGCATTCTGTTTTATTTTTTATTAAGCTTTTTATTTTGTATTGGAGTAGAGCTGATTAGCAATGTTGTGATAGTTTCAGGTGAACAGCGAAGCAACTCAGCCATAAATATACATGTATCCATTCTCCCCCAAACTCTCTCCTATCCAGGCTTCCACATAACATTGAGCAGAATTTCATGTGCTATACAGTAGGTCCTTATTGGTTATCCATTTGAAATGTAGTGGTATGTACATGTCCATCCCAAATTTCCTACCTATCCCCCCCATCCCTGCCAGCAACCATAGCATCATTCGCTAGTCTGTGAGTCTGCTTCTGTTTTGTAAATGAGTTTGTTTGTATCATATCTTTTTAGATTCTGCATATAAGGGATGCCGTACAATGTTTCTGCTTATCTAAGACAGGTATTTCACATAATTAAACACTTAACCTCTTAGTAAATTAGAAGAAATTCTTTTAACCTGATAGAGAAGTCTTGTCTTTTTAAATAGATGCTCTTCAAGCGTCATCTTAAATAAGGAAATGTCAGAAGTATTGCCTTTACAATCAGGAAAGAGACAAAGAAGCCCACTATCCCCATTTTTATTCAAGAGAATAAGCTCCAATTTGAACTTATTTATTCAGCAAACATTAAGTTTGATAATTCCATGATAGAGAGACTATGGATGCACATAATCTCTTATACTTTGATCACTGACTTGTAAATTAGTGAAAGCACTTTGGAAAATAGAATGTTTTATCTCAAAGTTGAATATTCATGTACCTTAGAACCTAGCAGCTCTACTCCTAGGTATGCAGATGACGCCTTGCTCAAACATCACAGGGGAGATGCACAAGAGTATTCACAGTAGTACTGTTTACAGTAGCAAGAATGGGAAAAAATACAAATGAATATGGAGGGGACTTCCCTGGTCGTCCAGTGGCTAAGACTCCAGGCTCTTAATGCAGGGGGCCAGGGTTTGGTCCTTGGCCTCGGAACTAGATCCCACATGCAGCAGCTCAGAGTTTGCATGCTATAACTAAGGCCTGGTGCAGCCAAATTTTTAAAAAATGCAAATCAATAGGAGCCAAAAGAATGACCTATTGCAATAAAGCATGGTATACTTTGTAGGAAAATAAAAACAATAAAATTCTGTTTTTTAGAAATCAAGTAAATGCAATGAAATAAAGCACCACATAAAAGGAAACAAGGAAATGACAAAGACAAGATTCAGGATGATAAAATTCAGGTGATGGTAGAGATTGGAGAGCTTCCAAAACAAGATTGGAGAGCTATATGGTAAACATGTACGTTACTGTCATGTCCTACCTCTTTTGTGTGGTGGGTTCATGGATGCTTATTACATTATTGAAAATAATTATTGCAGCTAAATAACTGAAAACATAGCATATATGGGTCAATGATGAGGGTGTAAAATAAATTTATGATTAATCCAATTCTGTATAACTGATATTCAAGGAGAAAAATCTAAGATTTTTAGCTATTTGAGTGCCAGAAAATGGTGAGGTAGGAAAAGGACACAGATATTGGGAGGGACATTGAAAACAAACTTTTCTCATTGTGTTTGCCTAGTATTTACCCTACATAGAGCACTCAGGACATTGATGACCACAGCAGGCATAAGTGCAGTGACCATCAGTGCTGTGTGAAATAGCTAGCCGAATCTCTCTAATCCTTAGTGCTTATCTCAAACAGTATATAAATAAAGTACATGAAACATTTTAGAAGGACAAATAGTAGAGACTTTGCAAGGTACTATAAATATGCACTTGCTTCGATTCAGTTCAGTCATTCAGTTGTGTCCGACTCTTTGCAAACCCACAGACTGCAGCACGCCAGGCTACCCTCTCCATCACCAGCTCCCAGAGCTTGCACAAACTCATGTCAATCAAATTAGAAAAGACCCTGATGCTGGAAGATTGAAGGCAGGAGGAGAAGGGGACGACAGAGGATGAGATGGTTGGATGGCATCACCGACTCAATGAATATGCGTTTGAGTAAATTCTGGGAGTTGGAGATGGACAAGGAGGCCTGATGTGCTGCAGTCCATAGGGTCACAAAGAGTCGGACATGACTGAGGAACTGAACTGATGCGATCCAACCATCTCATACTCTGTCATCCCCTTCTCCTCCTGCCCTCAATCCCTCCCAGCATCAGGGTCTTTTCAAATGAGTCAGTTCTTTGCATCAGGTGGCCAAAGTACTGGAGTTTCAGCCTCAGCATCAGTCCTTCCAATGAACACCCAGGACTGATGTCCTTTAGAATGGACTGGATGGATCTTCTTGCAGTCCAAGGGACTTTCAAGAGTCTTCTCCAAAAAAAAAAAAAAAAAAGAGTCTTCTCCAGCACCACAGTTTAAAAGCATCAATTCTTCAGCACTCAGCTTTCTTCACAGTCCAATTCTCACATCCATACATGACCACTGCAAAAACCTTTGCCTTGACTAGATGGACCTTTGTTGACAAAGTACTATCTCTGCTTTTTAATATGCTGTCTAGGTTGGTCATAACTTTCCTTCCAAGGAGTAAGCATCTTTTAATTTCATGGCTGCAGTCACCATCTGCAGTGATTTTGGAGCCCAAAAATAGTCTCTCACTGTTTCCCCAACTATTTGCCATGAAGTGATGGGATCGGATGCCATGATCTTCGTTTTTTGAAAGTTGAGTTTTAAGCCAACTTTTTCACTCTCCTCTTTCACTTTCATCAATAGGCACTTTAGTTCTTCCTCGCTTTCTGCCATAAGGGTGGTGTCATCTGCATATCTGAGGTTATTGATATTTCTCCTGGAAATCTTGATTCCAGCTTGTACTTCATCCAGCCTAGCATTTTGCATTATGTACTCTGCATATAAGTTAAATAAGCAGGGTGACAATATACAACCTTGATGTACTCCTTTCTCAATTTGGAACCAGTCTGTTGTTCCATGTCTGGTTTGAACTGTTGCTTCTTGACATGCATACAGATTTCTCAGGAGGTAGGTTAAGGTGGTCTTGTATTCCCATCTCTTTAAGAATTTTCCACAGATTGTTGTGATCCACAGATTGTTGTGATCCACACGGTCATAGGCTTTGACTTAGTCAGTAAAGCAAAAACAGATGTTTTTCTGGAATTCTGTTGCATTTTCCTATTCACTAATATATCCAACAAACATATATTAAGCCCTAACTTTGTATCCAGATATATTTGAGGCACTGATGATAAAAGGTGGAGAGTTATAGCCCATATTCCAGAGGGGCCCCACTGTGCACAGACCACATATTGGCTAATATTATAAAACCAAAGACCATAATTTCTAGGGTCAACTATTTAAAATTAGAACATTTTGAGAAAATTTAGAGGCAGACATCATCATTGTAGTTATACTAGAGGTGACTATAATGGAACATAAGGAATGACAACCTGGGATAGTCAGGGCTTCATTATGGAAGTGACCATGATTCTTTGTAGTTATCTTATTAAATGATCTAAAATGTACTGTAAAGAATAAATAGTTTGCCAACCAAATAAGAGAAGGCACAATATGTACAAAACCATGGAGATGTGCGAGCATGTGGTATATCCTTGGAGTTTTTATACTCTGTGTGCTAAAGCCTAGATATTATGGTAGAGGAGACTAATAGTGGAAGTAAGTTATGTTAGCCCTTTGATGGTCTGGCCCAGCCTACCACCTTATTTCAAAGCAGCATCCCCATTAGTAATATGAAGATAGATGGTATTATATACAGGCCTACTCTTAGCTTGGTCCCTCCTACTAATATACTCTTTTTCCTCAGTTAAACTATTATTAATCATCTAAATCAGTTTGCCTTAGGAACTTGAATACTATGGTTGAAGTTTCCTACCCTTTTCCCACGCTGACTTCTCAAGCTTTTCCATGTTTTTTTAAAATACGTCGTAACTGTTTGATAAATGAAAAAATGATTTCTCGTAACAGCTTTAAATCTCGAACTCAGACTTAGTTTCATCCAATAAAAGAAATTGTGTCAAAACAACTTTTGATGCCCTCCAAACCAGCCCATAATTGAAAGTGTGGGTGAGTGTGATCAAGTGGGGACCTCTAACAAACCTATTCCACTCACCTATGTAGTAACAGACCCACGGGTGGTGCTAAAATACACTCCATAGGTCACGGGGAGCTGTACATCACTCATTGCCGTACCTCTGTGACTGGAGGCTGCTCGTTTACGCCCAGAGCTGACCTGAACTTGCCTAGCAACAGGACGTTGTTGCTAATGGTAACCATTCCATGGGGAAATGTTTGTTCTGGGTGTTTGGGGTCTTTGTCTTTACAGACACATAACACCTTTGATAGACTTTATAAGTGGCAATGTCTCATCACCTAACATACCCCATTCTTTTGCCTCCTGTGCATGTACAAACTTAGAAATTTGTCATTTAGAAATAGAAGCACAGTTTACTTTTTAGGATTGGCCTCCCCCTTGATTTGAATAAATTATTTTTTCACCTAGACCAAAAACAGATGTCTCACCAAGTCTTCTTGGAATTGACTGCCCTCCCACACGAGCCCCACCTGTGAGTTCTCAGGTGTGGCCAACATAAGCCATAGGCAACGATCTCTAAACAAATTTTTAAAAAAATAATTCAGAAAGCAGAAAAATTCATTTGAAAATGTGCTGTCGAGGCCTTTAAGTTATCAGCATGTTAAATTGAGATTCAAAGATCTTCAGTTTGAAACGATTTGCTTTAGAACAAGATTTCTTAATTTCAACACTCCACATTTTGGCTGGATAGCTCTTCGTTGTAGAGGGCTGTCCTGGGCACTGAAGACTATTTAGCCATCTCTCTTATGTCTACCCACTAGAAGCAAGGAGGAGCCTACCTCCTGCTTATGACAACCAAAAATGTCTTCAGACATTGACAAATGTTTGTGAACCCTTGGAGACAAGATTGATCTTGGTTGAAAACTATTAATAGATTCAATTAAAAGAAAAAATGTTTAGATGTAGAATTATTAGCCAAACAAGCAAACCAGGCATAACTGATGGAACAATGAATGAGAATTTAAATTTATTTTTTCCAAGTTAGTGTTTTATTTTCTTTAAATACACAGAAGCAGGATTGCTAGATCATAGGATAGCTCTATTTATAATTTTTTCAGGAACCTCCATACTGTTTTCTGTAGTTGCTGTACCAATTTACTTTCTAATTTTTAGATGTAGAGTCATTAGCCAAACATGCAAACCAAGCCTGCTTGATGGAAAGATGAATGAGAATGTAAATTTTTTTAAGTCTTAGAAAACAGCCCAAAATACCAACACTCAGTTAAAGCTTCTATTGTGCTTATAGAGGACTAAAAAAGACCAATGTGTGACAAGCCAGTGCCTAAAATCATGTTGACAATTATATAAAATATTTAGATTAATTTATTTTCCACGAGTTCATGTGGAGTCAGTTTTTGTCCTTTGCCTAAGCCTCGTTTGTTATTCCAGTTGTGATGAATTCTGTTGATTATTACCAGCTGGTCAGGAGCTTTCTGTATCCTGCCATACTTTAGGTTTCAACCAGGAGTTATATATAATTGACCATATGGGGAAACTGAGATACACTCAATTAACTGAAGTCTGATACGCCCATAATATTTTAATATTGGTGGTCATGTTATGGTTATATAGCAGAATGCCTTTGTTGGATACATGCTGAAGTATTAGGATGATGAGGGTTGCTTATCATGATTATATGGGCAACTTACTTCTCTAATCATTGAGGAAAAATTCTTTATATTTTGTATATATTGTATTTATATATTGTAGCATCTCTAACTTTGAGATTATTTTGAGTATTTTAAAAATATAAAAATTTTACTCTGTACATAGGAAGAAAAAGGTAGAGCAAGATGACGTATATAATGTGGGTGCTGACCTAGATGTCCATCAGCAGACGAATGGATAAGCAAGCTGTGGTACATATACACAATGGAATATTACTCAGCCATTAAAAAGAATGCATTTGAATCAGTTCTAATGAGGTAGATGAAACTGGAGCCTATTATACAGAATGAAGTAAGTCAGAAAGAAAAACACTAATACAGTATAGGAATGCATACATATGGAATTTAGAAAGATGGTAATGATGACCCAGCAAAAGAGACACTGATGTATGGAACAGTCTTTTGGAGTCTGTGGGAGAGGGTGAGGGTGGGATGATTTGGGAGAATGGCATTGAAACATGTATAATATCATATGTGAAATGAATCACCAGTCCAGGTTCGATGCATGAGACAGGGTGCTCAGGGTTGGTGCACTGGGATAACCCTGAGGGATGGGATGAGAGGGAGGTGGGAGGGGGGTTCAGGATGGGGAACACATGTACACCTATGGCTGATTCATGTCAATGTATGGCAAAAACCATTACAATATTGTAAAGTAATTAGCCTCCAATTAAAATAAATGAATTAATAATATTTTTTAAAAAGGAAAAAAATACGTAAGGTGAAAAAAATAAAAGAAATACACAGCTATAATATTTAGGGGTAAAGAAGCACAATGTCTCCAAATAACTGTCAAATGATTCAGAAAATATATATTCAGAGAGAGAGGAAGGGAGAGAGGGACAAAGGAACAGAGGGAGAGACACACAGAGAAAATGTGGGTGAAGGAATACTGGAGTAATCGGCATTTTGTGGGGGCAACATTTCTGTAAATTTGAAATTATTTCAAAATTAAAAGTTAAAAAAGACAAAAAAAAATACTGTGGGTGCTGTCACTAAGTCGACTTAATGACTTAATGCTCACTCTTAACTGAGCATGAGCAGGGAAACCTGAATACATTATCCTCTCAGTAGGTTTCAATTCCTATATGACTCTTACAGTGTGAACATCTTGACACATTTACATTTCACTGGCAATTTCAGTAATTATCAAGGGTAATTTTATTTTTTTTAACTATATGAAAGAATTTCTTTACATATTGCCTTCAGAAGTTATTCTCATAATGATATGCAACCAGGAAAGAATGAAGAAAACCGAAACGATGTCAATGGAAATTTAAGGAATCTTAAGAGGATGAGTGTGTACTAAGGAGGCTAAAGGCAGCCTAGGGCAATGAGACACAGCACAACATTGGACCTGTGCTGGTCTGAAACCTGGGCTGGCTCATTCTTGAGCTCCTTAGGAAAGGTCATCTATAAAAGGGAGAAACTTCCAGTGTCCCCATTATGTCTAGTTGTGTTTCCTTTTATTAGGGGCTGCTAACTACTTCCATGTCATGGGTTTCCCAGGTGGCCCAGTGATAAAAACAAAAAATCCTCCTGCCAATGCAGGAGACGTGGGTTCAATCCCTGGATTGGGAAGATGCCCTGGAGGAGGAAATGGCAACCCACTCAAGAAATCTTGCCTGGAAAAATTCCATGGACAGAGGAACATGGCAGGCTACAGTTCATGGGTTGCAAAGAGTCAGACACGACTTAGTGACTGAGCACTCATGCAACCACCTCCATGGATGGTGAGGAGATTGGGTAAACGTAGCAGCAGATTAGGTGTTTGGAATTAACATATACACACAACTTATATGCAGAGTACATCATGAGAAACGCTGGGCTGGAGGAAGCACAAGCTGGAATCTAGATTGCTGGGAGAAATATCAATAACCTCAGATATGCAGATGACACCACCCTTAAGGCAGAAAGTGAAGAAGAACTAAAGAGCCTCTTGATGAAAGTGAAAGAGGAGAGTGAAAATGTTGGCTTAAAGCTCAACATTCAGAAAACTAAAATCATGGCATCCGGTCTCATCACTTCATGGCAAATAGATGGGGAAACAGTAAAAACCATGGCTGACTTTATTTTTCTGGGCTCCAAAATCACTGCAGATGGTGATTGCAGCCATGAAATTAAAAGACGCTTCCTCCTTGGAAGTAAAGTTATGACCAACCTAGACAGTATATTAAAAGCAGAGACATTACTTTGCCAACAAAGGTCCATCTAGTCAAGGCTATGGTTTTTCCAGTAGTCATGTATGGATGTGAGAGTTGGACTATAAAGAAAGCTGAGCACAGAAGAATTGATGCTTTTGAACTGTGGTGTTGGAGAAGACTCTCAAGAGTCCCTTGGACTGCAAGAAGATCCAACCAGTCCATCCTAAAGGAGATTAGTCCTGAGTGTTCATTGGAAGGACTGATGTTGAAGCTGAAACTCCAATACTTTGGCCACCTGATGCGGAGAGCTGACTCATTTGAAAAGACCCTGATGCTGGGAAAGATCGAAGGCAGGAGTTGAAGGGAATGACAGAGGATGAGATGGTTGGATGACATCGCTGACACACTGGACATGGGTTTGGGTGGACTCCGGGAGTTGGTGATGGACAGGGAGGCCTCGCGTGCTGCGGTTCATGGGGTTGCAAAGAGTCAGACACGACTGAGCGAGTGAACTGAAATGAACTACTATATATAAAATAGATAATCAACCAGGACCTGTTGTATAAGGAGTTCTACTTAGTATTATGTAATATCCTATATGGGAAAAAAAATCTGAAAAAGAATCAATAAATGAATATATATAGCTGAATCACTTTGCTGTAGACCTGAAACTAACACAATGCTATCAATCAACTATACTCCAACAGAAATACATATTTTTTTAATGCACCAACAGAACCATCAGTGGAATGCAAAAGCCTTTCAGATTAGTATCTTTTAGTCAAAAAAGGGTATCAGTGTCTTTGACCAGAACAATTCCACTGGGGTCATGGCAGTGGGTTAAAGAGGTAACAATGCGGAGACCTTGCATGGCACCAGGTTGGGAAGAGGGAAAAGGGTAAATAACAGCAGTGGAGGGGCATAAGATTAGCAGAAGAATTTAGTTTTTTGCTTTTTATGAGATAAGAGAAGCTTGCATGCATGCTCAGTCACTTTAGTCGTGTCTGACTTTTTGGGAGTTATGGGCTGTAGCCCACCAGGCTCCTCTGTCCATGGGATTCTCCAGGCAAGAATGCTGTAGTGGGTTGCTGTACCCTCCTCTAGGGGATCTTCCTGACCCAGGAATTGAACCCATATCTCCTGCGTCTCCTGCATTGAAGGCAGGTTCTTTACCCACCAAGCCACCTGGGAAGCCCGAGAGAAGCTTAAGTGTGTTTAAATGTGGTAAGAGAAAAACCCACAGAGAGCGAGTAGTAGCTTTGCAGGCAAGTAGTTTGGAAGAACAATCTAGAATCGAGGAAACAGAGCTCTTGGTGAGGCTGAAGCTGAATCCCAGTAAGAAGTAAAGGGTTCCTAAAGCTGAAAGAGAAATGAGGGTCGATGGTTTCAAGGATGAAGCAAGTCTAGCTCTGTGGAATTCTATGTCAAGTTAGAAGAAGGATTCATGGTATAGCCAAGACAGTGAGGGGTATGGGGCTGAAAATATGAGGGATAGAGTGGGTCACCTATAAAGCCATTGTTTATAACTCCTGGGTGTGACTTCTGTGCCTGAGGTAGTGAAGAAAAACCCATGACCATAATTCAGCTTTCCCGTGGGAATCCTCTGTACAGAGTCCCTGCTGTATTCTGCTCCCTGTCTGCAAAGATTGGATACATTTTGTTTGTTTCTGATACAATGGTTTTCTATGTTAATTTTTCTTGGCTCAGGAGAGGTTTCTAATCTGACCTAGTAGACATTTCTTAAAGCTTGTTCAGTACAACTTACAGATTCTGACAATTACCATCACCATCAGAACTATAGACCAGCTTTGAGGATTCACTTATTAGTAGTTCTACAGATAGCAGTTTGGAAAGCCATGTTTCAAGCCATAATATAACCTAGTTCCCATATTTCTGGAAAGTATTAAATATTCATTTTCAAACAACCACCTTTATTTTATATCTTACACTTTCACTTGTTTATGGAATTCCCTTTTAATTTTCATGGGTAGAGCCTTAGTCAAGTGACTCGCAAAGCCCAGAGCATAACTTTCCAACCTGGTGATCCTTGAGAAGGGGCTATTTTGAGGAAATTGCTTTTAAAATGGGATTTTGGAAATGCTGCTGACTCTGGTGTTTTAAAGTTTGTACTTGTGCCCTTTGGCAAAGAGTGTTTAGGATGTCCATTTATTGATCTAAATAATAAATATGAGGAGTCAGTTTGCTTTGCATTAAATAAATGTGCCATTTCTGCTTAAACATGTATCTCAAATTCAAGCAGATAAATCAAACGTGAAGGGAGAATCAAGACAAACAACAGTAAAAATTCCCAGAGTGGCTAATGAGGAGCAAGGAGTAGATGACCTTTGAATCTTTTCAAGATGATTAAACACCACGTTCTTACAGTGAGACTCCTCCATCCACACACTCTTCAGTGAGGTTGGGTGTTGTGCCATTATCTGGGGAAGTCAAATTGGACTTGCCTTGAATTAAATTTGTTCTTTGGGTCCTGACATTTATCAATACAGAATGTGTTCCCTAGAAAACCAATGTCAGCACTTCCAGACCCAGCAGCACTGAATAGTTCCACTTTACTCTGGAGCACTTGTTCATTATGGCTGATGTACTCAGAGTGAGGTTGGAGGTGCGTGCACACACCGCAAAGGTGACTGATGGAGGCTGGAAAGAGAATAGTCAGAAAAATCCAAGGACTCCTGGAGCAAAGAAGAATCGGCACCCTTAACTTGTGTACGTGAGAGCCAGTCCCCTCCTCCCATTTCTCATTGTGTTGTCTTATGTACATTGCAACCCACTGGGTAGAGATTGTAGCTGCTTAATATTCCATTCAGAACCTGCTTCACAGTTGGCATTCAATACATGTTAAATAACAATAATAACACCATATAGAGCCTCTAATTTCAGAAAGTGAGGTAGAAATTGCTGTTTTGAATCTCCATATTAATGGCACTGGCTTCGGATGCCTTTTTCCTCTCCCAACACTGTCTGTCTCCTGCTGGCTGTTATACACTGTACACTCACAAAGCCGCCACTACTAGCCAATCATCCTGATCAGCTGCCACAAGGGTCAGAATGCATCCACTCTCTCCACGTGCCTGCAGACACACTCCTCTGTGCACAGGATGACAGAAAGAAGCCACTGCCCTCAGAAGAACAGCTCGGATCCAGCTGCTCACTGCACACCACAACCTCTGGCGTGTGCCCCCACCTGAGCACAGACATGTACAGGAGGGTGTTGGAATGGAGAAATTATGAATTCTTCCCCAGCTCTTTCTGGTCACCAACAGTGTCCAGCAAGCTAGGCAGGAGTTCTGCCTACTGGTCAGCATTTGCTTAAAATGGTTGGGTTGAACTAGATTTGGAGGAATGCCTTTTTTTCCTGTAAAGTTGGTCATTTTCTTTCGTAAGAAAGATTTCTTCTTATTCGAAGCGCTGCTTGGCAACTGAGAGAGAGCAGTTTAGCTTCAAATTAAAATAGTTGCTTTCAATCAGAAGCTAACTACAAGGCTAGTGGACGGTCTTTTTTTTTTTTTAATTGAAGATATTAATAGATTTTCTTTAGCTAGATATAAGAAAGGGAAATGAATCCATAGGAGGGAGGCAATGAAGGAGTCTAGGGAGGGGGCAAAGGAGGAAGGGAAGGAAGGATAGGATGTGACTTGGGTTTAAGGAGAAGTATTGAGAGGGCAGGGTGAGAGAGGGAAAAACACTTCTTTTTTTTGGTTGCTTCTTTGTCTATTTTACCAGCTCTGCTTAAACTGACTTAGTGTTTGGAAGAATATAATTCATCCCAGAAGGTTTTTCTAATGGGCAAAACACTATCTTTGTTTACATTAAATGTGGTAGAGATAGATAAATGTTCTAATTTATATTTATAATTGACTCTTTACAGTGGCAAATTTTAATTCCAGGAGCATGGGGTGACCGTTTCAGCTGTATGGGAGCTCCATCAGCCTAGGCCTTAACTCAGAGGAGGGGTCAGAAGATGGGCATGGGCTGGGACTATATAATAAATAATACTAAAAGCACTGAGTGCTTACTACATGCCAAGCTCTAAATGCTTTGCATGAAATCATTCCTGTAAATTCTCACAACAAATCAGTGAGAAGGGGGACTGTTCTTTCTATCTTACAGAGGAGGAAACTGAGACACAGAGAGACTAAGTAACTTATCCAAGGTTGCGCTAAGCAAGTCATGATACCAGAATTTTAACTCAGTCATTTTAAATTCCAGGAGCTGTGGTCTCAACTGAGCATTCAACATTTAAAAAAGGACAGACATGTTACATACATGGTGTAATTCTATTAGCTGCACTGCCTCCCGTGACATAAGTAGAACATCATGCAGCTTTTCATTACCTGCAAGATAAATTTCTGACTCTTTAGCAGGCACACCGCTGAACTCTGTGTGTTGAAGGTCTGTCATGGTCCAGACACAGCCTCATTTCTAGCCTCAGTTTCAGTCACTGTTCATAAATGGCCTCCAACCAAGCCATCTCCGTTAACTTGCAGCTGGGTTTTTCTTTTCCCCTGCACCTCCTCATATCTGCAAACACTCATTCCTTGCTTCTGTTTCCCAGAGTCTTCACTTTCTCTCTTCTTTATCTGAGAGATTTGCCTTTCAAATGGCAGCTGAGACTTTGCCTCCTCTGAGAAGGCGTATCTGAATTCTCCATCAGGTTTAAGGATCCCTTCCTCTGTAATCCCACAACACCTAGATACCTTACTGCATTGCCCTGTCACTATTCTTTTACATATTTTACTCTCTCATTTGAATATAACCCTTCAGAGATAATACAATACCTTATTCACGCTTTTATGTCTGGTGTCTTTAAAAGTACCTTATGGGTGAGTGTTAGTTGCTCAGTCTTGTTTGACTCTGCCACCCCATGGGCTATAGCCTGCCAGGCTCCTCTGGCCCTGAAATTTTCCAGGCAAGAATATTGGAGTGGATAGCCATTCCCTTCTCCAGGGTATCTTCCTGACCCAGGGGTCAAACATAGGTCTCCTGCATTGCAGGCAGATTATTTACTATCTGAGCCCCACCTTGTGAGTGAGAGGCATTTAGTAACTATTGGTGAATGAATTCTGAGTGAGCCTACTCCTCAGGCTCCTTTTCACCCATGAGGTCTTAACCTAAATGTCAGTTCCTCCGTGAGTTCTTTTATGACTGTTCCCTTCATTTGCCCTCTGAGGTGAATTAAAGATTGCTAAATTATTTGCCTTCCTTTCCATTAAGAAGTGGATATAAACCTTTTCCCTTGAGTCTGAGCAGACTCATGATTGCTTAACCAATGGAACACAGCCTAAATGATGCTTCTCTGGGTGTCCAGCTCAGGCTATCAGAGACTGGCAGCTACTTCTTCCTGTCTGCTGGGGTGGTTGTTTTTCAGTTGCTAAGTTGTATCTAACTCTTTATAACCTCATGGACTGCAGCACTTAAGGCTTTCCTGTCCTTCACTATCTTCTGGAGTTTGTGCAAACTCATGTCCATTGATTTCATCCAACCATCTCATCCTCTGTTGCCCGCTTCTCCCTGCCCTCAATCTTTCCCAGCATCAGAGTCTTTTCCAATGAGTCTCCTGGGGTATGTGCTCATGGATCCCAGCTTCCTGCTGTGAGGGAGTACTCTGAAAGGCCCACATGGAGAACAGCCCACAGCCAGTGCTAAATTGAATCCATGCGAGTAAAGTCAGCTACCATTAAGAGTAGGAACGAACTGTCCCAGCTAAGACCTGACCAAACTGCAGTTGGTTGGCAAAATAAAAGGTTGTGCTAAGCCACTAAGTATAGGTTGGTTTTTTTTGATGTTGTTCATCGGTACAGAGCTGGAATATTCTCTAACACATCATCTTGTTGATTTTTGCTTGTTACAATACATCTCAGTCTGAAAGGGTCATATTTATCACCTCTCTCCTCCCAGTTACCATGCATGCATGTGTGCTAAGTCATTTCAGTCATGTCCAACTCTTTGCAACCCTGTGGACTATAGCCCACCAAGTTCCTCTGTCCGTGGGATTCTCCAGGCAAGAATCCTGGAGTGGGTTGCCCTGCCTTCCTCCAGGGGATCTTCCAGACCCAGGGATAAAACCCGTGTCTCCTGCAGCTACTGCTTTAAAGGCAGGTTCTTGACCATTGAGCCAAAAGGGAAGCTCTCCCAGTTACCACCCTCAGTTAAAAGTGAATTCCACGTCTGCCCTATCCACTTCTACAAATGGTGCCTAATATGGAACACACACTTGGTAAATCCTTCTTGAATGTTCTTCTTGGAGCTATGTTAGAAGAAAGGTGCCCATAGATGAAACCAGGGTCCTTGGACATTTTGATGAAATCATCTATCTTATGTTGAAAGCTATAGCATACTTTCAAAGATAACTGTATTTCAAGTTCCATGTTATAGGCAATGACAATTACTACCTTAGACTGACTTTACTAAGGTAAGGTAAACGTTTTTTATTTTTTTAATAGATTGTTGTTTATCTTAAACCAGATATGTTCTAGTAAGGCGAGGATGGGAGAACAGAGAATGGTGGTGTCATGGTAGAAAAGAATGTCTGTGTTTACAGGCAAAATAATTTACAACAGAAAAAAAAAAACTGGAAACTTAAAAAAAAAATCATTTTTTGTTGGACAATCCTTCTAGAGAACCCAGCATTAATCCATGTTCTCTAAAATATGATTTTTTAAACAATTGACCCTAATAAGCTATGTTCTTTAAAAAATCCTGTCATGTTTTAATTTAGTCTTAAATAATTACACACAGCTCTTCAAACCACAGATCATAAAACTTAAGAAGAAAAACTCACTTTCACAGAGGTTATTTAAATAAAAGAACAAAAAGATGTAAAAGTTTTATTGGCAATTTTCCCAGTAACTGGGCACTTTCTTCTGATGATAAGAGGGGAATCTTGGTCTTGATATACTCATTCCCAGCTCCATGGGCAAGTGGGGCACTTTAAGTCCATGTGGGAAGTAAAGTATCAAATGATCAGCAAGAAGCTGAACTTTAAATCTACAAGTGCACTTTCCATTCCTATGGAAATTGCACATTCTGTGGAAATGTACTTAGATTGTCATTGTCTAGTCAAATACAGTGAAAATGCAAGTTGAAGGAGCATAATTAAGGTTAAAAAAAAAGATACAATGAGAATGGCTGTCTTTCATGAAGCCTAATCAGCACCTTGGACGTGTCTATGGGCTCAAGAATGGTCAGACACATTCTCCTGAACCACTGGTCCTCAATTATCATCATCTGCGGCTTGTTATGTAAGTGTATGCACTATTTCAGTATCCTTGCTTAGGTGATCTGGATGCTCTGTTGAATAGAAATTTTCTTGGAGTGGGCTCCTTCAAATCCCATTGCCTAGGTCTATTTCTTTGATTTCATGTAGCTTGTCAAGTTATCAATAAAGCAGAAATACTACTTTTTTGAAAGAGAGAGAGCTTTTTTTTTGGAAATACAGTTGGTGAATTCTAATGTTAGCTTTAAAGAAGACTTGTAAAAATACCAAATATGCTGTTATATTTTTGTGCATCCACAGAGATAGGAATAATAGAAATGCACTGATAGAAGAATTAGCTTTGCACAGCTAAATCTCCCAATGTCAAATCTCTCCTACAGAATGACATTAAATATAATTAAAGTTGAATCCACAAGTATTTATTATTTATTGAACATCTAAGATGCCCAAGGCAATGGCATATGTTCTGTAAAGGACATAGTGCAATCAACCTATAGTCCTAATCAGCAAGTAGATTTCATTGTGTGTTAATATCTCACCATTTAAGGAAGTGGATATAAATGAATTCAAAGATTGTAAAGATGTCCCCAGAAACAGATGGGGGAGTACAGTTATACCCTCAAATTCAACTTCCCTGTGCCTTACTGTTTGGCTAAGCAGAAGTGGTTAGGTAGCAATCCCTTGAGAAACACTAGGTATAGGCCTGTGGAAATAGACTCAGAAATGAATTTATTTTCCTAGCACTTTTTATTGGAATATTGCTAACGTCACCAAATGGCCAAGAATTTTCATGATATTTTAATAATGTAAAATGGTTGCAAACTTCCAATTTCCTGTCTACCTGCCTTGCCTACAGGACATGTGACTGGCTCACTTATTTTTTCTACTTAAAGCTATTTCATAAACTTAAGAGGCAGAACACATCCCTGAGGAGGAGATAATATTCAAAAGAAGATATTTTGGATTTCAAGATTCATCTAGGCCATAAAGAGGACCAGGGGAATGCCTCAATCATATCTTCCTGCTCCTCCCCACTGGTTTTTTTGTTTTTTTTTTTTAACTGCAGAAGTAAGTAAAGGTCTCTTTTCATTCGTAAAAATGATTTGAAAGGTTTTTGCTTTCATATTTATAGAATCAACTTCACAAAATCAAATTTCAGGAGATGGGTAGGTTTGCAGTCATTGTGCTATGTTTCATCTCCTGTTCCTAGAATACAATTCTGATTATTTCAGAAGCTCATTGACTGTAGGATATAAATGTTCTGTATACTTTTCACATTTGTTTCAAGGGCAAATTTTCTTGCACACAAATGAAGACAGTTCATTATCTTGAAAAACTCCTGGCAGAACACAGATATGCCTCAATAAAAACCTGTTTTATGTCATCACAGTCAAACCCAAATGTGTAGAATGTTACTGTTATTGGAGCTAAGTATAAAAGCATCAGGGTTGGGGTGATAAAGAATTATACAGGCAATGCCAGGGAACGTGGATGTTTTGCTTAGGTGATGGAAACTTTTTGAACAGTTTCAAGCAGGAGCATAGCACAATCATATTTTCAGCTAAAAAGATCGCCAGAAGTAGTATGGAGAAAGAATTGGAGGAAAAAAGACTGGAGACCAAGACATTTTCAATAATCTTGTTTAGAGAAGAAAAGAGTCTGCATTGAGGTATAACCATGAGAATGGGAAAGAGAAATAGAGACAGAACTTCAAGAAAGATATACAAAGCAGAATCATTAGGACTTAGTGAGTGACTAAGTATGAGAGGAAAAGAGAGGTCATAGTTGTTATTTTCATGGCTTCTGGCTTTGAGAGTTGGATAGGGATTTGTGCCATCTCACAGAATAAAAGAGTAATGATAAAGAAGTTGTGGTTTGGAGGAGACAATAATGAGTTGGAGAACTTGGAAGCATTCTTCAAACTAGATGCTTGAAATAGTGGTTTGAGATAACTAGTTCTGGGAAATCAGAAAGAAATGTTCTGTAAGTTTTTTGTGTTAAATAGTCCTTAGTTCCAAACTGTTGCAGGGAAGTGTTAATTAGTATATACAGGACTTGCAAAATACTGATGGTATATCCGTGGCAGTTGATAAGGTCACTCAGGAAGGGTAGGTAGAGGGAAAAAATAGAAGGCTGAGAAGGAAACCATCATATAAAGAAGAGTAGATAGAATGGAAGTCTGTATGGGGATATGAAGGAAATAGGAAAATTATTTAGGAGGAAAGCTGCCCTAGAAGCCTAGCAAAGAAAATGTTTCAAGTATGACAGTTAGCAGTAGTATCAAATGTGACCTGAAAGAGAAATATGATCAAAGCTTGCAAATATACAAATATATTATTGTGCATTTGATAATTAGTAAAACTGTTTTCCATGGGGAAGAATGCCCTATTCATCCATTTGGTCTCTAATACTCCACGTAAGACTTAACCCCGTGCATGAATACTCTCCTCATCCTGCTTGGGTTCTACCTCCCTGGCCAAGTCATCACCCCAGAAGACCTTCCCCCATCTCCCCCTCCTTGGGTTCTGACACCCCACACTACTGCTTTCCCAGGACAACATCCTGCTCACCTTGATCAGATCCCAGTACTATACTCTGGCCCACCACAACTGTTCCCTGCCTTGAGCAAGGAGACCTGAAATGCTTTGCCCCACTTTAATGCCTTTAGGAATGAACTGTCCATGGAAAGGAAGGAAAAAAGAAGAGAAAGAACAAATTTACATAATTTGAATACGTCTGTGATAAAACCCTCCTGGCCACATACTCCAACAGGCACCAACTATTTCTCCTTAGAGGGGAACTCTGGATCCATCCAGAGGTAGAAAGTGTGATATGCCAGTTTGGCCGGCCAAAAACTTCAAAATGTGTGTTAGATTTGTCATTGGGAGAGTGTCTATGGTCTTGGTTAGAACCATTTTGCTGTCTTCATCTGCATTTTAAAATGTTTCAGATTTCAACCTTGGTTTTTATTTCTTCTCTGTTATATATTTTTTCTGTAGATCTTTTACAAACTATGTTCTTTAAATTGATAGCTATAATTTTCCAGTTAAAATCTTCCATAATTACCAGATCCTTATTTCCAAATAATTTATAATCCCCATTAAATGCTCCACAGGTGACCAATAATGTTTGAAATTTAACTACTGTCTTTCCCCCCAACTCTGACTAATCCTACCATTTTTCACTTTTCTATGAATGGTATCTCTCTTCTCCTGGCCATCCAAGTTAAAAATCTTACGCTACTCCATACTCTTTCCTCTCTCTGATTCCTCAAACCCAATGTCTAAGACCTGTCATTTTGACTTCATAAGTAAATCTCAAATATATCCTCTCCTTTTCAGTTTCACTATTATTGCCTTAATTAAATGTTGTGATTCACATCTCTGATCCACATTCAGACTTAAGGAATTCATTCCTTTTGGTAGCTAGGATGTTGCCTGCTGATGGCTCACTGATAAAAAAATCTCTTCCAACTAGGAATTTTCCAGAAAGGGAGTTAGCTACCTTACCTACAGTTACATCCCCTTCTCAGGAGCAACTTACATCCACTGACTACTGGTTGGTACAGACGTACAAAGACCTTGACCCTCCTTCCACAATCTGCAACAACTTTGAACAGCCATCCCAGTGACTGAGTTTCCCTATGGGATGACCAAGAATTTGTTGAAATTCTATTGCAGTTGAATGTCTCCCAATTCTGAGTCCTTCAAGCCCTCACAGGTGTTGCCAAAAGCATACCCAAACTGTCAGTGTGTAACTCTTCATCTCACAGTTTGTTTCCTAGGAAATCTGATTGCAGACATAAGGATAATTGATGCTTAGAGTAGACCAAGGAGACAGAATCTACAAACCGGATTACCTACCAGTCCACGGGCAAGTCTGAAAGTAGGCTTATCTCTGACATACTGTACTGATTCAACTGTTCAGACTCTCCAGTGGGAAGTTCAAATTGTATGGTTCTGGAAGGGAATGCGATAGATAATGCAGTGCCTCAAGTATTTGCGAGATTGAGAGTGAGTAATCATAAGGACAATGGGGTTGGATAACTGTTGCTGGTGCTATGTATTCACTGGAGAAAACAAAGCTTGAGGATGGTTAACAAAGTGTTAAAATCAGTCTACTTGATAGCTGATAAAGGAATTCACAGCTCTTACAGCTTCAGTTCAGTTCAGTCACTCAGTCATGTTCAATTCTTTGCAACTCCAAGGACTGCAGCATGCCAGGCTTCCCTGACCATCACCAACTCCTGGAACTTACTCAAACTCATGTCCATCGAGTTAGTGATGCTATCCAACCTTCTCTTCCTCTGTTGTCCCCTTCTCCTGCTTTCAATCCTTCCCAGCATCAGGGTCTTTTCCAAGGAATCAATTCTTCACCTTAGATGACCAAAGTATTGGAATTTCAGCTTCAGCATCAGTCCTTCCAATGAATATTCAGGACTGATTTCCTTTAGGATGGACTGGTTGGATCTCCTTGCAGTCCAAGGGACTCTTGAGGGTCTTCTCCACACCACAATTCAAAAGCATCAGTTCTTCAGCCCTCAGCTTTTTTTATAGTCCAACACTCACATCCATAAATAACTACTGGAAAAACCATAGATTTGACTAGATGGACCTTTGTTGGCAAAGTAATGTCTCTGTTTTTTAGTATGCTGTCTAGGTTGGTCATAGCTTTTTTTCCAAGGAGCAAGCATCTTTTAATTTCATGGCTGCAGTCACCATCTGCAGTGATTTTGGAGCTCCCCAAAATAAAGTCTGTCACTGTTTCGTTTGTTTCCCCATCTATTTGCCAAAAGTGATGGGACTGGATGCCATGATCTTAGTTTTCTGAATGTGGAGTCTTAAGCCATCTTTTTCACTCTCTTCTTTCACTTTCATCAAGAGGCTCTTTAGTTCTTCTTCGCTTTCTGCCATGAGGGTGGTGTCATCTGCATATCTGAGGTTATTGATATTTCTCTTGGTAATCTTGATTCCAGCTTGTGCTTCATCCAGCCCAGCATTTTGCATGATGTACTCTGCATAGAAGTTAAATAAGCAGGTTAACAATATACAGCTTTGATGTACTCCTTTCCAGATTTGGAAACAGTCAGTCTGTTGTTCCATTTCTGGTTCTATCTGTTGCTTCTTGACATGCATACAGATTTCTCAGGAGGAAGGTAAGGTGGTCTGGTATTCCCATCTCTTGAAGAATTTTCCACAGTTTGTTTTAATCCACACAGTCAAAGACTGTGGCCTAGTCAAACAGAAGTAGATGTTTTTCTGGAGCTCTTTTGCTTTTTCGATTATCCAGCAGATGTTGACAATTTGATCTCTGGCTTCTCTGCCTTTTCTAAACCCAGCTTGAAAATCTGGAAGTTCATGGTTCACATACTGTTGAGCCTGGCTTGGAGAATTTTGAGCATTACTTTGCTAACATGTGAGATGAGTGAAATTGTGCAGTACTTTGAGCATTCTTTGACATTACCTTTCTTTGGGATTGGAATGAAAACTGACCTTTTCCAGTCCTGTGGCCACTGCTGAGTTTTCCACATTTGCTGGTATATTGAGTGCAGCACTTTCACACCATCATCTTTCAGGATTTGAAATAGCTCAACTGGAATTCCATCACCTCCATCAGCTTTGTTTGTAATGATGCTTCCTAAGGCCCACTTGACTTCACATTCCAGGATGTCTGACTCTGGGTGAGTGACATGATCATGGTTATCTGGCTCATGAAGATCTTTTCTATATAGTTCTGTATATTCTTGCCACCTCTTCTTAATACCTTCTGCTCCTGTTAGGTTCATACCATTTCTGTCCTTTATCGAGCCCATCTTTGCATGAAATGTTCCCTTGGTATCTCTAATTTTCTTGAAGATATCTCTAGTCTTTCCCATTCTGTTGTTTTCCTCTATTTCTTTGCATTAATTGCTGAGGAAGGCTTTCTTATCTCTCCTTGCTATTCTTTGGAACTCTACTGAATTCTTTGGAATTCAGATGCTTATATCTTTCCTTTTGTCCTTTGCCTTTAGCTTCTCTTCTTTTCACACCTATTTGTAAGACCTCCTCAGACAACCATTTTGCCTTTTTGCATTTCTTATTCTTGGGGATGGTCTTGATCACTGCCTCCTGTACAATGTCATGAACCTCCATCCATAGTTCTTCAGGCACTCTGTCTATCAGATCTAATCCCCTGAATCTATTTGTCACTTCTACTGTATAATCATAAGGGATTTATTTTAGGTCATACCTGAATGTTCTATTGGTTTTCCTACTTTCTTCAATTTAAGTCTGAATTTTGCAATAAGGAGTTCATGATCTGAGCCACAGTCAGCTCCCACTCTTGTTTTGGCTGACTGTATAGAGCTTCTTCATCTTTGTCTACAAAGAATATAATCAATCTGATTTTGGTAAAAGCAGATAATCTTTGGATCAGGTTAGAATCATTTATAAAGATAGTGGTGCTTTGGTAAAGTTGAATTCCTAGACCTTGTAACTCTGGTACGCAGGTTTCAAGGCACTGGTTGGAAAGCTCTGAGGCCTTGACACTTGGGATAGGCATATCTAGTCAATGCACTTAAATCTTTAATCCCCCGGATTCTCTGAATCCTTTGAGGCTGCAGTGGCCCCATCCTCCCTGCTATAGGCTAGCATTCTCCTCCTTTTCTTTGAAAATGATGCAGAAACCTCTATTTTTAAAGAAAAATATATATTTACACCCTCAACTCAAGATCTCTCTCTTCATATCTTCTTGCCACCAAACCAGTAACTAGAATTAAGTCCCAAGGATGCTCAGCCAGGGAAACACTGGGCTGGCTAAGGTAAGAAAGAAACTGTAATTGAAGAAGTTTCAGCACCTCGGCAACATGTGTCAACACAAGCTAAGGAAGCATATAATGGGACTGAATCCTGAGATTGATATATCAACAGGGCAGAATATAAAATTGGAGAGAAGGGAGTTTATCGACAGTAAAACACTCTTCCATTGTGTAGAATTTAATACCATCATGGAAGAGGCACTAAACAGCCAAGAAGTCAAAAGAATGACACCAGTTGGTGTCAGCAAGACCCTATTAGCCATTCCAGTGCTAAAAAATTGGATGTATGAATGGAGGTGCCATGGGCCAACCAGCAAGGGCTCCCACTAACCAAGGATGACTTAGCTGCTGCCGCTGTTAACTATCCAACATTACAGCAGCAGACTCTGAGAGTGATGTCCCAGCATGCCACCATCCACTGAGGAGGCCAACCAGCCACTTGTACTCTGAAACAGGCAGTGATACATATTGAATGGAATTGACACATAGTCCAGGTATGAGTTTACATTTCCTACCCACAACACCATATGGGTAACACCACTTGGGAAAAATGCCTAACCTCACAGAGCTCACATCCTAGCAGTATAGGAAGACAAATGTTAGTAACTGGTCTGTAATTCATCCTTCTTACCCTAGAGATAAGTTGGGGCTCAGTGGGGAGAATGGAGGAAGGAAAAGAAAGAAGTGATGTGGTCAAGATTTTTTTTTTGCAAATATGCTAATCAGATTTTCTGACAGTATTTACTAATGGAGACTATCATTAGTATGTGGTAATTATAGGGGACTGGAATGCAAAAGTAGGAAGTCAAGAAACACCTGGAGTATAGGCAAATTTGGCCTTGGAATACAGAATGAAGCAGGGCAAAGGCTAATAGAGTTTTGTCAAGAGAACACACTGGTCATAGCAAACACACTCTTCCAACAACACAAGAGAAGACTCTACACATGGACATCACCAGATGGTCAACATCAAAATCAGATTGATTATATTCTTTGCAGCCAAAGATGGAGAAGCTCTATACAGTCAGCAAAAACAAAACTGGGAGCTGACTGTGGCTCAGACCGTGAACTCCTTATTGCCAAATTCAGACTTAAATTGAAGAAAGTGGGGAAAACCACTAGACCATTCAGGTATGACCTAAATCAAATCCCTTATGATTATACAGTGGAAGTGAGAAATAGATTTAAGGGACTAGATCTGATAGATAGAATGCCTGATGAACTATGGATGGAGGTTCGTGATATTGTACAGGAGACAGGGATCAAGACCATCCCCATGGAAAAGAAATGCAAAAAAGCAAAATGGCTGTCTGACGAGGTCTTACAAATAGCTGTCAAAAGAAGAGAAGCAAAAAGCAAAGGAGAAAAAGAAAGATAAAAGCATCTGAATGCAGAGTTCCAAAGAATACCAAGGAGAGATAAGAAAGCCTTCCTCAGCGATCAATGCAAAGAAATAGAGGAAAACAACAGAATGGGAAAGACTAGAGATCTCTTCGAGAAAATTAGAGATACCAAGGGAACATTTCATGCAAAGATGGGCTCGATAAAGGACAGAAATGTTATGAAACTAACAGGAGCAGAAGATATTAAGAAGAGGTGGCAAGAATACACAGAAGAACTGTACAAAAAAGATCTTCATGACCCAGATAATCACAATGGTGTGATCACTCACCTAGAGCCAGACATCCTGAAATGTGAAATCAAGTGGGCCTTAGAAAGCATCACTACGAACAAAGCTAGTGGAGGTGATGGAATTCCAGTTGAGCTATTTCAAATCCTGAAAGATGATGGTGTGAAAGTGCTACACTCAATATACCAGCAAATTTGGAAAACTCAGCAGTGGCCACAGGACTGAAAAAGGTCAGTTTTCATTCCAATCCCAAAGAAAGGCAATGCCAAAGAATGCTCAAACTACTGCACAATTGCACTCATCTCACACACTAGTAAAGTAATGCTCAAAATTCTCCAAGCCAGGCTTCAGCAGTATGTGAACCATGAACTTCTAGATGTTCAAGCTGGTTTTAGAAAAGGCAGAGAAGCCAGAGATCAAATTGCCAACATCTGCTGGATCATGGAGAAAACAAGAGAGTTCCAGAAAAACATCTATTTCTGCTTTATTGACTATGCCAAAGCCTTTGACTGTGTGGATCACAATAAACTGTGGAAAATTCTGAAAGAGATGGGAATACCAGACCACCTGACCTGCCTCTTGAGAAACCTATATGCAGGTCAGGAAGCAACAGTTAGAACTAGACATGGAACAACAGACTGGTTCCACATAGGGAAAGGAGTAGGTCAAGGCTGCATATTGTCACCCTGCTTATTTAACTTATATGCAGAGTACATCATGAGAAACGCTGGGCTGGAAGAAGCACAAGCTGGAATCAAGATTGCCAGGAGAAATATCAATAACCTCAGATATGCAGATGACACCACCCTTATGGCAGAAAGTGAAGAGGAACTAAAAAGCCTCTTGATGAAAATGAAGGAGGAGAGTGAAGTTGGCTTAAAGCTCAACATTCAGAAAACTAAGATCATGGCATGTGGTCCCATCACTTTATGGGAAATAGATGAGCAAACAGTGGAAACAGTGTCAAACTTTATTTTTTTGGGCTCCAAAATCACTGCAGATGGTGATTGCAGCCATGAAATTAAAAGACACTTACTCCTTGGAAGGAAAATTATGACCAACCTAGATGGCACATTCAAAAGCAGAGACATTACTTTGCCAACAAAGGTTCGTCTAGTCAAGGCTATGGTTTTTCCAGTGGTCATGTATGGATGTGAGAGTTGGACTGTAAAGAAGGCTGAGTGCCGAAGAATTGATGCTTTTGAACTGTGGTGTTAGAGAAGACTCTTGAGAGTCCCTTGGACTGCAAGGAGATCCAACCAGTCCATTCTGAAGGAGATCAGCCCTGGGATTTCTTTGGAAGGAATGATGCTAAAGCTGAAACTCCAGTACTTTGGCCACCTTTGTGAAGAGTTGACTCATTGGAAAAGACTCTGATGCTGGGAGGGATTGGGGGCAGGAGGAGAAGGGGACGACAGAGAATGAGATGGCTGGATGGCATCACTGACTCGATGGACATGAGTCTGAGTGAACTCCGGGAGTTGGTGATGGGCAGGGAGGCCTGGTGTGCTGCAATTCATGGGGTCGCAAAGAGTCAGACATGACTGAGCGACTGAACTGAACACATGCCACGTGTGTCTGGGTTGGCCAATAGTAATCTGGTCAGAAATCATGTCCACGGAGAAGGCAATGGCAACCCACTCCATTAATCTTTCCTGGCGAATCCCAGGGACAGCAGAGCCTGGTGGGCTGCCATCTATGGGGTTGCACAGAGTCGGACACGACTGAAGCAACTTAGCAGCTTCAGCAGCAGAAATCGTGGCCAAGTTCTGCCATGTCCGTACTCTTCCATGTGAACAACCATGCCTACTCTCTTCCACATCTCTCTACTGCCATACAACTGAGTAGTTGCTGTAGAGACCATGTGGCCTGCAAAGCTGAAATGCTTACTGTTTGACCTTTCAGAGAAAAAAGTTTGCTAATTCCTAGTATGGACAATGCCCCAAAAGCACCATTTAGAAATCTCGTATCTTAAATATATGCCATAGCTCATCTTATGTAGCAAGAATAAGTGCCAAGATGGTATAATTCCTGTAAATCGAAGGAAGAAACTGTTTCTAGATGGAATCAGCTTTGTTCACTAAGATTTCTTTGTATTATCAGAGCTATACCTCACACCCTCCTATGATTTCATCTAGGTAAAAGTCCGTCTTGCTCCCTCAATCAGAAGGTAATGGGATTCTGGCAAACTAGGAGACTTTACCTCTTACCTCCTTACTGTTCCTTGACTGAAGTGGGCAAGTGGTGCTCGGTATTTTAATGTTGAACCATGTTTGGCATGCACTGCAGAGTCCCTCAGAGTCTTCTATTGCTCCTGATAGAGTAATTCATTTTCTAACTTTCTTGATAGTTAGCTTGGCATTCTTCAATAGAGGTCTTTCAAATTCCTTTTAAAAGACGTATCCCTGTTTAGAAGAGATATTCTTGAAGTTGACTTTGGAGCAGCTCTACTTAAAACAGAGGGTTAAGGGGCCTAGCACCCCATCCATTCCTTCTCTGGGGTCTCCCAGAATGAGTTTCCTGGAGACCCTACAGCTCAGTAGATCAGATTGAAGTATCACTAAAATAGGTCAATGTTAAGGTCTCCTTCAGTTGTAATTTATTACAGCTTTTAAGTCTTGTATCTTGGGCTCAAAGGATTGTTTTCCCTGCTCTATCAACTCCCCTATGCTCTTTGAGAGAAATACATATTGCATGTTCAAATGTGTCAAGGGTTTTATCATTTTTCAAAATCCTGGCTGTCCACTATGTAAGACCCAAGGCTCCTCATTCCTCTACTTTTTCATCTTACAGAGGAGGAAACTTCTGCTAATAGTCTAGCCCTTCCCGTAAAAGGAGCAACTGGTCTAAGTGGTCAAAGTCCAGGATATTTTCTGAACCATATTTCACCAGTGCTCATGGCCCTCACTTTAAAGACCAATGGGAGTACTTGCCTGCTCTTTTACCTCCTGTGCCCAGGTACCTGTGGCCACTTTCTATCCTCCCAAGTCCACATGCCCAAACAGGACCCAGGGTTTGTCTTCTGGAGATCTATGGTGTATATTATTGCATATTAAAAACCTGTAAATCCTAAAAAAAATCAACCCTGAATATTCATTGGAAAGGCTAATAATGCTGAAGCTCCAATATTTTGGCCACCTGACAGGAAGAGCTGACTCATTGGAAAAGACCCTGAGGCTAGGAAAGATAAAAGGCAAAGGAGAATAAGGCAGCAGAGGATGAGATGGTTAGATAGAATCACCAACTCAATAGACATGAATCTGAGCAAACTCCAGGAGATGGTAGAGTCCAGAGGAGCCTGGCATGCTTCAGTCCATGGGGTTGCAAAGGGTTGGGTAGGACATGACTTAAGTGACTGAACAACAAACAGCAATGTTAAATGGACTCTTAGATTCAAAATAATAAGGGTAGGGCCTCATAATAACCTTAGGATTAAGCTTCTTGGTCCAGCAAAATTTAACAGAAGCACAGGAGTTATATGGCATTCACCTGCTTATTAATAACAATTTTGAAACCCTACTGGTCAGAGCTCTAGAAGGGAGGAGAAAGGAAAGATATCCTCACATCTTACATCCTTATGAACCAAGTGACTCCCGTGAGCAAGATCCCTAAAGCCAATATGGTAATAGGTGCCGGCTGGTACTGAAGTGTATTTAGTAGGTATAATTTGTGATAGATATCAAAGCATCTATGGCTGGGTCTCTAGATCCTGGGTTACTAATGTGCTTAGCAAAAATGAAAATAAATAAATGGCAGTCATTTTAGGAATAGGGAACCAAGTTTGCTTGTCAGAATCACAGACAAAGAGAAAGGATTGAAATATCTTGGACAGAGGTAGAGATGTCTTTCCTAGGAATATGAAATCAGAAGGAAAATGAAGTTTCTCTTCTCCAGAATGCACTACAAACATACTTTTCATAAACGTGGCTGTAAGACACAAGACCCAAAGTAGTTTTCTCAACTCTGGGGCACATTAGAATCATATGGGGAGTTTTAAAATATATATATCTGATTTCTAAGCCCTACAACAGACTGATTGATAACAAAGTCTCTAATGGAAGGGGTCCAAACATCTGTAATTGTAAAAGTTTCCCAAATGACTCTAATGTCCAGCCAGATTTGGGAATCACTAGGCAGTGTAAGCGGAGAAGGCAATGGCACCCCACTCCAGTACTCTTGCCTGGAAAATCCCATGGATGGAGGAGCCTGGTAGGCTGTAGTCCATGGGGTCGCTAAGAGTCGGACACGACTGAGCGACTTCCCTTTCACTTTTCGCTTTCATGCATTGGAAAAGGAAATGGCAACCCGCTCCAGTGTTCTTGCCTGGGGAATCCCAGGGATGAGGGAGCCTGGTGGGCTGCCGTCTATGGGGTTGCACAGAGTCGGACACGACTGAAGCGACTTAGCAGCAGCAGCAGCAGCAGGCAGTGTAAGTGGCTTCCCAGATGACTCAGAGGTAAAGAATCTGCCTGCCAATGCAGGAGAAACGGGCGACAAGTGTTCGATCCCTGGATCAGAAAGATCCCTGGAGGAGAAAATGAAAACTCACTCCAGTTATTCTTGCCTGGAAAATCCTAGGGACACAGAAGTCTCGTGAGCTACAGTCCATGGGGTTGCAAAGAGTCAGACACAACTTAGACTGCCTTGTTGTTGCTTGGTCACTAAGTACTGCAGAAATGCAGAGGGAAAAATGTTTGTGCGCTCAGTGTGGTAAGGCAGAAATCTAACAGGTTTTGGTGTTTGTTTTTATTCTCACTCATTATGTTTCAGCCAGGGCTAAGGGACAAGGAGGAGGAAAGATCGACTTTTGGGTGCACAAGGGAAAGAAGGAAACAGCTTCCTGTGCTGATGGAAGGGAGAAGGTTTAAACTTAAAAAGCAGAGGAGAAGCAATGTTTTGGAGAGAGGGGCTCATGTAGAGATCTCATTTGGGTTTTGAAGAACTGGAATTTGTTTTGAAGGTTAAAATGACACAGGAGAGGCTAACAAGAATTTTGTTAACCCTCATATTTATTTAGATTCCCCTTATGACTAGCATTTACAAAGGTGTGCTGATGAGATAAAGAATATTCCAAAACCCTCCCCGCTTTCTTCCTTTGTTCACTTCACATAGTTCAGGGTACCACAAGGAAAAGTCAATTTTTAAATTTCAGGTCCAGCCAAATCATTAAAATAGCTGGGGTGGCTTAGTGGCTTCATAAAAATTAAATCAGGCACACATTTTGAGTAAGCTCATTATGGAAATAAGGAATCCACAGAGCCATTTTAAAGTTGATGCTAGATCCAAAATCTTTCCATTATCTTATATGTGTGTGTCTATATGTGCTGGAATGTCCAGTACGTGGTTATATAAAAATGCCTGATGGCAGCCCCTCTGCTTTCCCCAGTGGATATTTTGATTTATACCGCTTCCAGCTTTATTCGACTTCCACTGATTAGTTTGCATTTACATTTTCATAGCATCCAGCTGCTCGGCATTCATGATTTACATTCATCCAATGTAATTAAAGTATTTGTTGTGGGTTTATAAGCTTTTTAATGGTCTATATTTCTGCATTTTGTGTCTCTCCTTCTCCAAATTTATTTTATTCATCAAGCTGTGTCCTAAAAAGCAGTAGAAACAATTACCTCTAAAGTATGTTAGTATACAGCATGAATAACGCTCACACTGGATTTAAAACTACCCTCACCCGAATTACCAATTCAGTGCTGAAAATAAATGTCTCTCCCTCCAGAAATTAGAATCTAATTATGTACAATAAACCACGTTAAATAATATCAAGGGTCTAGCCTAAACCAACAAAGACTCAAACATTCCCATAGAAAGCGGAACTGTTCCTGCTCACATTTGTTCCTTGGGGCCAAGGTTACTTTTGGAGGTCACAGGCACTGTTGAGAACCTGTCCAGGTTTCAAGGAGATAGAGCTGAAGTGCACGCTAAAGAAGTAGTAGCCTGCTACTCTCCACAGACCAATTTGGTAAATACTTTCATTTCAGTCCCCTGTAATTAATAGGTAATTAGCTGTGACTCTAGGACGAAACAGCAAAATGACAACAAAGCCATTTAGACTTCTAGTACAAACAGAATCTCCCGATGCGGTCAATACTTCAATATGATTTCAGAAGCTGAAATAATCTCCAGGTTTTAAATTCCCATTGACCTCTAAATCAATCCTGACTTCTAACTTTTAAGTCTCTCTTGGCATTAATCCCACCCCATATTTGCTTTTATCTTTGGATATACTCCTGTAAAACCCTAGAATCAGCTAACCTTATCTTCTCCTAAACTCAATTCTTTCAGCCACCTCTCAGCATTTTTCCAAGCCTATATAAAATTCACCAATTTACCATCTTATTAGATGCTAAACCACACTCTTAATCTGTTTCAAGTCATAGGTCAAAGCTAACATTTTTTAAAAACCCTGCCCAGTTAATACTGAGAATTTGCTCCCACCTTTTTTTAACATATTGAAACAATTATTTTACCCTTGTGTCTGTTTATCTCTTTAGTATTCACCTGTGTAGTTTTGATTATATAATCTCCCCTGTTTGGTTGAAAAGAGAGGGTAAGAAATTGCTGTTTGTTTTAACTGGTGCTGAAAAGAACAGCTTTGATTAAAAAAAAAAAAGATTTGGTTGGGAGAAGAAAGAGAAATTGGTAATGGTAAATGGAACTTTATCCCAAGTGGTTTCTTTTTTGAAAGAAATAGAAAACATATAATAAGATGGTTATAAATACCTATGATATGCTAATTAGAATGGCAGTATCCATTGTCCATAATCTTAGCATGCTGGTTTATATTAAAATAAATTAAAAATAGCTGCAAAACGTGCTTAGTGCTACATGTCAATGTAGACTTTTACTGACTTGCCTACTGAGATTCTGGTGCAATTACTTTTTAGTTTTTATGGCTATTCCATGATTTTTAACTCAAATTCCACCTCTGAATGTTTAGACCAAAACAGCTAAAAGATTATACTCTCTTTAATAAATACCTGCCATTAGCTTTTAAAAAAACTTATTTTGAGATAAGTTCAGACTTTTGGAAAAGTGCTAAGAATAGTGTATTCATTTCCTAGCAAAACAACAACAACACATATGTTGTCTCAGGGTGAAGCCCAAGGTGTCAGCAGGGCTACAGTCCTTCTGAAGAACCTATAGGAGAATCTGTTTTCTTGCTTTTCCAGCTTCTGGACGTCCCTGCATTACTTGGCTCAGGGCCCTCTCCTACATCTTCAAAGCCTGCATTGCAGCATCTTCCAATCTGTCTTTAACTCTGGCCTCTGAAATCCGTCTTTCGCTTGTGGATGTTTGTGATTATATTGGACCTATCTAGATAATTCAGGAGAATCTTCCTATCTCAAGATCTTAACTTATTCACATCTACATTGTTCCCTTTGCCAAGTGAGTTAACATAACCACATGTTAAGTTTAAGATGTGGACATCTTTTGGGAGGATTGGGCATTATTCTGCTACCACATATGGAATAAAGAATTCTTGTATATTCTTTTTCTAGGGTCCCCAGATGCTAAAATTTTACAACATTAGTCTCTATATTTCTCTTCCTTTCTCTCTTTCTATATACATAGTATTTTTTCCTGAGCCTTTAGAAAATACGTTGCAGACAGGATACCACTTTACGCCTGAATACTCAGTGTATATTTCCTAAGAACAAGTTTATTCTCTTATGCAACCACCAAATTTATGTGAAATCAGAAAATTAACTGGTAAAATACTACTAGCTAGTCTAAAGGTCTATTTCAGATTTTGCCAGTTATCATAATAATGTCCTTTACAATAAAAGATGCCAGATCATAGGCTCAGATCATGCTGTCTAACTGGTCTCTTTAGGTTCCTTTGATCTGAAATGGTTCCTTATTCTTTCTTTTATGATGTGGATGACTTTAAGAGTATAGGTCAGTTATTTTGGAAAATGTCTCTTAATTTGGGTATGTTTGTTTTCTCATGATTATATTCAGATTATACATTTTTGGCAGAAATATCAAAGACATGAAACTGTGTTCTTTACAGTGAAACACCAGAAATGTTCTATATCTAAATTCAGTCTCATTTTAATAATAAGTTCTCACATTTAAAGAATTCTTGCTGTATGTCTGCATCTGAGCTAAACACTCTATATATATTATCTAATTTAATTTTCCATATTTGTTTTCACTATAACTGAATGGGGATTCACACAACTAGTGAGATAAAAGTCTGGAATTTGATCCCCTTGTCTTTTTTGTTCCAAATGCCTTGCTTTTTTCACTTTATTAACAATAAAGGGAGTTTTTAAGTACTGAAAACAAGCCTTGACCAAGACAACCTTGATGTTCCCCTCAGTTTTACCAAATTTCAGATAGATTCTTCCTAACTTTAGGCCCCACCTTCCTTTTCTTCCAGTATTTACTTTAGAAAACTTAAAATTGTGAATTCTTTTTCTGAACCCTTGGGATATAACTGTTGTTCCAGCCTCTTGCCAGTTTTACAATCCAGAAATGGCTTTCTCAAGGACTGGGAACCATCTCTTTAAAATGTCATCAAGAAAGATAGTGCCCCCTCCCATTCTCTGTGGGAGTTTAGGAGCCTAAATTCAATACGTGCTAGTTAGCAAACACCTGGACCAACTTCCCTGTCAATCTCCTCCAGTAGTTGTCCACTAACTCACCTTTACACTTAAAAACTCCTCTTGACTGGTGTCACAGCTTCGCTGGTGGCTCAGTCGGTAAAGAATCTGCCTGCAGTGCAGGAGACCCAGGTTCAATCTGCGGGTCGGGAGGATCCCCTGGAGAAGGAAATGGCTGCCCACACCAGCATTCTTGCCTGGGAAATACTATGGACAAAGGAGCCTGGCAGGCGACAGTGCATGGTGTCTCAAGAGTCGGACGTGACTTAGTGACTAAACCACCATCTGCCTTGTGTCAGTGGAGTTGAGTTCAGTCTCTCCCTTGTAACATTAATCTCTCTCCCCTCTATTGCAATAGTCTTGAATAAAGTCATCTTATCCAGGGCAATATTTTTTTTTACAAGTTTATATGGGAAAATAAATTATTTTAATTGATTGAATCAAATTTTCTCCAACAAGTATAATTTGGCAATGACAAGTATAGCAGTTTTAGTTCTTATTTTTTTAATGACACCTATATCGCATACTGTGATGTGATAGTTCTCACTTTGACACAGCCATGGTCTTGTTTTAAACAGAGAAGTACACCTTTCTGTCTTGTCACTGAAATAAACACTTAAGATTGCCTGCTATCCATTTTCTAGGGACAGCTATTCACATGGGCTAATGGGAGCTGCCAGGTTCATACCAGCAATATCTCCTTCAGTTCAGTTCAGTCACTCAGTCATGTCCGACTCTTTGCGACCCCATGAATCACAGCACGCCAGACCTCCCTGTCCATCACCATCTCCCGGAGTTCACTCAAACTCACGTCGATTGAGTCAGTGATGCCATCCAGCCATCTCATCCTCTGTCGTCCCCTTCTCCTCCTGCCCCCAATCCCTCCCAGCATCAGAGTCTTTTCCAGTGAGTCAACTCTTTGCATGAGGTGGCCAAAGTACTGGAGTTTCAGCTTTGGCATCATTCCTTCCAAAGAACACCCAGGGCTGATCTCCTTCAGAATGGACTGATTGGATCTCCTTGCAGTCCAAGGGACTCTCAAGAGTCTTCTCCAACACCACAGTTCAAAAGCATCAATTCTTCTGTGCTCAGCTTTCTTCACAGTCAAACTCTCACATCTATACATGACCACTGGAAAAACCATAGCCTTGACTAAATGGACCATTGTTGGCAAAGTAATATCTCTGCTTTTGAATATGCTATCTAGGTTGGTCATAACTTTTCTTCCAAGGAGTAAGAGTCTTTTAATTTCATGGCTGCAGTCACCATCTGCAGTGATTTTGGAGCCCAAAAAAATAAAGTCTGACACTGTTTCCCCATCTATTTCCCATTAAGTGATGGGACCAGATGCCATGATTTTTGTTTTCTGAATGTTGAGCTTTAAGCCAACTTTTACACTCTCCCCTTTCACTTTGATCAAGAGGCTTTTTAGTTCGTCTTCACTTTCTGCCTTAAGGGTGGTGTCATCTGCATATCTGAGGTTATTGATAATTTATCTCTAGAACAGTCCTCTCTTAAAGAATCAGTCCTCTCTTAAAACTCCTTTGCAAAGGAAGGAGTTCTACTAATGTCTTCATTACTTAAAATGTATTTTTACCCCTGTCTTAGGAAGTAAATTTTCTGTTTGGAGGTACATATAAGAGTATTTTTGGCTCTCCAGAAACTTTAGGACAGATGTTGTAATTTATATCTCTGCATGCTCACTCTTTTTGGCTGCATGCACTGGGGTTAGGGAGAAGGAAAGGCTGTGCATTTTGTTAACAGTGATTTTCGTATCCCAGTGGAAGTGCCAGCTGAGAATATTCACTACTAATCCTCAGATTCTAATTCCATAATTGCCTTGTTTTGTGTTTAGCTTTATTTTTGCCTTCCACGTACCCAATTGTCAGTTACTATTTCATAAATGAAATATCTTTTCTCATCATTCTGAGAATTTGTATACTTTCCTGAAGGTTTTTCTTACTCCTTTCCTTGGTTCTATTTTATCCAAGTTTCTTTATTATGGTTGTCTCATAGCTAGTAGAGTTATTCTTCAACTACCTGGTAAAACCTAGCTCCCCATTTATATTTGAAAAGTGGAGTACTCAAAAGCTAGTTGGAAAGTATGTGTCAGTCCCTAGAGCTTTCTACCAACAGAACTTGCCCATTTCATTGGAGGCCTTCTTGGCAGCATTATCTTCAAATTCATTTTGTGAGTGAGGGATCCTATAACTTCTCACTTGTGGGTATAAGCCTGGGAGCAGAATTGTGGATGATGAAGGTAAGATTGTGTATAAGGAGCTAGGAAGCTCATGATTCAATATGTAGACTGATTTATCCCCATTTTCAGTCCTCATTTCACTTGCCCTGCAGTATGTTAGATGTGCTAAGTCCATGGCTTTTCTGGTTCTATTTCTGGCTTTTTCTGGTTCTGTTTTGTGTGTGTGTGTCTTAGAGGAGAAAATGGGAAAAGGCTGGTCACCTGTTTTCAAGTATTGGAGAAGAAAAAGAGGGGATCCTGTTATTCCTTATATAGACTTTTAGCCTTTCTTGTATTCCTGGTTTTCTCAACTCTGGAGTTTTTCTGGAGTTCTGCAGCATTAGCTGGCTTGCTCTTGTTGGTTTCTACTTACACAGATACCTTGCCTCTTCTTCCATTTCTCTTTGTCCTTGTTGATTAATATTTTTTAGAAATAATTTACATGCCTTTCAGTGAATTTTTGGGAGGGTACAGAAATAAATACAGGAGTTCAGCCTGCCATCTCTAACTGCTGTTAGGTTTCATTTTTAAATTTAGATTTCTTTTAAAGCCTATGTCTTTATAGCATCTTTTTTTAATTGATTTAACCTCTGTAAAATGGACATACTGTCCTAAATGCTCTTGTGTGTGGCATGTATGTATGTGTGTATGGTATTTGCCGTGGGATTATAACATGAGCACTTAAATATGCCAGGCACTGAAATAAACACATCACATGGGTTAACTTATTTATGCACAACACTCTCATCTCATAGATGATATTATTGTGTCTGATTTACAGATGAAGAGATCGAGATGCTTAGAGGTTAAATAACTTGCCAAAAGATCACAAAGCTGTGGAGCTGTGATTCAAATGAAGGCAGTTGTCTCAAGGATGTGCTATCAGACCTCTACTATATATCCTCTTAGTTACATAGCTTTTATGTATGTATGTGTGTGTGTGTGTATACTTCTTACAAGTGTACTACCTGCTGTATTTCTTTCTTTTTATTTGTATAGCCACTGTAGTAACTGGGAACAGCATTTGCCTTAGAACAAACTTGTCTCATTAGAGGATGAACGTTGCTGACACTGTACTCTCTCTATTCCTATCTCATGCCAGCAGCATGCTTCGTCTATAGAAAAATCTCAGCAAATGTTGATTATTTCACTTTATTCTCATACTCAGACACAGGTCATTGTATCAATTATTCAAACTTTATGAAAATTCTTCAATTTGCAAATATTCTTACATCTAAAATGTAAGCAGTTTTTCTTGGGGTGGAGGGCGGTTCAGGGGGTGGCTCTCACAGACCTGATATTTACATGGGAGTTGTTTACTTCTAGGGTGAAATGAAGGATCTATTATACAACACAGCTGTTCCCTTCCCATAACCATTCTGCATTTAGATGTGTGCTATTTAGGTCCACTGTATGTGATTTAAGTCCTTTAGGTTTAGATGGGCCCTGGACTGTATCTGATAGAGAAAGAAAAATAAAACCACCTTTTTAAAGTAGAGAGCTAAACTTCTGCACGTGCTGTGTGAACAAAATTGTTGCGGCTTTCTTTCCATGAAAGACAGGACCCTAAGCCCTTGGCTCAGAAAGATGTGTATGTATACCCCTTCCTCTGCACTCTCCAAACGCATTACATCTCACACACACACACACACACACACACGCACACACACACACACACACACACACACACACACATTGTTTTCAGGTTCAAGTTCACAGTGAAGGCTATCTTTCAGCTTGATGAATGATAACAATGAGAATGAATTCCTTTTCATTACCGGGTCAAATACTCCAGATATTCTTCCTCTTTACCTTGCTAGGAGGGAGCCACTATTTTTAAATAAGAAAGCAGTGAGATTCTTAACTGTGTATTTTGACTAGAGACTCAATTAGTACTTGATTTTTCAATGACTGATGATTTGCCTTCCCTTCAAAATAGCCCGGAGCCACGAACTTCTTTCAAAAAGCATACCTGAGGGTTGGCAGTAGGCAGCAGCTTTGCCATCATTACTGATCTTTCGATAACTCTAAATAGAAATTGTACTTGGTATCCTATTTCCCATCCACTCTGTTCAAAAAAAAAAAAAAACCCAAAAAACCAGTTTTCTAGTAAATGATTTGAAACTATCTATGGATATTCTTCGGAGAAGGCAATGGCACTCCACTCCAGTACTCTTGTCTGGAAAATCCCGTGGACGGAGGAGCCTGGTGGGCTGCAGTCCATGGGGCCGCACAGAGTCGGACACGACTGAAGCGACTTAGCAGCAGCAGCATCATGGACATTCTTACTACAAGAGAGGGTTAGAAAAATTAGAACCAATGACCTTCTGGGTAAAGGGTACAAACACAGACTTAGTTTACTTTTTATCTGGACGCTGAGGGCACATTTGTGTGTGTGTGTTGTATATGTTGTTTTCTGCACAGATGGTTTGTTGTAATTCGATGATATAAAGCAAACGTAGAACAGATTCTCCTTAAATTCAAGAGATGACTTCCGGTATTTCAGAGCAGTAGTGTTCAGAATAAGTGGTCACAGGCACATTTAAATTCTGCTTCTGTTTTGTTCTCTTTCTTGCCTTCTTTCATCTATCTATGTAACTGTTCTCCTTTCTCTATTTTCTCAGTACGTTGGCATTATCTCCTCTATGTCCCTCTTGGTTCCTTTTTTATTTTTCTTCTGGTGTATAATTAAATTTCATGAAATAAATATGGATTCATCCTGCTGAATGGTAATATGTTGAACTCTGCTATTAGCGCAGACCATTTGGGGAATGTTGTCAAAGTCTTGTGGAATTTTCCCAGAACTAATAGGATTTGAAAAGAAAAATCCACCCATTTACTTCCCAGGTTTGTTCGTTGTTGGTTTCTTGATGAAACAAAGTGACCTGTTCTTGATGAACTTGACATTGATTAGACTCAGAGTTGAGGGGCCTTCCCAGAAAGTCAGGGGCCACACAACAAACAGATTTGAAGCAAGAATCTAGTTTTCATTTTCAGAATCTGTTGCCATGTTTTTGTTCTGCAAGGTTCGACTCCACCTTCTTGTCCTCTCCTGTCATTTAGGAAGGGAACTGCCTCAACACCTGTGAGATCTGTGGCACTAGAAAACTCTGTACTTTTAAAACAGCAGTGTCATTTACATAATTCCCTTTCCCACTTAGGAAGTTTTCTGTTCCCTCTCAGTGAAATTTGCATCTCAATCTCTCTTCCTTGTAAGAGCCTCCAAAAACCCTTAAGTCACAGTATTTTTGAAAACATGAAAGTTATGATTTGACTTTTCCATTGCCTGTTTATCCATTGGATTAGTGATTTTCATTAACCTCGGGAATTTAAGGAGGCAAAGCTCCTGACTGAGAATAGATCTTTATCATGAAATCAAATTATCAGATGAAACCTTAATTAGGATTTGCGCTGCTGATCAAAGGAACAGCCAAGGGATTATGTGGCAAAAAAAAAAAAGCAACTCATAAGCTACCCAGTGCCAATGGATGGATTTTCTCCATGATGCTTTTATGTGTACCAAAGTCAGATTTTGGATATATGGTCCACTAATAAACTAGAAATACCAATCTGTTATTTTTAAGTGAGTCTACTAATTTATTATTTGAGAATCAATCTGAAGAGAATAATAAAAGTTGTCCAAATAAAATAAATCCTGTGAGGTCCGTAAGTGAAGTGAAAATCACTCAGTCGTGTCTGACTTTTTGCGACCCCATAGACTATACCTTCCATGGAATTCTCCAGGCCTTGTTTCATTACCAAGGATAAGACAGCCAAAGGAAGGTAGTCCAAAGAAGCCTGTTAGATTCTGCACAGATCAGGGCCCCAAGAAGGGGCAAGACTCTGTGTTCATCATCCTAGGGATAAACACAAAGGAATAAAAGTCTGAAGTTAGGTCAGAGATTCCAGCTTTGAGCCTAAAATCAGCTGTGCCTGCCTGGGCATCTTTGGCCAGGCACTGGTATTGCATATCTTCTAGCTACAGATTTAATCGAAGGTCCAGAGCCAGGGAAAACCATGTCTGTCATTAGACTTATTATCCTCCCACCAACAGTGACTTTGGAATTGGCCCATGATCTCCTGCTCGGATGATCCCCCTAGGACTCATTTATTCAACTTATATTTGTTAACCACCTTTATGGGCCAATTGCCTTGAGAGGTTCTGGGGATACAACAGTGAAAAACTTATCATTCCTTCCTTTAAAGAACTGTAATTTCACTAAGGAGATAAAATTTAAACAGTTCTAACAAAATATAGCAGGTGCTATGTTAGAGGTAAGTGTGACAAAGAATGCTGTAGGAATATGAAGGATACCCAACCAAGTTGGGGGGTAGGGAAGGAATGGTCTGGGAACACTTTCAAGGACTTTAAAATATTTTACTGAAGCATCAGGGGTTGGGAGGCAAGCTGTGAGGTGAGAAGGTTGGCAGAGACCAAACCAGAAAACCCTTTATACCCCACACTGAAGTGGTCAGACTTCATCCTTAGAGCAACAGGGAATACACGGAAGGTTTAAAGCACAGGGAAGATGTGACCAGATGGGAGCGCTAGGAATAACGCTGAGTTCACTGTGGAGCATGGTGTGGAAACGAACAAGGCTGAAGGCAATCATCTAGTCTATCAAAAGCCCAAGCCTTGGGAGTAGTAGAGGGATGGGACAGTTTCAGGGGTTATTAAGAGACAGAATTGTAAGATTAAGGGATTGATCAGATAAAGGTGAGGGGAAATTAACCAGATGTATAAGTAAAAAACACCAGGTTTCTTTCTTGGGCAAATGGGTAAATGGTGCTATGTTTTACTGAAATATACATTATATGAACAGTAGGTTTTATGAAGACAGGATAGGTTAAGTTCAATTCGGGGACATTTAGCACTAAAGTCAGAGAAGGCAATGGCACCCCACTCCAGTACTCTTGCCTGGAAAATCCCATGGATGGAGGAGCCTGGTAGGCTGCAGTCCATGGGGTTGTGAAGAGTCAGACATGACTGAGCGACTTCACTTTCACTTTTCACTTTCATGCATTGGAGAAGGAAATGGCAACCCACTCCAGTGTTCTTGCCTGGAGAATCCCAGGGGCGGGGGAGCCTGGTGGGCTGCCGTCTATGGGGTTGCACAGAGTCAGACACGACTGAAGTGACTTAGCAGCAACAGCAGCACTGAAGTGTCTGCAGGCATCCCAAGTGGAGCAGTCCACCAGGTAGTGGTTCTAGGAGTCTGAACTCAGGTCTGAACTATGACATTTGGAGGTTGTCAACATAGAGATGGTAAATGAAGTCATGAGGATTGAGAATAAAGATAGAAGGAAACTTGAAGCCTGTGCAGAGAGAGAAGTCTATCTTGGGAAGTACATCTTCCTCCACTCTTCCTTATTATCTTGGCAGAATGGTTCGTCTCCTGTCCTGGTTCCCATTTCCCATTCCAGTTCCCTGCTTGAATGGTTGCCCTGCTCTAAGCCCTGAGATTACCTTGTTGGTAACCAAAAAGTCAGTAAGCCCATACCAAACAAGCCCCTTTTTAGAAGACTGGGCACTTTTCCTTTATCATCAGCTGATGACTGGAGTCCTGCTACAACCCAGTCATTTTCTCCTGGGATGAAGCTACCTTCAAGTTCTTTCTGAAAACTCCTAGAGCTGGGTCCCTTCCACAAAACATGGCTATAAATACCATTCCAGATTGAACTCAAGACTCTCAGGCTTCCTTGGCCCACTGGCCAGCCCCTTTTTGCATTAAGCATGTTTGAATTTGGGGGTTAGACCAATCTCAGGTTAAAATCTGACTTTACTGCTTAATCATTTTGAGACCTTTAATAAGTTATCCTTTCTGACTTCATTTTCTAGATCTGTAAAATGGATTAATAATTTCTATCTGTCAGGGCTATTTGAGGATTGTGCTAGAATATATGCATAAAGTTCGTGACACTGCTCTGTAAATTAATACACATTGCTTTTTCTGTATTTTCCCAGCTTGATTGTAACTAATGTGAGAACAGTATGATACAGTGGGAATAACAAATATATGTAGTAAAGGCTTAAATGTTCATATTTTTAGAGCCTTAAAATAGGTTTCAAATTACCTTACTTCAGTGGGAGTGATTTTATGTATGGCAGTTCTTTCTGAGCTTCAGTTTTCTCATTTGTAAAATGAGGATAATACCTGTGTTATTTACTTCACAGTTGTCATATGCCTCAAAGATAATGCATGTTACAGCGCTTTGATAACTAGAAAGTTCTTTTAAAATGTAAAATATTAAGCACTTAATTTCACTCATAGGAGATGTTAACAAACTTATTTTTGATATCAGTATATGAACACTCTGGACATCCCAAACTTTTGACCAGAAAATGTTAATGTATTGCTATTAAATTATTTGAATTACCTACAAAAATCTCACTTTAAGGTGACTCAAGATTATGTTTTTTTTATTGCTATAGATCTTAGTCTACAAACATTTATTGAGCACTTATCAGTGAAAGACACTGAGGTAGGTCCTAAGAAACAGAGAGGAAATATCCAATAGCTGAATTTCAGGGGTTTACATCCTAGGTCATGCTATTGGTAAAGAATCCACCTGCCAATGTAGGAGAGTCAAGAGATCCAGGTTCAATCCCTGGGTCCAAAAGATCCCCTGGAGGAGGGCATGGCAATCCACTCCAGTATTCTTGCCTGGAGAATCCCATGGACAGTGGAGCCTGGTGGGCTAGATTCCAAAGGGTAGCAAAGAGTCGAACATGACCGAAGTGACAGCATGCCTGCACACATCCTAGAAAGAAGATGGTCAAATAATTACCGTATGGACTTACAAGGTTCGAAGATTTAGTAGATGTAGCTGGTGGAAGCTGAAGGGATCAGGGATATCTTCTTAAAGGAATTGATAGCATGCAGAGTTTTGAAGGATGAGTAAGAGGAGTTAGGTGATCATTTATGCGTAGAAATGGAAGTTCTCGAGGGTATTCCAGACAGGAGCAGCAGCAATGACAAAGATAAGAGTATCGACCCACGTGATAAGTCACCAGAGTTTTAACACAATTGGTTTACATTCGTTAAGGGGTGGAGAATGGTGGGCGAGAGAGAGGAAGAAACAAGAGTTAAGTCCGAAACTGAGCCATAGATGGAAATCTTGCCATGGAAATATATTGAATACTAGATTCCACATGATGAATATAAAATTTACTTTGTATATACTTTGGAGTAGAAAAATTCTGTGGGCAGGGAGAGTACTGGGGAGGGGAAATTATTGCAGTCAGACCTAACAAGGCCATAATCTAAAGTAATGATGGTGAGAAAGGAGAGCTATATCAAGTAAAGCTTCATTAAAGGAGAAGACTTGATTCCTGGGGGTGACATGGCAAGTGAAGGGGAAGAAAAAATTAATATATTCTGATTTTTCTGACTTGTACAGGAGGATGGTGTTAGGCTATACAAAAAGCTAATGGGTAGAGATAGGCAGTACTGCTGCACAGGAGAAGAGGTGAAGAGAAGAGCATGGAATATTTACTTTCACAGCTAAATATGGGTAGAAGACAATCTTTATCATTAGTAGGAAACTCCAAGGATAGGATGTATGCTCCGCTAAGTCACTTCAGTCGTGTCTGATTCTTTGTGACCCCATGGACTATAGCCTGCCAGGCTCCTCTGTCCATGGGATTCTTCAGGCGATGATACTGGAGGGGGTTGCCATGCCCTCCTCATAGGCTGTATACCTTCCCAATATATACACTATCATCCCTTCTCTCCCTTGTCTCCTAACTCATACTATCTCTTTGGCTAGCTGTAGAGAATCTGAAATTCCCTTTAAATATACTTGATAAAAATCTAGGAAAATTCCCTGAAAATGTATTGATTCAACTCAATTGTTTGATAGTTTAAATTCTGGTAGAGGGAAGGGACCTAAGACTCTTAAAAAAATGATAATTCTTAACCAAAAAATAATCCCATGAATAAGCTTTTGATTCTAACTTTATTGAATTAAGTCTGCCTCCTTCTTTCATAATCTTTCAGATTACCAGCCACAGAACATTGTTTAATTCTCTCATATTCCTATTGTTATCACTTTAGAGGTCTTAGCATAGTCAACCAAGGCTTCTAAAAACGATCCTAATCTGAAATCAGAGAAGAAGAAGAATAGTAAAAATAATAATACAAAGTATGCATCATTTGCTATGTGTCAGGTTCAACTGCTTTAAACATAAACTCATTTTATGATCACAAAGATTATTTCTATGACAAAGATTATTAGCACTATCTCTATTTTAATATAAAGGAACTAAGGCAAGGGGAAATTTAATAACTTTCCCAGTATATACAGAGTAAGTAGAAGAGCAGGAATTCAAATTTAGGCAGTTGGGAATCAGAGGGCTTGTACTTCATCACCCCACTATTAAAGGTGTGGATAATTAGACAAGGGACTCTGTACATTTAGTAAAGCTGGCACTCTTGCCCTCTATGGGGTCAGAATACAGTATCATATATGTATATATCAAATCATATATGAATATATTAACATGTTGATACTGGGCATATTAAAACCACAAAGGCAAAATTCTCAACCAGGAATATAAAGAATAAAATCACACATCACACAGCCTGGGTTCATATCCCAGTTTGGCTTAGTACCTCAACTTACCAAGGTTTGAATTATTACAAGTTGAGTGACTGTGGTTGTTGTTCAGTCGCCCAGTCACGTCCAGCTCTTCGTGGCCCCATGGACTACAACACGTCAGGCCTCTCTGTCCCTCACCATCTCCCGAAGTTTGCCCAAGTTCATGTCCGTTTCATCAGTGATTCCATCCAGCCATCTCATCCTCGATTGCCCTGTTCTCCTCCTGCCCTCAATCTTTCCCAGCATCAGCATCTTTTCCAATGAGTGGGCTCTTCGCATCAGGTGACAAAAATACTGGAGTTTCAGCTTAAGCATCAGTCCTTCCAGAGAGTATTCAGGGATGATTTCCCTTAAGATTCACTGGTTTGATCTCCTTGCAGTCCAAGGGGCTCTCGGGAGTCTTCTCAAGCACCACAGTTTGAAGGTACCTGTTCTTCGGTGCTCTATCTTCTTTCCAGTCCAGCTCTCACAACTGTACATGACCAGGGGGAAGACCATAGCCTTGACTATACCGACCTTTGTTGGCAGAGGAATGTTTCTGCTTCTCAACACACTGTCTAGGTTTGTCACAGCTTTCCTGTCAAGAAGCAGTCATCTGATTTCATGGCTGCAGTCACCATCTGCAGTGATCTTAGAGCCCAAGAAAAGGAAATCTGTCACTAATCCACCTTTCCCCATTCCATTTGCCATGAAGTAATGGGGCTGGATGCCATAATCTCAATTTTTTTAATATTTAGTTTTAAGCTGGCTCTTTCTCTCTCCTTCTTCACCTTCATCAAGAGGCTCTTTAGTTCCTCCTCACTTTCTGCCTTTAGAGTGGTATCATCTGCATATCTGAGGTTGTTGATAATTCTCCTGCCTATGTTGATTACAGCTTGTAACTCATCCAGCCCAGCATCTCTCATGATGTGCTCTGTGTATAGGTTAAATAAACAAGGTGACGGTAGACAGCCCTGTTTCTTAATCCTGAACCAATCCGTTGTTCCATACACGGTTCTTACTGTTGCTTCTTGATCCACAAACAGGTTTCTCAGGAGACAGGTAAGATGGTCTGGTATTCCCTTCTCTCTCAGAACTTTCCACAGTTTGTTATGATCCACACAGTCAAAGGCTTTAGTGCAGTTGATGAAACAGAGGTGGATCTTTTTCTGGAATTCCATTGCTTTCTCTATCACCCAGAGAATGTTGACAATGTAATCTCTAGTTTCTCTGCCTTTTCTAAACCCAGCTTGGATGTCTGGAAGTTCTTGGTTCACGTAATGCTGAAGCCTAGCATGCAAGATTTAAAGCATGACCTTACTGTCATGGGAGATGAGTGCAATTGTCCAATGGTTTGAACATTCTTTAGTACTGCCCTTCTTGGGAATTGGGATGAAGATCGACCTTTTCTAGTCTGGTGGCCGCTGCTGGGTCTTCCAGATTTGCTGACATACTGAGTGCAGCATTTTGATAGCAGCATCTTTTAGGGTTTTGAAAAGCTCTACTGGAATTCCATCACAACCACTAGCTTTATTGACAGCAGTGCTTCCTAAGGCCCACTTGACTTTACACTTTAGAATGCCTGGCTCTGGGAGACTGGCCACACCATCATAGTTATCTGGTTCATTAATATCTTTTTTGTACAATCCTTCCGTGTGTTCTTTCCATCTCTTCTCGATCTCTTTTCCATCTATGAGGTCTCTAGCATTTCTGCCCTTTTTTGTGCCCATCTTTGGGTGACACGTTCCCTTGATATTTCCAGTATTCTTGAAGAGATCTCTCGTCTCTCGCCTTGTGTTTTCCTCTATTTCTTTGCATTGGTCATTGAAGAATGCCTTCTTGTCTCCCCTTGCTATTCCCTGGAACTCTGCATTTAATTGGGTGTAAAGACCCTGATGCTGGGAGGGACTGGGGCAGGAGGAGAAGGGGACGACAGAGGATGAGATGGCTGGATGGCATCACCGACTCGATGGATGTGAGTCTGAGTGAACTCCGGGAGTTGGTGATGGACAGGGAGGCCTGGCCTGCTGCGATTCATCGGGTCGCAAAGAGTCGGACACGACTGAGTGACTGAACTGAACTTTCCCTTTCCCTTTCTCCCTTGCTTTTCACTTCTCTTCTTTCTTTAGCTATTTGTAGAGCCTCCTAGAAAACCCTTTTGCCTTCTTGCGTTTCTTTTTCTTTGGGATGATTTTGTTCACTGCCTCCAATACAATATCACAGACCTCCATCCATAGTTCCTCAGGCACACTGTTTACTAGATCTGATCCCTTGAATCTATTCGTCACCTCCACTGCATATTCATAAGGGATTTGATTTAAGTCATACCTGGCTGGCCTAGTGGTTTTCCCTACTTTCTTTAGTTTAAGCCTGAATTTTGCTATGTGAAGCCGATGATCTGAGCCACAGTCAGCTCCAGATCTGTTGTGTTTTTTTTGTTTGTTTTGTTTTTGCTGACTGTGTATAGCTTCTTCACCTTTGGCTACAAAGAATGTAAACAGTTTGATCTCAGTATTGACCATTTGGTGAGGTCCATGTGTAAAGTTGTCTCTTGTATTGTTGAAAAACAGTGTTTGCTATGACCAATGCATTCTCTTGGCAGAATTCATTTAGCCTTTGCCTATCCGTAGGGCTTGTGGCTCAGCTGGTAAAGAATCTGCCTGCAACTCAGGAGACCTGGGTTCCATCCCTGCACTGGGAAGATCCTCTGGAGAAGGGAACAGCTACCAACTCCAGTATTCTGGCCTAGAGAAGTCCATGGACTATACAGTCCATGGGTTCGCAGAGAGTCAGACAGGACTGAGTGACTTTCTCTTTCACATCCATAAAGCAACTCTGAATCTGTTAGTTAATCTCTATTAGCCTCATTTACTAATCTGTAATATAAATGTAATATAACCTTATTACAGGGATATGGTAAAGGTTAAATGAAGAGAATGTGCCTGAAATACTCTGCCCATATTTATATCCTACTTACTCTGACATCATGCTATATGCCTTCAATGCTCTCATCCCTTTACATGTGTGAACTCATTTAATCCTCCCAACAAGCTTATGATGTAGACGCTATTTTTGTCATCATAGTCATTTTACAGGTGAAGACACTGAGGCACAAGGAGATTAAATAACTTGTACAAATTCATACATGTATATAACAGACGGCCATGGCTGGTCTGGCTCTTAAGCCCTCTGTCAGCGGCCACGCTACGCTGCCACACTAAGCATAGCACTCAGGTGTGTTAAGGCTGCCACCTTGCTGCCCAAGTGGGTCTCGTCCTTTGTGGGCAAAATTATTTCATCTCCCTTTCTCATATGCAAGGAATAGCCCCTGAAACACTACAGGTAACTGTTAGCTTAATAAGTAAGAAAAAATTCTGTGAGATGGAAGAATAAAAAATTTTAAAGGGCAGCTATAGAAGGAAGAATCTACCCTCCTCAACAATTGGTTGGAAGTCATCCCCTCTCCAAGCACATGCAGGGGTCATGTTTATGATTGAACTGGATGTTACTCAATGGTCGACTAATGATCTTAGGCAGTTAATATCTCAAAGAGCCCTTAAACCAAAATAAACTTGTTTCTGCCTATCTATATGGTAGCGTCTAGCTCATGTGATGAAACTCTTTATAAGGAAAAAACCTCAAGCTTTCTTTCTTTTCTTTTTTCTTTTTGGTGCCAGATTGGATAGTCTATTGATGTATAACCACTTAGAAGTGAAGTCTGCCCACCAGTGTCTGACCATGTGCTCTTAGACAACCAGTTGTTTCCCTCTCAGTTTCTCCACTGTCCATGGCTGCTGGATAATGTTATTAATATCCCCAAACCAGGTCTGTTCCAGAATTAGCAGTCAGGAAACGGTGGCTATTATCAACGTGATTTCAAAAAGCCACTAAACTTTCTTAGAAAAATCTAATCCCTAAGACTTCTTTTCCTGTCTATATTTAGCATTGATTTTTCTATTTTAAAGCCAAAGATCATATTCCATTTTGAAGTCTAACAAATTCTAATCTCTCAGAAGGTTCAAACAATATTATCATTCACTATGAGTTTGAGCCGTCTTTCTTTCTACTTTGCTGACATTTGGGGTTGAATTAATTCCATTACAGCTGTGCATCTTTCCTCTCACAGCAGTTATCCATGCAATTGAGAATTATGGACCACACAAATCAGGTCAATGAAAAGTTCTAATTGTGCTCAGCTGTCTTCTTTCTATACCTTCATTTATAATGTGGTAACAACAGAGGTGATTGCAGCCACCATCCCAGAACAGTGGGGTGACCCCGACTCTTAACTATTCACACGGTTAAAGGGTAAAGCTTCCCAGAATGTCCTTTGTCTCTTAAAATGAAGTTGTTTTAGAGCTTTCCTAAATAAAAGCCCACAGTGCATTATGTACTGTGTATTTCAGGCAAATAAAAATGTTTAAATCCACAGACTGAAAATGATCTTCACACATAAAATGAAATCTGATCAGTTTACAGCCCAACATGAACAGAACTCCCAAATTAGGCACTTCCAAATTCAGTACAGCAAACCCTGCCAGCCACCAAAGGAATGGGAGAAATCAAAGCCCTTCTAAATCTTCCTTCCATGACATATAAAAGATTCAGCAGAGTAGAGGTCAAAGAATATGAGGGGGAAAAGGTATAAAGGAAAAGAAAGATAGCTGATTTTTTTTTTTTTTTTAGTATGAAGGGATAGAACCTAATTATTCTTTTATGCAGAAAATCCCTTTGGCTGTACACATGAATAAGAGCACTCAAGGCAGCAACATTTTTCTTATAATTAGAAGAAATTATGATGTCTCTCTTGAAAGGCAGAATTTTCCTTATCATGAAAAACAGTGTTCTTTATCATCCTTACTTTTTATTAGAGCCTTCAAAATGAGGTTTTCTTGAGCCTCTTGAAATAAATCCATTCCACTTTGAACTGCTGGAACTAACTATTAAAACGTGGCCTGATTCATCCTGAGAAATGGCCATATGCACACTTGCCTGCGATCAGAATGACTGCTAGGTGCATTATAAAGAACACTGAATTCCTTTCTCCCACAACCTGAACTGTGCCAAGATGGAAAATGTATGGATTACCCCTTTAAATAGGCTGGTGTGTCTCATCTGTACATTCATTTATTTAGTTTTTTCAACATGTATTTCTTAAATGGCACTATGAGCAAAGCATTTGGGATGGGGCTGAATTTGCTGTGGCTGCTTGGAAATTAGCCTAAACAAAACACCGCATGTGAAAGATGATAATCATCAAGCCATGAAGGGAACTTTTTTTTTTTTTTCCCGGATACAATTTGAAGGCATTGGGAAGGTAACGGTACTCTTTAATTTCATACCAAACCTTCATGGGGAATAGACACACAGCTCCAAGTTGTTATCAGCAACCGAAGGAAATATTGACACCAGGGATGCAGAATCACATCGCGGTACCTGCTCTGCTTAGCTGTTCTTGCTGAGTTCTCAGGAGTGAGCCTTTTCCTAGGATGGCTTCCACACAGTCTGACTTAGAGGCTTGGCTTTTGGTACTTGGGCTCACTCTCTCCCTCGTGAACACAGTGTGTGCAGGTCTCCCCAAGGTTGGTTTTGCCCACTCATCCTTTTATTATTTCCTTTATTATTTTTTCTTATATTTTTCATAATTCTCTTCCATTCTGTTTTTCACAAGCCTGAAGCACCTTTAGAGGGTTTGAAAAGGAGAGGAGAATAAATGAAAAACAATTCCAACACATGTGCCCCTGGGAGTTGCGGTAAAGGACTGAGTTTGTCCCCAGCATCTTAATATTAGCATTGAATTGCAGTTGCCTAGAATTATCAGCATGCCTCCTTCTATTAGATAGCCTCCTTCTATCAAGAACTTACTATATTCTATGTGCTGATATACCTTTAACCATCTGATCACCATAGTAGGTCTTTGGAAAGTAACTTACAATTGAAGAACTGATGTCTTTGGTGTCTTCCCTTATGTCCTCTACAAAAACTGTATTTGATTTATTTAAACTAAATATTTCTAGAACTCCAGTCATGTACAAGACACTGTGCTACACGCTCCAGGAAAAAAAAGAAAAAGAAAAAGAAAGCTGTCTTTAGAAAAGTCTAAAGGGAAAAATAAGGTGAATGTGCACTAACTGTAATAAAGATGAAAGTTTTGGCTTGGGGGCAGAGTTAGAACAAGAATTAGACTCAAGAATATTATGAGTCATTCTTCACTTTCCTCTGTGTGTAATTATGGGCACATATGTAAAAGACAACATTAGTCAACTCCAAAGAAAACAAACATCTACTGTGACTGCACCATAGCCCCACACACATGAGCTGTAAGTATGCAGTGAATAGCTTTTACAGTTCAGAGGGAGAGATGGAGCGTATTTGGCTGAGGGAAGGGTTTTTTGTTTTGTTTGTTTGTTTTGGCCACACTGTGTGGCATCTTAGTTCCCAACTAAGGGATCGAACCTGTACCCCACCTCCCACCACCCATCTCCCCACCGTGCATTGCTAACAAGGAGTCTTAATCACTGGAGTATCAGGGAATTCCTTTAAGGAGGTATTATTTTAAATGATCCTGCAAGGATGAATGAAATGTCATTAAGATAGAAATGTAATCTTGCATATGGAGGGGAAAAAAAAACCTAGGGCCATCAGAAGTTTTGACATGCAGGGGAATGTAAGGAAGGGCTTAGTCCTTTGAGTTGTTAACTTGGCCAGGAGACTGGAGTGGAAAATTGATAGGACTCTATCAAAGCTAGAATCCCAGAAGATGTGCCACCACTGAACCTCAAGAAATGAATACTTCTTCCTAGATTTTCTGTAGAAGCCCCTGTGTGACACCAGCTGGTGGTTAAAACCTTAAATGGATTTCTTTAGGAGGAAGGAGTTTGAGTCAGTTTTATCCATGTCTTGCATTCTTCATAAATTGAGAAGTTTATGTTATATACCAAGTGCTAAATAATTATTTATTGACAGACTAGTGAGCCTTATAAATTATACTAAATATCAGCTACAAACTAAAAATAAGTTCAGAGCCTTCTCTGATATTTGCACATTAGCTCACAGAAACCAGAGCTTTGAAACTCCTTAGCAACCATACCAGACAGGAGCCTGATCAAAAATAAATTAGGTTCTTGGATCCAGTTCCAATATGTGTATGTTGGAGAGCTTCTTCACACCATAAGCAATTCTTGGACACTGGCAGAATGTCCGAGAATTCGACTCCAATTGTGATATTATCTACCTGGAAATAGCATCAGATTTTATAGGTTAAGGGCTCAGCTCTTACAAAACTGCCATCTCCCTCTCACCCAGCCTCCCTTCAGGTGGCAGTAAAAAGCCCAAATTTTACCTGTACTTCTGACCAACTGGCTATAAATCAGAAGTTCCCATGACCCCCTTCTCAAATTAGATTAATTTGCTAATACAGCTCACATAACTCAGAAATATTTTCCTTACTGGATCACCAGTTTATTATAAGAGGATGTAACTCAGGAACAGTCAAATGGAAGAGATGCAGAGGGCAAGGCATGGCGAAAAAGCAGGGAGCTTCCATGCCCTCTTGAAGCATATCATTATTCCTATATCTCCTTGTGTTCATCAGGGCAGAAGCTCTTTGAACAGTGTCCGTTTGGGTTGTTACAGATGCTTCCTTACGTAGGTGGGATTGATTAAGTCGTTGGCAATTGGCAATCAGCTCAACCTCTAGCCCCTCTCCTCTCCCCAGATGTCAGAGAGTGGAACAAAAGTTCTAACCCTCACATCACATGGTTGGCTCCATTGGCAGCCAACCCCCAACTACTTTGGAAAGTAGGTGCTTTCCAAAAGTCTCTTCATTGATATAACAAAAGATACTTTTATCACTCTCAACACTTAGAAAATCCCAAGGGTTTGGAGAGTTCTGTGACAGAAATGGGACAAAGGTCAAATATATATTTCTTATTATAAATCACAATATCACAATATAGTTTTAGAAAAGATTGATATTTTTCCCAAGTTGCTTTTTATGTGCAATCTCTAGAAATGTGTTATTTTATTGTATTGTATAATTTTTAAAAACTGGCATAGTTTAAGAATACATAGTGTATTATCCTAGCAATTAACTACTTATACTATTATTAATGTATGTGTTTATTCAAAACAGGCATATTGAATGCCAAATATGAGTTAGGCTTTGAAAAAGGTTGAGGTGATTATGAAGATAACTGAGATAGGATTCCCGCTTATAAAGCTTCACAGTTTAGGATGCAGGGGGAAAAAACAAACACAGTGGAAGGTTTTTACTAAGGAAACATCCATTGTTTCAACAAATACTGCCACTAACAGCATTGAAACCGGGTAATCCCTTATTTTTAACAATTGAAGGATCTGAGAATTCAAATTTTCTTTTAGACAAATATATTTGCCATTTAGTATTTTATCAAAACATTTATTGATTTTATAATAAGAAAAACAACAGCTGCATTTTTAAATTATAACATAATCACTGGACCTAAAGGATAAAAATTAACAATTTGGAAAGAAATATTTTAATAAAACGAACAATGAGAATACATGAAGAGACAAATAATTTTGTTTAAAAAAATTGCTTCTCTCAATAAATGTCATAATTGAACACAAATGTATTATTGTTAAATCACAGAAAGAATTCAGAAAAAAGACTATATTGTGCTTCTTTTATAACAATTTGCAATAAATCCAGCCTATAATTGTTCTGATAATTTACTTTTAGAACTAGGTCACAGGATTTAAAGATCATTCTGGTGGGCTATATCCTCATGACTGCAAAGAACGAAAGTATCTTTAGAAATCACCAAATGATCATTTCATATACCTTCTCCCCATTTTTAATGATCTGAGTTCTTTATGTAGCCATATACTTAAACCAAATATGTACCTCATTTCTTTAATACTTTTTTTTCAAAAATGTTTTTCAGATCTGATGCAAAATAAAAGTTATTTAACCCACAGGGTGAATTTCTGTTATAATTTCAGTGCAGGTAGAAGAATGTTTGAAAATGCCAGTGTTTCTTGCTATCATTTCACATCCACAAGTTAGAGGTTTCCACAAAGGGTCTTTATAGTTCACCCTTTTGGACAAATGGCTGGATCATAAGGAGTTAACATAGTTTAAGACTTGAAAGAGAAAAATGTTCCTAGCAAAAAAAAAGGCTTACAGCAAAATAATGAGTACCAAGGTTGAAGCTGCTCTTTCTTGCTTTAGTGCTAGAGCTGTATTATTCACAACTGCCAATCAGCTAATCTGAAAAGAATTTGTTCTTTACTGCATTTCTCCTTTATTGCTCCCACCCCACTGGTCTGGTGTACATTGCCTCCAGCTAGGAAGGTTTAGAAATGGCTACTAAACAGACAACAAATGCTGTTCTCTGCATCAAAGGGCAGTGGACACTGTGGAGAGAAGGGCTTTTGCTCACCCCCATTTCCTTTTCACATTTAGCCTTTGCCACTGCAATCCTGAAAACCTCAGGCCATTGCAAAAGGAGAAATTGCCTGTCAATTTCTGAAAAATTCAATACTGAGCTTTCACTGAAGATTTGGGGTGCTGAACCGGTTGCAGCTTCTGAAATACTAGCAGCAAAAAAATAAAAAATTTAAGTCTACAGTAAACAAATTTTAACAAACACTGTGGCCACTGCCTAACCTGGTCACCATTATATATAAAGTGAGGAAATTAGACATCACAATTTACAGTTGAAAACAAAGAGTCTTAGATGAAGGTGAGAGCCAGGTTCTGCAATTACCCCTGCGTTGACGTTTGGAGCATGCTTACAAATGCTGGCCATGTTGTCATGACAAATGAGCGTGTGAGTGCATGCATGAGCAATGTTAGTGGACATATAAAAATAGATTTATGTATAAATATTGCAGATGTATCTTTTAACCAGCATGGAGTAGTATCTTGGCAAATTTGATTAATGCCCCAGGGTTCTTTTTTCCCTTTGGTATATTCATGAAGCACCAGTTAAGAAGTTGGAATTTATGTAGGTCTACTGGAGAGTAATTATCACTCAATGCATTAGCAGTGAAAAATCAGAGATCATTGCCAGCTTTCCTCACTTCCAAGGCAAGGCTAAACATTCCCTCAGATTGAGTCAAATGGTCTTTGTTAATTTCTTGCACTAATTCACCAAGTGGCAGTGCAGGAGTGACATTGGTTTCTGTTGCAGGTATTTCCATGCTGAGGAAAACACAGTTTTGAGAAGCTGTATTTTTGAACCATTCTAAACCAGAAATTTCTGTGTGCTCCAGACGGGCACACACACCCAAGGGATGTCTAGCTCGCAGGCTCTTGATAGGTGAAGGAGGTGTGGATTGGACCTGAGATGGGTTTGGTTTGCTGTTGTTGTTAGCTCTGAGCTGAAGTGCACAGATCCGATTAGATTATTGAGGCAGGCTGGAGGGAGTGAAGGCACCCCAGATGATGAACTCAGATGCATTGCTTAATTCTACTTCTAATCCCATACTGGTTCAGTTAGACACTGGAGCTTCTTTGCCAGCTGCAGTATCACCATCATCCCCTAGCGACAGGTCCAGCACTCCATCTCCCAGCAGCGCCCCCCAACACGCGCGCTACTGCAAACCCACCAGTCTGCTCCCTGCCTCTCCACTAATCCCACTGCTCCATATTAATTCAGCCTCCTAGGGAGTAGTGGGAGCGCGGGTCCATTAGGTGGTCAGAGGCACCGCAGACCACAGGCCATAGTGCAAAGAGTCAGATACCACTGAGCTTCAAGCCAGCCAAGCCTCAGCATATCTGCCAACAATGGGGCAAGAGTCTACCTGGATGCAGCACCCAGTGTTCTAATAAGAAATATATGTATAGAATCACTTAACAGACCCAATAGCCCCTAAATGTTATGTCATTTTATTTTTGAGTTAGAGACCCTTCATTTGTTAAGATACAGCATTGAGAAATCCAAGGAATACATCATTTTATGCTCCTGAAAGAATTTTCCTTTCCTGCCACCGTGAGGAGTATGTATAACGCCATTCAAATGTGGTTTTGTCACAAATGAACTGAATCCATGTGACTTAAGTGAACATGAACACATGTGTATATACCTAGAGAAATAAGAGAGTGAGAAGAGAAGGGGTAGTGGGGGCGGGGCACTGGAGAGGGCAGGCGCATGCGCTGTACAAAACGGGGGGGGGGGGGCAACCAAAGGACTCACTGCAGTGCAGTTTTACATACAGGCCTGTAGGAGCAACCAGAATGTTATTAGACCATAAAAGCACATCAGGCTGATTTATGGTTTCTGATCAAGGTTTCTGTGAAAATTACTCTGCATCACCGGCTCAAGGTGACTGCTACCATTAATGTGTGGAAAATAAATGAGATGGGGACGCTGATAGCAGAGGAAGGGAAGGAAGCGCGAGGCAGTTTATACAGCACAGGTTCCCCATCTTGTTTTACAGTGCAGAGAAGCCTGTCATCAAAATGATTGCTGTGGGGCAGGAAAGGCAATTCTGGGTAATTAGATCTTATGGCGTGTAGCCGGTGCTTTCTTACAGCGAATGGATCAGGATGGTCGGGCGAATGCCTGCTCTCCGCATGCCATCTTTTCTATTTTCTGTTCATATTCAGAGAGTGTAGTTTAAATTTAGGAGGAGAAGTATGGCAATACTGTTTTCCTGACTCCATTTGACTCTAATAGTATTCATTCCCAGTCTACGGTTTTCCCGACTCTATTTGTTTCTAATAGTATTCATCTCTCCCCAATAAATAATCTTCCAAATTGGAGACTTTCCAAGAAAATTGATGTCTGGGAATATTTTATATGTCATCCGATGGCAACAAAAGAGTTCCGCTGGCCTTTTCCATTCCTTCCCTGTTTATAATTCATCACTAAAACATTTTGTACATGAAATGCCCTACTGCCTGTTTCAATATAAAGAAATAGCATATACCCCAAGGTCTTCATATGAGATAGTTGCTGTGAAAGGTATAAAAGCTGTTTGCTTGCAAAATGCCCTGCTCTTCCTCCTTTTTCCCGTTGTTCTTTTAGTCATTGTGAACTCTGCCTGCCTGAGCATTTGCTTGTATTTGGTGTCTTCATATTAGAGTTGGGAATGGCACTCTCTTCCAGGATTTTGACTCTACATGCAAGTAGACAGCCCTGCCTTTTGGCATGCTTGGATAAAACTGAGTAAATGAAAAGATTTTCAAAAAAAAATTTTTTTTTAAACTACACCCGTTTCTCTAGCTATCCTAAAACTTGCCCTCTGATGCTTCTGTCTATCATCCCCCATCTGGAACATGCCAGTGTCTGATGTTCCCAGCTGCTTCTGCTGCAATGATGGCCACTAAGAGGCATAGCTCCAAGGAAACCCACAGGCCTAGAAAACACTCAGCCCACTTAGCCAAGAAAGAACAGAGACCTGCATTTTCCCCTCACCCTCTGTTTTTAAGTAAGGCTTTCACTTTAGTGACACATCTTACTCTTAAGTGCCCATGTCTGTGTGATAGCCGGGCTGGATTGAGACTTTCATCCCTGTACATACACACAGACACACACCCTGAAATACTGCCTCAAACAGACATTCAGGATTGGTGCTGCTTACCCATGTTGTCAAGGATTCTGTTTCAAAAGCTCAAACACAGTCTCTAGATGATCCCCAAAATACCCGGTACCCAAAAGGTTTAATTGAAGCAAAGGATTCTAATATCCATACAGCATTTTAAAGTCTTCAGAAAAGCTTTCTTTCACACCATGTCTTTTTATCATCACCACAGTGGCAAGAGATCACTAAGATGGTCATTAATGACTTCCGTCTTTGTAATGGAAAATGCAAGCTCAGAGGAGCCACTTGTTTTGCCTGAAATAATTTCGTTCACAGTAGTAGAGCCAACTCATTTTCTTTACCTTTCTCCAAATAGGCTACTATAGTTATAAAAAACAAAAAAGAAAAAAATCATCCTGGGAGAAAACAGACTGCTATTCTTGTAGTGACTCAGCTATGAACAAGAGACAAGACACCAGACAAGACTCCTAGCTTCTTTGGTTCCCTTGATTTACTCAACTATGTGGAAACCCACTCTAGTACTCTTGCCTGGAAAATTCCACAAACAGAGGAGTCCGGCAGGCTAGAGTCCTCATGGGGTCTCAAAGAGTAGAACACAACTGAGCACGCGTGCCCATATGGACTAGAAATTGTCTATAGTATCTTCTAGAACTCTCCTTTTTCTATTTTCAATATCTTTCTCAGGAACCATACTATGTTGGGAAGAATATCCAGGCACTGTCAGCATCTTGGGAGAAAAAGAACAGAACTGTCTTCCCAGTTACCCTTCCCATCTCCAGTGCTTACCTATGCGCATGCAAGCCCCATCAGCCCTCCCCACAACCATTCTGTTTGGAAGAGAAAATTTTGAGACAAGAGAGAAGCCAGCAATTCTTAGGAGCATTCTTAGGAATATATGAGTATCCTAAGATGCCTGTCTCATTTTAAGATTAAAGTTTAGCTCTGCAAATAATTACTAAAGTCCATATGGAGGAGAGGGCACATCCAGAGGCCCCAGAGGAACAAGTGCCAAAGAAGAGCATCATCTGAGATGCTGCCAGATCGCTATTGCTTCATGGCAGTGGCGCAAGCTGAACGAATCTAATACATCTCCCCTCATGTGGGGTCATCCCCTCATATGGAGTCATCCCCCCATTATGCAGCTTCATTTAATTTGGCTGATGCTACCTTTTACTGCAAATGATTCTACAGTTTGCTAGTTTCTTTAGCTTCAAAAGGATTATTTAGTTGACCTTCAGAAAGGTCCATTTGTAAACTCAAGGATAATGGCAGAATATTTGGAATTCAGCCACTTAAGAGTATATGGGAATATTGGGGGTGGGGAAGCCACATTCCTGCTTTAGAAAACAATTGTTTTGCTTGAGAGGTAAAGACTTGATTGATCACAGATCTTACCTTCTTCAAAAACATCTTTTCCAGAAAATTGTCCCTGTGATGACTATGTCGTTTACTGGATTTCTGTGGCCTATTCCCATGATAAAACATGTCTGGGGTTTCAGTAACTGCAGTAGGCTTGGTGGAGAGTTTTGAGTTCCAGATGTGGTAAAATCCCATTCTCAATCCTGTCTTCCCTGACCAAAGCCCAACTCTCCAGGACCAAAGGGAAACTGAAACACGATTGAGAAAAAGGAGTATAAGTCCCACAGAAAATATTTAGGAGGCCCTCAGGATGTGACCACACTGACTAGGAGTCATAAAAAGGTTGAGGGAAGATATAGTGCCACACGAGTGGCTTAGCCCAGCGACCAGCTGCTCTGAAGTCAACCAATTACCCTCAGGTTTGCTCCAGTGGATCAGAATCAATTGTTTTAGCTAATAATAATGAACACTGTATATCTGACTTCACACAAAAGGCACTAAAATCAACTGCCAGGCTGAGAGAACCACAGAAGTGTCCTGGGGACACAGGTGTGTGTTTTAGAGGAACAAGTGAGTAGGAGGGAGATGGGGACCACCTTTCCTCCACATAAAACTTGAGCTGGCTCTTCTCCTTGGCCCCAAAAAGCACTATAGCTAAACTGCTTAAGTCTCAGTTCTTCGTAATACATAAAGCAGACCTTATCTCCCTCCATTAAAAACCCTGCCTTTCCTTTCAGATAACCAGCTAGAACTAAAATGCCACATTTTCTTTCCTCTAAGGAAACACATCATGGTAGGCGTGTTTAAATTTAGGGCGATAGTTGGAAACAATTTGCCTCTCAGCCCTTGAAGCCCAAATCCTCAGGCCTGTGCATTTCCTGAGAAGATCGGTGCTTACACAATAGCCTCGTGTTTTGTCAGTTTTGCTGTAAAAATACCCAGCAATTTCTTTAAGTACTGCAATTTTGAAAATTTCCAGAAGACATCATCTAGTAGCCAATCAGACAGTAGAAGCAGGAAGAATGACAAAGCTCTTCAATAAACAGAACAGAGTCTCTCCAAACTTTACATGATAAATACAGTTGACCACAAGGAAGATTTCATTGTCCTTGTGTTCCCTACTTATTTAGTAAACTCTTAGAGAAAACTTTTCCAGCTACACTCTTCTAGCTCTTAGGTGTGCAAGAGAATGTATCTGAAGAAGCACCCTTGCCCACAGGGTATGAAGGAATTGTTGCTACTAACCATTTTTAGGACGATCTATTATGGCACGTTGTGAACATTAAAGTTTGTTTGGATTCAGAAATTAAACTTTTTCATTCCTTCCCTTGTTGCAGCAGAAGTTTGTTTAAAATTTAGTGTTTTTTGCCTTCAAGGAGAAGGAAATTATCTTCTGATTCACTTTGGTTACAGTCTCAGCACAATCTGTTGCAAATCAATGGTGAGGTATTACGGAAAAGGCAAAAAATAATGGATTGAAGTACTTAAAATATTTTAGACAAAAGCAGAGAGGAAAGGAGATTCCTTGTCAACCTAGAAAGAGATTCTGCCTGGCTGAGGAAAAGGAAAAGAGAGAAAATGAGGAAGGGCTGTTATGATAGATCTAGAAAATCCAGGGTGGGTGCCTGAGTGGATGCCTGCTTTACAAGCATGACTGGTAGGAAGCATTTGTATCTTCCTGACAGACACGGTCTGGGCATCCAGAAGCTGTCTGGGAACTAGATCAACACAGCAGACCACTCAGCCATCCCATGCACCAACTGTCATGCTGGAGTACTTTCTGTTATTTCTGGAGAGAATTTCTCTTTACTTCTAAGCAACAACTTGCCCAGAGATAGCCCAGCTGGGTGATGCTCATCCAGGTCCACAGATATGTTGGGTCTCCACTAAAATAAATCTTTGAGAACCAACCCCTCTCCCCATTCTCCACAGGCACCACTAGGACCCTGATCACCTGAGGTTTCAAGACAAAGAAGCACGGGGTCATGACATACAGGAAGGCAGCAATGAATGGAACCAAACAGAAATCTACTTGAGCCTAAGGCAGTGATCTCTCCTCTCAAGGAAAATAAACTCTTGGATTTCACAAATAGTTCAGCCCATTTGTCAGGATACAAGAGCTAGTTGGGCTTTGAGAACAGGCGAGGTTTATTTGTTGTGCATGCCTCCATTGGAAACTCACTTATATGGAAACTTATATGACCCTATTAGGTGAAGCCATATAAAATCTTCAAGTGCTTCACCATTTTTAGTCTACTGAAATGGCAATTTTATGTTGTCTAACACAATCATAGACTCTGGGGACTTGGGAGCCAGTTGGCAATGGAATTTCTATATAAGACAACAGAATTTCTATATAAGACTTAGAAGTGTTATTTTGGTGGAGGGTGGAGACATGTAAGAAACTTACAGGGAGGCGTCATTTGCTTAGCACACACACTGTTTTTACTTAGTCCACACAATTGCTTGGAATGCTCCCCTCCTACTCTTCTCACCTAGCCATCCTTGCCACTTGATCCCAGTCACTGATCCCAGTCATTCCTTCTATCAAATACATAACTAAAAATATATATATGTGTGTTTTTTGTTTTTTGTTTTAGATTTTGCTATAGAGGCTTTATTTTTTTTTCAGTTCACCTCTTCCTCTACCACAATGACTTTCATTATCACACCAAGATCTGAGATTCCCAAATCAACGTATACGCTCCATGTTGCTCTTCAGTCTCTCAGTTGTGTCCGACTGCAACCCCATGGAATGCAACATGCCAGGCTTCCCTGTCCTTTACTATGCCCTGGAGTTTGCTCAAACTCATGTCCTTTGAGTCAATGATGTCATCCAACCATCTCATCCTCTGTTGCTCCCTTTTCTTCCTGTCCTCAATCTTTCTCAGTATCAGGATAGTTTCCAGTTAGTTGGCTCTGAGCATCAGGTGGCCAAACCATTGCAGCTTTAGCTTCAGCATCAGTCCTTCCAGTGAATATCAAGGGTTGATTTCCTTTAGGATTGACTGGTTAGATCTTACTGTCCAAGAGTCTTCTCCAGCACTACAGTTCAAAAGCATCAGTTTTTCAGTGCTCAGACTTCTTTATGGTGCAGCTCTCACATCCATACATGACTACTGAAAAATCTATAGCTTTGACTAAACAGACCTTTGTTGGCAAAGTGATGTCTCTGCTTCTAATATGCTGTCTAGGTTTGTCATAGCTTTTCTTCCAAGGAGCAAGCATCTTTTAATTTCATGGCTGCAGCAGTCATCATCTGCAATGATTTTAGAGGCCACGAAAATAAAACCTGTCACTGTTTCCATTGTTTCCCCATCTATTTGCCATGAAGTGATGGGACCAGATGCCATGATCTAAGTTTTTTGAATGTTAAGCTTTAAGCCAACTTTTTCACTCTCCACTTTCACTTTTATCAAGAGGCTTTTTAGTTCCTCTTTGCTTTCTGCCATGAGGGTGGTGTCATATGAATATCTGAGGTTATTGATATTTCTCCCGGGAATCTTGATTCCAGCTTGTGCTTCATCCAGCCCAGCGTTTCTCATGATGTACTCTGCATAGAAGTTAAATAAGCAGGGTGACAATATACAGCCTTAATACTCCTTTCCCAATTTTGAACCAGTCCATTGTTCTATGTCCAGTTCTAACCGTTGCTTCCTGACCTGCATACAGGTTTCTCAGGAGGCAGGTAAGGTGGTCTGGTATTCCCATCTCTTTCAGAATTTTCCACAGTTTGTTGTGACCCACACAAAGTCTTTAGCATAGTCAATGAAACAGAAGTAGATGTTTTTTCTGGAATTCCCTTGGTTTTTCTATGATCTAACGGATGTTGACAATTTGATCTCTGGTTCCTCTGCCTTTTCTAAATCCAGCTTGTACATCTGAAAGTTCTCAGTTCATATTAACTGTTGGAGCCTAACTTGAATGATTTAGATCATTACCTTGCTAGCATGTGAAATGAGTGCAATTGTGCGGTAAACATTCTTTGGCATTGCCCTTCTTTGGGATTGAAATGAGGCCTGACCTTTCTTTCTCAAATATTCCTCCAAACTTAAATATACTTACATATATATACATATATATGTATATGTATGTCACTAAGGTCAATATGTCCCATTCCAAACTCTCCAGTTTCTCACTTTTTTCAAAAGAGAGTAGTTTAATTCAAGCTCCATTACATGGCTCCCAAGTTCATTTTTTCTGAGCTTGGCGTCTCCCACTGAGTGCTCCGACAGCTCTCATCACTCCGCTCCTAGTCACCCATGTGTGTAAACTTCATTCAGGTCACTTCCTCTCCCATCAGCCCCTGCGCCTTGTTACCAAGTCCTGAATCACTCTTATTTCACAAATCTCTCATTTCTTTTCAATAATTCAGCAATAGTAAGTGCTTTATATGTCCCATTCTCTCTCCTGATGATTCCTTTCTATCTATTTCTTCCCCTAAATGCTGTCTGAGTTCCGGCCCATATTGTCTTCCCACAGTCTTGCTTTCTATTAGACCATCCCCTACATTACTGCCAAATTAGTATGTTCATCATTTTTATATTTTATGAATCGAATCCAAGATGGATGACTCTTTAGCAAATAAGATGAAAAAAAAAGAGAAAGAAAAATGGAAACTTCCATGAGGCTGGTCACTGAAAGCAAGACAGAACCCCACAGATAGGGAGAATATTATGGTGTCCATAGTTTTTCAAGAGAATGGCAGGCTTGGTCATGATTCCGGCATGGACAGAACCACAATTTCCAGGAGGGAAAATTAGGTTCTCATTAAAAATAAAAATGGGAGTGATAGGTAACTCCCAGGGGTCATAGAGGGTGGCCAAGGCTAAGCTCCACTGGATTCAGGAGTAGACACCCTGATACTTTTGTAATATTACTTGTTTTTTATGTAGTCTGGTATGATAACTTGAGCAGGGATGTGTTTTGAGGGAGGAAGTTACATAGGTCTAATTTTCTGGAACTAGGGAAATAATTCAGAGACTGATAAACGTGCTATTTCTCTACCCCCTACACATTCGCTTACTTTTTATTGTATTTAATTATCAATGAAATCCTCACTATGTCCTTCAGCCTATTTTCTAGCCTTGCCTTTGACGGCTCTCCTAAGTATACCTATTGATCCATCCAATCTTGAAACGGCCACACTTTTCTAATTCATGGTTTCCTCTCCTGAAATGCTCTTACTTCCTGGTGTGTGCTATCAAAATACTACCCACCATTCAGTGCTGGCTCAGATCCCAACTCCTCCCAAAAGTCTTTCTGAATCAGATTGATTGAATTGCTTCTTCCTTTGGACTTTGTATTTCTCATACTTCATACCTGGTTGAAACCAAATTCTAAGGATTTAACTCAATGCCTGCACATAGTATCCAGAAAAAATACACTGATTCCCTTTTGTTCTGGACATTACACCATGTTCAGGTGCTCTCATCTAGTGCTTTCTAGGAAATTAAAAATTTTTTTAGACAGAAGGCATTGCATTCACTGATTAATGCTTTAAGGGGCCTATCATGATGCTTTATATAAAACAGGCCTCAGTCAAGGTTTATCTAATTTATTGAATTATCTAATTATATATTAAGTTGTGTAGATCAAGTATGGAGCATTCCCTAGACAGTGAATATACATATTCTGCCATTCATGTTTGCATTCAAATATCAAAGCTCCAAATATAAAAGCCTCACCTCTTGAAGAAGGTAGGAGTCTAGTTTGTAGAATTCTCTTACACCATTATTTCTGAGAGTCTCCAACACTGCAGACAAATGTCTGTGAATCCGTCATGACAGTCACTGCATCCAACTGCTTCCTGGTAAATATCGTGCAGCCTAGGCACCACCATCCTAAGGAGCCCTTCAAGGCTGGAATTCTATTCCTAATTCAATTGCTGCCACTGCCATAATTCGGAGATCACAACTCCTTCTCATTGGTTTTTGAAGTGGGAAGGAGAAACTTTCTTCTGCGTTATGCTTAACTGATGAAAGTGAAGGCAGGGTGGGCATGAGCCCTTTAATTAGAATACAGAATCACAAAGTTTTATAGCAGCCATCAACAACTTTCACTCACCATCACAGCTAGTAAGACCATGGCTTAGCAGTCCAGGTTCTGTTAGTCCCACAGACACGCTACTTATATCTACCATCTAGCCTTGCTGCTGCTTTTAGGTGCCTGATGGCCTAAGACTTAGCACCGTTGCTGAACTCCCTGGTGGCTCAGAGAGTAAAGAGTCTGCCTGCAATGCAGGAGACCTGGGTTTGATTCCTGGGTCGGGAAGATCCCCTGAAGAAGGAAATAGCAAACACTCCAGTACTCTTGCCTGGAAAATCCCATGGATGGAGAAGCCTGGTAGGCTGGAGTCACAAAGAGTCGGACATGACTGAGTGGCTTCACTTTCTCTCTTAGGACCATGGCTGCTGTCAACTATTCCCTCCAGCATTAGTCCTCATCACAGCCACAACCACGGTGGCTGGAGCTGGCGAACCAATGACACCACCAGCATTGCTACTAGTGTTGCTGACTCCCTGTGATCATTTGAGTAAAAAAAATGCTACTTGATCAAACTGCTTATTTTACATTGTTATGTAGCTCTCCACTCATTCACTTGGGCAAAGGTAATATAGTAAGAAACCTTGTTAATATTATTTTATGTTCCCTTAAAATGTGTCCCCAGCAAAGTTGTCTGAAATCCATTCAGCTTTTTCGATTAGTGTGTGCAGGTAGCTACATTCAGGTCTTCCCCACTCCATCCCTACCTCTCACCCACCCCATGTATGGCTGGATTAGAATGAGTTCTGGTGACAGGCATATAGCTATATGAGAATCAGTACTGCCTTTCTCCCTTCCGCCCACTCTGTTCAGTTCAGTTCAGTCGCTCAGTCGTGTCCAACTCTTTGCGACCCCATGAACCGCAGAACACCAGGCCTCCCTGTCCGTCACCAACTCCCGGAGTTTACCCAAACTCATGTCCATTGAGTTGGTGATGCCATCCAACCATCTCATCCTCTGTTGTCCCCTTCTCCTCCTGACTTCAATCTTTCCCAGCATCAGAGTCTTTTCCAATGAGTCAACTCTTTGCATGAGGTGGCCAAAGTACTGCAGTTTCAGCTTTAGCATCATTCCTTCCAAAGAACACCCAGGGCTAATGTCCTTTAGAATGGACTGGTTGAATCTCCTTGCAGTCCAAGGGACTCTCAAGAGCCTTCTCCAACACCACAGTTCAAAAGCATCAATTCTTCAGCACTCAGCTTTCTTCACAGTCCAACTCTCACATCCATACATGACCACTGGAAAAACCATAGCCTTGACTAGATAGACCTTTGTCAGCAAAGTAATGTCTCTGCTTTTTAATATGCTGTCTAAGTTGGTCATAACTTTCCTTCCAAGGAGTAAGCGTCTTTTAATTTCATGGCTGCAATAACCATATGCAGTGATTTTGTAGCCCAGAAAAATAAAGTCACCCACTGTTTCCACTGTATTCCCATCTATTTCCCATGAAGTGGTGGGACCAGATGCCATGATCTTCGTTTTCTGAATGTTGAGCTTTAAGCCAACTTTTTCACTCTCCACTTTCACTTTCATCAAGAGGCTTTTGAGTTCCTCTTCACTTTCTGCCATAAGGGTGGTGTCATCTGCATTTCTGAGGTTATTGATATTTCTCCCGGCAATCTTGATTCCAGCTTGTGCTTCTTCCAGTCCAGCGTTTCTCATGATGTACTCTGCATATATGTTAAATAAACAGGGTGACAATATACAGCCTTGACGTCCTCCTTTTCTTATTTGGAACCAGTCTGTTGTTCCATGTCCAGTTCTAACTGTTGCTTCCTGACCTGCATACAAATTTCTCAAGAGGCAGATCAGGTGGTCTGGTATTCCCATCTCTTTCAGAATTTTCCACAGTTTATTGTGATCCACACAGTCAAAGGCTTTGGCATAGTCAAGAAAGCAGAAATAGATGTTTTTCTGGAACTCTCTTGCTTTTTCTATGATCCAGCAGATGTTGGCAATTTGATCTCTGATTCCTCTGCCTTTTCTAAAACCAGCTTGAACATCAGGAAGTTCATGGTTCACATATTGCTGAAGCCTGGCTTGGAGAATTTTGAGCATATATGTATAAAAGTAAAATAAACTATTATCTTTAAAATATAATCGACTATTTAAACACATGTATCATATGTATAAAAGTAAAATATAAGACAACAGTAGCACAGAGGCTTGGAGGGGAAAGATGGAAATGGACTATTGTAAGTATCTTATACTGTAGGTGAAGTGGCATAACACCACTTGAAGGTAAACTGTAATAAATTTAAAATGTACACTATAAATCCTAAAACACTAGAATAACAAAACAAAGTATATTTTTATAGGTAATAACCCAAACAAAGAAGATAAGGTGAAATTTTAAAATATTCAGTTATTCCAAAATTAGATAGAAACAGAGAAAAAGAACAGAGGGAGTAAATAGAAATAAGAGAGCAAAATGGCAGATTTAAATCTAGCTTTATCAATAACCATATTAAATATAAATGGTCTGTATATTCTAATCAAAAAGAAGAGATTATCAGATTTTATTTTTTTAAAAAAGACCCAACTTTATACTCTGTAGGAATATAAAAAATAAAGGAATATAAAAATACGACACACAGACACCAAATAAGACAAGAGTGACTATATTCAATTCAGTTCAGTCGCTCAGTTGTATCCGACTCTTTGCGACCCCATGAATCGCAGCACACCAGGCCTCCCTGTCCATCACAATCTCCCGGAGTTCACTCAAACTCACGTCCATCGAGTCGGTGATGCCATTCAGCCATCTCATACTCTGTCGTCCCCTTGTCCTCCTGCCCCCAGTCCCTCCCAGCATCAGAGTCTTTTCCAATGAGTCAACTTTTCGCATGAGGTGGCCAAAGTACTGGAGTTTCAGCTTTGGCATCATTCCTTCCAAAGAACACCCAGGGCTGATCTCCTTTAGGATGGACTGGTTGAATCTCCTTACAGTCCAAGGAACTCTCAAGAGCCTTCTCCAACACGACAGTTCAAAAGCATCAATTCTTCGGCACTCAGCTTTCTTCACAGTCCAACTCTCACATCCATACATGACCACAGGAAAAACCATAGCCTTGACTAGACAGACCTTTGTTGGCAAAGTAATGTCTCTGCTTTTGAATATGCTGTCTAGGTTGGTCATAACTTCCCTTCCAAGGAGTAAGCGTCTTTTAATTTCATGGCTGTAGTCACCATCTGCAGTGATTTTGGAGCCCCCAAAAATAAAGTCTGACACTGTTTCCAATGTTTCCTCATCTATTTCCCATGAAGTGATGGTGGCTATATTAATAACAGACTAATTAGAATTTGTCTCTTCCTGTAAGTATCTTTTCCTAAATGTCCCACAGGAATCTCAGTGAGCATGTCATCTTTCCCCAAAACTGATCCTTGCCTATGTTCACCTCCCTGTGAGATGACTCTTTCATTAACTTAACCCTTTTGCTTGAAACTAGAAAACAATGGGCCAAGAGCAGTAAGCTTTCAGATTCGCAGCAGACCCTGCCTTCACTATATGCTTTACAGCCTATATTTTTTTGACTTAAGAGATGATGACCTAATTTTACCTGCAGTAACCTCAGCATGTCTTCCACCATAGACTGTGGAGGGAGGGTCATAAAGAAAATCATCATGCCCTTGGAAGATCATCCTGTATTTCCAGCAGCTGGCCATTCAAGGCTCGTTCCCTCTTGCCCCACCATTTATTACCAGACTATTAAAATACTTTCCTAACTGGCTTCTTGGCTCCAGTCTCCATATATTCAATGTAGACACCTCTCTCCCCATTGCTAACTATATTTTCTAGAAAAAAAAAAAAAAAAAGAACCAATGACTTAGGATGCTGTGTGAGACCCTGCCTATAGGATGTCTCATATCTAATCTATCCATGCCTTTGCCATACCTTATTCTCTAAACTTTATACGTTGGTTTGCCCTCCAGCTTTTGCTTCATTCATTTCTTCAGCCTAAAATGCACTCTCTACCCCTTTTCTGAGCTTCTCTGTTTGTTCAGATGGTAAAGAATCTGCCCACAATGCAAGAGACCCAGGTTTGATCCCTTGGTCGGGAAGATCCCCTGGAGTAGGAAATGGCAACCCACTCCAGTATGCTTACTTGGAGAGTTCCATTGACAGAGGAGACTGGTGGGCTACAGTCCATGGAGCCACAAAGAATCAGATATGACTGACTGACTAACACTTTCACCTGCACCCCATTTCTACACACCAAGAAAAATCCCCAATTATTTTTCAAGTCTTAGACAAAGCATTATCTCAATGAAAATGTTCTGATATCTCCCTATTCTAATCATAGTATAACTCATGTCATTTATGCTGAACTGCTATTGTTTTATGTGCGCGAGCCTGCTCAGTCGTGTCTTAATTCTTTGCGACCCCATGGACTGAAGCCACTCAGGCTCCTTTGTCCATGGAATTTCCCAGCCAAAAATACTGGAGTGGGTTGCCATTTCCTCCTCCAGTGGATCTTCCCCAGGCAGAGATCAAACCTGAGTCTCCTACATTAGCAGGATTCTGTACCACTGAGCCACATGGGAAGCCCCATAGCACCTATAAAATGTTTTTACTTTGTATGAAGAAATGCCTTGTGGTTTACACAACTTTCATACTCAGGACCCAACACAGGGTATCTGAATCTTGGTACTACTGACATTTTAGACCAGATAATTCTGTGTTATGGGGGCTACCCTGTCCACTGTCAGATGTTTAGAATTGCATCCTTTGCCATTAAATAGCACTCCTCCCCCTTGGTCATGACAATTAAAAATGCTTTCACACATGGCCAGCATCCCCCTATGGGAAAAATTATTCTGAATGAGAACTATCGGCCTAATACATTTTTGTTGTTGTTCAGTCACTAAGTCGTGTCCAACTCTTTGCAACCCCATGGGCTGTGGCCTGCCAGGCTTCCCTGTCCTTCACTATCTCCCAGAATTTGCTCAGATTCATGTCCATTGAGTCGGTGAGGCTATCCAGTCACCTCATTTTCTGATGCCCTCTTCTCCTTTTGCCATCAGTCTTTCCCAGCATTAGGGTCTTTTTCAGTGAGTGGCTCCTCACATCAGGTGACGGAAGTCCTGGGCACATAAAAGCATGTGGAATAAGATCATATGTTGCTTTTCAGGACTGGCAGACAGTAAGCAGAAAAAGGTAGAACTTAACCTATCCCACATTTAGGCTTGAGCAGAGAGGGGTACAGTGGGTAAAGAGAGAACCAATAAAAAAGCTACAATATTGGAGCCTGGTCTTGGGGGTTGGTGGGGGAGGGATGGTGTGGTGGAAGGGCTCTGTGTGCAATCAAAGGTGGATCAAAACATGAATATGTCCTCTCTTCTGTTTACAAGAGAAGTCCAGGCTAGTCAGTGTAGAGCCAAACTCTGAAGTCTGGTTCTTACCCTGAATCAAAAAGAGAACTGTGTGGATTCTCCAAGATAAACATAATCAAAGCAGACCAGTCTACATGCATATCCAGAATGGGCAAGAATGTGCTCCAATGTCCTCACCAAAATGCAAACAGATTTCACTGGTTCATGAAGGTGAGCAGATAGATATCTCCTCCATATTGATCACTGCCCTCCTAGACACCTGAGAAGCAATGATAAACATTCCATTCCAGTGGAATATAAATGAGGTAGAATCCCCTCTCTTCCCAGTTCTGGATTTGGTCACCAAGATTTGGGAGACACATGCAGAACTACAGAAGGATCTGGATTTAGATTAGCAGGGTTTTTTTGTTTGTTTGTTTTTGGAGAGGTCAAATATATTTTTGCACTGAAATGAAGAACACGTGAGAGTCATAATGGAAATGCAGGAATCATAAATAGCAAAGCTAATGCTAACACAGCAGCAGTGAGAGAGATCAGCAAGGAGGCATGACTGAATGTTAAAAATAAAATAGGTTCTGAACAGACATACTGAATATAGGAATTTTGTTTTGTTTTGTTTCTGGAAGCCAGTGTAACAAATGATGGTAATAGTAACTTTGGCAGGCTGCTAAAAAGCTGGGCATCTCAAAAAATGATTCTCTCTTCCCTTGCAAAAATTATGAAAATGAAACTGGGATATTTATTTCCCTTTTTAACACAGCAGGGATCACGTACAGCAGATAAGCCTAACAACGCTCTAATGCAGGAAGCACTGATGCTGTTAAGAAGTGACCATCGTCATTATCCACACAATGCATCACATACCCAAACTGTGCCTTTGTCTTCCTCCTTGGCCTTCAAAGTGCTGTTTCTTTTTCCCTATAAAATCATAAAAGGTGTCATTAAAAAACAGAGTGGCAGGTCCCCAAATATCCTCTCTCTCATCTCATCCTATGCTGAGTCCCAGAAAGAAGAAACCCCAAACATGTCGTTTAAAGATTAGTACACAGGATGTGGAAGAACTTCTTGATTCAACAATTAACATTTTTGTTATTCAGTATCTCCATTGTGTCAAGACTTTGTATCAGGTTCTGTGCCCGTGAAAACATACATACAAAGAATCCGAGAAAACATTGTTTTTCTGGAGCTTGAGAATTGTTAAAGATAATAATAGGCCATGAAGCAACCCTGTGTTTACAAAGCAGGCTGCTTAGAGCAGAGAGCAGAGGCAAAGCAAGGCCGGGAATCTTTAAGGGACCTCAATCAATGAAGGCTTTCAAGGAGAATGTTTAATTGTTAAAGGTCCCTGACAGACACTTAAAAGTAGAACAGACCCTTATCAACCTGAGAGAAAATTAGATTTAATAGCACTTAAAATCAGAAGGGTAAATTAAAGGGCATTCGTATGGCTGCACTGGCAGCCATGACAGTGTGGCTCCATCTCTCTGAGCTTCATTTTTCTCACTCATACAATGTTACAGAAGTAATTCCTTCTACATAGGCAGGTTGTGAAGTTTAAGTGAGGTAATGGGCCTTGCTCATGCACAAGGAATGGAGTTGTTGCTACTATTACTGCAACGAATTCCATGAACTTAAAATTTTTGGACAGGAGAACAAATACCAAATTGATCAAAGGTCATTGTCTCTTGATACTGGGATGAGATGTAAATTGACTTTCTACTTTTCTGCATTTTCTGTATTTTCTATAATGAGCATACATTATTTTATCATCAGTAAAACATCAGCCTTTAAAACAGATTTTAAATGTAAATTTAATCAAATGAATTATTTGGTAGAATAATCAATGTTAATCCAACTCACATAATCAAGTAGCTTTTGAATGTACAAATCCTTGATTATATTGTGCCAAACATTGTCCTCAGCCTTATACAGAAATAGGAAAGCATGCTTCTGGGCTGCAGGGAGATTAGTCTTATGAATAAATGTCTCCTTTCTTCTGTTTCTCCATTAAAGCAAGTAAACTGCAGTTACATACATAGATCTGCGTGAAAAAGTTACCGAAGTCCAAGTCTTAAAGGTTCAGGATCAGGAATTAAATGATGTGAATTCAAGTGCTGACTAATATCTAGCAGTATTAATTGACTGCCTACTATGTGCTGGGACATTTTCTAGGCATGGGGAAAACAGCAGTAAACAAATATGTAGCTTTGGATGTGGTCTTGTAATCTTTCTTGCCTGTCCAATGGAAAGAAAGAAATGGAATAACATATAATGTCCAGAAGAAAGTAAGCACACAGCATCCTTGTGTATTGAATCTTACCCATCAACATTCAAACGTAGTGTAAGTCTCCCATTTTTAAAATAATCATCCAGTTTCTTTGATTCTACACTCCCTTCCAGTTACCCATTTACTTCTTCCCTACTGTTGCTTGACTACCCTGAAGATAAGTGTTGTCCACACTCACTGTTTCCAACTTCTCCCCTCCTGTTCTATGTTGAGCACATTCCAGACAGGGGTTGGCCCAGAACCTGCTTCTGTCACCCGGGATTCAGCTAGTAAATACCATGCCTTTGTGCAAACTAGAAAACGGCACCCGCCTGCATGGGTACATGATAAATAGCTGTGGCCTCCACATGCATGGATCAGAGGCGGGGAGAGCTTCAGGACCACTCACACACTTGAACAGACACCATTGTGCAAGACATGCCAGCCCATCCACAGTGCTGCTTCTGTGGCTGCCGGTGGTTAAGCCTGCTGATCAGTTCTCAGCCCTGATGTTACCTGCATTGCCAGCAACGTAGGCCAGGGTGGATTCCTACCTACTCTTTGAAGCACCTTCATTACAGCACATTCTTTTGTTTTTCTTTTTTTTTTTTTTTTTTTACTCTTTTTCTCCTTTCTGGCTCTTCCCCCACCCACCCAATTTTATTGAGATATAACTGAAATAAAACATTGTATAAGTTCACATTATACCATGTGATGATTTCATACACATATATACTGTGAAGTGATTACAACAATAATTAACACCTCCATCACCTCACATAGGTACCATATGTGTGTATGTGTTCATGTGCCTGTTTGGTGAGGTCATTTAAGATCCTCTCTTCTAGCAACTATAATGCAATATCGGGAATTATAATTAACACACTGTACATTAGCTCCCCAGAACTTATTCATCTTATAACTGGAAGTTTAACCAGTATCTCCAGCACCTTCAACCAGCATCTCCCCATTTCTCCTTCCCTCCAGCCCCTGGCAACCACCTTTCTAATCTGATTCTGTAAGTAAAATATTACACAGTATCTTATATGTGGAATCTAAAAATGTAAAAGCAAAAATATCAAACTGATAGGAAGAAGAGGGACTAATTGTCAGGGGCTGGAGGAAATGGGGAGATGTTGGTAAAAAGGTACAAACTTTCAGTTATGAAATTAATAAGTTCTGAGGATCTAATATAAAATATGGTGACCATAGTTGATAACACATTATTGTGATTTTGAATTATTTTAATAACAACAAAAAAAGTATTTGTCTTTCTCTGACTTCTTTTGCTTGCTATAACGCACTCAAGGTCCATCTATTTTTTTTGCATGACAGGATTTCATTCTTGCTCATGGATAAATAACATTCTGTTGTTTTACATATATATACACATATACATATATACACACATTTAAAGGTGGTGTGTATGTATATATATTGTACACCATCTTTTTTATCCATTCTTCTGTCAATGAACATGAAAGTTGTTTTCATGTCTTGGCTATTGTGAGTAATACTGAAATAAATAAGGGAGTACAGATATTTTTCAAGAAACCAGTTTCATTTCCTTTATGTACATACCCAGAAGTGGAATTGCTGGATCATATGGTAGTTCTATTTTTAATTTTTGAGAAACCTCCATACTGTTTTCTGTAGTGGCTGTACCAACAGTGCACAAGTGATCAATTTTCTCCACATCTTGCCAACACTTATCTCTTTTCTTTTGACAATAGCCATTCTGATATGTCTGAGGTGACATCTCATTATGGCTTTAATTAGTGATGTCGAGTACCTTTTGGCTATTGGTGTGTCTTTGGAAAATGTTATTCACTTCCTCTGCCCATTTGTTAATTGGATTATTTGGGGTTGTTTTTGCTATTAAGTTGTCTGATTTCTTTATATACTTTGATTCCCTTTTCTTTATCTTTCATATATTCTCTATGTTTTTGTTCTGTTGTTACCATGGGGTATATATAAAACATCTTACAGATTCAGTAGTCTATTTTATGTTGATATGGACTTAGCTTCAATCTCATACAAAAATTACTCGTTTACTCACTGCCATTTTATGTTTTTGATGTCACGATTTACTTTTTGTATTATATATCCATTAACTATTGTAGCTATAGATATTTGCATACTTTTGTCCTTTAATTTTTATACTAGAGATAAGTGGCTAATACATCACTATATTACAGTGGTATTAGTGTTGTGTTCTAAATTTGAACATATGTTTTCCTTTACTGGTGTTTTGTATATTTTCATATGTTTTTATGTTACAAGTCAGCAGCCTTTTATTTCAAACATGAATAACTCCTCTACCAGCATTGGAAGGCCCTAACCCATGAACTCCTGTATCCATCTGCCTCTCAGTCATTTCCCTCTGGGTACTTAATAGACATCTCAAAGTTAACAAGGCCAAACTGAGTTCCGGTCACTTCTCTAACCCAACATCGTCTTGGATCATCATTCTAACTATTCAGATGAAAGACTTTTTCCTTCTTTGTCTCATGCCCCCACATTCACCTACAAGCATATTCATCAGCACAACCTTCAAGTGTTGAAGGAACTCAACAATGTCTTACTACCTGGACGTCTCACGCTTGATCCAAAGCAAAACCATCATTCATCTATTATTTCAATTGCTTCCTAACTGTTGAATCTGCTTCTTCTCTGGTCCCCCTTCAATCTATTTTCCACGTATGCTGGGGACCAGCCCCAGCTGATCCAGGGTATTCGAAGGAGAGACGGCCTAGGCGACTATTTATATGCTAATTAGAGATATAGAGAACAATAGAATGAGGATAGCTCAGTAGGAAAATTCAGTGGAGAAAAGAAGCTGAGTAGCTTGGTTTACGCGGGAGACCAATAAAACTTCAAGACAAGAAGTTTGCACCACTTACGTAGGCCGCAGGCGCCCTCTGGAATAGCGGAAGGTGCCTCACCCTAGATACCTTCTCGAGTGGGTCTTAGAAGCCCAGGCATAATTAGTAAGCGTGGTGGGTTCTGCGCTCCAGATGGAGACTCAGCTGGAAGTTAAAGGGAAGAATGACATGGGGAGACCAAGCGCTGGTGAACAAGGCCCGTAGCTTTATTTTTAACAGGGGCTTTTATACCCTATGTTACACATAGAGGATAATAGGGGATGCAAAGTCAGCAGTCTTTGATTCTTATCAAAAACCAAGGTTTCTTTCCTGCAAATTTATCGTATACAAATGGTTTAGGTGATTTACATCATCTTCTGGCCAGAAGGCCTACTAACATTTTATGACTCTTGACAAGGACTTATCAACAAAGACTTACTTTCTCTAAGAGTAATTATTTTAAGGTTTGGCACCATCTTCCAAAGATAAAATTGCATTCCTATAGGGCGGATGTGTAATGGGTTTACAACAAAGAAAGAATTTATTACCTTAAGGGTCTAAAGTTACTAACACCAAGGCCACTACTTATTTTTTACTATATACCAACTATTAATTAATACACATTCAAGGATACAATTCAGGGGATGTGAAAACTTGGCAACAAGCATTGACTCATCAATGAAATCCTTTACTAGTTTATTCTGACAGTTTTTAACTCTCTGAGAGGCTCTAAGCTATTTGAATATCTTAAGCTTCCCGTGCCTCTGGAGGCTAGGAGACTGTAAACAATCGTATGCATAGCTGCAGGAGTCCGGGTAAACTTGTCAGGCGAGTTAGAGAGCCATCTGAGGGGTTTGGATTTAAACACTCCTAATTGCCCAGGAACTTTATTAATTGGAGCTGTAAGTTAACTCTTTGACAGAGAGAAGGTGAGATGGTGGTAGGGGACAGCCCCCAGTAAAGTCAGAGGTGAGAGCACAAAGCAATAAAGTAGGCAGACTCTGGTTTTTTGGGGGAAAATGCTCGAGAATATCCGGGGGGACTCCTGAGGCTCGATCCCACCTTTGTGTATGCCGAGCCTCCTTCCTCATGACCTTTGTCATGAGCAGAATGCCTCACCGGCTCCCCGCACACGTAAGTCAGAATGAGCCTGTTAACCTTCAAGTCGGATTATTTCACCTGTCTCTTGAAAGCCCTCCAGTGGGTTCCTGGCTAAACCAGAGAAAGTCAGTGATGGTGACGTCACACCAGCACCCCCTGCTGACATCTGGCCTGGATTGCCTCTCTGACCTCATCTCTCATACCTCTGCCCCCAGCACACACTGTTCATTTTTCTTCTGCCACATTTACTGATTTATTTTCCCTTGGGCGTGCACTTACCTCAGGGAATTTCTGCTTACTGTGCAAGTGTTTTTTCCTCCCCCTTCAGAAAACTCCCTTATTTACTCCCTACTTTTTTCTCAGTGATGCTTCCATGACAATCATCTTCAAACTACAACACTCCATTTTCCTTTCCTGTCTTATTATTCAATAATATAAAATATATTTTACTTACATTTTGTTTTCTTTTCATCTCCCCCCAAAATAACATAAGGTCCACACGGGTAAACCATTTTTTGTGTTAACTCTTTTATCCCTAGAACCTCAGCTGCTGCTGCTGCTGCTGCTAAGTTGCTTCAGTTGTCTCCAACTCTGTGCGACCCCATAGACAGCAGCCCACCAGGCTCCCCCATCCCTGGGATTCTCCAGCTAGAGCCTAACAATTAGTCAGTGCTCAAAAAAAAATTGTTGAACCAATATATTTGCATACATGTAAATTTTAAATAATAAAAAGAACATATAATATCCATTAAGAGTGGCAAAGATTTTTCCTTGACTATTTCCAAGTGGCAGCCCCAGAAAAGTTTCAGAAAGAAGAGAAGGTTCCAGTGATTCCGGAAGTGACTGACCAAATGCCTGAAGTCACATAGCAAAATGCAGGTGCTGGGGAAATAAAGGCAGTAGGAGTCCTCATTTGTGAAATTTACCAAATTTATATTTCTTTTATTCTCAAGCACAGGTCAAACTCAGATGACTATAAAAAAGATTCCTAAAGAGACAAATTAGATAGGTCAGAGAAATTTAAGGAGACTAAATTAAAAGTGTAGAGTAGTAAAATATACATGTGTAGGCATGTTGACTCACCTAGAGCCAGACATCCTGGAATGTGAAGTCAAGTGGGCCTTAGGAAGCATCACTATGAACAAAGCTAGTGGAGGTGATGGAATTCCAGTTGAGCTATTACAAATCCTAAAAGACGATGCTGTGAAAGTGCTCTACTCAATACGCCAGCAAATTTGGAAAGCTCAGCAGTGGCCACAGGACTGGAAAACGTCAGTTTTCATTCCGATCCCAAAGAAAGGCAATGCCAAAGAATGCTCAAACTACCTCACAATTGCACTCATCTCACACACTAGTAAAGTAATGCTCAAAATTCTCCAAGCCAGGCTTCAGTAATATGTGAACCATGAACTTCCAGATGTTGAAGTTGGTTTTAGAAAAGGCAGAGGAACCAGAGATCAAATTGCCAACATCTGCTGGATCATCGAAAAATGCAAGAGAGTTCCAGAAAACATCTATTTCTGCTTTATTGACTATGCCAAGGCCTTTGACTATGTGAATCACAATAAACTGTGGAAAACTCTGAAAGAGATGGGAATACCAGACCACCTGACCTGCCTCTTGAGAAACCTATATGCAGGTCAGAAAGCAACAGTTAGAACTGGACATGGAACAACAGACTGGTTCCAAAGAGGAAAAGGAGTACGTCAAGGCTGTATATTGTCACCCTGCTTATTTAACTTACATGCAGACTACATCACGAGAAACGCTGGGCTGGAAGAGGAACAAGCTGGAATCAAGACTGCCGGGGAAAATATCAATAACCTCAGATAGGCAGACGACACCACCCTTATGGCAGAAAGTGAAGAAGAGCTAGAGAGACTCTTGATGAAAGTGAAAGAGGAGGGTGAAAAAGTTGGCTTAAAGCTCAACATTCAGAAAACTAAGATCATGGCATCTGGTCCCATCACTTCATGGCAAATAGATGGGGAAACAGTGGAAATGGTGTCAGACTTTATTTTTGGGGCTCCAAAATCACTGCAGATGGTGACTGCAGCCATGAAATAAAAAGACGCTTACTCCTTGGAAGGAAAGTTATGACCAACCTAGACAGCATATTAAAAAGCAGAGACATTACTTTGCCAACAAAGGTCCATCTAGTCAAAGCTATTGTTTTTCCAATAGTCATGTATGGATGTGAGAGTTGGACTATAAAGAAAGCTGAGCACCGAAGAACTCATGCTTTTGACTGTGGTGTTGAAGAAGACTCTTGAGAGTCCCTGGGACTGCAAGGAGATCCAACCAGTCCATCCTAAAGGACATCAGTCCTGGGTATTCATTGGAAGGACTGATGTTGAAGCTGAAACTCCAGTACTTTGGCCACCTGATGCGAAGAGCTGATTCATTGAAAAAAACCCTGATGCTGGGAAAGATTAAGGGCAGGAGGAGAAGGGGACGACAGAGGATGAGATGGCTGGATGGCATCACCAACTCGATGGACATGAGTTTGTGTGAACTCCAGGAGTTGGTGATGGACAGGGAGGCCTGGCGTGCTGTGGTCCACGGGGTCACAAAGAATCGGACACGACTGAGGGACTGATGTGATCTGAGGCATGTTGAGGTTCACTGCTGTCACCAGTATATTGTTCTCCTTTTCTTCCTTTCCACACCCCCACATTTAAGTGTGGTTATTCAATCAGCACTGGAGTCTAAAATTGATCTAAGTTTTTTCAAGAAAGGGTTTACCCTTTCCTGAGTTGTTCAGATGAGTTGAGAGTCTGATCAAAACAACACTATCAGGAATTTAGTTTAGTGGTCAAAGACAGGTTTTAGCTTTAATTAGAATTAGTTCTCCTCTAGTATCATCTGTATATAGTAGGCCCCTCCCTCTAGGGCGACTTTTCCTTCAAAGCACCATGAGACTGTGAGTGATTTATTTCTCTAGTCCAGCCCTCCAAGATCCCCATACTACCCTATCACTTAAATATCTTGTAGAAAAAAAAAACAAGCCAGGAGATCCTTCTAGATTCCCATCTTTCACAATAGCTCATGTGACCATCAAATGCTCTGCTGGTTTCCCTTTCATTCCAGCTGTGTCCTTCTCTCTGTGGCAAGCCCATCCTCAGTCCATCTCCAGGCATGACAAATGCCACCATAGGAGAACATATCTTGTGAGCTACATTCATCAAGCCTCTCCATGTCTAGAACTTCAGTTCACTTATTTTTTTTCTTCTAAAGCTCTCCTATGTCTGTAAATATGTAAATGTTATGAATATTGGTTTTTTTTTCCTTAGTTACAGCTTGCCACTACCTCTTACATCATAACTATTAACACCAGTGGAAATCAAACTCTATATTTAGAATTTAGTTGGTAAAACCTAAACATAGCACTTCATCATTCTTAAGCTTTATGTCCACTGATCAGGCTTTGAAATATTAATTGTGTTATTCAAACCATTAGAAAATACTACTAATTCTGTCTCATCTAATACTTTGATTTGCATGTCATCTGTATATTCAATCAGTAAATTAACTAGGACTAAGTTATTCTGGCTAAGGTTAACTGCAGATTTTTCTAATGAAATATTAGAAATCTGCTTGAATTGATAGCTCCATCAATTAACACTCTTTAAGCAAATATTCAAATAGATGTTAGATCATTCTTCACTAATGCTCATGTCACTTCTTCACCTACAAAAGAGATTATCAATGGGAGTTAAGGGGGCTGGAGTAATTATGGCAGGCTGGCTTAGTTTCCCTAAAACACATAAAGTAGTAACAGTCAGTTGTTTTGAAGTTGATAACTTATAAGTTACAATTATAACTCTTAATAGTTGTACTAATAGCTTAGAAGTGGTGGTACACTATTCAGAATACTTAAAATCATTGCAAGCTGAGTAGATAAAACATCCATCTTAAATTTGAAAGCACAAGTCACTGAAGAAAATACAGGTTTCTGTCTGAAACATAACAGAAATTCTAATAAAGGATATCAGCACATGAAAGTAAGATGCTCTGAAGTGGTATTTGTGAGAAAGTGGTAAGAAAAGAAGCACTTTTCATTTGTACAAATATATTTCTTTTAGTTCCAATAAGTTATGCACCAGTTTTTTAAAAATTTGATTTAGTTTTATTTCAAGATAAACGTATTTTTATTATGCTTTTAAATACATGTATGCAGGTTTTCAACACTGATTGTATATTGCATTACCCATGAATCTTTGTTTCAATGTCCATGAGGGATTGAAACATTAGTGTTTTTTAAAGTACTAATATCAAAATTTCTGGGAAAGGAGCCCACAAATGTAATTTTTTAAAGACTATTTTAGTTTTAAGTCTACTATAAAATGGAGAGGAAGGTACAGAGATTTACCATAAATCCCTAACTCCCACATCTGTATAGCCTTCATGATTATCAATATTGCTCACCAGAATGCTACATTTTTTACTGAAGATGAATTTGCATTAATGAATCATAATCACTCAAAGTCTGTATTTACCTTAGGGTTCACTCTTAGTATTATACATTGTATGGGTTTGGAAAAATGTATAATGATGTATGTCCATCACTGTAATATCATACAGAGTATTTTCACTACTCTAAAAAACTCTCCCTATTCATCTTTTTCTCATCCCACTCTTGGCAACCATGGATCTGTTTGTCTTCATAGTCTTATCTTTCCAAGGATGTCATACAGTTGGAATCATACAGTACGTAGAGTTCTCAGATGGGCTTGAGCTCTCACTTAGTAAACTGCATTTAAAGTTCCCGCAGGTCATTTCATGGCTTGATAACTCATTTCTTTTTAGCACTGAAAAATATTCCATTGAATGAATATATAATAGTTCTATCTATTCACGTGCTGTAAAACATCACGGTTGCTTCCAGTCTGGGGCAGTAATTGATAAAGCTGCTAGAAACATTTGTGTGCAGGTTTTGGTGTGGACATAAATGTTCAGCCCCTCAGAGGAAATATCAAGGAGTGAGATTGCTGAGTGTGATTTTGGAGTGTGATTGTGACTGATGGTCACAGTATGTTGAGTTTTGATGGAAACTGGAAACTGCTAAACTGTCTTCCGAAGTAGCTGTGCCATTATGCATCAACGTTTCCTGTTGTTCCATATTTATAGGTATATCTAAATCTCATTCATTTTATCTGACCCCGTTGGATCTAACAATCTGGATTTTTATTGCTTGTTCATATTTGATTTTACTTTTTGAGCCACTCTGGACTTACTTGGAGAAGGCGATGGCACCCCACTCTAGTACTCTTGCCTGGAAAATCCCATGGACAGAGGAGCCTGGTAGGCTGCAGTCCGTGGGGTTGCGAAGAGTCGGACACAACTGAGTGACTTCACTTTCACTTTTCACTTTCACATATTGGAGAAGGAAATGGCAACCCACTCCAGTGTTCTTGCCTGGAGAATCCCAGGGACGGGGGAGCCTGGTGGGCCGCTGTCTAAGGGATCGCACAGAGTTGGACACGACTGAAGCAACTTAGCAGTAGCAGCTGGACTTACTGACTATATCTTGGTCAGTTCCCTAGCTTAGATCCAAATTTAAGAATTCTGTATTCATCAACTTTCACTGACCCACGTAGTCTGTGTAGGTGAAATCCAATCCTTACTCATGGTTGAAAATTGCTGCTTTACAGAGTTGTTCTCCCATATTGAAACACTAGGCATGATTTTCCATGATCATGGCCAACTTCATTCATAGGCTGGGCAAGTAGAATGGAGGTTTGAAATGAAATAGCACAACTTTTCTTTATAAGTAAATATATGTTACACACTTATAATCCAACAGCTGGAATAGACTCAGTTTGGTTCAATTCAGTCGCTCAGTCAAGTCTGACTCTTTGTGACCCCATGGACCACAGCACACCAGGCCTCCCTGTCCATCACCATCTCCCGGAGTTCACTCAAACTCATGTCCATTGAGTCGGTGCTGCCATCCAACCATCTCATCTTCTGTCATCCCCTTCTCCTCCTGCCCTCAATCTTTCCCAGAATCAGGGTCTTTTCAAATGAGTCAGTTCTTCGCATGAGGTGGCCAAATTATTGGAGTTTCAGCTTCAAAATCAGTCCTTCCAAAGAACACCTAGGACTGATCTCCTTCAGGATGGACTTGCTGGATCTCCTTGCAGTCCAAGGGACTCTCAAGAGTCTTCTTCAACACCACAGTTCAAAAGCATCAATTCTTCTGCACTCAGCTTTCTTTATAGTCCAACTCTCATATCCATACATGACTACTGGAAAAACCATAGCCTTGACTAGACGGACCTTTGTTGGCCGAGTAATGTCTTTGCTTTTCAATATGCTATCTAGGTTGGTCATAACTTTCTTTCCAAGGAGTGTCTTTTTATTTCATGGCTGTAGTCACCATCTGCATTGATTTGGGAGCACAAAAAAAATAAAGTCAGCCACTGTTTCCACTGTTTCCCCATCTATTTGCCATGAAGTGATGGGACCGGATGCCATGATCTTCGTTTTCTGAATGTTGAGCTTTAAGCCAACTTTTTCACTCTCCTCTTTCACTTTCATCAAGAGATTCTTTAGTTCCTCTTCACTTTCTGCCATAAGAGTGGTGTCATCTGCATATCTGAAGTTATTGATATTTCTCCTGGCAATCTTGATTCCAGCTTCTTCCAGCCCAGTGTTTCTCATGATGTACTCTGCATATAAGTTAAATAAGCAGAGTGACAATATACAGCCTTGACGTACTCCTTTCCCTATTTGGAACCAGTCTGTTGTTCTATGTCCAATTCTAACTGTTGTTTCCTGACCTGCATATAGGTTTCTCAAGAGGCAGGTCAGGTGGTCTGGTATTCCCATCTCTTTCAGAGTTTTCCACAGTTTATTGTGATCCACACAGTCAAAGGCTTTGGCATTGTCAATAAAGCAGAAATAGATATTTTTCTGGAATTCTCTTGCTTTTTCAATGGTCCAGGAAATGTTGGCAATTTGATCTCTGGTTCCTCTGCCTTTTCTAAAACCAGCCTGAACATCTGGAAGTTCACGGTTCACGTATTGCTGAAGCCTGGCTTGGAGAATTTTGAGCATTAGTTTACTAGCGTGTGAGATGAGTGCAATTGTATTCATCTTTCCCCTCTCCAGTAGCAGTAGCTTGAGCATTCTTTAGCATTGCCTTTCTTTGTGATTGGAATGAAAACTGACCTTTTCCATTCCTGTGGCCGCTGCTGAGTTTTCCAGATTTGCTGACTAGCAAAGGCAAAACAACGCTGGTTAAAGTGTGTGGGGGTTTAGGTAGTGAGAGCAGGTAAAATTGGTTGACTTCTGGAACCAAATTAGAATGGGACAGGAGCAAAATCCTGGTTATTGTCAAGTTAGATCACATTGCCATGTGATTATATAGATGGGGAAGATGATAGTACCTGGGTTCAAGAGTTCTGACATGAGATCCCTAAGGGAATGTTCTGTGACTCAGAGAAAGTCTAAAAACTATAGAAGTTGTTAACTGCACAAGAACTTAGAAGTCATCACTTGAGCTGGAATTACAGATCAGACAAACAAGAAGCATGGCTCCATACTAAAGCTTAGAAAACACTTGATCAGATCTCTGTACCAGTTTCTTCTCTGCCTAGAGCCCAAATTACACCAACAAGAAACACTATGTAGGTCATAGATTATATTCAATATAACCAAAAGGCCCAGTTAGATTAGCGTTGAATGGGGCAGGAAAGTGATGGTAGGTAGATAGATAGCATGAAAGTGAAAGTCGCTCAGTCGTGTCTGACTTTGCGACCCCATGGACTATACAGTCCATGGAATTCTCCAGGTCAGAATACTGGAGTGGGTAGCCTATCACTTCTCCAGTGGATCTTCCCAACCCAGGAATCAAACCGGGGTCTCCTGCACTGCAGGCAGATTCTTTACCAGCTGAGCTGTCAGGGAAGCCCAGATAGATAGCATGGACCAAGTAAATAAATCAGGGGTTAGTGACACAGAAAGAGAACACTTTTCTGTAATGAACTGAGAAGAGGTTAGGTAGGTAGAAGAAAGGTTGCATGTTACCTCAAGGCTGAGAGGTAGAGAAGCAAGGAGGTTCTGTGCTCAGTGCTTGCTATGGGACCAAGAAGTGCTTATGAGTGAGAAGTGAGTCTAATATCACAGTGTTTTATCATTTTGAGCAGACTACTTTTCTTATCAGGCCTCTGATCATGCAATAAGTGCAAAAGGATTTTAGGAACTGAACTAATTAACAAGTCAAAGATCACTATAGATAAGATCAAAACCAGCCTATGCAAACTGTAGGCTAATAACTTAAGGGAGCAGAACAGATGCTGACAACCTACAGAGCAATGTCTTCCAGTCTTAGAATTCTGGATCCGCAGGGAGACCCTGAACTATGGTTAGGAATGTTTAGATCCTTATGTGTCCCAGGCATTTTCAAATGATGAGATAATATACTATTCTTTTCAAATGTCTGCTGATACCATAAGGTTCAGTTCAGTTCAGTGGCTCAGTCGTGTCCGACTCTTTGCAACCCCATGAACTGCAGCATGCCAGGCCTCCCTGTCCATCACCAACTCCCGGTTGATCAAATATAAATTAATTAAGAAATACCATTTTATTGAATCCATAGAAGTTTATTTTCATTCTGTATTTTCTAAATACTATAATTGCAAATACTAAAATATAACTACTATCAGATATTGGTCTGAGTAAGTAAGTATTAGTCGCTCAGTCGTGCCCGACTCTTTAGATCCCATGGACTGCAGCCCATCAAGCTCCTGTGCCTATGAGATTTTCCAGGCAAGGATCCTGGAGTAGGTTGTCATTTGCTTCTCCAGGGAATATTGGTCTGAGAAGATGTTTATGGGGAATATTTTCTAACATTAGTCACATAGGCTGAGAACTACTGCTTTAAAGGAAAAGACAGAGACAGAATCATCCCAAGGAGGAAGCAGCTAGACTTGATTGGGGTGGGGTGAAGGCAGTGTGACAAAGCAGAGGTTAACTCAGCTCAGATCCCCTCTGCACCATGTCCTGCTGCTGCTAAGTTGCTTTAGTCGTGTCCATCTCTGTGCGACCCCATAGATGGCAGCCCAACAGGCTCCCCCATCCCTGGGATTCTCCAGGCAAGAATACTGGAGTGGGTTGCCATTTCCTTCTCCAATGCATGAAAGTGAAAAGTGAAAGTGAAGTCGCTCAGTCGTGTCTGACCCTCAGCGACCCCATGGACTACGGCCTATCAGGCTCCTCCATCCATGGGATTTTCCAGGCAAGAGTCCTAGTTGTGAGCAAATTATTTATCTTTCCATGGCTGTTTTGTCAGTGTTAAAATGGTCAGAGTATTATCCAAATGGAAAGTGTTGTTGCAAGAATTAATGACAATGTATGCAAAGAATCTGGCACATAATAGCTACTCAGTAAATGGTAACCATTAAGGCTACTGCAAAAGAAAAGATAATTGTGAGATAAAAGTGAGAAACAAATAAAATTCAAAATAAGGAAAAGTAAAGAATGCTGAAAAGTTGGTCAGAAAAATATAAATACAGAGTCAAGGTATACAGAGATGAGAACTTTACTCCTGGATCTGCCATTTAGGAGGTGAGCATAAATTACTTAACAGGTGGACACTAGTTACTTCCTCAATGAAATAAAATATTTGGACTCAGCTTTAAAATCATATGATTTTTTCTGTGATTACTTTTAGAATAACAGAATCAACCCCAGATACGTGAGTTGGTTCAGCTGTTGAGTAATTAGTACATGCTCCCTGCAGCTTCTCGATCTCTGTGCTCCCCACCCCACCCCTCCTGGTAAAGTCTCACGGAACCTACAAGTAGGGACTAAGCCTGCAGCCAGCCAGGTTCCAACAACATAGGGCTCTAAGAGTTTTCTCCCAAGTAAGGTATGTGGACTTAGAATGGGTTTTCCAGTCACTTAGTTTCCCATCTTATGATAAACACTCAACCAAGACCTGTTCCATCTCCCAAATGATGCCATAAATTGGACTCTGTACACGGGTACCAGATTCTATCTTGGAGACAAGAGTCTGAGAAAAGTAGAAAGAAATGGCTTTATTGCCTTGCCAGGCAAAGGGATCCACAGTGGGCTAATGTCCTCAAAAATGTGTGTACCAACTTGAAGAGGATGGTGACGAGTTTTATAGTAATGGTTCAAAGGACAGGGCATGACCAACTCCTGGATGTTCTTCTGATGGGTTGGTGGTGAGGTAAGTGAGAGTCTGCATCATCAACCTTCAGGTTCCAGCTGATCTGGGGTCTACATGCTTGTGGGCAGCAGTCAGTCAACTTCTCCCAACTCGCAGGGGTTTCAGTCTCTGCAAAACATCTCAAAAGACATGGTTCAGAATATTTTCTATAGTCCTTGAGGAAGAACTAAAGATCCTTGAACTTTGTTTTATGGCTAAAATATCATTGTTTCATCTTGCTTGCCTGTTTTCCTTTGTTTCTGCATTTTTTCACTTCTGTGAATTAAATTTATTCTTTGACTAAAGTTTGTTCTACAGACAAAAGGCAGGTGGAGGACTCAGGTGGCAGTTTATTCTGGAAAGACCTCGTAGTGCCCTGCTCGGTTACACAAATCCTGTGAAATCGTTGTCTCTCAAACACAACCCCTGTTCATTTCCACAGTGTTTGGCTGCTTCCTCCTCTATGTCCTCTCACCATTCACACTCACTTCTTGTTACCTCTTAATACATATAACCCATCCTTACTAATAGCGGTATAAAAATAATGCTGTACAATTGTACCATGAAAATAGTTCTGTAAAAATATGCCATGGTTTCTGCAAGCTTCTACTTATGAACTTTTATCTGGCTTCCAAGTTTTATTTCTGTGAATAATGCCACCTCCCATAAAGGCAACTTACATATGTGGTTATGTATTCATGCTTTAATTTCTATAGGGTAGGATCCCATAGTGTAGTATTTCTGGTTGAATAATGTAGGTTTTTAAAAAATTTATTTATTTTTGGTTGTGCTGGGTTTTCATTGCTGCGGGCAGGCTTTCTCTAGTTGCGGCGAACAGGGGCTACTCCTCGTTGTGGTGCACAGACTTTTTTTTTTTTCTTACCGTGGCTTCTCTTGTGGTAGAGCACAGACTCTAGGTGCACAGGCCTCAGTAGCTACAGCATGTGGGCCCTAGAGCACACAGGCCTCAGCAGCTACAGCATGTGGGCCCTAGAGCACACAGGCCTCAGCAGCTACAGCATGTGGGCCCTAGAGCACACAGGCCTCAGCAGCTACAGCATGTGGGCCCTAGAGCACACAGGCCTCAGCAGCTACAGCATGTGGGCCCTAGAGCACACAGGCCTCAGCAGCTACAGCATGTGGGCCCTGGAGCACACAGGCCTCAGCAGCTACAGCATGTGGGCCCTGGAGCACACAGGCCTCAGCAGCTACAGCATGTGGGCCCTGGAGCACACAGGCCTCAGCAGCTACAGCATGTGGGCCCTGGAGCACACAGGCCTCAGCAGCTACAGCATGTGGGCCCTAGAGCACACAGGCCTCAGCAGCTACAGCATGTGGGCCCTGGAGCACACAGGCCTCAGCAGCTACAGCATGTGGGCCCTGGAGCACACAGGCCTCAGCAGCTACAGCATGTGGGCCCTAGAGCACACAGGCCTCAGCAGCTACAGCATGTGGGCCCTGGAGCACACAGGCCTCAGCAGCTACAGCATGTGGGCCCTGGAGCACACAGGCCTCAGCAGCTACAGCATGTGGGCCCTGGAGCACACAGGCCTCAGCAGCTACAGCATGTGGACCCTCAGAGCACACAGGGGCCTCAGCAGCTACAGCATGTGGGCCCTGGAGCACACAGGCCTCAGCAGCTACAGCATGTGGGCCCTGGAGCACACAGGCCTCAGCAGCTACAGCATGTGGGCCCTGGAGCACACAGGCCTCAGCAGCTACAGCATGTGGGCCCTGGAGCACACAGGCCTCAGCAGCTACAGCATGTGGGCCCTGGAGCACACAGGCCTCAGCAGCTACAGCATGTGGGCCCTGGAGCACACAGGCCTCAGCAGCTACAGCATGTGGGCCCTGGAGCACACAGGCCTCAGCAGCTACAGCATGTGGGCCCTGGAGCACACAGGCCTCAGCAGCTACAGCATGTGGGCCCTGGAGCACACAGGCCTCAGCAGCTACAGCATGTGGGCCCTGGAGCACACAGGCCTCAGCAGCTACAGCATGTGGGCCCTGGAGCACACAGGCCTCAGCAGCTACAGCATGTGGGCCCTGGAGCACACAGGCCTCAGCAGCTACAGCACGTGGGCCCTGGAGCACACAGGCCTCAGCAGCTACAGCACAGGGCATGTGGGGAGCCCTAGAGCACACAGGCCTCAGCAGCTACAGCATGTGGGCCCTGGAGCACACAGGCCTCAGCAGCTACAGCACGTGGGCCCTGGAGCACACAGGCCTCAGCAGCTACAGCACGTGGGCCCTGGAGCACACAGGCCTCAGCAGCTACAGCACGTGGGCCCTGGAGCACACAGGCCTCAGCAGCTACAGCACGTGGGCCCTGGAGCACACAGGCCTCAGCAGCTACAGCATGTGGGCCCTGGGCACACAGGCCTCAGCAGCTACAGCACGTGGGCCCTGGAGCACACAGGCCTCAGCAGCTACAGCACGTGGGCCCTGGAGCACACAGGCCTCAGCAGCTACAGCATGTGGGCCCTGGAGCACACAGGCCTCAGCAGCTACAGCACGTGGGCCCTAGAGCACACAGGCCTCAGCAGCTACAGCACGTGGGCCCTGGAGCACACAGGCCTCAGCAGCCCTGGGACAGCATGTGGGCCCTAGAGCACACAGGCCTCAGCAGCTACAGCATGTGGGCCCTGGAGCACACAGGCCTCAGCAGCTACAGCACGTGGGCCCTAGAGCACACAGGCCTCAGCAGCTACAGCACGTGGGCCCTGGAGCACACAGGCCTCAGCAGCTGTGGTGCACAGGCTTAGTTTTTCTGCAGCATGTGGAATCTTCCCAGACCAGGGATCAAACCTGTGTCCCCTGCATCAGCAGGCAGATTCTCATCCATTGCACCATCGGGGAAGTCCTGAATAATGTACTTTCAATTTTAATAACTGCTGCCAAATAGATTTCCAAAAGAGCCTGCAACAATGCATATTTCTACCATTAATATCTGAAAATGTCCTTTTCTATGATTCCCATCAGTATTAGGTGTTGCAGTTCGGTAATTTTTGCCAATACAATGAATGGAAAATAAGGTCACTATTACCTTGATTTTGCTGAAGCTTGGGTACATAGGCAGGCTCAACTTATTTTTAAACATGTATATGTGATACACATTTTCTCTCTTCTGAAAAGTCTTTTGAAACTTTTATTTTCCTATTGGGTGGTTTGTTTCTTTCTTATCAATTTGTAAGAACTTTTTCTGGCCAATAGGTGGTCATTGTAAGCTATGTGTACTGCCATATATACTTTGAAAATATTTTCCGCAAATAATGGTATCTACTCAGTTTGCCTTTTGCCACAGAGTGTTTCAGTCTCATATACTTAAAAGTGGCTTTATTTCTTTTAAAGCATCAGCACCGCATTGTATTCATTGCTGATTGCACTGGGTCTTTGTTGCTGTGCCTGGGCTTTCTCTAGCTACAGACAGCAGGGGCCACTCTTTGGCTGTGGCATGTGGGCCGTCACTGCAGCGGCTTCTCTTGTTTCAGAGTACAAGCTCTAGGCACACAGGGTTCAGTAGTTCGCGGCACATGGGCTCGGTAGTTGCGGTACACAGACTCTGTTTCTCCACAGTGTGTGGAACCTTCCCAGACCAGGGATCAAACTCATGCCCCTGAATTGGCAGATGGATTTCTATCTTCCATACCACCAGGGAAATCCCAGCATTACATTTGGATTTTAAAATTTCTACAGCAAATGCTCTAAATTTCTTGAAATATTATAATAATTTTTTAACATTTAAATGTATAATATTAGTAAAATTTCCTTGATTATAGTGTGAAATAGGACTCAAGTGTGTTTCCTTTCAGATGGTTATTTTGGCCAGCCATTTATAAATTGAACCATTATCTTCTTATCAAATTGTCCTAATTTCTAGTATATTAAATTTTCATGATTTCTAGAAGGCTAAGCTAATATTGTTGTTCAGTGGCTCAGTTGTGTCAGACTCTTTGCAACCCCATGGACTGCAGCATGCCACGTTTCCCTGTCCTTCACTATCTTCTGGAGTTTTTTCAAACCTATGTTCCTTGAGTCAATGATGAAAACCAAACATCTCATCTTCTGTCGTCCCCTTCTCCTCCTGCCCTCAATCTTTCCCAGCATCAGGGTCTTTTCCAATATGTTGGCTCTATGCATCAGGTGGCCAAAGTAGTGGAACTTTAGCTTCAGCACCGGTCCTCCCAATGAATATTCAGGGTTGATTTCCTTTAGGATTAACTGGTTTGATCTTGCTGTCCAACAGACTTTCAAGAGTCTTCTCCAACGCCACAGTTCAAAAGCATCAATTCTTTGTAACTCAGCCTTCTTTATGTTCCAACTCTCACATACGTACATGAATACTGGGAAAGCCATAGCTTTGACTATACAGACCTTTGCTGGCAAAGTGATATCTCTGCTTTATAATATGCTGTCTAGGTTTGTCATAGCTTTTCTTCCGAGGATCAAGTGTCTTTTAATTTCATGCTTGCAGTCACCATCCACAGTGATTTTGAACTAATACTGTACTGTGTTATTATAGTGAGTGGAGGCAATTTGACGATTGTATTCAGTTCCTCAGTCTCTCTTGTCATGTGACCCTGAAGTGCAGAGGAGTGGGTAGAATATATTTCCCAAAACCCATTGATGTTGTGATTGGCCTTGTGACATGTTTCGGCCAACAGGATGTGGGTGGAAGTGACAGGGTGCTAGTTTCAAGCCAGGGCCTTGTCGTCCTGTGAACCACTGAGAGAAGAACATGTCCCACGTGGTCCAAGGAGATTGTGAAGGCACACAGAACAGAACTGAAACCAGAAATGCTGGCTTCTAGCCCAGGAAATCCAAAGCATGAAGCAGAGCCATCCCACCTGACCTGCAAACACAGGACAGAAAGAAAAACTTGCTGCTGTAAGCCACTCAATTCTAGGCTGCTTGTTATACCTCATTCTGACAATAAAATACCAACAATACAGTATAGCTAATATGACTTAAAATCTAGCAAGGGACCTTATACTTATGCATTTCATCTATACTCACATATGTAAAGTTTCATAGGAAATTATATCACATATAAAGAAGAAAAATCATAAAATTGTTGCTATTTATAGTTATGTCATGTCTTTCTGTTTTATTCAGATCATTTTTCCTAAGTTCTGAAATGTAATTTTACAGTTTTCTTGAAGTAAGTCTTTTACCAGTTTGTGTCTATTAGAAATGGATTATTTCCCCAATTATTATACTAGTGCTATTTTTTTTTTACTAGAATATTGAGTTTTTTTAAGTATCCAGTAATATTAGTAGGATAAAAGGTAATTATAGCTATCTTATTCATGGTAATTTTGAAAGTTACTTTCATTTTGTGTTGTATTGTGGTCAGTATAATGCAAAGTCTTGATGGAGAGCATTATAAAGGACAGCTTAATTGCAACTTGGTTTGAGAGCTAAAGATATAAACAGAAATGATATGGAGAATGTAAATACATTATTACATTGTGTGTGTAGTAACTTCAGTCATGTTGAACTCTTTGTGACCCTATGTACTATAATAGCCTGCCAGGCTCCTCTGTTCTTGGGATTCTCCAGGCAAGAATACTGGAGTGGGTTGCCATTTCCTCCTCCAGGGGATCTTCCCAACCCAGGGATCGAACCCATGTCTCCTTACATCTCCTGCATTGGCAAGGAGGGTTCTTTACCACTAGCACCACCTAGGAAGCACACATTATTACATTAGAATTAAATGTAAATGATTTAGTAATGCTAGGGCTAAATGGTATATGTCATTATAGACTGGGCTTCCCTGGTGGCTCAGATGGTAAAGAATCCACCTGCAATGTGGAAGACCTGGGTTCGATCCCTGTTTGGGGAATATCTCCTGGAGAAGGGAATGGCTACCCACTCCAATATTCTTGCCTAGAGAATCCCCATGGACAGAGGAGCCTAACGGGCTGCCATCCGTTGGCTTGCAAAGAGTCGGACATGACTGAGCAACTTTCACGTTTGAGGAGGATCATGATAGACTTAAAAAAAAACTGAAAAAAAAGCCACTTAAAGATATTTCATGATCTATTACTAAGTGGTCTACAAGGCAAGTCATGCTATCTACCAAAATATTCATGTGAATCAAGCTACTTCCTCTAGCACTTAGGTTTTGATCTTTGATAGTACTTTTCATTAGAGGCAATTCTATTCTATACAGCAGGAAAAAAATTAACATAGGCTTGAAAAATGCTGTGCGAGAAAACAAGGATGTTTTTAAATACCAGAGGCAGTGCTGAAAACACGAAAAAATGTCTAAAGAGGTTTGCATTGGCCAGTTATAACATCATAAGTATCAAAAAGAAAATAAAATTCTGCTTGATTGGAACAGGTTGTGTTTGAAACAGCCATCTATAATGATACTGGAAAAGTAGAAAAATGAATGTAAAAAGAATGAATGAATTTATTTAGTTTTAATGAGAGGAGTATAGATTTGTGCAGGCCTTCTGTTCATTCCATTAAGAACATATTTGCATAGAGAAAATAGATACATAGTTTCTCTATCCAGTCTAAGCAGAGTAGATAGAGAAAACTAGAGATAGACTGAACAATATCAGAAAATTTGGTCCAAAAGATGAACATGATGTATATGAAGAAATTCTGCATTGCTTCTGAAGAGTATAAAAATAAATGAATGAAAAAACATGCAGTGTTATTTGATAGAAAGACTCAACATCCAAAAAGTTTCCCAGTTTAGTGTAAAACTTTATTGTAACCTATTAGCAATAAAGGTTGGAGAAGGAAATGGCAACCCACTCCAGTGTTCTTGCCTGGAGAATCCCAGGGACGGCAGAGCCTGGTGGGCTGCCGTCTCTGGGGTCGCACAGAGTCAGACACGATTGAAGCGACTTAGCAGCAGCAGCAGCATCAATAAAGGTTGTATTGTTTTGTTGGACTGGGAAATAAATTCTAAAGTTTTTAGGAAAATTTAAAACTATTAGCTTGGTGCAAATATAATTGCAGTTTTGGACCATGAATTTTGAATCATTGCAACTAGGCTCAGACACATCTTTATTAATCAAAATAGGAACCATTACAATCAACACGTTTTTGCCAATGAGAAACAAGTTTGTTTATTCCTGTAGCATAAAAATCCATGCTTTGGGATTTGACAGACACTTAGAAAGCATTTTCTGCCTCCTCCTGGCTGTGGAAGCATTTTCCCTACAAAAAATTGTTGAGATCCTTGAAATGGTAGTCAGCTGGCAACAGCTCAGGTGAATATGGCAGATGAGGCCAAACTTCAAAGACCAACTAGTTCAACTTTTTGAAGCGCTGGTTGTGCGACATGCAGTCGGGGTTCACCATGGAGAAGAATTGGGCCCTTTCTGTTGACCACTGTTGGATGCAGGTGTTGAAGTTTTCAGTATATCTCACTGATGTGCTGAGCATACTTCTCAGATATAATGGTTTTCCCAGGATTCAGAAAGCTGTAGTGGCTTTCACACCAGCTGCAGACCACCAAACAGTGACCATGACCTTTTTTGGGTGCATGTTTGGCTTAGGAAAGTGCTTTGGAGCTTCTTCTCAGTCCAACTACTGAGCTGGTTCATCACCAGTTGCAATATAAAATCCACTTTTCATCACATGTCATAATGCAATGGAGAAATGGTTCGTTATTGTTGGGTAGAATAATAGAAGATGACACTTCAAAACGACAATTTTTTTTGATTTGTGGTCAGTTCATGAGGCACCCACTTATCAAACATTTTCACCTTTCCAATTTTCCTCAAAGGCCAAATGATCATAGAATGGTCAGTGTTGAGTTCTTCAGGAGTTTCTCACATAGTTGTAAGAGGATCAGCTTCGATGGTCCTCTCAGTGGGTCTTTGTCAACTTCCAGTGGCCGACCACTGTGCCCCTTATCTTCAAGGCTCTCATCTCTTTTGCAAAAGTCCTTGAACCACCTCTGCACTGTACATTCATTAGCAGTTCCTGTGCCAAATGCATAGTTGATATTGCAAGTTGTCTCCACTGGTTAATGACCCATTTTGAACTTGAATAAGAAAATCACTAGAATGTGCTTTTTGTCTAACATCATTTCCCTATTATAAAATAAATATAAAATAAACAGCAAGTAATAAGTAATGAGCAAAAAACCCTTAAAGCCAGAAGTGTGCATTAATATGATATATAACATAACCACATTTATTAAAGAATGTATTCTAATATCAAATGGAAAAGTTCAGCAATGCAAAACCATAATTACTTTTGCAACAACCTAACATATATATGTATACACACACACACACACACACACACACACACATGAAAAGATGGGACTTCCCAGTGGTCAAGAGGCTAAGACTCCATGCTTCCAATACAGCGGACCCTGGTTGGATCCCTGGTCAGGGAATTAGATCCCACATGCTGCACCTAAAGATCCCGCATGCTGCACCTAAGACCTGGTACAGTAGAATAAAAATATTCCCATATATGTATGAAAATATTCATATGTATATATATGAAAAGACAATAATTTTGGAAGTATGTTTCTAACAAGTAAAAAAATTGTTAATAAACTTAAAAATTTAGAAAGTGCTGAAAAATATGCAACTCATAAAGAGACTTCATACATAATAAAGGTAAAATTTCTAATTACTGGGGAAAATTATTCATGAATGGCATTCAAGAACAGAGAAATGATTTAGAAAATTATAAAGTTTGATCCCAAATGTACCAATTACATTTAAATCAATGTAATAAGGTTTTAAAAATTAAAACTGAAATTATAAATTATTAGATATCTTATAAATATACTTTCTCAAGTTAGGAAATCCTTTTTCTGCCTAGGGGTTGGTTGGTTTTATAATGGATGCTGAATTATACTTAGAATCATTTTGATTTTGCTCCAGATCAAGGAAATTCACTTTCTACTTTGCTGTTGTTCAGTCGCTGAGTCATGTCTGCCTCTTTGTGACCTCATGGACTATAGTGCTCCAGGTTCCCTTGTCCTCCACTATCTCTTGCAGTTTGTTAAAATTCATCCATTGAGTCGATGATGCTATCTAACCATCTCATCCTCTGATGCCTTCTTTTGTCGCCTTCAGTCTTTCAGCGCAAACAGGATCTTTTCCAATGAGTCAGCCCTTCACATCAGGGGGCCAAAGTATTGGAGCTTCAGCACTGGTCCTTCCAATGAATATTTAGGGTGGCTTCCCTGATAGCTCAGTTGGTAAAGAATCGGCCTGCAATGCAGGAGGTCCTGGTTTGATTCCTGGGTTGGGAAGATCCCCTGGAGAAGGGAAAGGCTACCCACTCCAATATTCCTGGGCTTCCCTTATGGCTCAGCTGGTAAAGAAACCACCTGCAATGTGGGAGATCTGGGTTTGATCCCTGGGTTGGGAAGATCCCCTGGAGAAGGGAAAGGCTACCCACTCCAGTATTCTGGCCTGGAAAATTCCACGGACTGTATAGTCCATGGGGTCACAGAGTCAGACACGACTGAACGACTTTCACTTTCACTTTTTCTTTTAGGATTGACTGGTTTGATCACCTTGCAGTCCAAAGGACTCTCAGGAGTCTCCTCCAACACCAGGATTTGAAAGCATCAATTCTTTAGTGCTCAGCCTTCTTTATGGTTCAACTCTCACATCCATACATGACTACTGGGAAAAACCACAGTTTTGACCATATGGACCTTTGTTGGCAAAGTAATGTCTCTGCTTTTTAATACACTGTTTAGGTTTGTCATAGCTTTTCTTTCAAGGAGCAAGAGCCTTTTAATTTCATGACTGCAATCACTATCTGCAGTGATTTGGAGCACAAGAAAATAAAATCTTCCTTTGTTTCCATCTTTTTTCCCCATCTATTTGCCATGAAGTGAAAGGACTAGATGCCATGATCTTAGTTTTTTGAAAGTTGAGCTTTAAACCGGTTTTTTCACTCTCCTCTTTCACCCTTATCAAGAGGCTCTTTAATTCCTTTCACGAGTGGTATCATCTGCATATCTGAGGTTGTTGATATTTCTCCTGGCAATCTTGATTCCAGATCAGGATTCCTCCAACCTGGCCTTTTGCATGATGTACTCTGTGAACAAGTTAAATAAGCAGGGTGACAATATACAGCCTTGTTGTAATCTTTTCCCAATTTTGAACCAGTCAATTGTTCTATGTTCTAACTGTTGCTTCTTGACCTGCATAAAAGTTTTTCAGGAGACAAGTAAGGTGGTCTGGTATTCCTATCTCTTTAAGAAGAATTTTCCACAGTTTTCTGTGATGAACACAGTCAATGGCGTTAGCATAGTGAAGCAGAAGTATATGTTTTTTTCTGGAATTATCTTGCTTCCTCCAGTATCCAATGAATGTTGGCAATTTGATCTCTGGTTCCTCTGCCTTTTCTAAACCAAGCTCGTACATCTGGACGTTCTCCATTCCATACTAAGTCACTTCAGTTGTTTCCGACTCTTTGCGACCCTATGGACTGTAGCCTTCCAGTCTCCTCTGTCCTTGAGATTCTCCAGGCAAGAATACTGGAATGGGTTGTCGTGCCACTCCTGTAATCCAGGGGATCTTCCTGACCCAGGGATTGAACCCATGTCCCCTGCAGCTCCCGCATTGTAGGTGGTTTCTTTACCCCTGAACCACTGGGGAAACCCATTCTTGATTCTGTTGTTGTTCAGTCACCCAGTTGTGTCTGACTCTTTGTGATCCCACGGACTGCAGCACACCAGGCCTCCCTGTCTCTCACCATCTCCCAGAGCTTGCCCAAGTTCATGTTCATTGCATCACTGATGCCATCCAGCCATCTCTCATCCTCTGACACCCTCTTCTCCATCTGCCCTCAATCTTTCCCAGCATCAGGGATTTTTCCAATGAGTCATCTGTTCACATCAGATGACCAAAATACTGGAGCTTCAGCTTCAGCATCAGTCTTTCCAGTAAATATTCAGGGTTCACCACCCTTAAGATTGACTGGTTTGATCTCCTTGTTGTCCATGGGACTTTCAGGAGTCTCTCCAGCACCACAGTTCAAAGGCATCAATTCTTCAGTGCTCCGCCTTCTTTATGATCCAGCTCTCACAACCGTACTTGAACACTGGGAAGACCATAGCCTAGACTATATGGATCTTTGTTGGCAGAGTAATGTCTCTGCTTTTCAACACACTGTCTAGATTTGTCATCCCTTTCCTGCTAAGAAGAAACTGTCTTCTGATTTCATGGCTGCAGTCACTGTCTACAGTGATTTTGGAGCCCAAGAAGAGGAAATCTGTCATTACTTCCAACTTTCCCTTTCTATTTGCCATGCAGCAAGGGGCTGGATGCCATTATCTTAGATTTTTTAATATTTAGTCTTAAGCCAGCTCTTTCACTCTACTCCTTCACCCTCATCAAGAGGCTTATCAAGAGTTCTCCATTCATGTACTGCTAAATCCTAGCTTGAAGGATTTTGAATATAACCTTGCTAGTGAGATGAGCACAATTGCACTATAGTTTGAACAGTCTTTGGCATTTCCCTTCTTTGGAATTGGAATGAAAACTGACCTTTTCCAGTCCTATGGCCAGTTTTGAATTTTCCAGATTTGCTGATATTTTGAGTTTAGCTCTTTAATAGCATCATCTTTTAGCATTTTAAATAGCTCAGCTGAAATTCCATCATCTCCACTAGCTTTGTCCATAGATCCATCTAGTCAAGGCTATGGTTTTTCCAGTGGTCATGTATGAATGTGAAAGTTGGACTGTGAAGAAACCTGAGCACCGAAGAATTGATGCTTTTGAACTGTGGTGTTGGAGAAGACTCTTGAGAGTCCCTTGGACTGCAAGGAGATTCAACCAGTCCATTCTGAAGGAGATCAGCCCTGGGTGTTCTTTGGAAGGAATGATGCTAAAGCTGAAACTCCAGTACTTTGGCCACCTGATGCGAAGAGTTGACTCATTGGAAAAGACTCTGATGCTGGGAGGGATTGGGGGCAGGAGGAGAAGGGGACGACAGAGGATGAGATGGCTGGATGGCATCAGCGACTTGATGGACATGAGTGTGAACTCCGGGAGTTGGTGATGGACAGGGAGGCCTGGCATGCTGCAATTCAGGGGGTCGCAAAGAGTCAGACACAACTGAGCAACTGAACTAAACTGAATGCTTCCTAAGGTCCACTTGATTTCATACTCCAGGATGTCTGGCTCTAAGTGAGTGACCACATCATCGCAGTTATCCATGTCATTAAGACCTTTTTGTAGTTCTTCAGTGTATTCTTGCCACCTCTTCTTAATCTCTTCTGCTTCTGTTGGGTCCTTGACACCTATGTTTTTTATCTTGCCCATCCTTGCATGAAATGTCCCCTTGATATCTTCAATTTTCTTGAAGAGATCTCTATCCTTTTCTTTGCATTATTCATTTAAGAAGGCCTTTTATCACTCCTTGCTATCCTCTGGAATTCTGCATTCACTTGGGTGTATTTTTCCCTTTCATGTCTTTCACTTCTCTTCTTTCCTCAGCTCTTTGTACATCCTTCTCAGACAACCACTTTGCCTTCTTGCATTTCTTTTTCTTTGGAATGGTTTTGGTCACCGCCTCTTGTACAATTTTATGAACCTCCATCCATAGTTATTCAGGTAGTCTGTCTAGCCTGATCTAATTCCTTGAATCTATTCATCACCTCCACAATATAACCCATAAGGAATTTGATTTAGATCAAACCTGAATGGCCTAGTGGGAGCTTCCCAGGTGCCACTAGTGGTGAAGAATCTGCCCGCCAATGCAAGAGATACTGATTTGATTCCTGGGTGGGGAAGATCCCCTGGAGGAGGAATAGCCACCCACTCCAGTATTCTTTCTGGGACAATCCTCTGGACAGAGGAGACTGGCGAGTGATAGACCATGGGGTTGCAAAGAATCAGACATGACTGAGTGGTGAATGGCCTAGTGGTTTTCCCTACTTTATTCAATTTAAGTCTGAGTTTTACAATAAGGAGCTCATGATCTGAGCCACAGTCAGATTGAGGTCTTGTTTTTGCTAACAGTATAGAGCTTCTTCATCTTTGACTGCAAAGAATATAATCAATCTGATTTCAGTATTAACCATTTATTGATATCCACGTGTAGAGTTGTCTCTTGGGTTGTCGGAAAAGGGTTGCTATGACCAACATGTTCTCTTCATAAAACTATTAGCCTTTGCCCCGCTTCATTTTGTTTTCCAAGGGCAAAGTTGTCTGTTATTCCAAGTATATCTTGAACTTCTACTGTTGCATTCCAGTCCCCTTTGATGAAAATGGCTTTTTTTTTTTTTTTTGCTGTTAGTTCTAGAAGATCTTGTAGGTCTTCAAATAACCAGTCAACTTCAGATTCTTTGGCATCAGAGGTTGGGTCTTAGACTTGAATTACTTTGATGCTGAATGGTTTGCCTTGGAAACAAACTGAGATCATTCTGTCGTTTCTGAGGTTACACCCAAGTACTACATCTCAGACCCTTTTGTTGACTATGAGGGCTACTCCATTTCTTCTAAGGGATTCTTGCCCACAGTAGTGGATATAATGGTCATCTGAATTATATTCACCTATTCCCATCCATTTTTAGTTCACTGATTCCTAAAATGTTGATTTTCAGTTTGCCATCTCCTGGTTGACCTTGATTCATGGACCTAACACTCGGGTTCCTATGCAGTATTGTTCTTTATAACATGGGATTTTACTTTCACCACTAGACACATCCACAACTGAGCATCATTTCTGCTTTGGCGCCGCCACTTCATTCTCTCTGGAGGTATTAGTAATTACCCTCTGCTCTTTCCCAGTAGCATACTGGACACCTGCCAACCTAGGCGTTTCCTCTTCCAGTGTCATATTGTTTTACCTTTTCACACTGTTCATATGGATCTCATGGCAAGAATACTGGTGTGGTTGCCATTTCCTCCTCCAGTGGACCACGTTTTGTCAAAACTCTTCACTATGACCCATCCATCTTTGGTCCTGCACAGCATGGCTCATAACTTCATTGAGTTATACAAGCCCCTTTGCCATGACAAATCTGTGATCCATGAAGGGTTTTTCCACTTTAATATATATTAATGTGATGAATGATATTCCTAGATTTTCTTTTCTAAAACATTATTACATTTCTGGGATAAATAAAACTTGGTCAATTTTCACTAATATTTTAATAAAGTTTGTTGGTTTGCACATATTGTCTTTGAAACTGTATCAATGATCATGTGTGATACTAGTCTATGATTTTTTTTTCATGGTGAGTTTGGCTTAGTATCCAAGTTATACTGTCTTAATAAAATAAGTAGTAAAAAATCGTTTTCTATTTTCTGGGAGAGTTTTTATAAAATATGAATAATTTATCTACTATTGGTAGAAGTCTTCTATACAACTATCTGGATTTCATTTGCTCTTTATAAGAATATTTAAACTTCATATTTGATTTCCTTTTTAAGTCCATCTTTTATTATGATATAATTAGAAAAATATTTCAACTTACTCAACAATACCTTCTTATAAATCTTTTTCAAAACTTTTATTGGAGTATAGTTGATTTGCAATGTTATGTTAGTTTCAGGTATACAGCAAAATGAATCAATTATACATATACATGCATCCACTCTTTTGTAGATTCTTTTCCCGTGGAATCATTACAGAGTATTGAGGTAGAATTCCCTGTGCTATATAGCAAGTCCTTACTAGTTATCCATTTTATACATAGTACTGTATATATGTCAGTCACAATGTACCAGGTCATCTCTATGCTTCCCCTCCTCCATGGAAACCATAAATTGTTTTCTACATCCATGAGTCTCTGTTTTATAAACAGGCTCATTCGTACCTTAAAAAAAATTTTTTTTAATTTAAAATATGTGATATCATATCATATTTGTATTTCTCTGACTTCACTCAGTATGACAATCTCCAGGTCTGTCTCTGTTGCTAGAAATGGCATTATGTTTTTCTTTTTATGGTTGAGTAATATTCCATGTATATGTGTACCACCTCCTCTTTGTCCAGTCTTCTACTGATGGACATTTAGGTGACTTCCATGCATTGGCTACTGTAAAGAGTCCTTCAGTCAACACTGTGGTGCATGTGTCTTTTTAAATTATTGTTTTCTCTGGATATATGCTGAGTGGAATTTCTGAGTCATATGATAGTACTATATTTTGTTTTTCAAGGACCCCCCATACTGTTCTCCATAATGGTCTTACCAATGTACATTCCCAACAACAGTATACATAATCCAACAGGAGGCTTCCCTTTTTACCACACCACCTCCAGTGTTTTTCGTTTGTAGATTTTTTTGATGATGATCATTCTGACATGTGTGAGATGATACTTCATTGTAGTTTTGATTTGCAGTTCTCTAATAATTACTGAGGTTGAGGATATTTTCATGTGCATTTTGGCCATCTGTATGTCTTTGACCCATTTTTCAATTGGGTTGTTTTTTTTTTATATAGAGCTGCATAAACTATCTGTATATTTTGCAGATTAATCCCTTGTTGGTTGCTTCCCTCGCAAATATTTTCTCCATTCTGTGGATTGTCTTTTTGTTTTGCTAATGGTTTCCTTTGCTGTGCAAAAGCTTTTAAGTTTCTTTAGATTTCTTTAATTTTTGTTTTTATTTTCTTTAGGAGGTAGATCAAAAAAGAATATTGCTGTGATTTATGCCAGAGTGTCCTGCCTATGGCAACCCACTCCAGTATTCTTGCCTGGAGAATCCCATGGACAGAGGAGAGCCTGGTGGGCTACAATCCATGGGGTTGCAAAGAGTCGGACAGGACTGAACGACTTTCACTCACTTCACTCTGTCTGTATTTTTCTCTTAGAGTTTTATAGTATCTGGCCTTACATTTAGGTCTTTAGTCCATCTTGAGTTTATTTTTGTAGATGGTGTTGGAGAGTTTTGATACTCTCTAAAGATCTAGTTTCAGTCTTTTACATCTACATGTCCTGTTTCCCCAGGACCACTTCTTGAACGGACTGTCTTTTCTCCATTTTATATTCTTACGTCTTTTGTCAAAGATGAGCTGACCACAGGTATGTGGTTTTATCTCTGGACTTTCTATCCTGTCCCAATGATACATATTTGGTTTTTGTGCCATTACCACAGTTTTGATTATTATAACTTTGTTGTATAGTCTGAAGTCAGGGGGCCTGATTCCTGCAGCTCTGCTTTTCTTTCTCAAGGTTCCTTTAGCTATTCAGATCTTTTGTATTTCCATACAATGGTAAAATTTTTTATTCTGATTTTGTGAAAAATGCCATTGGTGATTTTAAAGAGATTGCTTGAAAATGTAGATTGCTTTGGATAGTATACGCATTTTGACAACATTCATAACTTTCAACCCAAGAACATGTTGCATCTCTCCAACTGTTTCTGTCATCTTTGATTTCTTTCATCAGCCTCTTATAGTTTTCTGAGTACAGGTCTTTGCCTCTTTGTGTGTGCTTAGTCACTCAGTTGTGTCTGACTCTTTGCAACCCCATGGACTGTAGCCCACCAGGCTCCTCTGTCCATGAGATTCTCCAGGCTAGAATACTAGAGTGGGTTGCCATTCCCTCCTCCAGAGGATCTTCCTGACCCAGGTATCAAACCCGGGTCTCCTGCATTACAAGCAGATTCTTTACTGTATGAGCTACAGGAAGTTCCAGAACTTAGTTTTGGCATGTGGGATCTAGTTCTCTGACCAGGGATCAAACCTGGGTCCCCTGCATTGGGAACATGGTGTCTTAGCCACTGGACCACCAGGAAGTTTGCCTCCTTCAGTAGATTTATTCCTAGATATTTTATCCTTTTTGATGTGATGGTGAATGAGATTGTTTCCTTCATTTCTTTTTTAAATCTTTTATTGTTAGTGTATAGGAATGCAAGATATTTCTGTGTATTAATTTTGTATCCTGAAACTTTACTGAATTCACTGATGAGCTCAGTAGCTTTCTAGTATCATCTATAGGATTTTCTATGTATATGATCAGGTTATGCACAAACAGTGATAGTTTTACTACTACTTTTCCAATTTGGATTCCCTTTATTTCTTCTTCTTCCCTGATTCCCATGGCTAGAATTTCCAAAACAATGTTGAATAAAAATGGCTAGAGTTGTTTTTGTATCCAGTCATGCAATCTTGTTTTCTGGTTGGAGAATTTAATCAACTTAAATTTAAGATCATGTCTTGTATATTCTCAGTCTGTGCCTCCATTCTCTTTGAATCATCTTTACTAGCATTATTCTGAATTCTTTTTCAGGTAGATAGCCTCTCTCCTCTTCATTTAGCTGTTTTTGTCAATTTTTATGCAATCTATTTTTATGTCTCATTTTGTCTTTTGACTTCCTATGTTTTTGGTCTCTCCTCTCCACAGGCTGCAGGATCATAGTTCCTCTTGCTTCTGGCCTCTGCACCCTGGTGGGTGAAGTTAATCTGCGGACCTGTATAGGAGGCACTGGTGCCCGCCCTCTGGTGTGTGGAGCTAGGTCTTATTCCTCTAGTGTGCAGGGCTATATCAAAGGCTGTGTTTTGAGATGGCTGTGAGTTCAGTATAATTTTCAGTTCAATTCAGTTCAGTCGCTCAGTCATGTTCGACTCTTTGCGACCCCATGAACCGCAGCACACCAGGCCTCCCTGTCCATCACCAACTCCCGGAGTTCACTCAAACTCACGTCCAATGAGTCAGTGATGCCATCCAGCCATCTCATCCTCTGTCATCCCCTTCTCCTCCTGCCCCCAATCCCTCCCAGCATCAGAGTCTTTTCCAATGAGTCAACTCTTCGCATGAGGTGGCCAAATACTGGAGTTTCAGCTTTAGCATCATTCCTTCCAAAGAAATCCCAGGGCTGATCTCCTTCAGAATGGACTGGTTGGATCTCCTTGCAGTCCAAGGGACTCTCAAGAGTCTTCTCCAACACCACAGTTCAAAAGCATTAATTCTTTGGCGCTCAGCCTTCTTCACAGTCCAACTCTCACATCCATACATGACCACTGGAAAAACCATAGCCTTGACTACACGGACCTTTGTTGGCAAAGTAATGTCTCTGCTTTTGAATATGCTATCTAGGTTGGTCATAACTTTCCTTCCAAGGAGTAAGCGTCTTTTAATTTCATGGCTGCAGTCACCATCTGCAGTGATTTTGGAACCCAGAAAAATAAAGTCTGACACTGTTTCCACTGTTTCCCCATCTATTTCCCATGAAGTGATGGGAACAGATGCCATGATCTTAGTTTTCTGAATGTTGAGCTTTAAGCCAACTTTTTCACTCTCCACTTTCACTTTCATCAAGAGGCTTTGTAGTTCCTCTTCACTTTCTGCCATAAGGGTGGTGTCATCTGCATATCTGAGGTTATTGATATTTCTCCCGGCAATCTTGATTCCAGCTTGTGTTTCTTCCAGTCCAGCGTTTCTCATGATGTACTCTGCATATAAGTTAAATAAGCAGGGTGACAATATACAGCCTTGATGTACTCCTTTTCCTATCTGGAACCAGTCTGTTGTTCCATGTCCAGTTCTAACTGTTGCTTCCTGACCTGCATACACATTTCTCAAGAGGCAGATCAGGTGGTCTGGTATTTCCATCTGTTTCAGAATTTTCCACAGTGTATTGTGATCCACACAGTCAAAGGCTTTGGCATAGTCAATAAAGCAGAAATAGATGTTTTTCTGGAACTCTCTTGCTTTTTCCGTGATCCAGCGGATGTTGGCAATTTGATCTCTGGTTCCTCTGCCTTTTCTAAAACCAGCTTGAGGCAGCCTGTTTTCTGATGCCTGGGGCTGTGCTCCCATCTTGTTGGTTTGACCTGAGGCTTTCCAGCACTGGAGGTTGTTGGGTGGGGCCCGGCATTGGTGCCTAAATGAGAAGCTCTAGGAGAGCTCTTGCTGATCAATATTCCCTGCTACCAGATTCTTTGACCCCCTCCCCTCACCAAATGAGCTACAGTTAACCCTTTCCTCCCCAGGAGACCCTCCAAGAAGCCTATGTGTGTCTGTCTCTGGTTCCTATGGAGGCACTGTTTTGTGCTCAGTCCCAATGCACATGAGACCTTGTGTGTGTCCTCCAAGAATGTAGTCTCTGTTTCCCCCCAGCCCTTTAAAGCCCCTGCACTCAAGCCTTGCTGGCATTCAAAGCTAAATGCTCTGGGAGTTCTTCCTCCTGCTGCCAGTCCCTCAGACTGTCTTGGATGGCTATTTTTACATGGGAATGTCCCTGAGTACCCTGCATGGGCTTCATACTTTTTGGTGTGAAGGCTGTTGTTAACATAGATGTATGGCACCTCTTTCCTCGGTGTATGCTGATCATTATCCCCTTGATAGGTGTGACTGATGTTGTGGTGACCAGAGCCTGCACTAGATATTGAGTAGGGCCTCCTCTTTGCTCTGTGGTTGGAACTGCCCTGTCAAGCATGAGGTCTGCTCTCTGGTTGTTGGATTAGAGGCACCCAGATTGTTTCTTAGCTGTGTTTCTGGTCTGTGGTGTGGGTAGGTGGGATTGGAGCTCTCCCACTGGGAGAGAAGTCACTGAGCCTTCCTCCTCCAGAGGTGTTCACCTGTGGGTGAGCTCTGTTGTGTGACCTTCCACCAATTGTGTGAACTCTCAGACTACACAGCTGTTGGCACTGCTGTCAGCCTCACCTTAACTGCGGGTGTGCAGTCAGCTGGCCCTGGTGTCTCTCTGGCATTATTTTCATCAGGCCACCAGTATAAATCCACTGAAGGCAGGTCCCAGGATCACACTGATCATGGATCGGGACCCACTGTAGGTACTATGGGGGCACTCAGACTCTGGCCTGACCCAAGCCATATGTGTATGTGCCCACAAAGTCCACAGCTGCTAAAGCTTGAGCCCTCTTGGCTGTGGAAGCACTTGTTTGTTCAGATGTTCTTCAGGCTCAGAGTTTAAAAAGCCAGTTGAGGGATGTAAATCTGTAGTTTGCACAGCCATGAGGACAGATTTCAGCTCTTCCTTAGGTTGCATGGCCCCTGGGGCTCAGCTGTGGTTTCAACTCTACCTCTGCATGTGGACCACTCACAGGCACTGTTCCTGAAGCTGCCCCGAAGCACATGAGCCTGGCCCATCAGAGAGGGGGCACAAAGGGAGCTTTCTCCACAATCATTATCGTTGCAGAGCCCCTCACTCTTGTTCCCTCGGGCTGTCTCCTCATAGCCAACAGCAACCCTCTCCCTGAATTTGCTCTCCAAACCCTACATTCCAGCACCCAGCCCCTGGCACACATCTCAGGGTGGGGCACACAGGGCATTGCATGGACCATGTGTGTAGGTCTCACTCTGTCTTGCCTGCCACAAACTGGTTGCTGCACTCTCTTCTGAGCACCCCTTCTGTCCCAGCTTATCTCCCTTACCAGTAAGGGAGCTTCCACAGATGTGGGACCCTCTCCTGTCCTTTAGCTGCCCCCAGGGCCACAAGTCTCTTCCTGCATCCTTTCCCTCTTCCTTTTCCCTTCTTACTTTGGTCCTACCTGGTTATTCTGGGAATCTTTCTTATCCTTTTAGGTGTCTGAGGTCCTCTGCTAGAGTTCAGCAGCTACTTTGTGAGATTTGTTCCACTTTAAGATGTATTCTTGATACATTTATGGTGAGAAGTGAATTCCATGTCCTCCTCCTCCTCTGCCATTTTACTCCTCTTGATTTGATTTGCTAGTATTGGGACTATTCTGGCTTCCTACTTCATCTTGAATAACTTTTGAAAAATTCTATTTTTCTATGGAGTTGTCAACTTGATCAAATTCTGTAATCTTCCATAACTGCTATGTAACAAACCATCCCAAAACCTAATGGATTAAAATAACACAATAATTATTGTGCTCACTAATCTGCAATTTGGGTTGGATTTAGTTAAATGCCTGCTCCACATGGCATTAGCTGGGGAGGCTAACTGAAGCTGAATAGTCCACCTCCAAAATGGCTCACTCACGTGGCTGATAAGCTCTTTGCTGGAACCTGAGCTGGGGCCATTGGATTCAGGCCACCATTATTCTCTATGTGGGTATTGCCACAGAATTGCTTGGATTCAATAAAGCAAGATAGGTTGGTTCCAGGTATGAATGTTCCAAGAGACAGGAAATGGCTGCTGTCAGTCTCCTGAAGCCAGAGTGCAGAAAAGTAGCACACCATCGTTTCTCCATATTCTATTGGCCAAATTATCATAGCACCCTTCCAGAGTTAAGGACAACAGATATATCTCAAGTCAAGGAATTGTTATTTGATCACTTCAATTTACTAGTATAAAATTATTCATTTGGTTTTATTACCATTTAAATATCCTAACTATAGTTACATTTCCATTTTCATTCCTACTCATATTTGTTTCTCGGTCCACCCCTTTTTTCCTATCTTTCCCGCTAATTTTTATCTATACTCTTCATGGAATCAAATTTAAGGTAATTCTGTTTTCATTGTGTGTGTGCTCAGCCATGTCCAACTCTTTGCAACCCCATGGACTGTAGCCCTCCAGGCTCCTCTGCCCACAGTTTTACTATTAATCTTTTTTTCACTGTTTCATTCTATGTATTTTTTTTAAGGATAATTCTACCATATTCTAATTTCTTCTTTTGGATGTCTTTTATTTTAATGTGGGCATTTAAGATGATGTATTTATTCTCCAGTTAAGTAACTGAAAATAGAAAATACCAGAACAGGCCTGACTAGTGTTCTTTGAAAAGAGTCCTCACTGGGTGAATTAAGTGTATCCTGTGTGATTCCACTGAGAAAGGACTATTAGAAACTTGCTCTTGGCTTCTCCCAAACTTTACCTATGTGCTCTTTGCCTTTGTTGATTGTGCTCAGTACACTTTTGCTGTAATAAGTCATCACCATGAGTACAAATATATGGCGGGTCTGCTGAGTCTTCTTAGCAAATTACTGAATTGGAGGGTTGTCTTGGTGACCCCAGCATAGTAACACTGTGGTTTCATCCTACATCTTTTTACATATAATCTATTCATACTTACTCATTACTTTATAAGTTCCATTATGATTTTTTTCTTGGACCTCATATTTGGAAAGAGATTATTTGAAGTGTCTCGTTATAATCTTTTTTGATTGTTTTTATTAATTTCTAACGAGGTACATTTTGGTCAGAGAGCTGATATATATTAATGCTGACATTTTTGAGACTTATTTCTTGGCCTAGTATATGTTCAGTTTTCATACATGATGCAGGTATGTTTGTAGAGATATATATGTATTGTCAAATCATTTGCAGTTGTATGTTTGTAAGTACAGTTGACTGAAAAGCCACACAACATAAAAGCTGTTGTGTTGAGTTGAGTTTGTGTCTTACTGAGCATGATGGCCCAGGAAGCAGCCTCTCAGATAGCTCTGAGAAGCTGTTCTGAAGAAGTCAGGAGGAGGTCAGTATCTATGTGATTTCTGGCTCAGGCAGGGGTAGGTGCAACCAAGCACATATCTTGGTAAAAAGTTGCTGCTAGTCATGAGGGAAAGAGATTTTAGAAAAGCACTAAAACCATTAAGTTTGGGAAGATGTAAGATTTAGGACTCATTAAACTTTCTCCTGAAACTTTAAGTCTCTAAAGACCTGACAGTTTTTCTAGAGCACAGAGTACCTCATTTCTGATTTCCACTCCAAATTCCTTTCAGGGTATGTTGAAGGTTAGCCACACAGTGGCTAATGACTTAATTCCTGTAGAACCAGGTAGCAAGTGACATTCTTTCATTGGTCAGGTCAGTTCAGTCGCTCAGTCATGTCCGACTCTTTGTGGCCCCATGAATCGCAGCACACCAGGCCTCCCTGTCCATCACCAACTCCCAGAGTCTACCTAAACCCATGTCCATCGAGTCCGTGATGCCATCCAGCCATCTCATCCTCTGTCGTCCCCTTCTCCTCCTGCCCCCAATCTTTCCCAGCATCAGGGTCTTTTCCAATGAGTCAACTCTTCACATGAGGTGGCCAAAGTATTGGAGTTTCAGTCTCAGCATCAGTCCTTCCAATGAACACCCAGGATTGGTCTCCTTTAGGATGGAAGAGTCTTCTCCAACACCACAGTTCAAAAGCATCAATTCTTCAGCACTCAGATTTATAGTCCAACTCTCACATCCATACATGACCACAGGAAAAACCATAGCCTTGACTAGATGGACCTTTGTTGGCAAAGTAATGTCTCTGCTTTTGAATATGCTATCTAGGTTGGTCATAACTTTCCTTCCAAGGAGTAAGCATCTTTTAATTTCATGGCTGTAATCACCATCTGCAGTGATTTTGGAGCCTAAAAAAATAAAGTCTGACACTGTTTCCACTGTTTCCCCATCTATTTCCCATGAAGTGATGGGACCAGATGCCATGATCTTCGTTTTCTGAATGTTGAGCTTTAAGCCAACTTTTTCACTCTCTTCTTTCACTTTCATCAAGAGGCTTTTGAGTTCCTCTTCACTTTGCCATAAGGGCAGTGTCATCTGCATATGTGAGGTTATTGATATTTCTCCTGGCAATCTTGATTCCAGCTTGTGCTTTTTCCAGCCCAGCGTTTCTCATGATGTACTCTGCATATAAGTTAAATAAGCAGGGTGACAATATGCAGCCTTGACCTACTCCTTTTCCTATCTGGAACCAGTCTGTTGTTCCATGTCCAGTTCTAACTGTTGCTTCCTGACCTGCATACAGGTTTCTCAAGAGGCAGTCAGGTGGTCTTTCATTGGTAGTGCCTCCTAATAGTCACAAATTCAACCAAAGTTTGGGAGGCATTTCATGACCATTTTGTCCCATAGTGCCACTGCTGCTGCTGCTGCTAAGTCACTTCAGTAGTGTCCTACTCTGTGCGACCCCATAGACAGCAGTCCTATAGTGCTAGGAATGCTTATTCCTAGGCCAGAATATCATTGATAAGCTACTCAATGTGCTATTTCTGGACTAGGTCCTATTAACAGTAGACAAAACTCTTTGGATTATCTGTTTTATTAGTCTGTTATAGTCCAAGAAAAAAATCTCCTCTTGTTGTGTCTTCGCCTACCTAGAATTACACTATAAAAATCATTGATCTCATAGAACTATATATTTGAATGGATCATTTCATGTCACCCAGTCATCAGTATTTTTACTGGAGAGTCATCAGAATTTTTTATCGGAGACTCAGTCACACATTTGGTAAGAAAAGACAATCTTGTAAAATAGGCAGAGTACAGTAATATACCTACTAGATCTAGTAAGGTCATAAGAAAGAATTTAGCCAAGGACTTTCATTAGGCCCAGTATATATCCCCAGGTCATTTAACCAAGTCTGTTCTGTACCAAGGCTTTCCTGGTGGCTCAGATGGTAAAGCGTCTGCCTGCAATGCGGGAGACCCGGGTTTGATCCCTGGGTCAGGAAGATCCTCTGGAGAAGGAAATGGCAACCCACTCTAGTACTCTTGCCTGGAAAATCCCATGGACAGAGGAGCCTAGTAGGCTACAGTCTATGGGGTCGCAAAGAGTTGGACACAACTGAGCGATTTCCATGGTTCTGTACCAGTTGCTATCTTAAAAGGTAACGATATAATAGCATTGTTCATAAGGCAACCAGCCCAAGTTCCTAGTGTTATTAGGCTGATTATTCTTAGCATGGCTTAACTGTTTCCAACATAAGCTCTTTTAAACTTATCATAGCCTAGTGTTAAGCCATATAAACCCATCCCATAGGTGATGGAGGTTATATTTTTTTACTAAAATTTTTATTAGCTCATTGCTCTGATAACTTTAAATAAAATTCTTATTTACGGTCATGGTCAGAGCAAGTGTGATTGATTGGCCAAGTGAGCGGACCACATCTAATACTATCAACTGTGGCCTGAGCACAAATACAACTTCTTTCTTCTAGAATAAATTTCCTAAGGGCCATCCAATTAGGGCCTTGGCATGGAGGAATCTATCAAGGTAACCCAGAAGAGATAGACTCAGATAATTGACTATAAACCCAACAATTGTATTGATTTCCAAACTATGCATAGGATCATACTCATGATAGAAAAACATTTGATTTATGCAAAAGTCCAAGAAATCAAGAAAATACTATAAATAATCATGTGGGTCAGGTCCAGCATCTTGGGATAGCTGTCTGCCTCTGGTGCCACCATCTCATCTTGATGTGGGTGTAGTTTAAGGTGACTTTGAGGTCAGCAGTCCACTCTGTAGACTGGTCTGGTATGGGGGCCCTTTTTAAGTGGCAAATATAAATCCAAGAGTCAATTCCTCTTAGTTTTGCTGCACAGGACTAGTTAAGAGTACATAGTAAGGGCCTTTCCATCTAGGCTTGAGTGAGTTATTTAAACAATGTCTTTCCTAGCCTACATGATTTTCTGATTGTAGGTCATGAGACATCTGATCTTCATTTAAAGATAGATTATTTTGATAAGCTTGAGAAAACAAGTTGAATGTCCTTTTAATAACTCAATTAGACTTTAAAATAATGTAACATAGCAACAAGGAACTATCTGGGAAGTGAATCTTTGGCAGTAAATACAGCACTAGAACCCAGCAGCCACTGAAACATCTTAAAATGATCCTCAATTCTACCAGATATAGCCAAATTAAGACTAATTTGTATAATTTAAGTCTGGTTGCAATAACCTTAGTCAAATTATATAACTGATCATATGGTTTTTAAAATAGGCTTTGCTGGAACTTTTCATAAGAAATCTCAGATTAAAATTTTAAAAGGTCTCTCAAGACCAGGAAAGTGACATCAAAGATTTGCTATCAGATTTTACCTGCAGTATCTATAGATTTGGGTGAATTCCTCTCTTCTCGAGATCCCCAAAATCTTGAGATTCCTGTACCTATCAGGAGATGACCTTCCTTATTCACCTGATAAGGCTCCTGGGAATCTATGATTCTTATTTTCAATTTCTAGAGGGATCAAGTAGGAGAGAAATGATAAATGTTTCAGTTTTGCTTATAAAAGTATATCTTACTAAACTGATGTAACAGTTAGCTCAAGAGGAAACAATCAGGATCTCTCAACTGAACAAAATCATCCCAGTATTTCTCAGTGTCTTTTACCTGAGTAATATATAGGCAGCTCTTCTTAAACCTAAGTGCAAGGACAACATACTCTTCATAGTGAAAGAGTTTATCAACCTCTGGTGGATCTTCAACCAAAAGTAAGAGATCCAGTTTCAGGAGAGCCTCAACAAGGAGGCTGGTGGGCACAAGGGGCTCTGATGGTACCAAGACTCCAGATCCCCATAGAGTTCAGGTGAAGAAGTCTGCTCTGGGTCCCTTCATGGTCAATAAAACTGTTGACAAACAAAAAACACACATGAAAAGCAAATGTGCAAAATTAAATCTGTGAGTCAAGTTTATTCTATGTCTTAATGAACTATATATAGCCCAGGAGATAGCCTCTCAGAGAGCTCTGAGCAACTATTATAAGGAGGTAAGGGGAGAGGTCAAGAACTATGTGATTTTGACAAAGGAAGTACGTGAAACCAAGCACACATCTTGGTAGAAGGTTGTGGTTTTTCCAAGTCATGAGGAACAGACATCTTAGTTAAAGGTTTCAGTACTTTTCTAAGTGTGAGAAGATGCAAGAGTTGAGGTTCATTAAATTTTCTCTTAAAAATATAACTATCTAAAGGTCTATTCCACCAGTTTTCCCAGAGCACAGAGTGCCTCATTCCTGATCTCTGAGCTGAATTCTTGCAGAGTGTGTTGAAGGTCAGCAAATCCAGTGGCTAGTGACTTAATCCTTGTAGATGGCCATCACTGGATTGCACGTGACAGTCTTTAGTTGGCAGTACAAATTAAAACATGGATTTCAAGGAAGACAGACTATTGAAGTGGTCCCTTTCTCTGGATCAATTAAAGGAGTTGCTCCTCTTGGTATTTTCTAGGAATTCCAGGCATGTATGACTCTAATATGGAGAACTGGGTACTTCCAAAATAACTAGAAGCTTGATAGATCAAAGGCCAAAGAAAATAGTGGCAAGTTTTTTAGGAAATCGGGACACTGTAGGAATGACTGATTAATTTTCTGCATCCCCGAGGTAGCTGATTCACAGAGGACCCAGATATTTCTTATGATATTGTAATTCTTAATAATAAATATATATTTGTTCTTTGTCCCAGTTTCTGGCACAGAGCTCCTAAAACCTTTGAAATTTCCTAAAAGATATAAATGTTAAAGATGTCTTTTGTTATTCATAATAAGCTCCTTTCAACCAGACCTGAGTTTATATGTTAATGAAGGGACTCTTGGAAAGTCTGTAAGCCAGAAGAACCAATCTCCTGATTAGAGGGTTGGAACTTTTAGCAGCCTCAATCTCCTAGGAGGGAAAAGAGGCTGAAGATTGAGTTTAGTCACTAGTGGCCAATAATTTCATCAATCGAGTCTAAGTAATGAAGACTCCATTGTTATTTAGTCACTAAGTTGTGTCTGACTCTTTTTGCAACCCTATGGACTAGAGGCCACCAGGGTCCTCTGTTCATGGGATTTCCCAGGCAAGAATACTGGAATGGGCTGCCAGATCTTCCAGACCCAGGGGTCAAACCTTTTATCTCCTGCACTGGCAAGCAGATCCTTTACCACTGAGCCACCAGGAAAGCCCATCATGAAGACTCCATATGGGCTACTATTTCCCCATACCTTGCTCTATGCATTTATTCTCTGTGCCCATTCCTAACTTACACTCTTTTATAATGAACCAGTAATCTTGTAATAGAGGAATTTTCCCAGACCAGAATGTTTCTCTTTTACCTCTGGTATCTGCTAAAGCCCACACACCACCATCTCCAAAGCAGTAAAGTCTTCTGCTTCAGGTATCTTCAAAATGTCACAGAATGCTTCTCATGGTAGAATCTAAGCTAGAAATATTAGGGCAAGGGAATTAATACACTTGCACACTTCCTGTCCCTGAAAACCAGGAGAAAAAACAAGAGTTGGGATGAATGGTGGCTACCAAATAAGCATGCAAAACACACACACACACACACAAGGAAATGAAACTCCACAGTATGCAGCACAGCAGACCAACTAAACAACAGGTAATGTCTCGTATAAGATGACTCAGAGTCACAAGAGTATGTAGAGCTCAGAGAGTTGTGTTTAGCTTCCACTGAAACCTTGTCATCACAGTTGCAAAGGATGCAATACCAAGCAGCATGTGTCAATACCCTTCAGTTCAGTTCAGTTCAGTCGCTCAGTCGTGTTTGACTCTTTGCGACCCCATGAACCGCAGCATGCCAGGCCTCCCTGTCCATCACCAACTCCCGGAGTTCACTCAGAGTCCATCGAGTCAGTGATGCCATCCAGCCATCTCATCCTCTGTCGTCCCCTTCTCCTCCTGCCCCCAATCCCTCCCAGCATCAGAGTCTTTTCCAATGAGTCAACTCTTCGCATGAGGTGGCCAAAGTACTGGAGTTTCAGTTTAGCATCATTCCTTCCAAAGGCATCCCAGGGCTGATCTCCTTCAGAATGGATTGGTTGGATCCCCTGGCAGTCCAAGGGACTCTCAGGAGTCTTCTCCAACACCACAGTTCAAAAGCATCAATTCTTCAACACTCAGCCTTCTTCACAGTCCAACTCTCACATCCATACATGACCACTGGAAAAAGCACAGCCTTGACCACACGGACCTTTGTTGGCAAAGTAATGTCTCTGCTTTTGAATATGCTATCTAGGTTGGTCATAACTTTCCTTCCAAGGAGTAAGCGTCTTTTAATTTCATGGCTGCAGTCACCATCTGCAATGATTTTGGAGCCCAGAAAAATAAAGTCTGACACTGTTTCCACTGTTTCCCCATCTATTTCCCATGAAGTGATGGGACCAGATGCCATGATCTTCGTTTTCTGAATGTTGAGCTTTAAGCCAACTTTTTCACTCTCCACTTTCACTTTCATCAAGAAGCTTTTGAGTTCCTCTTCACTTTCTGCCATAAGGGTGGTGTCATCTGCATAACTGAGGTTATTGATATTTCTCCGGCAGTCTTGATTCCAGCTTGTGTTTCTTCCAGTCCGACGTTTCTCATGATGTACTCTGCATATAAGTTAAATAAACAGGGTGACAATATACAGCCTTGACGTATTCCTTTTCCTATTTGGAACCAGTCTGTTGTTCCATGTCCAGTTCTAACTGTTGCTTCCTGACCTGCATACAGATTTCTCAAGAGGCAGGTCAGGTGGTCTGATATTCCCATCTCTTTCAGAATTTTCCACAGTTTATTGTGATCCACACAGTCAAAGGCTTTGGCATAGTCAATAAAGCAGAAATAGATGTTTTTCTGGAACAATACCCTTAGGTCAAGCTTATTAATCATGTAGTTTAAATCATCTTCACTTTTACTAATTCGGGGCTCCTCTATACATCAACTAATGAAAGAAATGTTTTAATCATTTACTATGATGGTATATTTATTGTTTACTTGTGATTTTGTAAAATTTTTGTATACTTAAGTATGTATAATGTTAGAGTCACTATATCTTCCTGATGAGTGAATATTTCACCAATATGCAATGATCCTATTTATCTTCATAATACTTTTTTTTTTTTTTTTGCCATGGAATCTACTTTATCTGAGACTACTATTACCAGTTTTCTTTGAATAGTATGTGTCTGGCATATATTTATTTCATCTTATCTAGTTCAATCTTTCTTGTTCTGAAGTTGATCCCTTATAAATAGCATTGGCTAGATTTTAGAGGATTTGTATTCAATCTGAAAATCATCTTTTACCTGGAAGCTTGGGCTTCCCCTGTGGCTTAGCTGGTAAAGAATGTGCCTGCAATGTGGGAGACCTGGGTTCGATACCTAGGTTGGGAAGATCCCCTGGAGAAAGGAAAGGATGCCCACTCCAGTACTCTGGCCTGGAGAATTCCATGGACTGTACAGTCCGTGGGGTCACAAGAGTTGGACACGACTGAGCCATGTTCACTTTCACTGTTGTACATTTACCAGGATGACCTATTTGCTTGGATTAATTTCTACCATATTGTCTTATGTTTTCTATATATTTTTTCTTATTATTATTTTCAATAAATTAATATCTTTATTGTTTTCATCTTAAAATATTCCTATACTAGTTTGGAAGTTAAATATTCTGCTTCTGTTTTTTAGGTATTTGCCTTTACATTTTAACATGCCAAGGTAACAATTTCTAGATTTAAACAGTATATTGTTTGTTGTCGTTTAGTTGCTAAGTAATGTTGGATGCTTTTGTGACCGTATGGACTACAGACCACCAGGCTCCTCTGTCCATGGGATTTCCCAGGCAAGAATACTGGAGTGGGTTGCCATTTCCTTCTCCACAAGATCTTCGAACCCGTGTCTCCTGCACTGGCAGGCGGATTCTTTACTGCTGAGCTACCAGGGAAGCCGAAGAGTGTGTCACCCCTCCCAAATACTGCAACTAGATTCCACAGTGATAACAATTACTGTCTTCATAAAGTACATGCTATTTTTCTAGTATTTTCATTGTCATTTCTAAGTAGCAAAAATTAGATATTATTTACTATTGTTGGTTATAGTTCACATTGGTTTAGAATTGTTCACATTTTCTTTCTCTAATAAAAGATTTGATAAACAGTACATCTCCTACACCTGTTCAGGCTATGAACTAATTAAAGATAAGCAAGAAAGATTTATGCATATGGGAAAAAATGACTGGTATTCAAGAACATGGCTTAAATCTATGGGCAAGAGAGCATCATAATATTGAGCTACAGAAATCTGCCCATAAGTAGCGTGAAAATGTATGTACACTGTGTAGGTATGCATCCCTAGAAACAAAGATGGTAGAACAAAGTGGAATTTGTCCATACGGCAAATAGGCATCTGATCACAGTCTATAACATTTGTGTTTTGGTATATCTTTAGCAAGGTTTGTTGTTGTTCAATCACTCAGTTGTGTTCGTCTCTTTGCAACCCCATGGACTGCAACATGCCAGGCTTCCTGTCCTTCACCATCTCCCAGTGTTTGCTCAAACTCATAACCATTGAGTCAGTGATGCCATCCAACCGTCTCATCCTCTATCGTCCCCTTCTCTTGCCTTCAATCTTTGCCAGCATCAAGGTCTTTTCCAATGAGTCAGCTTTTTGCATCAGGTGGCAGAGTATTGGAGCTTCATTATCAGTCCTTCCAATGAATATTCAGGACTGATTTCCTTTAGGATTAACTGGTTGGATCTCCTTGCAAGTCCAAGGGACTCTCAAGAGTCTTCTCCAACACCACAGTTCAAAAGCATCAATTCTTCAGTACTCAGCCTTTATGGTCCAATCCTCACATCCATACATGACTACTGGGAAAACCATAGCTTTGACTATAAGGACCGTAGTCGGCAAAGTCTCTGCTTTTTAATATGCTGTCTAGGTTGGTCACAGCTTTCTTTCCAAGAAGTAAGTGTCTTTTAATTTCATGGCTGCAGGCACCATCTGCAGTGATTTTGGAGCCCCCAAAATAAAGTCTGTCACTGTTTCCATTGTTTTCCCATCTATTTGCCATGAAGTGATGGGACTAGATGCCATGATCTTAGTTTTCTGAATGTTGAGTTTTAAGCCAGGTTTTTAACTCTCCTCTTTCACTTTCGTCAAGAGGCTCTTCAGTTCCTCTTTGCTTTCTGCCATAAAGGTGGTGTCATCTGCATATCTGAGGTTATTGATATTTGTCCCAGCAATCTTGATTCCAGCTTGTGCTTCATCCAGCCTGGCATTTTGCATGATATACTCTGCATATAAGTTAAATAAGCAGGGTGACAATATACAGCCTTGACATACTTCTTTCCCAATTTGGAACCAGCTTACTGTTCCATGTCCAGTTCTAACTGTTGCTTCTTGACGTGCATTCAGGTTTCGCAGGAGGCAGGTCAGGTGGTCTGGTATTCCCATCTCTTTAAGAATTTTCAACAGTTTGTTTTGATCCACACAGTCAAAGGCTTTAGCATAGTCAATGAAGCAGAAATATATGTTTTTCTGTAATTTCTTTGTTTTTTCTGTGATCCACTGGATGCTGGCAATTTGATCTCTGGTTCCTCTGCCTTTTCTAAATCCAGCTTGTACCTCTGGAAGTTCTTGGTTCACATACTATTGAATCCTAGCTTGAAGAATTTTGAGCATTACCTTGCTAGCATGTGAATGAGTGAAATTGTGTGGTAGTTTGAACATTCTTTAGCATTGTCCTCCTTTGGGATTGGAATGAAAACTGACCTTTTCCAGTCCTGTGGTCACTGCTGCTGCTGCTAAGTCGCTTCAGTCGTGTCCAACTCTGTGCATCCCCAGAGACGGCAGCCCACCAGGCTCCTCTGTCCCTGGGATTCTCCAGGCAAGAACACTGGAGAGGGTTGCCATTTCCTTCTCCAATGCACAAAAGTGAAAAGTGAAAGTGAAGTTGCTCAGTCGTGCCTGACTCTTAGCGACGCCATGGACCGCAGCCTACCAGGCTCCTCTGTCCATGGGATTTTCCAGGCAAGAGTACTGGAGTGGGGTGCCATTGCCTTCTCCGGTGGTCACTGCTGAGTTTTCCAAATTTGCTAGTATATTGAGCACAGCACTTTAACAGTTTAAAATACTCTGTTCTATCCATTTCTTAGGAATTTGAAACATTTAAATGAAGATAGAAGTTTAACTCTACTTTTCAACCTTTAAAATATATACTATTTCAATGCTATATTTAGCTCAGGGAAAATTTTCTTCTATAATTATTTAATTATTCCATTCCTTCCATCTGTGACCCCATTTATTCGTGGGACACATATTGTTGACATGGTAATTGTATCTCTTTTGAGGGTATCTTATTTTCCCCGTAAGGTTTATAATTCTTTGTCTTTTCCTTTTGTGTTTCATCACTTGATTTTTCAGGCCATTAATTCAAGTTTCAACAGTGATTTTCCCCAGCTAAACTTCTCTGAAAATATTTTTTAATTGTTTTTAAAAACTTTCCAAGAAGAACAGGGTATCTTATCAAAGGGTTAGCACAGGGACACATAACACTGTGGTATTTAAAATATATAGCAACATATACACACTAATATATATAACACAGATAACTAATAGGGACCTACTGTGTAAGGACAGGGAACTCTACTCAATACTCTGTAATGGCCTATATGAGAAAATAATCTAGAATAAGAGTGGAGATATTTATATGTATAACTGATTCTTTTTTTGTACATCTGAAACTAACTTAACATTGTAGATCAACTATACTCTAATAAAAATTTTAAAAATATATACATACATACATATATATAGCAAACAGCATTAACAAGTGTTTTCAGCTTATTCTAAGGGTTCAAGGTCAGAGTTCCATTCCCTGAGGAACTGGAAACTAGGCAAATTACTAAGTAATGAGCTTGTACAAGGGACATGTGATAAGACATCCGTAATCAAAAGTAATGATGGTATATTGAAAATTTGGCAGACAGGTTGTCATTATTATAGGGGTCAAAGTTTGAAATTAGGCAGACAGAAAGCTAAACTTGTTGTTCTATCTAAAGGATGCTCCATAAATGAGTATCCCATATGAAGAGTGAGATGACAAGCACCTAGAGACCTAGGTGTGGCAGGAGTCTGAGAATTAAACTGACCCTGCTTGCTCCTAGTGGAGAAGGCGATGGCACCCCACTCCAGTACTCTTGCCTGGAAAATCCCATGGATGGAGGAGCCTGGTAGGCTGCAGTCCATGGGGTCACTAGGAATCAGACAGGACTGAGAGACTTCACTTTCACTTTTCACTTTCATGCATTGGAGAAGGAAATGGTAACCCACTCCAGTGTTCTTGCCTGGAGAATCCCAGGGACAGGGGAGCCTGGTGAGCTGCCGTCTATGGGGTCGCACAGAGTTGGACACGACTAAAGCGACTTAGCAGTAGCAGCAGCAGCTTGCTCCTAGAATGAAATTGTTTTTTAAAACACACAAGCTAATGGATTTAGGGTTGGGAGGGCAGGTCAGCCAAGATGGCTCCTTATTTAAGTGGATCAGGCCCATTGATTGTTTGCAAGTGAAGGGATGGAATATCATCTATACTCATAGTGGAGATAATGCTATTTACATGAAGTACCAAAGCAGTCAGAATGTACATCTCCAGGGATGCCTGGGATGATGCAGTGGGTCAAGGTCGGACAGGGAGAGCAAAATGAGCATGGGAGTCAAAGTATAGTTCACAGAACTTACAATGCTGCAGCCGCTTTTCAATGTGAGGAGAGGAAACAAACCACTCTGTGGTAGGGACAGAGGATCAATCTGTCTAGAGCAAGAGAGAAATGGCCTGCAAAGGAAAAGGTTGGTTGGAGAAGCATTTGACAAATGTCATCAGTATTAACAGAAAGACCAAGGAGAATGAGGGTAGAGAAGAAAAATTGTTCTCAGTTTTTTAGAGGAATTCTGAAGTCATGAATACCAAAGCTAGCCAGCATGTTTCTGCTGAGAGAATCACCAAGAGAAAACAGGTCATGTACTGTTGGAGTGAAGATGAATTTTTTTCATCCAACTGACAACAAATATATGCTTCATGTGTTGTGATCTGTAGCTGTTCCTGGGGCTTTGGTCACTTATGAATGTTATTTCATCATACACATGGTCTGTGGGGGTGGGAATCCTATATAAATGATTGGGATTACTGCAATATGCACCTCACAGCTGTCTGCAGTTTGTAAATAATTGAACAGGATTTTCTTGCAAGCCTCCCAGGTGAGTTAGATATAGGACATATTAAAATAAAGTTAGATCAATGTAGTTCTGTCTGGGCTTGTTATCATGTAAAGGCCATCTTATAATGAAGAACACTCAAGGATGACATCTGAAACAATGGTTCCTTAGGTTGATGAGTTCAGTAATGAATCACTCCGTGATTTCCTTCCAAGACTGATTAAAACAGCACTTGAGTTCCTGAAAACACTGAAGTGCTTGTAAATGAAGCAAACAGATGTCTGGTGAAAAACAAGGCAAGGCATGCTCATACAGGGGTCAGTGTCTTTATGGTAAAACCAAATCCCCTCGGCAAACTCAAATGAAAGTATTTCTTTCATATTGAATAATTCTGATTTTGTGAGAGGGACTTCTCTCCAAGTGGGTTGATTATAACTTCGATGTAATGTAATGGACCGATCTTCAAAATCTATTTATTTATCTTCATGAATAGAGTCTGTCTAATCATGCGTTCACTCAAGATTTACTGAATAAGCACCTACTGTGCAAAAGTTTTAGTCTCAGTGGGTAAAAGAAAGTTGCATTAGATCTAGCACTGACAGGGTGGAGCACACAGGAAGATAATTACTATCCATTACTCACCAGACTATGATGTATAGTGTATAGTCCATAAGTATAAAGTATTGTAAAAGTTCCATTTTGCTTTTAAGCTGAAGAGAGATTGGAATAGTCTACTTTGAGGATGGGGTATATGAATGAGACAAAAATATGTCAAGATCTATTTAGGTAAGAATAGATATTAATAGTGTAGAGAGAAAACCCAGGGATCAAGGAAAGGAGAAATGAATAACAGTAGAATTATAAACTTGAAGGGACCACAAGGGGACATTTGATTTTGAAGACATGTAAAATATTCTGATCCAAAATCATTTGTATTAACTTTCATAATATTTGAAATTGATAATTATGACATACTGCTTTATTTGTATACACCTGTATGTCTCCGTGGGCCCTTGAGGACAGGACTCACATATACATTTACATTCCTACAGAAAGTGCTTCGTATGTGATTGGCCAAAATACTTGTCGGCTCAAAATAAATATACGGAAGAGTATGGTCTTAGAAATGGTGGATGTGACCACTTCCTCACATTACTTTTTGTTCCTTTTTCACATTATAATAATAGGATTTGACTTCTCCCTCTCTTCATTCTCCTTAGTTTCTTTTATCCATTTTATTACAGTCCTTAAAATGCACATCTCATTACTTTCTTCAATTTTCATGTGACATGACATCATTTCCTTCATGCCCCTCATTAGATTATTTAACGCGCTCATCTCATTACACCTTTCCCATCTTGCATCTCATTATACCCCTTAAACATGCACATCTCATTACACAGTCCTTACATATCCCATTACACCATTCTGTTTTTGTATTTCATTGTCATTTCATTTCTGCATCTTATTACATTAAAACCTAGTTCCCATTATATCTTACATATTTGGAAAATTTATATACTCTCCCTTCCTTCTTTTATACATCTAATTATACGGCCTCTCCTTTATGTGACCAGCTCATTACACTTTTCCTTTCACCCATCTCATTTCAGCCCTGAAGGATGCCCATCTTACGGGACACTTCCTGAGACAGCTCATTAAACCATCTCACATATTCACTTCATTGCAGATTTTTAACATATACGTCTTATTACATAGAACACTTCATGAATCTCATTAAAATCTTGGAAGGTACATATCACACTATCCTCTTCTCTCTTATGCATTCTGTCACTGCATCACAACTACACATCTCAGTAAAATCTTCATTCTTTTTAATATGTCTCTTTATTATGAACTTTCTATTTGCTAATATTTCATTACTCCATTACATTTTTATGTCAATATATAATGAGAATGACCACATATCTTTAAAAAAGGGGGATATTTCTTAAATAGTATTTCATTTGTCTTTAAATTATTACACTGATGCTTCTCAAACTGGTGTCCTGGGGATGTTAATAGACCTTCAGTAAAGATAAGTTTAAATAACTTTGGTTACTATTAAGTTTATGTAAGTTAAGAAAGTAAGTTTATTTAGTTAATTTTTATTATTTTAGGATTCCTTTAAGCTTTTTATATGCTATTGAGAACTACCAATATTCAGAAAACAGGTCTGGACTGTAGCACCTCTCAAATGTATCAGCCATGCATTTTAGCCACAGAACATATATTAACTGCTCCCAAAACTTGTGTCCCATAGAGCACAATTTAAGAAAGCCAGTGTAATATTTTAATATGCACATCTATACGTAATTTTTTATTTACCACTATTTATTTTACTTGCAATCTTGCATAGCTTTCTGAAACTAATAAGATTTGCATAAGTGATGTACTGAGTAATATCTCATCATAGTGGTTCTTAAACTCTGGTGAGTAGCAGAGTCATCTGAAGAATTTGATGAAAATACAAAGACCTTGACTGCATCCTATTTCAGCAAGTCTGGGCTTTGTATGCTTTATTATCTTTCCAGATGATTCTGATATGCATCAAAGTTGAGGAACTAATGCCTTATTGAGTGTTTACTATATCACATTCTATGTGAGAACACATAATCATATAAAAGGACATGACCCCCAAATCATGAACTTGGAACAATGCAAAGATCATGGCTGTTTTCTTTCTCCTTGCTGTTGTTCATTTGCTAAGTTGTATCTGACTCTTTGCCACCCCATGGATTGCAGCGTGCCAGGCTTCCCCGTCCTTCTCTAGCTCCCAGAGTTTGCTCAAACTCATGTCCATTGAGTCAGTGAGGCCATCCAACCATCTCATTCTGTTACCCGCTTCTCTTCCTGCCACTAGATAAAGACACGCAGGTACTTTTCCCCAGTGAGCTTGCCTGCTTATCCAACAGCTAGCAGAACTCCAAAGCTATTTGCTTAGTGGCTGGAGCACAAGCTTTGGCATCAAACAGACCTGGGTCTGAATCTCTTTTCAACCAATATCTGATGATTTTAGTAAAGGACGCATTATGTCTCTGGGCATCAATTTCCTCAACTGTAAAACTGGGCAATGATATTTTCTTAAATCATTGTTAGGAATAAATTAGCTTAGTACAAAGAAAAGTCTTGTCACAATCCCTTGCACGGAGTGGCTCCTTAAATAATAATCACTATTGGTAACTTTGACCCCCATATGCCACATTAAATTGACTGCCTTTTGAAATGACTGCATGTGTGCATGCTAAGTCATTTCAGTCATGTCTGACTCTTTGCAACCCCATGGACTGTAGCCTGCCAGGCTCATCTGTCCATGGGATTCTCCAAGCAAGAATACTGGAGTGGGTTGCCATGCCCTCCTCCAGGGGATCTTTCCAACCCAGGGATCAAACCCACGTCTCTTATGTCTCCTGCATTGGCAGACAGATTCCTTACCACTAGAGCTACCTGGGAAGCCCTTTGAAATAACTACTGTGTATCAACTGATCCTCAGTTAACAGAAGTGAAGGATTAAATGAAGGTACATAATTTCCCTATGTGATTATCAAGAGAAATTTACCTAAACACCCCAAGTCTGCCTGCATACCAGGAACTTTACAGACCTTAGCATATGTAGTAAATTAACATCCTATTATAGTACAGAAATCCAGAAGTTCCACACTCATACAAATGGTACGGCAGTGATCTAGAGCAGTGATCCCAACCTTTCTGCCACCAGGGACTGGTTTTGTGGAAGACAATTTTTCCATGGACCAGGGTTGGGGGGAATGCTTTTAGAATGATGCAAGCATGTTTCACTTATTGTGAACTTTATTTACATTATTATTATATCAGCTCCACCTCAGATCAGCAGGCATTAGACCTGGAGGTTGAGGATCCCTGATAGAGGAGAGAAAACCTCAGTGCCTATCTCTAAGGTTGAGTGATCTTTAGAGAAGTTGTTTCACTTGACAGTCTTGATTTCTTATCACTTGTGCAAATGATGCTAATAATCCTTGTGACTATCTCAGAAAACACCGTCATCATCACACAATATCATCCATGTGAAAATATACAAAATATTTAATACAAACCTAAGAGGAGAATTTGTCATTATTCCTCAACATTTTCCAGAAGCGTTAGCTCCCATGAGAACCTCAGTTAATTACAAGGGTGTTTGCAGTGTGGTCTCTAGCTAGCAAATCTGCTCTTTTAACTATTAAAACTGATTCTTTGAGGGGCTCAGGCACTGACATAGAGATTCATGAGATTTTAGAAGAGGACAAGACAAGGATACTTTTTGTAAAAGCAACTCCTTCAGCTCCTTCGTACTCCCAAAAAAGATGCAGGAAAGCTGATAAAGAACATTAGAGGAGTGGTTCTTAAGCTTGTCTACACACTGAAATCAACTGAGAAGCTTTAAGGACTACTGATGCCTGAGTCACACCAATAGATTCTAAATTGATTGATTTGTGGTGAGATCTGGGCATCTGAAACTTTATAAGGCCTTCAGCTGATTCTATTGTACAGAGAAGCTGAAGAATCTCTGCCCTTTCAATTCAGAGGTCCCACTGACTCTCCAATCATTTGAAACAGGGAGTCAGCTGAAATTGACTTCTACGGATTCCCAGTATAGCGGTCTCTTTTGGAACCAGTCTTTTTTCTAATAACTAGATCTGTTTTAAAAATACTGACACTACCCCTATTCTTTCTCAGAAGTATGTGCTAAGTCACTTCAGTTGTGTCCAACTCTTTGTGACCCCATGGTCTCTAGTCTGCCAGGCTCATCTGGCCATGGGATTCTCCAGGCAAGAATACTGGAGTGGGTTGCCATGCCCTCCTCTAGGGGATCTTCCTGACCCACGGATCGAACCAACACCTCTCATGTCTCCTTCATTGGCAGGCAGATTCTTTACTACTGAGCTACCTGGTGAGCCCATCTCAGAAGTATCTGGCCCTATAATTAGGGAATTTCATGATCGGAGTGAGGAACAACTTTCTTTCACTGGCTCCTTGGTTTTCTACCCACAACCTGGCACCCTGCTGGCATCTAAAGCACATTGAATGCATCGTGACTGAGTAAACTCTGGCCATAAATATTGTCAAAATCAGACTGTTAATTAGACATACTCATCAGAATTAGTATACTCTAGTTCTACAAGAATCAGAAGCAAAGTAAAACTATGGCTTATTTTCCTTTCAAGAGAAATGTTGTGAGATGTCTGTTTTGAAAGGCATCTCCATTCTTAGTTAAAAGCATGGCTTTGGGTTAATTCTAAAGGTGAAGATGTATTTTCCCTTAGTGTAGGATTATATTACATTCAATTAGAAAAGACATTGGCAGGCTCTAGGATCTATTGGTTTTAGAGAACTATCTTTAACTTTCTTTATTTTATATGTCTGTATGTGATAGAAATGGTACTGGCTTTACATAATATATTGTTCCTCACAAATTACCAAGGCTAGTTCTCCCATACTACAATCTTACCAAAATATCACAAAAATAACTTATAAGTAAATATCCCAGATTAAACACAAGCACATAAAATTCCAATTCAAAATATTCAATAGTCTAATACTAGGTGAAAGCAAAAATAAGATTTTTGTAAGAAATGAAAGGAAAATAAAAATACTTGATAAGGAATAAAAAAATCAATAGTATATATCAAATTTATGGTCCAAATAAGACAAATGAAATGTCTTACAAAAACATTTGATAAAATTTAGTATAATTAATGATATTTTAAAGAATTAAAAAATGAGGGAAAACAGGAAAAAAAACCCGACAGCACTCATTTTGGAGAAGTGCTAGTAGCATTTTAATTAAAAGCAAGAACAAGGTAAATATGTTCAGTAGCTGATCTTTATTTAACTTAGTTTTGGAAATTTGGGCTGATGTAATGAGATGAAACAAAACCAGTAACTATAGATATCAGAAAGTAGGTGTGAAAATTTAAAGTGATATAATTTTCTGTGTTGAAAACCTAAAGAGATAAAGCTTTGTATCTCATGATTGGATTGCTACAATATAAATATACATAAACATGCTCTCTTTCTGCCAGCACTATCCAATCCAAATAGATAATAGAAAAAAATCAATTTTCATGATAGTTTAAAATATAAAGTGTTGGAAGTAATTTCAACAGTAAATATGCAACACCTTTGCATCTGGTAGTTATAAGTTTCTATCTTATCTATTTCTCTCATAATATATGAACTTGCTGTTCTTCTCATGGGATTAACAAAAACAAAAGAAATAACAAAAGGCTGCTGCTGCTGCTGCTGCTAAGTCGCTTCAGTTGTGTCCGACCCTGTGCGACCCCATAGACGGCAGCCCACCAGGCTCCCCTGTCCCTGGGATTCTCCAGGCAAGAACACTGGAGTGGGTTGCCATTTCCTTCTCCAATGCATGAAAGTGAAAAGTGAAAGTGAAGTCGCTCAGTCATGTCTGATTCTTAGCGACCCCATGGACTGCAGCCTACCAGGCTCCTCCGTCCATGGGATTTTCCAGGCAAAAGAGTACTGGAGTGGGGTGCCATTGCCTTCTCCGAATAACAAAAGGACCTGGCACTTAAGGAACTATATTAATCTGATCCAAAACATAAAGATTACGGCATTAAAAACAAAGCAAAGATGGGTCCCAGCTTGTGATGACTTCACAGATACGTGTTTCACTTTGAACCATTCCGAGGTGCTCCTCTCCAGCCACTGGTGCTACCGAACAGCATATGATCCAGCACCCATAACACAAAGTGCAGCCATATAAGAGTGGATCCTTCCAATGGGGTGGTAACATTTGAACCTACAATCCCCGATCCCAGTGACTCCATGAGTTTGTTCAAATCCTGTGTAGTGAATGGGGCCAATGCATAAATGCTTCTGTTCTTACCTCTTTTGAGGCTCCTAGAAAGACTGTATTTCCCAGCCCACGTGAAGTTCAGTGAGGGCATGTGATCCCCTTTGGCTCATGAAATATGAACAAAAATAAGAAAGATGTAAGAGCGACACACTGTGTATCACCTCACCACAGAAATAAAGGAAGTGCATGTTGACGGCGGGGCCTGGGGGGCTGCTGTCTATAGGGTCGCACAGAGTCGGATGTGACTGAAGCGACTTAGCAGCAGCAGCATGTTGACAAAGAGCTTCCCCTAGCCTGAGCCCCTGAGTAACTGCAGTGGCCAAAGCCCCAGCCAAGCTACAGTGAGAAAGAAAAAGGTATGTGTTGTGTTACTAAAGAAATAGGTTCTGATTGTGTGATGCCATTGATATTTTGGAATTCTTTGTACCACAACTTTATGTTACCGTAGTACAGAGAAAGTTCATTTTAGTGTTTTTACAGAACTCAAAATAGCCATTGACTGCCAATTCATTATGATGCATGACATAAGATTGCTACCAAATTGCTATTGTGTGAGGAAAAGTTGGTGAAGTCAGCTATTAGTTTCATTTTAAGTAGCATGGAAAAATTCAACTCTGGACATTACATTGTCACATTGTCATCAAAATCAATGGAATGTGAAATGTTGAGATTAAAATATTACTCAGTGCTCTAAGGGTTGTAGAATAATAGAGCTTTTCCTCATTCTTTTGCAGAGATATTGCCTCTATATTTCTCTGGACTGAGAGCCAGCTCACTCTTTAAAAGGTGTTGTCACTCTGTCTCCCAGGAGCCACTGGATAAGTTGCTTGTCCGACATGATAGAGAAGAGGGAAGGAGGCACTGGGGGAAGGAGGAGAAGACAGACAGGGAGAGACAGAGGTACAAGGGAAATGTGTGTATACTATATAACCTGTTGAATTTTTCCAGAAAGAAAAAAATAATGATTTAAATTTAATAAAGAGAAAGTGGAAAAATAGAGGCAAAATAAGAGGTCAAAGACAGAATGGGGCAGGATAAAAACAGCATTATGAAAGGAAAAAGATTAAGAAAGAAACTGTTGAATGCCTGCATGATTTTCTAAGTGCCTCAAAGATTTTTTTCCAATTAGATGAACACAACTGATATAATGCTATTCATAAATAACCAGATCATCTTCTACAGCACAAATTGCATTTTCAGCTGACTAGTTTATAATAAATAAAAATTCACCAGAGTGCATGCTTCTTGAGATTGGGTCATTTAGAAACTTCCATTCCATTAAAAGTAAGTTCTACTTCCTTGACAAAGACCACTGGCTGAAACATCAATTGCCTGTCCTAATGGATGACACCTGTAAGTAAAATAAACATATTTTTAATGGAATAGATGGTCAAAATGACCTTATCTCAAGATAGCATGCACTTTGGTGAATATTTATTGCTGAATTAAAGAGATCTTAATATGAAAGGACCGTAGTTTCTCTTCATTACCTTTCTTTGCTATATAAAGGCAGAAAATTTTTAAATGCTCAAATTACCTTCACAGTTTACCAATCATTGAGTAAAAGTTTAACAAATCTAATAAATGCCATGAATAATTTTGGGGTAAACCAGCTGGCTTATTTCAAATTAATAATTTATAATGTTATATATCAATTATAAACATTAATATGATAACACTACTGAAATTAACTGTATATTCTTCCAACCAAAAGTTCTTATTAAATTTATAAAATATACTGTTATTTGTTACTCTGCAACATTTAGTTGGTTTGCAGTGTATTTTCAAACAGGTAACAACTCCAGGTCTACTGATGAAATATGCAACTGAAATGTGAAGCTGTATTTTTTTTTAATTAAAATATTTGGTGATATACTGTATTTTCAGTTCTTAACTGGTGGAAAGATATCTGTACTTATATTGGATATAAATATAAAGTTTCAATTGATGAGAGACGAAAAGTTGACATAAGATATGGCAGCTCATGTAGAAATAATAGGGGCCAGCTCTCCTGCTGTGGCCCCACACACTGCTCTAGCTGGTCCCGGGATGGAAGCACCGTGGGGCCCACACAAGGAGAGCCCGACTGTCCTGGTAACTTATAAGATTAAAATTAAATCTGGTAGAGGATGGTTCTGAGAAAACACATTCGTTTTATTTGAGGTATGTCATTTTGAAGACTGAGACCATGGAATTTTATCCTTAAGCACAAACGAAATCTTTGTGATAGTCTGTATTTTGTATAGCAAAAATATGAATTCTGAAGCTGAATTATCTATGGGGCCTGTTCAGAGAAATAGATGTTTGTGGAAGCATTTATACCCAGTCAGCTTGAAGAGTCTTAAATGGACCCTACCACTGAGAAATCAAGATGGCAGTACACTAGAGGGAATTGAGAAAAATGGATTAATACAAGACTGCTGTGATAATATACAACCAAGAAGGGTGCCTTTAGCATGGATTTCATAAAATGAATGGATATTTCTTACACACCACAAATGGACAGTGAGACTTTTTGCATCATGAAGAATATTTTTGACACTTAGAGAAGAAAGATGGCACATTAACAGATGATAGTTTGAGTATGACCTTGTAGAGAATGTTAACTTTAATGAAATTTCTAACACTTAAAACAAAAGAAATTATACCAAATCCCACAAGGGGAAAAAAATGCCAGAGATATTCTGAGAATTGTTTTTGATGTGTTGAAGTAGATTTACAAAACCTAATATTTTCAAATTGTGAAGGATCTTTTGAAATCATGTAATTACTGTTTTTAAAATTTTTGAAGATGAATAAATTAAGTCCCCCCAAATTCAAAAAACTTGGTAAGACTCCTAACCCTGGGTATTTGTACAATTAGAGGCAGAGCCTTGATTCTTTGCAGAGAAAGATACAAGCATTCCTTTCAAAGTTCTGTGCTGTGCTGCAGGAATCATAACCACTGGAGTCAATATTCCTGCTTCATGTTCCACATTACATAAAAAGCATTTGGGTCTGACCTGTGTGCAGATTACCTACCGCTACTTTAAAAAAAAAAATCACAACTTAATGTCCAAAATAACAATAATTATTTATTGGCTTTAAGAAATTTGGGAGTAGCTAAGCTGAAAGGTTGGAGAAGGCAATGGCACCCCACTCCAGTACTCTTGCCTGGAAAATCCCATGGACAGAGGAGCCTGGTAGGCTGCAGTCCATGGGGTCCCTGAGGGTTGAACACGACTGAGCAACTTCACTTTTACTTTTCACTTTCATGCATTGGAGAAGGAAGTGGCAACCCACTCCCGTGTTCTTGCCTGGAGAATCCCAGGGACGGGGGAGCCTGGTGGGCTGTCGTCTATGGGGTCACACAGAGTTGGACACGACTGAAGTGACTTAGCAGCAAGCTGAAAGTTTTGGGTTAGGGTATGTAAGGACATTCAGTCAGATGTTGGCTTGAGCTGCAATCAAATGAAAGTTTGAGCTGGATAATCTCCATTTCAGATCTACTTTGCTCACAGGGCTAGCAGATTGGGTGAAGCCAGCTACTCTGTGGATAGGCTCTGAGCAGAGTGAGAGATGTAAGATTATCAAGGATGAAACTTCAACTCCTGTTATATCCTAGCCTCAGAAAACATACTGACTCTCCCACCATATTCTATTGGCCTTATATTAATAGAACTAGTTCTAATCAAATGTGAGAGGAGACCACACAAAAGAATGAAGACCTAGAGGCAAGGTTTATGAGAACAAACTTGGAGGCTGCCTACCACAGTCTGCCTCATGGTCTCAAACAATTCGTGTCACTCGCACACGCAAACATACTGACCCACTCCCGACGTCTACAAAAGTCTTATTCCGTTACAGCAAGCTTTCTTGTTCTTATTATATAAATAAGATCTAGATAAAAATGAGGCTCCTTGACTATGGTTCCTTTACTCCCTGAAGAGAGTCTTCCTCAATCTCAACATCTATGAACTAAAGACACAAGATATCTGCACACGTGCACGCACATGCACACACATACCCCGTACAGTGGAGAGACACACGATGACTGCTGTAGAACCATTCAAAAAGGAGGAAACAGGAAATACAGAGAAGTCACTGGTTCTTCACAAATTTGAAATCTAGCCAGGCAGGTCTTGGCAATTTCTGCGTTAGGGGTGGGCCTGGGAATGATACAGCTGTGCCCTCTGTGCTGTTTTTTTACCCTCTGAGTATTCTTTTTTTCCTGAGAAATGGCCAGTATTTGTAAACGAATATTTTTCTCAGTCTGCTTCCCACCTATAGCAGTTCAGAGGCTCAAAGGCCTCTCTTTATTTTGTATTCTCTATCCCTTTAACTTCAAGGTGACAATGTTTGTGTGCTTGCTAAGTTGCTTCAGTCATGTCTGACTCTTTGTGACTGGGTGAACTATAGGCCGATATTCCTCTGTCCATGGGATTTTCCAGGCAAAAATACTGGAGTGGGTTGCCAGGCCCGCCTCCAAGGGATCTTCCCAACCCAGGGATCAGACCCATATCTCATTGTTTATCATGATATAATTCTCTTAAAAAAACCTATGGGCTTCCTATAAAGCTATTGACTGCAGTTGACTAGACAAAATCCACACAATCAGTCCTTCTCTACCTTGAGATTCTTAAAAAGTTCCTGAAGGCCAACATATTTAATATTCATGGCAGCCCTATTGTTTAATGAGAGGATCCATGAAGCACAGCTCTAAGATTCTTAAAGGATTTTTTTTTCTGAGGCACCACTCAAAATCTTCCTGAGCTTTTAATAGTTTTTCAGTCACACACTCGGTGTTCTCTTCAGATCAGGAGTTATCAAAGTGTGATCTGAGGACACCTGGAGTCCTCAAGACACTTACAGAGAGTCCACGAGGTCAAAACTTCTTTTCAAAATAACACTAAGACATGATTTGTCTTTTCCTGTCTTATACCATGCAGTAGAATTTTCCTGAGGCTAGACCTATTATATCTGCCAGGCGTCTTCTATCAAGTATTAAAAAAAAATGCAAACATGTAAAACAATGACATTATATTTTTCCTTTGTTTTCAAAAATATTTTTATAAAAATATATCATTTTGTTACCATGTATGTGTCTTGTTTAAAATTCCTCAATTTTAATTTCTAAATCAGTATATATATAACACACATACAAAAAGTATTTGGGGTCATTGTAACAGTATAAAGGGCCCTAAGAGAAAAGTCTTTGAGAAATACCACTTTAGATTGTGTTTTGCTTACAGAAGTGTGTATGTTTGACGTATTGGTTACATTAGCTATTATTATAAAAATGAAAGTGAAAGTGAAATCACTCAGTCCTGTTAGACTCTGTGCGACCCCATGGACTGCAGCCTACCAGGGTCCTCCATCCATGAGATTCTCCAGGCAAGAATACTGGAGTGGGTTGCCATTTCCTTCTCCAGGGAATCTTCCCAACCCAGGGATTGAACCCAGATCTCCCGCGTTGGAGGCAGACGCTTTAACCTCTGAGCCACCAGGGAAGCCGTTATTATAAAAGTGCTCTGAAAAATAGTATGTGTGCGTGCTAAGTTGCTTCAGTCGTGTCCCACTCTGTGCGACCCCATGAACTGCAGCCCTCCATGTTCCTTTGTCCCTGGGATTCTCCAATTAAGGATTCTGAGAATAATATAAGCAATAGCAATAAAAAAATAATCCAAAACAAAATAACATATCACCTATACTACAAAGAATAACAGAACAGACTACTTGGCCAAGAGATGAACAGTAGTACTAGGAGATTTTTTTAATAATTCCCTAGCATTCAGAATTGTATTTTTTTTTTTTCCTATAGAAATAGCATGTGGACCACAAAGACCCAATGATGAATCTTTTCATATGGGATCCAACCCACAGTAGGCAATGAATATCTGATTTTCTCTTCTTTGGGCTGAGGAAGTGAGGTACAAGCAAGATCTCATTCTTACAACAAATATGGATAGATCCATGTGCACAACCCTAAACCCAACCAACAAATCAGATTGAAAGGAAAAAGTAGGTGCAGGACACACACAGTCATTATGTTTACACCATAGGAAACATTTTCCTAGTAGCTGGAGCCATATCTTACTATCTGAATCAGAATAATTCACTCCTTTGTCATCTCTAACCTAGACAAAAGACAACAAACAAAATTAACCAGACTGTTGTATTAACATGATATCATATGCCATCCTAAAGTTATTTCCAAAGAAAGCTTTTTTGTTAAAGTTCAAGTTTAAAATGGGATATTAAATGAAGTTGATTCTTGAGTAAGATTTCAACACTGTTAGGTGAAACAGAGTACCTTAAGCTTTCAGATCATTTTGTGCATTCAAGAAATGTCTGTCACTTCACTTTAGTTCCATGCTCAATCATTTAGAACAAAACACAACACAACAAAAATCCCAATCCATTCTGCCAGCTCAACAAAAGGCTTTGTGTGGGTGTGTGTTAGAAAGTAATTATGAGGTTTTTATTTCACTAATTATTCTTCAGCCTTTGAAATGTCAGTGTAGGTCAAAGTAGCAGCCAATGTTTTGAACCAGATCTGAATTCAAATAAGGAGGCCACTGCAGGAATAACAAGAAAAAGAATCAACAGAAAAGTAATTTGATGTTATGAGTGACAGAAAATGAGACTCAAGGTCACAGGAATTTAAAGTTTCTATCCAGAGAACTTCAAAAACTCCAAAGTGTCATGCAAAATTTATTTTTTCAATATGACATGATTGACTATGCCTCTATATCCACACTTGATGTTGTAAAGCAGTATAAAGACTTAATTAATGAGATTTTAAAATATTTAAAAAGTTACAAAATCACATAGGACTCTTTTTCCAAGTAGCCATTTTGGGAGATTATAAACTAATACTGAATATTATATAACTGCTCCAAACATTTTCCTTGACTCTCCTTGAGAAATTATTTTTCTGAGCTGATTTCACAAATTAGAAGACTAATTCCATTATAACAAAATTTCATTTTTACAAATACTATATTTTCTAACTTCAACAGAAAAGAAGTACATCCTCTGAGAAGAAAACATGAGTAAACCTGGCAAATTCTCTTATAATAACTAATATGCATGCATATGCTGATTTTTTATTCAAAAATTATCTCAACAACGTTAGTAGACTTAGGTGTATCACTGACTTCCCTGTCCCCAAGCCATCAGGATCAGCTAAATTTACACAATAAAAGCAAAGCAGATTGGAGTAAAGTGATTCCATTCATTTCAGTCATGCTCATGACTGATACCTGGTGTCATGACCAAATTGATCATACAATGGTCTCCATCAATCTTTGCAACAGTAGAATTGAGCAGATTAGTTGTGCTGTGGCCTGTTCATTTCACCTTCTCTAGATACAGCTCAATCGAGAGGAGTAAGTTAATTGAGGATAGTGGGATCTCTCTGACTTTATGACAATCACTTCACCTCTCGTTTTTGTTCCCAAATTTTGAGTCTGGGTCTAAGTCTGGTAGGTCTAATATGTCCTTGCCTCTTGCTTCTTCATGCCTGGACCTCAGACCTGAACGCTTGGCATCATCCCAGGCCCCTTCCCAGACTTAATATCTGAGTCTCAACATTGGTTTAACAAGACCTCCTCCCACTCTCATGATTTCTTTGCACTTTAAATTTAAGAAGCACTGATCTGGCCATAGCTACTTTGGGGGTTGATGGAGCTCTCCTTTTTAAGCAAGTACATTATTTATAAGAAGATCTGACAAAGTTTCTATGACTAGAGACCAGGAAAGGCACTCAAGAAGAATACACCAAGAGACCAAATCAAATAAGGATTTCAGAAAAATTTCTCTATAACTGATCCAAAGTATCACCTTCATTAAAATCTGAACTATTTCTAGAACACTGTTTGCAGTTTACTTTGGCTTTCCCAATTCCTAACACTTAGCCCACTACTGTCCAACAGAAATAAAATGTGAACCATAAGAGTGAGCCATAGATGTAACTTTAATTTTCTATTAGCCACATTAAGCAGATAAAAATAAACAGGTAAAATTAATAATACTTATAATTTAACCCAATATGTCCAAAATTATTGGGGCTACCAACCAAAATATTAATATTTAATCAAAATATTAATGATATAGTTTATATTTTTATACTAAGTCTTCAACATCTGGTGTGTATTTTACCCTTACAGCACCTCACAACTAGAACTGGACACATTTCAAGTTCTCTGGATATACATGTAGCCATGGTTACTATATTGGGCAGCACAGTTCTAGCCCAAAGACCAGAATTGTAGCTAAGCCCATTCTCCCTAAATCCTGTGTGTTCCACTTTGGGGCCCATACTTTTAACTACTTGTGTTCTGATGTATCATTTAGAGGCTTCTATTACGTTTTAATTGTATGTGTGTGTGTGTGTTTGTGATTTTTTTCTTCTCCAATTTGAAGCATATCCAAGTACTGTACCTATGACTTAACTGAAATAATAACTTTCTGGTGAGTTCTGCCCATTTCCAATTTACTAGATTAAGTTGTAGCCTGGGTTAATAGATGCTTCCTCTTAACATATTCTTCTTGCCTATTCCTAGACAATTTAGAATGAAGAAAACTCAACTTTCCAGGTACCCCATTGTGGACTGAATAACATGGAGGCTGTACTTCCTCTAGTTTTCAATTTCTTTATCTGTAACAAGGGAAAATAACAGTGTCTCCATTGCAAGTTGTGAGGATTAATTAAGGTCATGCATGTACTATACAGTCCATAACCTGAACTATGGGTTCAGTAAATGCTATTCATCATTAATTGTAGTCTCCCTTTAACCTCAATAACTGAGGGGCTAAAAATGATTATGTGACCCAGGATGGGGGCTAGGCATGGAGTAGACTATAAGAATGATAAACATTCATATCAAGCCCTTTGAACTCTAACACCAGTATCTTATGTTTTAGGTTTTTGTTTTAGCCACTTTGGGTTCTCTTTTTTTTTTTTTTTTTGGTACTAAGTTCTGTATTAGTCGAGATAAAGTAGGTTATTCTGTGGCAAATAAATGAATAAACAAAATTGAAATCTCAGAGGTGTAATACAAAGTTTTAATTCTTATTCAAGTCATAGTCTGATGTGTCTCAGGTGGCCCTCTGTGGGGACGGCCCTCCAAATAGAGGCTCAGGGATCTAGTCCCTTTCCAGGTTGCTGCTGTACTGTCATCTTAACACCCAGCCTCCAAGATTTCCAAAACAGAGTGATACAAGGCACGGGTAATGAGCCAAGTGTATAAACAAGTCTGGAAATGGCACACATTATTACTGTTGATATTCCATTGACCAAAATATAATCAGAAAACAACCACATAGTCCCAAGTCTACCTCGATGCCCAGAGTGGGCACTAGGAAATAATTTGGAATACACATAACACTGTTTCTAGCACAGGTTGATATTTTGTGCATTTGGAGTACAGAATGCAATATTAAAGAAACATTTCCCCCAAGTGTCTGGGTGTGTATGGTGGCTTAGGTTGTGGATGGAATGGACTGAATCAAAGGCTTATAGAAGAAAAAAATGAAATACCTGGCTTTAATGTATATAACAATTAAAATTTGAAATCTAGGGGAAAATACTGATTTATCTTCATTTAATAATGTCTCATGCTCATTTAGTCTAGGATAGTTTTCAAATTCATCAAGTGCTTTTCCAATTTCTGTGAATTATCATACTGCATCTTCACAGCACCTTGTGACAGAGGTGGTACTTTTATCCCCATTTTACAGATGAGTATGAATTAAGTATTGGCAGGTTCAGTGACCGCCATCCAAGGTGTCAAGTGCCAAAAGCAGGACTCTACCCAGGTGCCACAGGGCTCCAGAACCCAGTCTCCCATCTAGGCTGGCACTGTTGCCAGTGCAATGGTAGATGTTACCCCAGACCCTGGGTAAACACCAACCAAACAAGTTCATTGTGTTATAAGGCTTCACTTCAATCCTCAGACAGTTCTAGCTGCTCAGTTTAACTATCATGGATTGTTTCTTATTCTGCTCTAGGGACCACAGAAAAGACTAATCCTTCTTTTGTATTAACTCTTTTAATAGTTGGAGACAATTAGACCTGTTCATCAACCCTAATTGTTTAAAAATATTTTTTTCCAAACATTCCTCAATGCCATTTGCAGATTTTACTGTCTCCATATCATATTCTAGTTTAACATCCCTTTTAAAACCTAAGACTCACAATTTAAAACAGTGTTGCACATGTGATCTGAGATGGCTCCCTCAAGCAAGAGTGATGCACTGCATGTCACATCCCATTCTTCATCCCTCCTATGCCTGATGACTTTCTCTTCCTGCTGCACCTCACTCCTTGGACCTGTCCCACTTCCCTGAGGGCTTCATATATTGGGAACCATCTGAAAATTTAAAATAAACTCTGTAAATTTGTTTCTCTGTGGTAATCTTCAAACGTGAAACTTCTGAATAACTCAGTAGGCACTGATGTTTGTTCAGAAATATTTTACCAAATAGTTTTGACTGCATACTGCCCCATGAGTTCATAGAAAAGTATGAAATGGTAAAGGAAATCTTTATTTTACATTTTCAATTTTAATTTTATTTTACACTTACTATGTGCTAGGGTCTGTAATACAGAATGGATTAAAATGATAAACAAAACAATTGTGGTCTTTGCTTTCATGGTACTATGAGTATAATAAGAAAGACAGACATTGCTCAATAATATGCAAGTAAATATAAGAATATACTTATATATCACTGGTATTATCACACCAGTGATAAATGCTTTGAAAGAAAATACCAAGTACTTTGAGAAGGCAAAGAGACCTCTTCTAGACTGGAACTAATTTGAGGACATAGAGATTTGTGATCTGAGTTATCTAGGGTGGCTAGAACCCCCATGTCATGCTCTATCCATTATACAGTCAGCCTAGCTAAAGGAAACAAAAGATGCCTGTCCTAGAAAAGTTTCTCACACAATGGAATTTGCAGCACAAACATAATAGCAAACATATATATATATAAAATGAGTAAAACAACCCATGTTTACCCTTCAGAGACAGACAATCTGATAGTGATTATTTTAAAAAGAAACTCATGTGCTGAGAAAGCAGGGAAGTGTACAGTGGACTAGAAAGGAGAAGTAACATCATCTAAAGCATAATTTGGAAAATATTCCAGAAACCTGGGTCATTATTAGGATACTGAAGGAAGCAAAGGCAAGGTTTGAGCAAACAGAGAGAGATGATATTTGAAATGGACTGAATGATGGCGCACACAATGCCTTGAAGGCAGGAAACAGGAAGGATGACATGTCCTGACCTCAGTTCCCAGGAGCAATCACACATACAATACTTAGAGCAGGGTCTGTGTACTCATGAGAAACCGACGTGCCTTCTTCATCACAAGAACCCAAGTGTGATGGACTTGCTGAGGGTTAAGTACAATGTGGACCCCCCACCCCTCCACTTACATGCGTCCTCCTATGCTGCCTAGCTTAGACCTTTTGGGTCACAATGCTGCTGCTGCTAAGTCGCTTCAGTCGTGTCCGATTCTGTGCGACCCCATAGACGGCAGCCCACCAGGCTCTCCCGCCCCTGGGATTCTCCAGGCAAGAACACTGGAGTGGGTTGCCATTTCCTTCTCCAATGTGGGTCACAATAGCTTTGTGCAAATCAAAGTTCTGAAATATGGCTTTTGCCAATTAAAAAAAAAATAAGAGAAATGATTATCTGGTGTACTGTACTGTTTGCAAGAGAAGCTGGATTTATGTACCGCAAAAAGTACATTGGTTTTCTGCTTCTGGAAAGTCTTCCCTTGATTGAGCTTATGGCTTGGGGTATGTTAACATTCTGAAGACTTTAGGTGATTAACTGCATTAATGGAACTTGATACCCAGTCACTTGCTTAGTTGACAGCTTTTACAGAGCAAAATAGTAAATTTCAAATCTGCTCTTGTTTAACTCTTCTGGCTCTTTCCAAGGTCAGTGTTAATAAGTCCACACCTTGACTGGAACTGACAGCACGTAAGTCTTTTAAAGACTGATAGAAACCTCAGAAAGGTGTGCAATAGAGTTTGGCTTTAAAATAAGTTTGCTAAAAAGAGGGTATTTCCCATACTGAAATTACAGCCAAGCTTCATATTATTTTTAAAAGTCTAAGGGCAATTCAACTTAATATGACATTTTCAATGAGATGTACTTCTTGAGTACAAATATTTCTGTATTATAAAATTCTTTAGTGCTTCCTTTTCAGTCCTTCAGTATCTAGATGTATTTCTTTTCCCCTCAAATCCATTATTAGGCAGAATTTCTATCTTTTCTATCAAGGACATTTAAACAGAATGTAGATTTCAGGCTTATTTTGTCTATGACTCTAAAAATGCAAAGAGCTTCGTTTTAATATACTTGATTTTCTTTAGAGTCAACATTCCTTCTTGCATTTCAATGTGATGATGTAAATCAGTGCAGACACTCAGAGCTGTCTGCAGCTTCTGCTTTGGTCCCATATTATGCACCTCTTCCACATTCTGCATTGTTTATCCCAATCACTATTACACTAAGTGAATAAACATTGTTCTAGTTTACATGTAAAGCAGCTTCCGAATAGAAAAGATTCATGGCGATTCATGATAACACAGAAAACCATACAACTCCCATCAGACCTGTCATACCGTGGAGTTGTATTTTGTTCAGTTCTATGCAGGAAATTGAATACCCCTTCAACTGCATGTAGAACACAGTTCACACAGCATCATTTTAGAGACCAGCAGTCTTTCGAAGTCCAACAGAGTCTGTCCTCCAACTCTGGAAGAGAACCTTTTCTTTGAACACTGAAGGAAGTTGTTGGCTTTGGTTGGGGTCTGTGCAGCATCAAGAATGTGCACCTTTGAATCTGAGACTGCCACTCAGCACTGTGAGATGCTCAGGCTCTGGAAGGCTTCCGGGAGGAGCCGGCACGCTTCTCGTGGCTCATCTGCGATCTGAGATGCATGCTGTCTCCACAGCAGATGCTCATGGAGTGCAAGAGCGATGGACTCCTCTGCCTGCACTTAATTCACCTTTTCTCTTTGCCCTTCCTTCCACTGACCTCCTCCCAAGTCCCCCTTCCCTCCTCTTTGCTCCCCTCTCTGTCTTTATACCCTTGCCCCTCTTTCCCCCCTCTTTTATGTAGAAACCTATAAAATAGAATGTTTGTACAAAGATTAGGTAATGCATTTCCATTGTGCTGCTGGGTGATGTGCTTTGTCAGGCCAATATTACTATGCAGTTCACAGAACCACAGATATATATTTTTTTCAGCTAGAGGAGAATTAGAGATAACCCTGTGAAGTGGTTTCCAAATTATATTTTAGCAGTGGAATCTTTGGTTTAAAGAAAATTCTACATGGGATCATAATATATAAAATTGATGAAAGTGAAGCTGCTCTTTGAAACAAAGAAGGAAGAAGGGCCCAGAGTCCCTCATCCTCAACCTCCTCCTTCCCTTCAAGAAACCCTGGTCTCCTTGGGAGGAAAACCTTGATCTTATGCTCTCTCTCCCCTATCTGAGGACCAGAAAGATCAAATGTTTTCTCCCAGGTAACATACCTTTTAAGTTACAAGGACAGAACCACAACCCAGCATTCTATATCTGGGAATCGTAGGTGATTTTGTTCTTATCTTAATAAAATGTGAATTCAGGTCTGAAGAAAACACAGCGTGACTTTGAGGGAGGGGTGGAATCGTTACATAACTCCAACAAACATTTACTTAGGATTTATACTGTGCTAGGCAGTGAGCAGGTGTTACAAATATAAAAAGAAAGATTCATTCCTTCAAGATGCTTTAAGTCCAGTAGGTAGAAAGATGCATAAAACAAAAGAAAACCATACCCTGGAGTTTGAGGAGAATAAAACACAGAAAGAACCTTCCATCTTCCTTGTGGGGTCATGGAAAGCTTGATAGAGGAGGTAGCATTTTAGCTGGAATATGGAAAGATAGGAGCTGACCAGGAAAGGGACATTCAGACAGTAGATCCAGCATGGCCCAGATGTGTGGAGAAATGAAACTCTGGCATCACCCAGAATTTTAGCCAGTAGCTTGGTGCGGCGTGCCATATGGGAGGCAGAATGGTGGGGCAGTGGGGTTGGAGAGGTCAAAAGGACCCAACATCTATTAACTTGGGAAAAACCGGAAAGAATTCAAGAATTCTGAGAAGGAAAATGACATACAAGTTAGAAAAATCATTTTACAACGAGGAGGATGCAAATTAGAGCAGTAACAGTGGAGGCGATGATGAACTAGAGAGTCCAAGGACTTAGCTATTAATATATCTTGGGATGATGGGGGAGGGTAAGAGAAGATAGGGCCAGGTTTCTACTTGGAACAGTTGGGCAGACGGTTGTCTGTCCTTGGACAGGAAATATAGAAGGGAGATCAGATTTTAGGCTCTGAGAAAAGAATGATTGGTTTTGAGTATACTGAGTCAGAGGAGAATATGTGGAGTCTTGATGAAAAAGTCTTGTGCTTAAGAAGAGAATCAGAGATTTTAAAAGAGGGTTGGGAGGAGGCCAGAGGATGCAATGCCAGCTTTTTATGTGGTAACGAAAACTTTGGATAAGATTTCTTTGAAAGACCACAAGGATGAAAAATACGAGAGAACAACAGAAGGAGCCCCTGAGGACTCCAAAGTCTAAGTGATGGGTATAGAATGAACATCTCACAATCAAGGTATCACCAGAGGCATAAGATAAGAGACAGAACTGCCATGGAAACCAACCCCAATAAAGAAAGAACCTGATCTCTGTTACATTCCACTGAGAAGCCAGTTCAGATGAGAACTGAACATCCATCACCTACTATGGCTACAAGAAGGCTGTTTGTGGTCTTTGCTGGCAGGTTAGTGGAGTGAAGGGAACAGAGGCTGAGCCTATTGCTAACTGAGGAAAGGGTGTAAAGTAAGAAGTGGAGGTATTCATTCTTGATTGGTATTTCAAAGAACTTGCCTATGAAGGGAAGGGGAAATACAGGCTTCTAGCTCAAAGAACATGGAAGGTAAAATGAAGGTTTTTCTTTTGCAATAAGAGAAACTTGAAAGAGACCAATGAAACTGGAAGGCTGAAGATCCAGGACAGAGGAAAATGGCAAAAGGAGCATAGCCCCAAAGATTCCTAAACGCTGGAGGTAGTAATGGTCTTGAACAGGAGGAAAATGGGTGCAAATTTAGATGTTTCCTAACAGTGAAGTTGATCTGAGCATGTTCTTCCCTGACTGCTAAATGCCAGAAGTGAGAGAGAAGGGGAACAGAGTTTGAAGACACAAGTTTGGAAGAATCCCTGAATGTAAAGGCTGAGGACAGGAAGTACATGGAGAAAGACACATATAAAACCTGTCCATTCATGTTGATGGATAACTGAGTTTAGAGACCCAAGTTTCTGGTTCCAGTCTAGTTTTAGGCAGATGCCCATTCTTAATCCTAGCCTTATGGGTTGGATGCAGCAACATTCTATCCAAATGTCAAGGGGACATGGAGCAGACAAGAAGGACAGTGTGCATTCTGAAAATTTTCAAAGTTGTTAAGACACTCAACTTCCCTCCAGAAGATATAACCATCTTCTCAGTTCCATCCTGACTTCCTGAGGATGTCAGAGACAAACTAACTTTCTTCTCTTCCTGCCAGCAGCATATTCTTCCTACTTTGCATTTCCTTTCAACTCCCCTTTCCAGTGTCATTAGGAGAACAACACGGGGCACCTCCTCTGTCTGCAGGCTGGCTGTGTCCACAGACGCCACCTGCAGGCCATCGGAGGGCAGATAACATTCTCTCCATTGGTGGAGGATGATATGGATACACCAGCACCAACACTCCCTACCTTGATATGATCAGTTAATGGCAATCTGTCTTTATAAAAGCCTCACTGAATTCAGGCGCTATTGCCTCCCAGAGTGTTCTCACCACTAGAATCGGTGTGGGTGTGTAGTGTGTGATGTGTGGTGTGTGTGTAGGGGTGGGGGGGATCAAATTAAGTCACTTCCCACCTACCTTTTTGCTATCAACTTGGAAATTATTAGTACAAATGATGGTTTGCCTAACAATAGCAATGCAATCAAAACAACTGCATCCATCTCAGTGAACCATGTCACGGGCTTGGGTATTCCACTGGCTGCTAATTAACAATGACACGCATTAATGGCCCCAGCCACAGGGTCAACACAGCAATCGTAGTGCTATACTGCAGGCAGAAATGATAGATATTAAACACTTTTCTCCAGCCCCAAGGAAGAAGGGGGGAAATAAACATCACCTGACAGCTGATATCCAATGGAAACAACTCTCTAAAGCAGCAGGCTTCCCCAAACCTAAGAGAAAGAGAAAGTACTGTATGAAAGTGACTTCCTGCTTCCAGATCTCTGAGCAATTTTATGCTGAAATTTAATAGAATGTGAAACTTAGTCCTGAACAAGGACTGAGGAAAAGAAATCACCACGCCATGAAGTTCAGAGGCAGGTTGGCAGGGGCAGTATGGCACCCATCTTTTCTGCTAAAACCCTTCCTTTCAGCAGCTGTACAGAAGTGGGTTTTAAAGCCTTAAAAAAAAAAAAATCCCCCTTAGCCTTCCAGAGCATCCCAAGTGTATTCTTCAGGAGCCCCAGTAAAGGAGCCATGGGGTTACTTGGCCAACATGACCCAATAACTAATGTGTATGGTGCCCTCAGGCTTTGTACAGTTCCAAGCAGGCAGCAGGTGCCCATTAAATACTTGTCAGCTAAATGAATAAGCCGACTCCCAACTGTTAGCCACTTAGCCCTGACTAGCCTATCAGATTACCGTCTGTGCCTACCCTGAGCAGTGTCCAGAGAGGCAGTGAGAAGACACATTTGAGGTGGGGCTAGAGCAGAGGGGACATGGGATCAGGGAACAGCTGGGGAGGGAGGAGAGGAGGATTCTGGGTGATGGGCCTCGGGCACCTGCCAGGAGAAAAGATGACCTGATAAGGGGGTGATAGAAAGACTACAGAGTCTGTCTGGGAACTTCAGAAGGCACCTGGGGGCACCTCTCCCTTCTGGGGATGAACTTGAATTCCAGCCCCCTATTCAGATGCTGCTCTTCCCTTGCCTCTCCCCGCCAGTCTCCGAGGGAAGCAGACTGTGTTTGTTTGTTATGCACAGCACTGCAATACACAAACAGATTGACATAAATTTATGCCAGCCTTTCTTGTTTAAAAACATGAATTATTCAAGAAATATTACAATATTAATTAGAAATCATTAAAATACGAGTGTTGGGGGAGGGAGCAATGAGATGGTGCATTAGCAAAATCGCATTTAGCCCAAACATAAAATGTGCCAAAGCTGCTTAATCATTGTTTTGATAGTCAAAATACCATAACACCAGTTTCACAGAACAGGGAAGAGGAAGGCTCTTGGAAGCCTCTGCTTCCCATTATTATTGGCGAGATTAATTATTTATGGAGCTCCGGCAGTGTACTGGGTGCTCCAGGAGACACAAATAAGACGAGGTTTCTGCCCAAAGGGCAGAAGAGCGAAATCAGAGCAGCACAGAGTTCTGACACACACAGCCAGCCAGTGATTAATGATTGAGAGAACGAGGGGCTCTGACTTCTCAGTTTGCTCAATATTTTGAGTTTTCAGCCTTCAGAGGAATCACAAAGTGAATGCACTTACTAAGAATGCCATGGAAGAAGTAAGTTATCAGGAGCTCTAGAAATGAATAAAATATATGAATCTGGAAGGTCAATGTTTCATTTACAAACTTAGGTCTGGAGGATTCACTGGTGATGCTGATTATTTCATATTTGTTATGGGTCCACAAACCACAACTGTCGCACAAAATGCACACATGGCATAACTTCTGTAAATTTGAAACATTACAATACAGGTAAATGTGGATATCATATATATGAGTATGACACTGGCACTGACATGTGGTAATCATTTAAAAGAGGGACTTCAGCGTGATTGATGTAACAGCGCATGTGAAAGAAAAAACCAGGAAACACAATGAGTCAGTTCATCTCAGTCTAAGAGGGGCTATTTTGACAGCTGAATTAACTATTTCATGGTAGGGTATCATTCAGAGTCTGCTGCAATGGAACACCAATAGAATCCTCGTGACTTTAATGGATTACAAGCGCTTTCACTCAGCACCAAAAGATGTTGAAATCGATCAGCAAGTGATTATCACACCCTGCAGGATATGGACAGGAAAGAGTGAAAGCAGAGTTGCAGAGAGCCAGAATTGGAAACTAGTTCATCCTCTTGCCCCATTTAGCTTAGTCTATGCCCAGCAAGGGACCGCGGTCACGCCCAAACACCATCAGCACGGATTGTCACAGGGCACAGTGGGAGAAGCCACGGAATCTTTCAGGAACACTGAAATTGACATGACCTCGGAAAAAGCCAAGGACATCCAGGCCAGGCTGTTTCTCTCTCACTTAGAACGTGAGTCCGTTCTGTTGTATGATTAAAAGTTCCTGGTCTAGAGCTACTTGATAATGGGGGACTTTGTCTTATTTCCTTCCAATTCCGGGTCAGTGTCCACATATTAAGATGAAGACATGGAAGGTAGGGCTTGAAGCTAGCCTGCCTAGAGTAGGGAGTCAGGAAATCAAATGGGTGTAAACAGAAACATACAGTAGCTGGAGGAGGAATGAATCCAGAAACAAGAGGCAGACAAGCAAAGGAAAGACAAACCTAGAAAAGCCAGTCTCAAATTCAAGCTAGGAATGTAGATGCCCTAGTGGATCAGAGTCTTAGGAAGGGTAATAGTCACAAAGGAAGAGATGACTGAATTCTCCGGGGCCTGCTTCAAATGGCTTTTTGTTCCTTTTCCCAATTCTCTTGAGTGTTTCGTCTCACAGAGAGCCTCTGGTTGATGAGGGAGCCTCTGACAGCCTGCATTGGCCCCAGTATGCTCAGTAAATATTTGTGGGGTGAATGACTCAATGATTTTAATTTCAGTTCAAGTCCATCTAGAGACCAGCAGATGTTCAGGGAATCTAAATTAATGTACTTCCCACTACACATATATAAATTAACTGATATTACTAACAGGAGCGGAGACAGAGGTTGGAACGAATGTGACTGTTTATAAAAATCAAAGCTAAGTGAGTCAGTTATAGAACCTTGGAAGTTGGGTAGTTTTCCAAACTCATTAGGCAGCCTGCAAACAATAATTGGCTTGTAGCACTTGCACTGGTTCATTCTTGCACACTGCTCAGTATTGCCATCTAGTCCTTCTGGTACTGATCCTTTTTACCTTGTGCATCTGAATCCTCTGTCTCCACTTTGCTAAGCCAAGATAATATGTCTTCAGTCACTCTTACATTCAGGTACAAATATATATTAACTAACTCTCTCAACACACACACACACACACACACACACACACACACACACACATTCACACAAATTGGGAAACTAGTATATTAACTTTTTCATTAGACTTTTTTTTTTTTTTTTAGGAATGTTTCTTTTAACTTCTGGGAGTGGAAATAGGAGTTATTTTTAAGGCTGCAATAATAGGCTGTAATAACAAGCCAGAAAAAACAACCAGCAGACTAAAATAAAGGTACAAATTCATTTGGAAGAAAATACAAGTGTAATGAGATACTTGACCCCACAAACATGGCCTCAATCGCTGATCAAAAGCATTGTGCTTTCCAAACAATCAGGATGCAGTTTAATATAGTAGCAACTGCCCAGGTTATAAGATCAACTTGTCACAGTTTGAATTTTCTTGAGTTCATGTTTACAAGCTCTGAGTATCTCTGCAGCACAAAAAGCTCAAGAAAGCGTACCTCACTTGAAGAGAGGAACATACCAAATGCTTCTGGACTGATTTATTAACTGATGGGCATCAAGATGGAGTTTGTGTTATTCTTCTAAGACTCTGTTTCTGCAATTAAAGCCAAGCTCAGAACAGAAGTGGTAACAAAGATAACACAGTCCAGTTCACATCCTGGATTAAAACTCCTGTTTCCTACATGGCACCTCCCAAAGGGGAAATTTTAAGATAAGCAGAAATATGCATACAATGCAACCACATGCACATACAAGTACAGCACCATGATTTTTATGACTACCTCTTATAGGTTAGGTATTACCTGTGCGCCAGGCTGATTCATTAAAAACCTTGGGGACCTGATAGGATCTTCTGGAAAAAGGAAACACCCCAAGGTACCATAGCTGTTAGTTGAATAGGGGTCTGCTTATCTGGACCCGAGACTCTTCCAAGTGACCATCATGGTGTGCTTCTGGAAAATCCCATGGTGTTCTCAGGACCCCAGAGATCCCAGAGCAAAAAGAAGAAGGAGGGCTGCTGTCTACTGGCCAGAAGGTCCATCTGGAGCTACATAACTTTGACTATTCTTATTCAAAAACTCAGCAGAACTCAGGATATCTGCACCTTGCCTGTTGCAAATGCTCTCACATTAGCACTCAGTTTCAGTCATTCTGACCTCCATGAAAACTTTCAGTGTCCGATATATGTCTGGAGAACAACACTGTAAGGACTGCCCATCACTCTTCCCAAGATATCCCTCTACTCCCCTATATTGTTCTCAATACACAGACTTCTAAATGCTAAGAATCTGGCTAAGGCTAATTAGACTTAGTGTATAACCTAACACTTTGGATTTCCCAGGTGGCGCAAAAGAATCCTGCCAATGCAGGAGATGCAAGAGATGTTGAGTTCAGTCCCTGGGTCAGGAAGACACCCTGGAGAAGGGAACGGCAACCCACTCCACTATTCTTGCCTGGGAAATCCAATGGATGGAGGAGCCTGGTGGGTCCCAATTCATGGGGTCACAAGGAGTCAGACATGACTGAGCACACACACGCTATACCACAAATACTGACACAGTCAAAAGCAATCACAATACCTGTATTCAGGTAAGTGTGTCAAAGCTGCAGGAAGAGACAGTTCTTCCCATCCCATCATCATATAAGAATACACTCCATAGCAACCTACCCACAGATGTCTTGTCACAATAAATTCTTCCCTTTGGAAGCCTAGCATGATGGCAACCCCTCTAACCCTCTGGATAAAGATTGAGATACTCTATAGGTCACACTGGTACCACAAAATAAGGTAGAATTTACTGCAGCGGGAAGAAAATAGCCAGAGGTCTCAGAATGAAACCCTCATCCCAGTGTTCTTACTACTTGTTTTAAAAACTGAAAGCCTCAGGAAATCTGCATCTTGCCCATTGCAAAGGCTCACATAGAATACGATTGTGCTAACCCTGGTGCTAAGTTTGGGTGTCATCTGTGCACAAACGTGCAAAGGCTGCATGGAGTCCTGACCCCTCCATACTGGAAAGCTACACCTCCCTAAAATTAAAGCCCGGAAACCAGAGCAGAGGAGACAAGTAAATATCCCCTTTCCACATGGCACCTCCCGCCTAATGGGAATCGTAGTTAATGATCTGAATCAAAAGCGAAGTCTTGTTTTATGGAATGCTCACTCTTTGTTAAGCAAAGCTGTTTGGGCGAAGGACCATTCTATTGATTTAAAAATTGATTTCTTTTTCCCCCCTTCATATAACTAAAACATGGCTCACAAATCACAGCTCTTTTATTCTTCTGGCTGCAACCTAGCCTGAATCTCTCCCAACCTACTCACCGAGGGATGTCTGACAGAGGAAGTGGGAACATTTGGACAGAGATTGTTCAAGATTCTATTAAAGGTTTCAAGTGGCTTCCTTTGAACATTTGGTAATTTATATTTCGAGTCCCTTGGTGTAATTATTGTAATTATCATTAATCATCAACTTCCAGACCCAATCGAAATACAGAACATTGGAAAGGTCAAAGCAATGGAGAATTCTACTATCCTTCACAGAAGATATGAGGCATTAACATTCTGAGGCTCCACTTGTGTGACAAAGATTGTAATGAAAACAGAAAATAGCACAAGATTAATGTTCTCATGATAAGAATCATCATAAGGAAAAGAGAAAGTGGAGAAAATTTAACCCACTCCTGTCACAGAGGCACAGTGATGAGCTGGGCTGAGGGTAAAGGGCCGACCGTGGCAGCCTGGTCTGACCTCGCTCAAGATGACTGTGTCTTTCTTCTCTCGTGGAGTAACAAAGACAGGAATCTAAGGAGCACGGTGGGTCATGGTTTGGATAATTCAGTGAACTCCTGGTTGTCTGTCTCCTTCCCTCGATAACAATCTCCAGCTCAAATCACTCACTCAACCTTCAGACCCACATCACAACTGTCTACTAGAAATCTACCTGCATATCCCAATCAGGACTCATCACCTCTTCCCTGAATGGAATCCATCTCGTGCACAAAATATGGCAGTGCAGCAACCCCAAATTCTGGAGGCATTCACACCTGTATTCAAGTCCCAATATGGCCACCTATTTGTGTGATTCTGGAAAAGAAACTTGCCTTTTCCATGCCATTTTCCCATTTGTAAAACATGCTTAATAGTACCTACGCCAAAGTGTTATTTTAAAGATAAAGTGAGGCAATATACATAAAATGCTTAGCTCTTAGGAAGTGCTCAATAAATGTCAGCTTTTTTTTTTTTTTCCACAATACAATCCCTCTATTATTACAAAGTCCATCCAGTTACTTAAACAGAAAAAATAAACCTGGTAATTGTATATTTCTTCATCTCTGTCACCTTTACATAAGCAGAATAGGACCATATTCTTTCAGCGATAACCCCCTAACCTTCCTCAGTTCTTTCCTTTTAATTTTCATTGCTTCTGCCTTAATTCAGACCCTTAGTACTTTTCCCTGTATGAATTTAATGATCATATTCTTGCCTCTAGTCTTGTCCCATTCTAAACCATCAGCTACACTGGAGCCAAAATTCTCTTTGAAAGCATAAATGTCACCATGCCCTTCTATGGCTTCAATTTCATCAGTGGCTTTCCAGCCCACCTCCTATAGCTCAGATTGCATAGACAGACATATAAGGCTTCCCGTGGCCCAGCCCTACACTTTCTTCTTCCCATCCTCACTCCTTTTCAGCACTTCCACATCCCCATACTCCAGACATATCCAATTTCCTTCAATCCAGCATAGTTCTCCATTTTTCTTGCCTCCCACCCTTTCAGTGCTGGTCCCTCTACCTGAAATCAACATCCTTCTCTATCTGGTCAAGCCTCCTCATCCTTAAGTGACTCAGCACAGGCATCACCGCTTCTCAGGCTCTTACAAGCTTCCCCTAAGCCCTCTTCTCCCTCAGGTAGCTTTAAATATTCCACATAAATGGAATGCTCCTCCTTAAAATGCTCCTCTCTCAATATTTATGTTGTGTTTTGTTGTATGTAGGTCCCCATCCCCCATCAGGCCATGAACTGGAAAACAGACACTGTTCTCTCAACTCTGTGAACCTAGTTCTTAGGTTTGTCTCTAATACATAGGCGAAGCCTTGAATAAATTCACACATCCTGCTTATCTCTCTTGCTATCTACTATTATAAATGAGATGGGAAGTGAAGTAAAAGCTAAGTACTTCCTCTTTGTTTCTTGTTCACCATTTAGATGGAAAATGAGTTGAAAAAACAAAATGAAACACTAAATGGAAAATAAATACTGTGGATTATCTATGCAGTTCCTAGATCATTCAGGGTTTTTTTTTTTTTTGCATTGTTTTTAAAAGACAATGTAGGGCCTGCTGAAATACACCAGCAGGCTAAAGATAACTGTGGAAATTTGCTGACATTTTCCACCTTAAATTGTCCCTGTATAATAGAAAAAGGAATGAGAGACATTATGAAGAAGAAAATTTTTAAAGCTCACTCTTTAAGGGAGCAAGGGTACAAGAGCATTGTACTATACAGCTAGTTTTCTGTAAGTCCATTAAAGGAACCAGGAAAGAAAACCATAAAGAACAGTAATTCCACTTGGTAACACAAAGGTGCAGAAGCCAACGAAGTCCATTTTAGTGGCCTGCAGAAGGTGTGCTAAATTTGTCTTTTTTTTTTTTTTTTTTGCCAGAGGCAAACAGCCGCCATGAGAGTGGTAAATGCTGTAGCTGAGTCCCTCTCTCCTACCACTGTGAGATGACAGATTTCTCAGTAAGAGAGTGGCGGCTAGATTCCATATGGAAGGTTCAAGCAGGTTCCCTGGACAAGAGACCACAGGAGCTGTGCCAATGGATGGTCTCTGGGGTGGGGCTGACCCGAATGACTGTTTACTGCTGGAGGCAGTGACACTGGAGAAAAACTAGAAAAAGAAAAAAGAAAAAAAGCAAAGTTTGTAGCTGGAAAGACAGTACTGAGGCCCGAGGGAGGGAAAAAGGTCAGAAATGGAAAGTAATAACATCAGAAGATGGGAGTGAGTGTGAACTGGGTCAGGAGGCATGCTTCAAGAGGAAGGCTGTAGATGAAGCGAGCAAGGGAGGCAGAGGGCAGACAGACCTCCATGAGCAGCATCCTGTGCAGACAGAAGGCCACTGTGTTCTCAAAGGAGCTGGTCGGGATTAAGCAACAGGAACTCTTTTTGAGGCAGAAGAAAATATTAAAGTTTACTTCAAGTGCCCACGTACCATGACACCACAGTAAGGAAATGGAGAGAAATCAGTCGGAGCCTGGAGAGTAGAGTGACATGGCCACAGAAAGAAAAAAGGAAAGAGCTCGGCACCCTAGAAGCCACGTGATCAGCGCCCACACTGGGTCCGCAGCTTGAACAGCAACCATCCTGTCTTCATCTGGAGAGCCTGTGGGCTCCTGATAAACACCACTGTGGGGGGTCTCAGACAACTCCTCCCACCCTCTGCTCGTCTCAGCTGTGATCTGGTTTTTCCCCCGTGCTGTCTGTCCCTTTCCTGCTGACAAATTTTGTCTGTTGGTCTCCTTTGCTTTTTATTCCATCTCTGTAAGATGCTGCCTCTCAGCAACCCTCCTCAAGCAATGTGTCCAAGCTTGATGAGAACTCCCATGTGCTGTATCTAGACCAGGCCCCAGGGCAGAAAGGAATGTCTCCCCAAGCATGGAATGTCTCCCCAAGACTATACAAAGGTCTGTATAGTCAAAGCTATAGTTTTCTAGTAGTCAGGTACAGATGTGAGAGTTGGACCATAAAGAAGGCTGAGCATCAAAGGATTGATACCTTCAAACTGTGGTTTTGGAGAATACACTTGGGAGTTCCTTGGACAGCAAGGAGATCAAACCAGTCAATCCTAAAGGAAATCAATCCTGAATATTCATTGGAAGGACTGATGCTGAACCTCCAATACTTTGGCTGTCTGATGCAAAGAGCCGACTCACTGGAAAAAAAAAACCCTGCTGCTGGGAAAGACTGGGGGCAGGAGGAGAAGGGGCGACCTAGGATGAGATGGTTGGATGGTATCATTGGCTCAATGGACATGAGTTTGAGCAAACTCCAGGAGTTAGTGAAGGACAGGGAAGCCTGGTGTGCTGCAGTCCATAGGGTCACAGGATACAACTGAGCAATTGAACAATAACAACTCCATCTTGCCAGGTACTAAAAACCTCAGCTTTTCTTCTAAATTTGTCAGCTATGAAGGCCAGCTTCCTAACTGTGCAGTCAAAGAAGTCACATGGAGTCTAGTGCTTGGAAGGGTCCTGTCTTTGGCTTAATGCTCTGTCATTGCCATCTTGAAATTCTTAGTGATTTTATCTTTGAACTTGTGTGAGTGAAGTTCGATGAGATAATGGAGCATGTCTGTGGACACAGGAAATCCATCCCATATGCACCTACACTACTCCTCCTTGCTGTCCCCACTAACATGTAGCGTTCATGATGTTCCATGAGTGCAAAATTCCAGTAGACCCACAAGGCACGGAAGTTCCATGGGTCTCAAGGCAAGTACAAGGTAATTGTGTTATATCTGTAACTAAGTAAGCAGGGATGCCACCATCCCCCAAGAAACCTTACCTTCTGTTAGGATCAAAACTTGCTTTGAACACAGAAATAAGACAATGGAATTTAATAAGAAACATAAATGACCAAGGAGACCTATCAAGTCCTTACTCATGTTACTTCCCTATTTCAGCCAACAATTTACACTGAAACTGATGACTTAGAAGAAAAGGAAAAGATAAACATTCCTTTATAAAATAGTCCCTTTTCCTGTCAGTCCTCCTCTATTTGTTAGGAGGGGCAAGCTCGAGAGTATGGGTCAAATGTGAGTAAAGAAAGAAGTGAAATAAGAACAGTTGCATTGGTTTCTACTCTTCTGGTAAGAACAAATTATACAGGTACATATGAACTGTGTAGTTTCAGTGATTCTGCATAAGAGTTAAATGCCCTTATATTTTCATTTAAATTGCCATTGTACAATATAAAGATACATTATTAGTATGAATTTTACATTTTACATTTAACAATTTTTTTAATTTTCCATTTAACATTTTATTTTTTTAAACTTAGAACAACACTAAATAGTTAATAAAAATACTATGACGAGACTGACCACAGAAGAACAAAAAAAATTTGTACTTAGTTCTTTTAATAACACTTCTTTCCTAATATTTTAACACAGTAAAAGTGTTAGTCACTGAGCCATGCCCTTCTCTTTGCGACCCCATGGGCTGTAGCCCTCCAGGATCCTCTGTCCATGGGACTTTCCAGGCACAAATACAGGACAGGGTTGCCATTTCCTTTTCCAGGGGCCCTTCCTGACCCAGGGATTGAACACTTGCCTCCTGCATCGTAGGCAGGTTCTTTACCATCTGAGCCATCTTAACAAGGGACCTGCCTGTTCATTTTGTACTAAACAGTGCGTAGCTATCCCTGTCTGTTGCTTTTGGCCTGAATCCAAATCCAATTTTAGATTTTCCTAAGGAGCTTTCAGTTTGTGATGTGTTCCTGCCAAGTTCAACCTAGCTCACAACCAAATAACCAACCTTTCGCACCCCAAACCCAGCAATGATGTTGGCCTGTGGGCTGAAATCCAGAAGACCCCAGAGAGAAGACTAAGAATTGGACTGTCTAAATTTCCTTCAGGGGTAGGCAGTTTGACTGGTTGGTCACTTTGTTTGTTTGTTTTCTACCTTTGCAGCAACATAGCTACTTTTGTTTGCCTGTGTATCAGAAGATGTAAAATACCTCAGTAATTATATTAGCAGTAAATTAAATTGACTCTCAATCTATGCCATGATTGCCCATCATGGATTTTGCAGAAAAAGCAGCAGAGTTGAAATCAATCAGCATAGGTGTGGCCTGCTAAGATTACATGTTTTCATGTGTAAAACTACATAGCAACACCAACTTCCAAGAACTGTTCTTGGAGTTATATGAAATCGCAATTAGTAGCATATAGCAGTTGCTCAATCATGCATATATATTTGCACTTGGCTGTTGGTCAGTTTTGAATCACTGTGCACCTTGGCCTGAATTTATTTGGAAGCTCTGTCACCTCTCTCAGCCAAGAGACCATTTAAAAAGTAATGCAGCCATTGTAAAATGCCTTGTGAAATAATGCATACCAGGATCTGAAACTCCATATGTGGCTTATTAGAATGATCATATTCAAAACAGTTGAAGATGTATCTTGAATTAATAAGTTTCCTTGCCCTTCTCTTCTTGCCTTTATCATTTTTTTTTTCAAAACTTCAAATCTGAGCATTTTCCTTTGTTCTTACAAAACCATGGAAACTGATCAAATTCTGCCACACTCTTTTCAAAACTCTTCTGTCAGTTTGCTCTTATGCTTCTTTCCCACCTGATCAAATCAACATACGGAATGTCTTAACTTATAAAATTCATAAAAAGAAATGGACTCACCTGCTGCTCAAATGATGACAACACCACTAGAGATGGCTATGATCAGAGCACAGTGATCATTCAGTAGCATAAAATTAAATGCTAAAATTACACTGGATCCTAGTTTATTGTCACATAAAACCTTAAAATGATATTTTGCAAGAAGCTTAGGCTTATCCTTTATCTATATATTTTTAAAGTGGGTTCTATAAGATGCAATTAGAACACAAAAATAAACATATATAGATGTTCATAATTTTGAACCCCTTTCATTTCTAACTTTGATAGATGTACCTGTTTTAGCTTGTGATTCCTATAATCTTCTCTAGGACAGAAGAAAGACACACAAAATGACGTGAGCTTAAAAGAGAATGAACAAGTCTCGCCCAAGCAAGTGGATGATTTACATTTGCCATGTAAATGCAATTTTTTACAGTTATGTCTCAATTATTTATGGTATTAAAGGACAGGGATAGCACAGATGAAAGAATCATAGCATCTCAGGGTTGGAAGTGCTTAAAGGTCCTGCAGTTTGATCACTCATATGATGGTTAATTTAATTCCACAGCCTTCTTCCTACACCGAGTAGACTTCCAGCATGTGCTTGAATATCTTTAGTGATGGCAAAAGGCTACCTCATTTCATCCTTGAATAATTCCATTAGATTTTGGCTCAATGTAAAGGACAAATCTTTCTATCTCTCTGTAACTTCTATACCTATTCTCTGATAGTGAAAGCAAGGACCATGATTTTTAATCTTCGTATTTCCAGTGCTTGTGACAATGTCCGATTGACACATAGTAGGATTTCATTCTCTGTTTATTAACTAGAACTGAAATGCAGAGCTAAAAAGAGCATCTGCCAGGCCATATTATCTCCAGGCCTTGAAGAATTCCTCTTTAGTCATAACTTTGAACTTACTTATCATCCTGATGCCTTCTCACTGGATGACTTTTATTTGTCATCTCTTTCTAGTTATGCTGTCCCCAGAATAAAACAGAATATTGCAAATCTGTTCTCACAAGTACAGAGTATAGTGAACTGGCAACCCCATCAACCTAAAGACTACTCTTCAAATAATGCAGCCAAGAATTAAAGTATCCTGTGCCGGCAGCTACCTCCTATGGAAAGACATGGTTACTTAACTAAGTCCTTTATCAGAGGCTGCTGCTACAGGCCAGTGTTTTCCTGAACTATATTCATTTTGTCCAGTCTCTCAGTTCTGACTCCTTGTGACCCCACGGACTGCAACACACCAGGCTTCCCTGTCCTTTACTATCTCCCAGAGTTTGCTCAAATTCTGTCATCCTGCATTCCATCCATCTCACCCTCTGTCATGCCTTTCTCTTCCTGCCTTCAATCCTTCCCAGCTCAGGGTCTTTTCTAAATGAGTCAGCTCTTCACATTAGGTGGCCGAAGTATTGGAGTTTCAGCTTCAGCGTCAGTCCTTCCAATGAAAATTCAGGACTGATTTCCTTCAGGATTGACTGGTTTGATCTACTTGTTGTCAAAGGGACTCTCAAGAGTCTTCTCCAACACCACAATTTGAAAGCATCGATTCTTCAGAGCTCAGTCTTCTTTTTGGTTCAACTCTCACATCCATACATGACTACTGGAAAAACCATAGCTTTGACTATATAGACCTTTGTCAGTAAAGTAATGTCTCTGCTTTTTAATATGCTGTCTAGTTTTGTCATAGCTTTTCTTTCACAGAGTAAGCATCTTTAAATTATATTATGAATTATATTCACAGATTAAAAAAAATTATTTTGTTGACATGAGCACAAAACTTCAGTGTAATCTTATTAAAATGGGAAACATCTGGGGATGAGTAAGCATCAGATGAGTTCATGTTTGACCCTGACACTACTTATTAATGCCTATGTAATCTTTTACAAAGACCTTTCACTTGAGTCTCATTTTCCTCTGTTAATAGGGGATGAAATGTCTATTATTTAGGAATTATCTTTTGAAGGACAGTTAAAAGAACAGAGGTACCATTCAGTGAATTAGGAAGGCTGCAGGAGGAGAAATTTGATAATAAGCAGACGGTTGGCATCCAGGGTTCTGTTTTAGATATGTTAAGTTGAAATGCCTATTAAGACAATGAATGGTAATGTCAAATAGGCAGTTAAAAAAAAAAACAAAAAACACACACATACCAGGAGTTCAGGAGAAAGGTCTAGACTGAAAATTTGACACTGGATGCTCAAAACTATAGATGTGTATAAGTCATGGAACTCTGAAAGTTTCCTAGAGAATGAGAAGAAAAAGAGTGTCTCCTTAGGCCCTCCAAAATTGGGAAGAAATAGCAGTGGGGACCAAAAAAAGAGAGATCAGTGGGATAGGAGAGGAGCCATGAGAGAATGATATCCTGGGATGGAAGGGAGTACCAAGAAAGAGTAAACGATTACTACTGTATTCTACTGAATCCTGCTAAGAATTTGGGTAATTTGAGGAGTTACACATCAGCCTCAGTTCCCAGCTCTAGAACACTGCCTGGTGTGTTTTTGCCAAATGTTATGATTATAGATCTTGGTATTAGTGGTAAATGTTACTATTTTAGATCTTGATTCAGTCATCCAAAATATTTGTTATAACTTCCACCTTTAAAATTTCACCCAATCATGGGTTTAAAATAGAAGTCATGACAGATGCAGAAGAAATAGCTTTCCAGGGATGAAATCAATTGACTGTTTGGGACACTTTGGTAGTTGTCAAACCAGTTAGGATGCATTCAGTGACGGTAATACTCTCTCTAAGGTTTTCCCTTTTGCCCAAAGGAATAGCACGAAAGGTCTGACCTTCTGCCCTGGTGCTGGAAACTATGTTACTTGTAATCAATTTCCCAATTTACAGTCTAATAAGTCTATCTAAAGAAGAAATTACATCTATCTGATATGATTTTTCTGAAATGAATTCATGCTGACTCCTGATGATCTTTTTAACTCTGTACCTAACGTCTTCATAATAACATGTTTTTAAAATTCACATAAGACTGCAGACAAATTCTTTGGTTGTGTACTTTATCTTTTAAAAAGTAAACACTGTACTTTCTCATCTTCAGTATGTCTTTCATCTGGGCCAATTTTTTAAATTTAGTATCAGAAATACACTATCAGTTTTCCTCCCAATTAGAAGATCTACAATAGCTGTAAAGGTAATTTTCCTAATGAATTATAGAACAGTAAACTGCTGACACAAACCTACAGATTCAAGAAATTCAGTGAACCTGAAACAGGATAAACACAAAGATGAACCCTAAACAGGATAAACACAAAGAAAATCATGCTCAGAGAGACATCATAATCAAACTGAGGCAAAACCAAATATCAAGAAAAAGTCCTGAAAGTAGCCAGAGAAAACAACATATTACATACAAGGAAATGATAGAAATAGCTGCAGATTTCTCATCAGAAATCACTAGAAAACAGTAGAAACACCATATTTTAAGTGATGAAAACAGAAGGCAAACAACCAGATCAAAAAAGCCTATCAATCCAGAATTCCATATTCAGCGAAATGATCCTTCAGGAATGAAGGAGAAATTATCACATGAAGGAAAACTAACAGACTTTGTCACCATCAGACCTGCTGTAAAAAATGCTAGAGGGAGTTTATCAGGCTGAAGAGAAGTGGTGTCAGAGGGAAAACTCAGAGCTTGAGGACTAGAGGAAGAGCAACAGAAATGTTAACATTTGGGTAAATATAATAGATTATTTTCCTCTATTATGTTTATAATATATGTGATTCTTGAAAGAAAAAAGTGCAACATATTTGGATGTTAAACAACACACCTTATTTCTCTGTCTCTTGGGAATGTTTCAGGCACATGATGAGTAAGAGGATACTCAGGCTTGAATGAGTAATCTGAAACCTGAAGGTTTAATGTATGCAGATATAATATATACCAAAACTACAACATAAAGAAAGGGCGAATGGGACATACATGGTTGTAAGGCACTGTCTACATTTTGCTTGAAGTGGTAAAATATGAGTTATAAGTAGACTAGAAAATTAAGTATGTGAATTATAATCCCCAGAGCAACAAATAGTATAAAAAGATACAAAATGTTAATGAAGGAATTAAATGAGATACTAAAAATATTTAAGTAACCTAAAAGAGGATAAGAAAGAGAAAGAAGAGAAAAAAATTCAGAGGAAACAAACAGACAAAATGATGAAAGAAGAGACAAATACAAATATATCAACTATATACATCAATCTGAATATAAATGATCTAAAGGCACCAATTGAAAGACAGATTATCAGATTGCATTTAAAAGATAAAATCAAACGATGTATAAGCTGTCTACAATAATTCACTTTAATTATAATGCTATATTGAAACTGAAACTATAGAAACAATTCCATGCATACACTAATCTATAAAAGCCACACGGAGAAAATGTAGATTTCAAAATTAAGAAAATCACCAGGAATAAAGCAGTACATTACATGTTGACAAAAGGGTCCGTTCACTAAGGAAACATAACAAACCTAAATGCATATGTACCTACCCACAGACAGCGAAGAATATATAAATCAGAAACTGATAGAACTAAAGATTAAATAAAGTCCACAGTTATTCTCAGAGACCTAAAATCTCCTGTTACAGTCATTGGTACTGCAAGTAGGTCAATAACCAGCAAGGGTACAGGAGGCTTGAGAAACATTACTGAACTCAACCTAATGACCTTTATGGAATACTCTACCCACAAAGAGCAGAATATGCCCGCTTTTCACCAGTACTTTGCATATCAGTAAGATTGACCATATTCTGGACCATATTTGGATGTTAAACAACACACCCTATTTCCCTATCTCCTGGGAATGTTTCAGGCACATGTGAGTAGCAGAGGGATGAACACAGTTGCTTAAAGAGGATACTCAGGCTTGAATTAGTCATTTGAAACCTGAAATATTCAACCTCACATTTGTCTCTATGTAAAATATGTAATATTTCTAGAGTATCAACTTTACAGAAACAAATTAATATTAACGTAGATGAACTAAAGCTAGAATACAAAGCAAAACTTTGGAATTAAAGTCTGTATCTCCTTTAAGAACGTAATACTGATAAAGATGTGTATTGCTCATTCATCAAAGATGCCCCTTCCACTTGGAAATACCAGTGTTGTTTGTAATGAAAATTACTTTGGGTACTTGAAAGCAATTGCAATCCTGGTTTTTAAAAACTATCTCTTAACCTCTGTGGCTTCAGATGAGAGAATTTTAATACAGTCATCCATACAATGTTTATTACTCTTTCTGACCACCTTGATCCTCTGTTATATACCCTCTTGCACTGATTCTTTTCCATTCAATCCCTCAGGCTGCCATTAACACAGTCCCCCCTCTTGATTAATAAGAAAAGGAGCTTAGAATGTGTTTTATCATCTTCAGCTTCCTGGTGTTTGTCAAATACTCTTGTTTTACAAGAAGTAGTTTTCTTGTAGGGCAGTGAGTGTGCCTGCATAATTTTTCATCAAGGCAATACTGTAGGATCCTAAATCACAAGCATTCTTTGCAAGTCCCTTAAGTGTAGTGTAATTTGGAAGCGGCAATCCATTTCAAATTCGGTAAATTAAAGGGGAAATAGCCAAGCATGAGTTGGAGAAGCAGGCCTGACTCCCACACCTGCAATTTCAACCAAATGACATAAAATGCCAAGCCATTATTCTTCCAATTTAGCTTCCTCAGCTTTCATGTTCAAAACCAAATTCATTCTAAAAGTAATCAAATCAGATAAGGGCTGTGTGTATGTGTGTGGTGGGAGGTGGGGCAGGAGGGGATGCTAATGACACAGCCGGAGGAAATGGTTGGAAGGTTCTGGTGTTTTAACATTCAGGTTATTTTATGGAGCATATTTTAAAATGATTTTTCCAAGTTCGTTTAATTGGAGTATCAGAAATCCTTTCATCTGTTTTGACAATTGAAATGATGATGTGCAGCCTGCCCCGTGTTTAGACTGAGAGAGACAGGCACATCCATATTGATGCTCCAGCTACTGAGAACTTAAAAGGACAGGAGCAGCTAAAGGCCGATTAGCCATGGAGAACATTAGCTTCGATACCCCTCTCATACGGAGCCAGACATTACGTCAAGCATGACAAGCCACTCTAGCATAAAAGTCTTAGCGGCCTCCAAGTCTCAGGCTTACCCTTAAGTTATTTCATTAAAATACAAAATCATGTTGACCTAATTTTCTGACAGGTTTCGAAGAGAGCAAAGATTTCCTTGCTTGCCGTACCTACCCTGTCTCCCTCTTCATCCTGCCATAACTCTGGGGACTTTGCCAGTTTCATTCAAGTCTTTGCAGAGCGCCAATCCCTTTCATTTTAATCAAGGGAGAAGCTCCGGCTTTAAATGCTTTCTTCCCTCATCTCCAAACGTGTATGCCCAGACACTTCATCCGGCATGAGAACTTCTTTCAATAGCAGTAACTCTTCATGTCCTTGGGGGGAAGACAGCTACTCAGCATTCAGTGGAGAAGCCGGAACCGCCTGGATCGGTCTCATTATGTAGGCCATATGCAATAAGCCGCGGTACCTAACAGCTGCTGGTGGTAGGATTAAGGGGAAAATATTTAATTTGATGCAGGAGCACGTGTGCATGATTTCAGCCATAGCTCTTACCTGCTCCCTGGGGTGTGTGTCAGATATATGGGAGAACGCAGAAATCATTTAATTGTGTCAACACAATGTTCGGATGTTTGTTTAAAGTAAAAATTAGTTTTTGCCGCATACATTGATTAGTTGACAGGCTATTTGACTGTCACAGAGGCTACTGGATACAAAGACAAAATTGGCTTGGTTTATCTGAGCAAAGGGGAACAAGTCCTCTGAGATCAGGGGAAATACAAGCAATGTAAATTCGGATTAGTCTTTGTGTTCTGTAAATCAATAAAACAACAGGGAAGTGTGAAGAATAGGCTAGATCATCTATCAAACTGGTTTTTTATTGTGTTTCTATTTCTATCCCCTAGTAAACATGTGCCTTCAGTTTCCCGTGAATAAAAGCATTTGACAAAGGAATAAAAATGGACTGGAGTTCACTGTAGATGCAGTGCCAATGACAAAAGGCAGGGGTGGGGGTGGGGGGTGAGGGGAGCGAGCAAAGATGAGAATCAAAAAGGCTGCTTCCTGCAATCTCAAAGCTAGATCGTTCTAAAATTCTCAGGTGACAGGTGGTGAAAGTGAAGATAGATTTTATATATCTACTGCAATGAAGACTGTACCTTATGCAGAATACTAATCAGGATTTTTTTTTTTAAGGCAACTGCATTGTCTTAACAGGCTTTCAAAGAAAGAGAGGTGCACACAGGCACGCGTGCACACACAAGAAATCAGTTAAGGAGACTTGTGATGAAACCGAGATTTCTCCCCACCAATCACTTTCAGTCACAGAAGAAATAACAAACATGCTAATATCAACAAACGCTAATTTTGTGGCCCAAGGAGAAGGCCTGGCTCTTTTAAAACCAAACAGTCCTCTTGTTCTTTAAGCCCCCTTTTAAAAGCGAGTATTTCACCTGATTGCTTTAATGGAAGAACCTTTTTATCTGTGTTGACAATTCACACTGTCATTGTGCGTTTCCTTTAGGTGTGCACAGAATCGCATTTTAAGACCAACCCCCCCACCCCACCCCCGACCCAAGTCACACAGTGCCCTGAGACGCTGCAGGGAGAGAGGGAGGGAGAGAAAATGCAGGTTTCAGAACCAAGCAGCAGCACGTTATATTGCAGTAGTCAAAGCGAGCTGGGCAGAGCAGTAGAAATCTTTCCTTCCGAGTGTTTGAAAGATGGGGGCGTCTTTGTGGCATTATCTTCCCAGGTGCCCCAGATGGCACAGTGTACTTCTAATGGAAAACCATTCATCTGGCCCTGGGACTGTACGTGTTGTACATCACGATGGTTCATGGAGGAAACGAGCTCAGACAGCTTAAGCAGAAGGCGCGGAGCATGTGGTTGGGAAGGCATAATGGGAGAGCGGCACAAAAGGGCAGGCGCATGAGTCAGAGGCTGGGGAAGGGGAGAAAAAGGCTGTTATTTCTCTGTAATTCCCCAGGATCCACTCCTGCTTGGGCTGGCAGTGAGGAAGAAAAAAACCAATTCAATTTGAAGGTGGTTCAGGGTAAATGAACCAGGGAATTGAGCGGCTGGAATCTAATTAGGGACCCCCCAAATTACTACTACCTGCCCAGCAGAAAAGTCAAATGGCTACAGCAGCCAGAAGAGTTAAGAGAAGCTGGCAGAATAAGCAGTCCAGAAGGAGAAGTTTTGCACACCTTCCAGGTTCTATCTCGAAAACTCTTAGAAGTGAATTTTTTTTTTAAATGTTAATACCTTAGGCACAGAAGATTGCAAAGCAGAAAATATGGCCATAGAAAGGGCAGATATAGAGAAGGCAATGGCACCCCACTCCAGTACTCTTGCCTGGAAAATCCCATGGATGGAGAAGCCTGGTGGGTACAGTCCATGGGGTCGCTAAGAGTCGGGCATGACTGAGCGACTTCACGTTCACTTTTCACTTTCACGCGTTGGAGAAGGAAATGACAACCCACTCCAGTGTTCTTGCCTGGAGAATCCCAGGGACGTAGGAGCCTGGTGGGCTGTCGTCTTTGGGGTCGTGCAGAATCGGACACGACTGAAGCGACTTAGCAGCAGCAGGACCCCCGCATATTTGAAAGGCCAGCAGTGTCTCCATTCCACCTGGGGAAAGGCGAGACCCCTGGTATTCCCATCTCCATCCTCAGGACAGAGTTCCTAAAGAGAAGCTTCATGAGAATGGGGACCTATTCCTTACTGCAAAAAATCCTCTCTATAGAAAGGTAGTAAATGCTGGTGGATACAGTGACGGGGGTGAAGAAAGGACAGGGGTTGTGTGCACAGTTGGTCTGCTGAGCCCACCCTTTGTTTCCTGGCATCGGCATCTCATGGGTCATTTCAGCCTTGTAATTGCTGCTGCTTATTCAAAGGCGGCCCACTTTGGGACCTTGTGTATTTCCCCTTGAGGCGAAGCACAGCAGGATATCTAGACATGATCTGGGGGAAACAGAACTGGACTTGGTGTCAAGACATCCAGTGTAGCCTGACACTCACTAATCTGGGGAGTTCTGGAAAGCTATTTTGAGTGTCGTTTTAAGCTCATTTGTAGTTGGATCAGAAAATCTTTAACATCTAGTACAGCTTCTAAGTCTGAAGATTCCCCTCTGCCCCCAAAGGCACATATTTGGGGACTTCCCTGGTGGTCCAGAGGTTAAGACTTTACCTTCCATTGCAGGGAGTGTGGATTTGATCCCTGGGTGGAGATCAATAAACACTTAAAAATGGCCCACATTAAAAAAAAAATCTTTAAAAAGGTACATTTTCGTAGGATTTTCTCAATTAATTTTAGACACATTTTGGTACACAAGAGATGGAATTAACCCCCAGAACAATAAAAAAGACCCAGCAGCTGCTGTCACCTTTGAAACTGATTTCCATCCTGACTCTTACTTCAAACCTTTATTCACACACAACAAATCAAAAATCTACATAAAAAGCAAAATGTACTTTTTATTTTCTCTATGATTATCGCCACTGCCACTGCTGATTTCTCCCCAAAGCCTTGTAATAATTACAGTCGCCTGGATTTCAGGCAGATCCCTAAGGGCAGAAAAGGGAGCCAATCAATCCAAAGGAACTAGTGAAGTGGAATAACATTGCCCTATTCAGCCTTAGCCTGAAAAGTAAAATTTCTCTTTTTAGAGGTTAAATGAGCAGCTACAGTTTTCCCCCACGAAATAAAGAAGGCTGTCACACTGAACCTTGTATAGAAACACAACAGTAACAAACAAATTAGCAGGGAAAAAAAAAAAATAATAGCTAACCACGGCATACTTGAATAGGAAACACACACACAATCAATTGCCTATCCTTTTAATATGGGATCACTGTATTAAGTCAAGTCAGGCTGGTTCCCTTGTCACCTAGCATGTGATGTTCAGATTGCCTTCTACCATTATCAGTGGCAGGGAGCTCAGGGAATCTGAGTTTGTTACAAGTCTAAGTCAAACTTAACAGGAAAGCTTTCATCATGAAAAGGTGTGATCCATCCCCAAAACAAAAGTGCTTGAAATGTAGCCATTCTTTGGATGAATAATTGAAAGTTTGTCATATAAAATATTACATACTGACACTTCAGGAGGTGACATTGTGACTTCACATTTACAATGGTGGATTCCCACCCCCCCACCCCGTTTTAAAGCAGCCAATGAGGCAATCACTAATGGTTCAATTAAACCTGAAGGACCTAGAAGGTGGTAACTGGTCTGACACCTACCATTGTTCCCATCCTATTAACTAATAAGTTAGTCTCTGCCTCCCTGTAACTCTTGCTGTTAATACAGTGGCTTATTTAGTTGTCACACAGAACAATATGGGTTTAAAAAGACTAGATTTAGACAATGGGGCAGCAGCAGGCCCACATCAACCCCACCCAGTTCTAGAGCAGAAAGCAGATCAAAGCTGCCCCTGGGGCATTCCTTCCAATTTACAGGCTTACCTTATTATCAGAGCAGACAGATTTCTTCCCCCCCCGACCCAAAACCTCGCTGTACTCATTCCAGTATCAGGCCAGCGAACATTCAGCTCATAGTTTTTCTGCCAATATACCCTTCTTTTTTTTCATCCCTACCCCATGTACCAACCCCCTTAAAAAATAAAAAATAACAAAGAAATCTAGAACCATGTCTCCCAAATCCCAAAATACAGTTTCATTGTGAAGTCACATGATGCTGTGATTATTTGTATGTATACACAACTGATCGGATCAGCTAGTCAAAGATTGCTGGAGAGGAAGGGATTGCTCACTTGAGAAGTGGTCATTCAATCCAATTAGCTTAATCATTTGACCTTAACCAGCGTGATTCAGTTATTTGAATCATGAAGCAGCCAGAGTGGATTGAGCATTTGCAAATTGATCTTTTTCTCCATGATTAACTTTAATGATGACATAAATAACAAATGTGATGCAAAACTGGATAAATCGGTGACTTTCTAAAGAAGTCTTGTTTTCCAGGATGTGTGAAGTTTACTCTGAGTAATAAATCCAATTGAAATATTTATTGAGCATTTCTAAGTTCAAGATGCTCTATTAGACACTGAAGCAGCACACAATGACTCAGACCTGGTTCCTGGCCTCCAGTTTTCAGTCTTAAGCAGAAGATGTATATGTAAACAGGTATTCATAATGCAAAGAAAAGCACAAGGTACAAAATGAAGTCACAATGATATATAGTGGAAGCAATTAATTTTGAAGGGAGAAAATCAGAAATGGCCCGGGCTGGCCTTTGGAAGGTAAGGAGAACAATTAGAGGTAGCAGAAAAAAATGCCTTCAGGGCCAGCCAGGCAACAAAAATCTGAGGAACACTAGAGAGCTAAAGCCAGCGGCAAACAGTACCATCAATGCCCCACTGAAAAGGTTTCAAAGTCAATTTTAAAACTTTCTCGACAAACCAAAATATAGCTGTGGGTCTGATTCGGCCTTCCTTGGTCACACACACTTTAGTTAGTTATAAACACAATGATCAAGAAACCACTGCTGATAAAGAAGTGAAGCAAGGCAAGGGCCAGGGACGTGTCTGCTCTCCGACTGGCAATCTTCCTCTCACGGTCCACTTCTCATCTTAGTCCAGTGACCTCTGGCATTTTAGATCAAAGGTGTTTAGAAGAATTGAGCCCCCCACACTGGAACCCATCATTCAAATTTCTTTCCTATTAGTTCTGATCTTGCTCCCCTTGTTGTTCAGTTGCTAAGTCACGTCTGACTCTTTGTGACCCCCATGGACTGCATCATACCAGGGTTCCCTGTCCTTCACTATCTCCCAGAGTTTGTTCAAACTCATGTCGATTGAGTCAATGGTCCCTTAGGGAGGATAACAGGCCTTCACCCTGAACCTATTCCCTGCTCAAAGTAACCCAGACTTTAGGACAGAACTTCTGATGCATTCCTAATCCTTAGGTTTGTCATCAGTCAGTTATCCAGCCAGATCAGAGCTCCAGAGACTCTTCAGAATTAGTGTTCTGCCTTCTTTGTCTCTCTCCTCCACCTACAGTCCGAGGAGCTGCCCAAACCCCAGCCTAATGAAGTGAATGCTGCCCCCTGGCGACAGGTTTCCCTGATGCCAACTGCCTACAAGTCTCTTTCATCTCTGAACACTGCTGCTATGCTTCTGCACACATCAGGACTGGCCAGGACTTCCCTAATTGTTTCTTGGCTGATACTTGGGTGAAGAATCCTGTCCATCAATCTCAGCCTCCTCAGCATCTACAGAAAGTCCATCCCAGCAAAACTAGACCAATCCTGGGGGCATATCTGTTTCTAGGACTTAGCGCTCTCCTCTTTTGACCCATTCTGCCCTTGTTGACAAAGCCAAGCTGAGGTATTCTCTGAGGTGCAATGAACTTTGATCTATTCAAAACATCAAGTACCTAAGTCGTTCAATAATGAGGCATTGCCTCCTACCAGGTACCAGGCCCTGTTTGGGGGAAGACAGCCATGAAGACAGACACAAACCCTTCCCTTATGGAGCTGACATTTTTATAGGAGAGACAGACAAAAAATGCAATTAATAAGGAAAATACATAGTGTATTAGGTAGTGGTAAGCACTAAGGAAAAAAATAAGCAGAGAAAGAGAACATAAACTTCCCTAGGGTTGGGGAAGCCAGGGGAACCTGTCTGAGATGATGAAACTTGAGTAAAGACCCTAAGGACACGAGGAAGATACCAGGGGGCTTCTCAGGAAAATCAATATAGGCAATGAGACAGCAAGTGGAAAGGTCCCAAGGCAGGGCTGTCTCTAATACTTTCGTGACCTCTTAGGAGGCCAGGGCTTTGGAGCAGAGGGACTACAGGATCATATGGGAAAAGCAGCTTACAGGTCATAAAAAGGACTGGGGCTTTGCTCCAGTGAGATGACAAACCATTGGAAAGTTCCAAGCAAGGGAGTAACAGGCTCTGAATTAATGTCTTCAGTTTGCCCGTTGGAGGCAAATTGTGATCCAGGTCCAAGGCGAGGGTAGTCTAGACCAGGTAGGCATTGGATTCATGTAGTTACTCCAAAGAGGGCTTGAAGGGAGGTCGTGAAAACATCCAGATTAAGGAGGCTTTGAATAATATGCCAACAAGTTGAGACTTTATTTTCTCCAGGGTGGACAGAAAATACAGAGCTTAAACATTTTAGAAGAATGTTTTTCTGCAGAGTTTAAATATTTTTAGAAAAAGAACTCTGGCAAAAATATCAAAGGTGATTTGAAGGGCTCCCTCGTGGCTCAGATGATAAAGCAGGAGACCAAGTTTCGATCCCTGGAGGAAGGAATGGCTACCCACTCCAGTATTTTTGCCTGGAGAATTCCATGGACAGAGGAGCCTGGCAGACTACAGTCTATGAGGTCACAAAGAGTCAGACATAACTGAGTGACTGACACACACACTTGAAGAGAAAAGGAAAAGAGAGATGTTAGCAGGCCCTTGTGCTGGACAAGGCAAAAGGTAATGCAGAGCCTGAGCAGGAGAGAAGCAATGTTCAGAGAAAGACTTTGAAGATATGACATAGCAAGATCTTCGAGGACAAGAAAGAAGGTTTTAATAATCTTCCTATTACCAGTGTCTACCACAGTGCCTGGAACACAGAGACACTGAAAAACACATTCATTTATTTATTGGAAACTATTTGTTGAATAGCTTTAAATAGCAAAATAGATTGGTCTATTGGTTTCCTAGGGTTACCTTAGCAAATTACCACAAGCTTGGTGACTTCAAACAACAGAAATTTATTCTTTCAGAATTATGGAGGCCAGATATTTGAAGTCAAAGTGTTGGCAGGGCCATGCACCCTCCAAAGACTCCAGGGGGAAATCTTTCCTTGCTTTTTCTAGCTTCTGATGACTCCTGGCATTCCTTGGCCTATGTCAGCATAAATCCAATCTCTACCTCTCTTTTCACATAGTCTTCTCCCTTTCATCTCTCAATGTCTTCGTTTTTGTCTAGGTTTAGGGCCCACCATAATCAGGATGGTAACAATAATTCATGATGCTGTCAGATCTTTAATTATATTTGCAAAGACTCTATTTCCAAATAAGGTTATAGTCACAGCTACGAAGGGTCAGGGCTTGGACAATATCTTCTTAGGAACACTATTCAGCCCACGACCCATAGATTTGGGCTCCCCTGATCACTCTGTGGTAAAGAATTCACCTGCCAATGCAGGAGACATGAGTTGCATCCCTGGGTCGGGAAGATTCCCTGGAGAAGGAAATGGCAACGCATTCCAATATCCTTGCCTGGAAAACCCCATGGACAGAGGAGGCTGGCATGCTTTAGTCCATGGGGTTGCAAAAAAGTTGGACACGACTTAGTGACTAAACAACAATGACACTTAGATTTATAAAGGTAAGATTCTAGAATTAAACTGCCCAATTTAATCCCTATTTATACCATTTAATATCACTATTTCCTTGAATAAGTTATTTATCCCCTCTGGACCTCAGTTTTCTCAGCTGTGAAATAGGGTTAATAGTATGTTTTTCTTAGAGCTATTGTTAGGCTTATGAACGAACCTATAGCAAGTAATTGGCCCACAGAAAATACTCACATTTTTTTATTCTTCTTCTTATAAAATAATGATATGAGCAGCCAAGCTTCCAGAGGTAGAGACACAGCACCTGTGTTGTGTGAGACACATCTTAAGGAATGTGACAACGTTAATCAGATACAGAAAGAGACTGGGGTGTGGGGGAGGAAGGAGTCATAAGTATGGATGTGGGTTCTAGGCTGAGGTGGCAATATTTGCAAAACTGTGGAGACTAGATATATGAGAGTATCGTCCATTTAGGGAACTATCAACAGCTTAGTGTATCTGGAAGGAAGGGCACAAAGAGAACATAGCCAGAACAACAGTGGAGAAAACAAGCAAAAGTCAGACTGTGAAAGACCTCGTATGCCCTGCTAAAGAGTTGGAATCTATCTTGGAAGCAGTAAAGAACCATAAGGAGTGGGAAAAGAGTGTCATGGAGAGAATGTGCCTACATTTCAGAGCCATGTCTGCAGCTAATGAAGACCAGGGTCTCCAAATGTTGACTTATTACCTATCACATAAGTGAGCATGGGGGACATACCCCAATGCTTGTATATACATTTGTTTATTAGCATATTTATTTTATCCATGAATGTACTAATAATAAATCAGTGTAAAAATCTTTAAAAATAATGATATATAGGTATTTTAACTTTAAATAAGTTATTTCATTATCAGCTCAAAAAAAATTGTAGCCACTTACAAATTACCATTAATAATACTATTTTGGTGAAAATATGTGATTCACTATTTTATTAATTTGAAAATATTCATTTAACATTTTGGGAGACAGTGATTCAAAGGTCTGATTTGAAATTCATCCTAATTGGATACATAGTTACAACGGCTCTTATAACCTCATAAACACACCGTGGAGTCGACTTTTGGCCCTGCTTACTGAATCATGACAGTCACTTCTCAGTCCCCACTGTCAATTTCATATTTGTGAAATTCAGTTTGTAAATTTTCATTTTTCCTGATGTCACTCAGTTCTTCTGGAAAATTAATGGGAAGGTACAGCATTTGTATGTTCTTAACAAAGGTATTCAGACACACACACAAAAATCTATTTTTTTGGAAGATTTTCAGAACCAGTTAGAAAATTCCATTTCTAAAATATTTAATTGAACAGATATGAAAATTGTTATATATGGCACATATATTGCTTTTGACAAAATATTATATAACAGGAATAAAAAGAATGAAACATAAATGAAAAAATTTATATTCAGAGTATCTTTTCACAGCATCAATTTCTTTCAAAAGTGTTACTTTGTTAATAATTGTTACTATGTCCCTTTTAACATGACACATTGAATTTGTGTATTATTTCAAAAATATCTGCTGGTTAATAAATTGCTGACAGATAGATACTTTCACAGTCAATATGGTCTATATGTTTCTTTGTTCTAATGGAAAACTGCCATACATATTTAAGTCAGACAACATTTAAGTATTTGTTATAAGATCAAGAGTGAGCTTTGGTGTAAAATACTTTTATGGTTATGCCCCATCTTATTAACAAAGAACCATAAAGAGTTAGCTATTTAGATAGTATCCATTTATCTAAGAGGAAAAAATGGAAACTGTGTGTTCTTCTGAACCAAGACCAAGAAAAATGAAGTTTATCCCCAAGACCACCAGATCCTAAATAGAGGTGCTAGCTCACCTATATAATATATGCTAAGATGTTTAAGTAATTCTAACCATTATTTCATTACTTACATTTGGACTATGTAATAGGAGATAAAAGGTTTTCAAGGGAAGCTTAAAGGCTGGTAGAAGAGATGTCTGTGGCAAGAATTGTATTTCACAAGGCCCTGTCCCCTACAGGGGGAAGGTTAAGGGGGTGCTCTTAAGGCAAGTGAAGCATATTTCAAGAGAACTACTCAGAGTCCTTTATATGGGTCATACAGGCTTTGAGGAACATGGGAACTGGTATTGACACATTCAAGATGCTCTGATGTCAGATCAAAGAAAAGAGGCTGCTTTGGGATGACCTGCTCATTTTGAGCTGTCAAGGCAATGGATGGTGAATCTCCCTTTGAGACAGACTGGGTCATCGTAGAGAACAGTGGAGCACCACGGGCCAAACTCACAAGGACCACAGGAAGTGGATGAGAAGACTGGGGTAAGAGAAGAAGTAAAGAGAGCTGAGGGAAGGGAGAGATCTTATTTTGGACAATGGCTTAGAGTTTGAGTAGTAGATTGAATTGAACACTTTTTTTTTTTTTTTTTTTTAACCAGAGAGTAACTAGAAAAGCTCAAGACTTCCTCCTGAAGTAAGGAAAAACAAGTCACAGCAAGTCTGCAGGGTTGGTCATCACAAAGAAGTCCATTCACCCCAACTTGCTAAGGAATGTCAGAGTCATTGCACTCTGACAACCAGGCTGGTAAAATGTGTTTCCTGAAACTAAAAGTCCTGGGCACACAATGGCTACTCAATAAATGCTTATTATTTGATTAAGGACTGTAAACACTTTAATGATCTTTATTCATTTAGTGCGTTGCTGGCAGAAGTTATATCTGCAACTTTTATTGAATACACTGGATCACATAGCTTCTGTCCTTTATGGCTTATTTTCCATTGGAGAAAACTTGTTTTCCTCAGCACAGACCAAATAATGAGGACCATAAAGCTTGCTCTTTTTAAAGCATTTATAGTAAAATAATTTAGTTCTCTGAGTTTGTACATTTCCCCCTACAGAACCAAGTTTTCTTTAGTAGGTTGTTCAACTAAATAATGTTGTAATGAATAATGAATAACAGCAATCTACTGCATACAAGTAGATTTTCTCAGACAGTTGCATATGGTAGGAAAGTGTTTGCAGAGAGAGCAGGCCTGGGGAATATTCAAAGTGTTCAATAATGCAAGAGCATAAAGATTGAAACTTTCTTTTGATTCAATATTGTTCGGAGTCTGGTGTGGCTGGACAGAGAATGAAAATGAACTTTTAAAGAACTGGAAATGGTACTGAGATGAAAAAGCTTACAATATAAAACATAAATTAATCTTTTGCCTAAATGAAATGAGAATAATTCTCATTTAAATCCCACTCTTGCTTTAAGACCCACCATGTGTCCCTCTTTCTCTGAGCAGCTCTCCCTGGCCTTCTAATCCTCTCGTCACAGTGCCCTGGCCCTCCTCTGAGCAGGTCCCCACACACACATTATCTATACCACAGCTGGCACTTTGTAGCTTTATCCTGAATTACTGGTTCCTGTTCATCTGCAAAGAGGACTGTTTCTCCAACTACTTTTGTTTGTGTAGGTATATATTTACTTTAAAAAAAAAAAAAGATGCAAATTTCCTCTGTGGTACCTAATGCCTCATGATTTGAATAAGCCTAGGGTTGGTTTGTTGATTAGATTTTCCTCAACTCTTTTAGTTAATTGTCTTTGGATGGGCACTCTGGATTGGCATGGAGCTAAGCAACGTATGGGAAAGGAGGGAGAGGACTCTGTCTATCCATAAACAATGTGGTTGAAAGTCAGAGATGTAAATAGACAGCTCTACTTGTCAATAGCCAAATGGAATCTTCCAGTAATGTTTTAAATGTGCTACATACTGAAAACAAATTAGAAGAGCTTACCAATGCCTACCTAAGCATCATAACAGAGTTGTCAATAAGAAGGGATAATTTACAGAAAACATTGAGATGAAAATGAAATACATGAAACATTCAATAGTTAACTTCACCCCCAGTTTCTCTGAACTACTATCAATTAAATACCCCCTCACTTACACTCTATCAGAGGATAATGACAATATTGCAACTGTACATTAATGTAGCTTAAAAAATTGAATAAGGTGATACAAATGTGTTTTGCCCAGAATTGATTTGCCCTATATCCACAGGCTATGTAATGCCATCAGAAATTCAGTAATACATAACTGTACATACATACAGATATACACACACACACACACACACACACACATACCTGTTGAGCTTAAATCAGCCAATTTAATTTCATGTCAAGATGATTGTTTCTATTTAAAAATTTTAGGAGATGTTCTGGATTTTTTACACTTCAATTAGTTGAGTATAATATAACTTTTTACAGCTTTGGACTGCAAGCCTTCTAGGATAGAGTCCATTATTCCTTGCGTAGATCTACAAAGGCCAACTTGAGTGCTTATCACACAAAAGGCTCTTTCTAATTGTTGCAGGCTGAATGGAGAACAGGACAATAGCGGATGGGGAGAAAATGTGTCGAATTCTGAATTACTTTAAGAAGCCTCTCTGAGTCTACTCCTTCAGTGCCTTACCTTGTGAAATCAACAGAAAAAAATGAGAGCCTTCTATTCTTAAAGCAAACAAAGAAACAGATGTGTTCAGCCTTCATACTTTTTTATTTTTTTAATCTTTGCCATCCTTTATCTTTGTGCTGGGTGACAGTTCTTTCTTCAGTGTGGAAAGAAACAAGTTGTTTTAGTAATTAACCATCCTCGGGTTCTTTTCTTCTTCAGATATTCTCCAAGTCATGCATGTTCTTATTGTGGACAAATCACTAAAAACTAAACCAACAAAGAATAAAAGACTGAAGTGAAAATAAACTAATATTCCTTGACCTCACCTACTGGAAGAATATTGTTTTGTGAAACGATTGCTGTGGAAACAGAAAATCATTACTGGTTAAAAGCCTGAGAAGATGCTTCAGAGGTAAAGGTTATGGACATAGGAGGATGATAAAAATATTTGTACGTAATACATTGTGTCATAAGTGGCTATGTCTCTCTCATTTGCACATCTAACTCTTTTTGAAAGGTGAAGATGCTCTTTAATGAAAGCAGTTCCTAAACAATTCCAGTTGAAATCACGGTCTTACTATTCCCCTGAGAATTACTTCATGTTCTATAAAAAACACACACATTTCTACGTTGTGATTTTCTAAGTGTTTATAATATTTTCTTTTGAGACGAGGAGAGCGGTTTTGTTCTAGTCAAGGCTATGAATCAAATCTCTTGACCAGTAACAGTCCACCATGGGTAGATAAGACTACCACATTCAGGGGTTCATTCATTCACATTCCCCAGATCTCACAGAGCAAGGCTCACGTGTGATCCAGAGCCCTGTCAGCGGGGACATTTTCTGAGCTCTGCCACTTATATACGATGTGCCCTTGGGCAAAGTATTTGCTCTCTCTGACCTCAGATTTTTCATCTGATGGGGCCAAAACAACGCAGCCCATCCCATACACAACATACAGGTATTGTCAGGGTAAAGTTAGTAAATGCATGAATGCTTAGAAAAGTACCAAGCCTATAGTTAAGCCCTAACAACCTACTGATTATTATCACTGAGGCTGGGCCCCAGCCCAGTTTTCCTGACTACATCCCAAGTGACATTTGCCTCTGCTACTCTTAGCCCAGTGGGTTTCCCAGGTGGTGCTAGTGGTAAAGAACCCAACTGCCAAGGCAGGAGATGTTAGAGACATGGGTTTGACCCGTGGAAGATCAGGGAGATCCCCTGGAGAAGGAAATGGCAACCCACTCCAGTATTCTTGCCTGGGAAATCCCATGGACAGAGGAGCCTGGTGGGCTATAGTCCACAGGGTCACAAACAGTCGGACACGACTGAACACATTTGGGCACTGTTAACCCAAATGGAGCTTTCTTGAGATTTCTAGAATCCTACTTGCTTCCTGTCTACTTGCCTAATGTAAAGTACATTTCAAGACTCTTCATATAGTCTGAGGTCCCCCTAAGTGTCAGAATCATACAGAAGGATAAAACTTTTGTTCACCACAGACCTCAAAACTGCCAAAGATCAGTTCCCAGTTTTGCTGTGTTGGCCATATGCCTTTGGAAAGGTATACACATTTTCTGCATACCAGTTTTCTTATCTATAAAATGGGTAAAATCATAGCCACCTCTCAGAGGGCGACTGTGAAGGGAACGTTGACTTAGCGATGCAAAGCACTCATCCTTGTAGCCCAGGCCAAGCACAATGTAAATGGTCAAAAATCTTAGATGGAGACAAGAGACAAAAAATGCAAATTCTTTTGTGAAACCCAGTGAATTCCCACCTAAGCCAATGCCCTGGGAGCCCTTCCTTCCCCAAACTGGAATAAATCATAGAGACAGAAATTTCTTGTCACCTCTATGAGCTCCTGCTCTGTGGTGGTCCTGGGACTTTGTGAAGCCACATGGGGAAAGGATGTCCCATAGCATGAAGGGCAGAGAGGATACCTTGCAGAGCAAGGGGAGCTCAGACGCCCCAGCAGCCCCTCAGAATCCTGTGCTGCACAAGATCTGAACTTGGAGGAGGTTGTGCTCTCAGTCAGGAATTTTCATGGAAACTCTTCACTCAATCACCCATTTGTTTTACACTATGTTGGATGCTGTGGGAAATGCCAAAAATCAAAACACCAATCCAGGTTCTTGAAAGAAAATTCCTGGGGTATGCAACCAACCAACGGATACCAGTTCCAGTAGGAAGCTCATGGAAGTTTAGCGCACAATCTCCCACTACTTGTCCTCAGAAACCATCCAGAGAAACAAAGATAATGGATAAAACCACAAATTTTTCAGTGAAGGTGGGGTTCAGATAATATCCACAAACTCCAGGTTGTGAGCTGGTATTCTTCAAGTTTCATCTGACAAGCAACCCTATGCCAGAAGTTATGAATGTGCTCTAGCAAAAAATAAGGAGTTTGGAAGGGGTCTTCGTTCAGTTCAGTTCAGTCACTCCATCATGTCTGACTCTTTGCAACCCCACGAACCACAGCACGCCAGGCCTCCCTGTCCATCACCAGCTCCGGGAGTCCACACAAACCCATGTCCATCAAGTCGGTGATGCCATCCAATCATCTCATCCTCTGTTGTCCCCTTCTCCTCCTGCCCTCAATTTTTCCCAGCATCAGGGTCTTTTCCAATGAGTCAACTCTTCGCATGAGGTGGCCAAAATATTGGAGTTTCAGCTTCAACATCAGTCCTTCCAATGAACACCCATGACTGATCTCCTTGAGGATGGACTGGTTGGATCTCCTTGCAGTCCAAGGGACTCTCAAGAGTCTTCTCCAACACCACAGTTCAAAAGCATCAATTCTTCGGTGCTCAGATTTCTTTATAGTCCAACTCTCACATCCATACATGACCACTGGGAAAACCACAGCCTTGACCAGACGGACCTTTGTTGGCAAAGTAATGTCTCTGCTTTTTAATATGCTGCCTAGGTTGGTCACAACTTTCCTTCCAAGGAGTAAGCGGCTTTTAATTTCATGGCTGCAGTCACCATCTGTAGTGATTCTGGAGCCCAGAAAAATTAAGTCAGCCACTGTTTCCACTGTTTCCCTATCTATTTGCCATGAAGTGATGGGACCAGATGCCATGATCTTAGTTTTCTGAATGTGAAGGGGTCTGGGGATAGGCAAGAGCCACAGGAGACATGGGTTTGATTCCTGGGTTGGGAAGATCCTCTGGAGAAGGAAATGGCAACCCACTCCAGTATTCTTATCTGGAGAATCCCATGGACAGAGCAGCCTGGCAGGTTAGAGTCCATCAGGTTGCAAGAGTCGGATATGACTTAGCGACTAAACCACCACCACCACCACCACCACCAGGGATAGGAGAGGTCAGAAAATTCCAGGAAAGGACGTGTCTCTGAAGGAGAGTGTCTCCCCAGAGAGGGGCTGCTGTGAGCAGAACTGAGGTGGCACAGGGCACTCTCAGATACAGAAACAGAGAGAGATGATCCAGAACATATCCAGAGAAACCCAATGAGGGCAGATCTCTGAAAGATTCTTCCAAAATACCTTCTAAAAGTAGATGTCCCTTTGGGGGGCAAGGACTGTATCCTGTGACAGTGTGAAGAAGCAGGGTGGCCCTGGGCTCCCCTGAACTGGGCAGAGGCACTGTGGTCAGGGAGAGCAAACCCAGGGCAGAAGGAAGCCACCGGGGCTCATCTGCATTTGTTGACCAACTGCAGAGCAAGAGCAAACACTTAACTATGTGCTGGGCACTCCTCTAAGCACCTCTACATATTAGCCCATTTAATCACAACAATCCTAAGATTCAAGTTCTCTTTTTATCTCATTTTACCGATAAGAAAGCTGAGGCACAAGTTTTCCCAAGATCATCAGCTAATAAGGGACAAACCCAGTACTCAACCCAGGAATCCTGATTCCAGATTCTGTGCTCTGATTCCAGATTCTGTGCTCTGATCCCCTATCCTGTAAGGCATCCAGAAGGTACGGAGAGGGATGGAGGAGTACTTTGCACAATTTAAGGAGAGTCTTTTTCTTATCTCTGGAGCGAGAGAAGTCAAGTCCTTGAGGTGTAAACCCTCAAAGTGCCTGGATACTCCAATACCACAGAATACTTCTCCTGGTCCAGTAAAACAATGAATATTAAGAAAGGAATATAGTTCATATGTAAACAATGGAAACAGTGAGAGACCTTATTTACTTGGGCTCCAAATTCACTGCAGCATATTAAAAAAGCAGAGACATTACCTTGCCAACAAAGGTCCGTCCAGTCAAAGCTGTGGTTTTTCCAGTAGTCATGTATGGATGTGAGAGTTGGACTATAAAGAAAGCTGAGTGCCAAAGAATTGATGCTTTTGAACTGTGGTGTTGGAGAAGACTCTTGACAGTCCCTTGGACTGCAAGATCCAACCAGTCCATCGTAAAGGAAATAGTCCTGAATATTCATTGGAAGGACTGATGCTGAAATCGAAACCCCAATACTTTGGCCACCTGATGGGAAGAACTGACTCACTGGAAAAGACCCTGATGCTGGAAAAGATTGAAGGTGGGAGGGGAAGGGGATGACAGAGGATGAGATGGTTGGATGGCATCACCGACTCAATGGACATGAGTTTGAGTAAGCTCTGGGAGTTGGTGATAGGGAAGCCTGGCATGCTGCAGTCCATGGGGTCACAAAGAATGGGACACAACTTAACGACTGTACAACAACAAAATCCAAAAATTATAAAAGAAAAGATTGATACGTTGAACACAGAAATTAAAAACTTCCACTTGGCAAAACAAACAAAAAGAACTTTGCAAGCAAAGACAAATGTGGGAAAATGCAAACAACTCACACACTATTAAAAGGGATAATGTCCCCAATATTAAAGAGACCCTAGAAATTAGTAGGAAACGGACAATCAACCCAGAAGAAACATGGGCAGAGACTATGAATAGACAGTTAACAAAAACAAACAAACCTAAAGGCAATATAAATGAAATCTACATGTACAAAAAGACATCCAATCTCATTCATAGTAAGAGGACATAAATTTGAAATACTCTGGCATATCATTTTTACCTGTCAACTTTGCAAAACCAACATTTTGACAGGGTACTTCATTGACAAGACGGTAGGAAAAAGGGCACTCTCCTGCATTGCTGGTGGGAGTGCCTGTGAGGGCATTTGGGGGGCAAATTTAACAAAACGATGAATACATTTAGCAGCTGACCCAGCAATTCGAACCCTGGCGATTTATCCTACACATACAACAGCACACATGGCAAATAATGTATACATAGACCTATTTTCTGCAATATTGGTTGTAATCACACATCTTTGGAAACTGACCAGGTGTTTTTCAGTCTAGAGCTAATTACATTGACTATGATACACACACAGGAACAAGTATGAACTGTTTGTTCTTATTTGTCATCTCTAGGGCACATGGGATTGGAAATGAGACAGAAGGAATAGACGTGAGAGTCATGCTTCTCATTATTTCTCTTGTTACATTTTTTGATAATTTTTGGTATTATGTACTTAGATTTTTACATTTGTTTTCTTTCAAGTGTGGAGACTTAAAAAAAAAATTTTATAACATTGACTTTTTGAAGAGATCCAGCCAGTTTTTCTTTTAAATTCTGCAAATGCATTACTTTTTCCAGACTAACAAATTAAATTAAAATCTAGAGCCCATAACAGGAAATATCTAAAGACCAATTAAAAAACATGAACAAGGACCAATCTTAGTAATATTTCAGATCCTATTTTAAAACCTGAACATTCAATAAATGAAATGCCACTGCAGAGAAAAAGTGAGTAGATAGTTTTTAAAACATTTGCCTCTTTGGAAACTGGAGAAATAGACACTGGTTAAAATGGCAGCAAAATGACAGAAACTCAGATTTATTGGCAGAGACCAAGCATGTGGGCCAAATCTGCACATTTTCCCCTCCGTGTCTGGGGTCAGCGGCTCTCTCACTGAGGCCTCTCTAGCCATCTCTAACCAGCTGCAGGAAGCAGAGGTAGCAAAACCTGCTTGGGCCTTAAATCACTCGCATGCCTCTCAGAACAATTACCTTCCTTTTCTCTCCTGACCACACATGAAGCCCAGAGGCTCAGAAGGTAAAGAATCTGCCTGTAATGCAGGACACCCAGGTTCAATCCCTGGGTCGGGAAGATCCCCTGGAGAAGGCATGGTGACCCACTCCCGTATTCTTGCCTGGAGAATTCCATGGACAGAGGAGCCTGGCAGGCTATAGTCCATGGGGTTGCAAAGAGTAAGATACCACTGAGCAACTAGCAATTTCAAAAAATTTTACACATGAAGACTCAGAGATCAGGCTTTCATATCTATGGAATCCTCTCCCTTTGAAAGGAGTTTTGAATGTCTCCAGGCTGGGATCCTCCAGGCTCTCACTTTCTGGCCAAGAATGTAACCTTTTCTCTATGAACAGTATCCTAAGGATGCCACAAGACAGACAATTAATATGACAATAAATGCATTATGCACTCAGAAAAGAGAGACTTTGGAATATAAGCCTCATTAAATGTTCATTATGTACAGATGAAGCAGTCTGAATGACCTTGTAGGTGTTTGGGGTTTTTTCCTTCACAATTTTTTTGTTTCTTCCATTTTTCTGCATGCAATGGTTTTGTCATTTTAAGTGCCCAAATTTACAACAAGCATTTAATTATTTTGACAGTATATAGCGAAATATGCATCTAACACAAGGCAGAAGCCTTAGTTTTACAAAGCCCTTCCTGTATTGTCCAAGAGAAAAATCTTAAAATCTGAAAGTCTAGTTGGTAAATAATGCCAAGGCCATTAGAAAATAAAAAGGATATGTAGAATTCAGTCTTTTTTTTTATTGTTCCCATTAACAGTCAATGTGGTAACAAAATATAATGCTGTAAATCCTACGGAGTTAAGCAAATAAAAAGGCCATAATAAAGGTCAATTTTACTGCCATCAATTTGCAATGATGGGACATGTGGTTGCCAAAGGAAGCAACAAATGCAACCCAGAATGATGGCATTCCCTGGGAAAAAAAAAATAGCACTTCTTGCTATTATGGCAAGAAGTGCTTTGAAGAGATTTACACTGAACCTAACACTTAGCTCTGCTCCAAAATAATGTGAATTCTTTACGAATTGCACCAAAGCTGTGCAAGGCAGTGCCACCATGAAATGGAATTGCTATACAGAAGATGCAGAAGTTATAATGTGTATTTGAAATATATGCAAAAATAAAGAGGAAAAGTGGTAGTTTTGTGAACAGTTAGTGCTATCCATAATTACAACGTGCAAACAAAGTAACCACCGGGGCACAACTGCACAATAACAAGATTTGGAGATATTAATCCTTCTCTGAAATGGCGAGGATGCAGTTTTTATAAAACAACAGTCGAAACAAGAGCACAAAATAGAAAGAGGGAGATGGTTGCTTTTAATTTCAGGGTTTTTAGGTTGGAAAACTGAAAACTAAAATACCAGAGAAGCATTAAAATACCTGAGTGATGCTATGACCGCTAACCGCCCGCTCTTCTGAGCCTTCACTTGCTCTATCTCCCAGTTCAAAGTGGGCTCGTAGGAAGGATACGCACATGCTCTGCTTTAATTTATGTTTACATTCAGAACCATTTGTAAACCAGAGAGAACTTAGAGCAGATATTTATTTGTACATCTGGCTGCTGGGCCAGTAATGGTAATCTTCACACTAAATACTAGTCCAGTCAAGAAACACAACATGCTACATGGGGTTAAAAATGACAACCAAGCAAGAGAAGGAACTTCTGTCAAGGAAGTCGGAGGAAACTTTTAAATGCCTTGAGCTTCTCTTCATAATTAACTGTTTCCTAGATTATAAAATGCATGTTCAGTATAGAAATCAAGAAATATAAAAATTTATCTGTAACACCACTACCAAGAAATGAATACTTCAATATTTTAGTGTAGTTGTATCTTTCTAGGATATTTTTCCATCCATATATAGGTATGCATGCTCAGTCACTCAGTCGTGTCTGACTCTATGTGACCCCATGGACTGCAGCCTACCAGGCTCCTCTGTCCATGTGATTTCCCAGGCAAGAATATTGGAGTGGGTTGCCATTTCCTTCTTTTATATATATATACACATATATATATATATATGTGTGTGTGTATATATATATTATTATATATATGTGTATATATATGTGTGTGTATATATATTATATATATATATATGTATATATATACACACACACACATATATATATACAAAACATATCTGGGATCATAATTTCTATTACTGTCCACATCATGATTTAGTGAATTCTGTTTGTATTTATTCATTAAATATATGTTAAGCATCTACCATGGGACCCGCTGTTATAGGTGCTAATGTAGCAAAGATGGTCAAAGAACATTTGCTGACTTCAAGGAGTAAAATGATCACTATGGTGCACATAGAAGGCTGAGCACTGAAGAATTGGTGCTTTCAAACTTTGGTGATGGAGAAGACTCTTGACAGTCCCTTGGACAGCAAGATCAAACCAGTCCATTCTAAAGTAAATCAACCCTGAATATTCATGGAAAGATTGATGCTGAAGCTGGAGCTCCCATACCTTGTCCACCTGATGCAAAGAGCCAACTCATTGGAAAAGACCCTGATGCTGGGAAAGATTGAGGACAGGAGGAGAAGGGGATGACGGAGGATGACATGATTGGATGGCATCATCGACTCAATGGACATGAGTCTGAGCAAACTCCGGGAGATAGGGAAGCCTGGCATGCTGCTGTCCATGGGGTCACAAAGAGTCAGACACAGCTTAGCGACTGAACAACAACAACAATGTGGGGCCTAAAATAATTTGTATCACACTATGTGTAAGTGGTTGCCAATTTCAGAAGAGAGTGGTGACCACTTTCTAGATCATGTAGGTAAAGCTTCACAGGGGAAGTAACAACCGATACTGGGTTTGGGAGGATGAACAGAAGTTAACAGGGCAATTACATGGGGACGAGAATTTTAGACAGAGGTAAGAGCATGGATAAAGATATGGAGACAGGAAGTGATGGTGATGTTGCCACAAAGGAAGTATTAAGTCTCCTTCAATTTGTAAAAATTGCTCACTGTAATACTTACAGACACTTGGAAAAGTGGTGTGACCCAGCTTTCTCTAATCAGTGTACCTCTCCCTTTATTCATCATGTATAACTTTATAAACACAGTTTTATTTATACTTCACATTACTTTTGAGTGTGGCCATGCCATCTGGTTAGGGAAGAGAGACTATGATGTCAAAAACAAGAAAAAAGATCACAAGAAACAGGTAGATTCTGAACATTTTAAACAAATATTTTATATCTATTGAGAAGAGAGATATAATTTAGCACTCTGATTTTTATTCTAAAGTATAGTGGTTCTAATAATTAAAAAGAGGGAAAGAAATTCTAAATATATAACTCTAGCCGGAAATGTAATAGATTCCCAAATACATAGCGTGTTCAAGGTTATCCAAAGCACATTATCAACTCTTAAAATTCACAGACTATAGCATAACAGATAGTGATGGATCTGGAAGGGCTGTGTGGGATTAGGTGTGAAGAAGTCTTATGAGACTTTTGAACCTTCAGATCAAAGCCATACACACTCATCCGTCAGCATCCTTGGGGACTGGTTTAAGTGCTTTCCAATGATAGTAAAATCTGAGATGGTTTGAGCACCATAGTCAGCTGTCTGCCTCCTTGGATTCAGTCAACTTCAGATTATAATTTAGAACCTGAAGTACTTCAGAATTTATTGAAAAAAAATATTCACTTATCTGTGGATAGTTGTAGCTCACACCTGTGTTGTTCAAGAGTCAACTGTCTAACTATGTCTCTCTCTTCCAAGTCTCCTTGGAGCTACTGGAATTTATCATTTGACTACCTCCTAGGAGATATTTCACCTGACTTTGGAGGTCTTACCCCTAGACAGTAACTTCAGTCTGTTTCAAGATGTGACACCCTGACTTTGAGGGTTTCCTCTCAGTCACAATGATATTGGGTTCCCTGTACAGGTGGTAACCTGCCTGCTGTTCCAGAAAACCTCCATCGTTTCACTGGACCCCTCTGAAAAGTACTGACGATATATTTAGTATAAATCAGACCCACAGACCAGAGCAGAGCATGTCCAACAATGACATAACAAGTAAAATATTTGCCATGCAAGGAGTAAATGTAAGGTCCCCACAAATGACACATGATGTTGCAAAATTACAATCTGGATTCACACACCACTGTTCTGAGAACTATGCCAATCCATCTTTCAGTCTTAAAGGAAGCTGTACTGGCAAACATTCCACCAGGTCGGGAGCCATGCAAATACCTTCCTGTACTCCAAGCCATGAAACGTGATAGAGAGCTACTATCCCTGGATTCCAGGGAACACATTCATAAAGCATAACAGAGCGATTCCAACAATGAAACGGCAAGCAAGCCGATGCTCTTCTCTGATAAGAGGCACCCACTACTGCATTTATCAATTTAATAGGAATCACTTTAAGCTTTTAGTGCCTGATAAGGGAATTAAATTTTACTTAGTTATTGCCATAGAAACTAAAGAGTTTGCAGAGATATTCGACATTTGATTTCTTAATCACATCCTCCTAAATGTTACTTTCAAAAACCAGCATTGGTTTTCAAAGACTGGGAGCTGGGAGCAGGAAGAGCCTGACGGAAAGAAAGGAGTTACTGTAAACTGCCTGAGTCTATTAATCAGCTGATGCTTTAAAAATTAATGTGTTTATTATCAACTCGTTTCAAAACAGAAATGTGCCAATATGCATGTATACATAAGCTGCTTCCAGATTCCCACTTGTGGTAAACATGCCTAAATATTTTTCAAGCTATAAAAGGAAACCCAAATAAATACCAGCTGTGCAGGTTTATCTAGGAAGAGAAAAAATATGGAAAGAAGAAAAAGAATGCACTGCTATATCATTAGTGCAAAGTGAACCCAGAATTAGAAGTGATGAGTTCGGGTTAAAAGGATAGAGAAATAAACAACTCCTTGGTTCCACACTGGAATCTTGTCCTGGTCATCATCCAGATAGGGCTTCCCCCATGGCTCAGGGGGTAAAGAATCCACCTGCAAAGCAGGAGACATAGGTTCGATCCCTGGATCAGAAAGATCCCCTGGAGGACAAAATGGCAACCCACTCCAGTATTCTTGCCTGGAAAATCCCACGGACAGAGGAGCCTGAAAGGTCAGAGTCTTAAGGGTTGCAAAGAGTTGGACACAACTGAGTGACTAAACTCATACACACCATCCATGTAGCTGACAGGAGAGTCACACAGGGTCTGTACTAGTGAAAAGGCCACTTCTACTTCTTAGTTTTTTAATCTTTCTCCTCCTCGTCTTCTTCTTTCTCTGTGTCTCTTTCTTTGTCTCTGTCTCAATCTTTCCGTTCCTCAGTATGCATGTGAGTCTGCATGTGTCTCTGTCTTTTCTATGCCTTTCTGTGTGTGTATGTGTTTCTGTGTCTGTCTATTGCTCTTTCTCTCCTTCCCTTTTTCTTTCTGTCTTTACAAGGCTCTATCTCTCCTCTACTTCTCTGTTCCTACATCAGACTGACTTTTTCTGCTTCCAAATAAATAAAAGCAAACAAGAAACTCCTAGGCTTTATTTACATTACCTACCAGAGAACAAAGAATAATTAAGTTGAGTCCCAATTTTAGGCTCCCAAGAGAGCATCTAATGAATCCAGGTTTATATTTAACTCAAACATTTAAGGTCGTGGAGGGCACATGGAGTGTCCCACTACAAACACGGTCTCACACCCTGGGAGAGGGAGGGACATGGGTAGTTCTCAGATAAGGGGGCAAGGGAAGGAGCCATCCCTCAGTGCCAGGGGCATCTCATACATGAAGATTTTCCCAATTAAGCCCATTCAAAAAGATGTTCCATCTAACACAAGTATATGCCACCTTGACACTTGTTAGTTGTCTTATCTTGAGAAGTTATTTTTCTCATTGTTAGTAATACCAACTACCCCATGGGACTGAAGATGGAATGTGTGAATATTACCCTTACAACACGAGTGAAGGTTGCCGCTTCTGGGGTTCTGATTTTATCCTTTATGCCAGACACAGAACAGGTACTCAGAAATCCCTGTTAATTCATCAATTGTGTTAATATTTCTATGGACCTGAGGACTCAAATGAATGTGTTCTATTTCTCATTCTATTCTGTAGAAGGGATTCTGGATGAAAAAGAGGAACCTATGGTCATATATCAAACATATAAGTAAGTAAAGGTAGAAGGGTTCAAGAGACTAGAAAGGGTTTGGGATTTTTCTTTTGCTAGGATGACATATTTCTACGATGAACACAGAGGAATAAATGCTATAGCAGACAGTGTTATGCAGATATAAAATAATGTCACAAGTTTTTGACCCTGTGTTGATTCTGGAAGTCTCAAGAATTTTGAAAGAGGATTTGGCAATGTTTAGAGAAAGACCATAACACCATCTCCAAATCTGCCCAATATCTACAACCACACACACAAAACACACATATCCTTAGAGCATAGAAGCAGAAGATATTAAGAAGAACTGTACAAAAAAGATCTTCATGACCCAGATAATCACAATGGTGTGATCACTCACCTAGAGTCAGACATCCTAATGCGAAGTCAAGTGGGCCTTAGGAAGCATCACTACGAACAAAGCTAGTGGAGGTGATGGAATTCCAGTTGAGCTCTTTCATATCCTAAAAGATGATGCTGTGAAAGTGCTGCACTCAATATGCCTGCAAACTTGGAAAACTCAGCAGTGGCCATAGGACTGGAAAAGTTCAGTTTTCATTCCAATCCCAAAGAAAGGCAATGCCAAAGAATGCTCAAACTACCGCACAATTGCACTCATCTCACACATTAGCAGAGTAATGCTCAAAATTCTCCAAGCCAGGCTTCAACGGTACATGAACCGTGAACTTCCAGATGTTCAAGCTGCTTTTAGAAAAGGCAGAGGAACCAGAGATCAAATTGCCAACATCTGTTGGATCATCAAAAAAGCAAGAGAGTTCCAGAAAAACATCTGCTCTATTGACTAAGCCAAGGCCTTTGACTGTGTGGATCACAACAAACTGGAAAATTCTTAAAGAGATGGGAATACCAGACCACCTGACCTGCCTCCTGAGAAATCTGTACACAGATCAAGAAGCAACAGTTTGAACTGGACAAGGAACAACAGACTGGTTCCAAAATGGGAAAGGAGTATATCAAGACTGTATATTGTTATCCTGCTTATTTAACTTACATGCACAGTACATCATGTGAAAGGCCAGGCTGGATGAAGCACAAGCTAGAATCAAGATTGATGGGAGAAATATCAGTAACCTCAGAAATGCAGATGGCACCACCCTTTTGACAGAGAGCAAAGAAGAACTAAAGAGCCTCCTGATGAAAGTGAAACAGGAAAGTGAAAAAGTTGGCTTAAAAATCAACATTCAGAAAACTAAGATCATGGCATCTGGTCCCATCACTTCATGGCATATAGATGGGGAAACAACGGAAACAGTGACAGACTATTTCTCTGGGCTTCAGAAAAACTGCAGATAGTCACTGTAGCCAGGATATTAAAAGATGCTTGCTCCTTGGAAGAAGAGCTATGACCAACCTAGACAGCATATTAAAAACCAGAGACATTATTTTGCCAACAAATGTCAATCTAGTCAAAGATATGGTTTGTCCAGTAGTCATGTATGGATGTGAGAGTTGGGACTATAAAGAAAGCTGAGCACCAAAGAATTGATGCTTTTGTACTGTGGTGTTGGAGAAGACTCTTGAGAGTCCCTTTGACTGCAAGGAGATCCAACCAGTCAATCCTAAAGGAAATCAGTCGTGAATATTCTTTAGAAGGACTGATGCTGTAGCTGAAATCCCAATTCTTTGGCCACCTGATGCCAAGAACCAACTCATCGGAAAAGAACCCAATGCTGGGAAAGATTGAAGGCGGGAGGAGAAGGGGACAACAGAGGATGAGATGGTCAGATGGCATCACCATTGCGATGGACATGAGTTTGAGTAAGTTCCCGGAGTTGGTGATGGACAGGGAAGCCTGGTGTGCTGAGTCGATGGGGTCTCAAAGAGTCAGACACAACTGAGCGACTGAACTGTTTAGAGCACTCATTTCCTACTGTATCCCTAGCACTGATCACAAAGCCATAACACAGTAGATGCTAAATCTATGCTAGAAAAATGAGTGAGTTAATGAAATGAAAGAACCATCCCTAATAAGGCTGGCTTCATAGACCTGTGAAGGCCCCCATTCCCAATTTAATGCTCTGTGGTCTTCATCTTCAATCTTTATCATTTTTGAACAAGGGGCCTCATTTTCATTTTGCACTGAGCCCATCAACTAACCAGTCCTGTTTTTCATGGAAGGTGAGTAATACTGGGTGACTATCAACCTCTGCTTCCCTATAGCAGTAAACCCTACTACAATGATAAGACACTGACTGAGCAGCTTATAAACAAAAGAAGTTTATTTGTGGAGGCTGGAATCCCTAGGTCAGGATGCCAGCAGGGTCTGAAGATGACCCTCTTCCAGACTGCAGAGGTCTCATTGTTTCCTCACATGGTAGAAGTAGTGAGGGATCTCTGAGAGGTCCCTTTTATAACGCCACTAATCCTATTCATGAGGGCCCCGCCCTCATGACCTAAGCACCTCTCAAAACCCCACCTCCTAATACCATCACACTCAACATTATGATTTCAACATACGCACTTGAGGGAGGGACACAAACCTTCAGACCACAGCACCAAGGACAGAGCATCAGGAACGGGGATGCTTGCGCTGAAACAGCTGTGAAGGCCCCATGAAGATGCAGACCCAGCACATCACAGATGTTCCAGTCCTCACCCAATGCTTCTTAGAGTTTTCTGGAAGCTTCTGCTTCACCTGGTCTTGGGTCTCTCTCTCAAAGAGGATACCAACATTATGGACAAATGCCTCCTAAGTTCCAGCTACACTGCTTCTTACTAGTTTACTCTATTCCAGAGGTTAGTGTCTCTCATACTTTAGCTTAATATTATGGTTGTGCTCAGTCATGTCTGACTCTTTGCAATCCTGTGGACTGAAACCTGCCAGCCTCCTCTATCCATGGAATCTTCCAGGCAAGAATTCAGGAATGGATTGCTGCCTGTGTATTTTAATTAGGGTTTGTAGTTTGGGGATATTTATTGGTTTATAAGAAATCTATGGCTTATTATCAAAGACTTCAAGTTAAAACAAGTGAAATTATTTGTAATCCCAAGACAGGTCACCTAACAAGATATAATGTACTTTTTAGGGGTAAATGTTGACATATCAAAACCCTAGTAGCATGAAGAGTTAATAGAAAACATTTTTTATAATCTATACTTTATAGCATGCTTCCATCTGACATGTTTTTCCTTTCTAGTATCATTTTCATTATTTTTTATTTTAATGGAGTGGTGATCTTCAATTCAAGCCCACTGTCTCTAATCATAATATATGTTCTCACTTTCAATGAAAATTTGTTCTTGTCACATAAGAACCCACTGTTATTAGATTCTATTGCAATAATTTATTAATATCAAATCCATTAAATGATGACACACCAGGCATAGAAAAATTCTATACTGAAGAAATAATTTTGCTTCAGAGTTTTTTTTTTTTTAGTTTTTTTAAAACTATTTGGAAGCACTAATAATTATTTTAAAAGATTTGTCACAGAAAAGAATAGGGCAAACAGTTGAGACTAAGGAAGCCCATCAATAAGTCTATGTTAATTCTAAATTTGGTTATTAGTTTCAATCTTCCTCTAGCCCATCACATTTTAAATGCCCCTATTAAAATTAGATGAAGACCTTAAGATATTAAAAAGTCAAGTTAATGAGTGAGAATGGGATTTATCCCTATCCACTGAATTATGTAGAACAGTTCCCCTTGAAATCCCCCACTCCTCCTCCTTAACTCTTCTAAGTCTTTTTCAGCCTTTCTTGATCCACCATAACAACTCTGCTCGATTCTGAACACTTTTCAATATTTCTTAGTGTTTCTTGGTCCAGCAACATATTTCTGGGGAAGACAAACCAAGGTGTTGATCCTACTGGACACTCACAGACCACTCTCTGTTCTGCCCAGCTCTCCTGCCCATGACTTTCTCGCCTCTTTCCTTTGTTCTTACAATTCATCTGCCTGGTCTAGAGAATTCACAGTGAAACCTGAGCATTTAGCACTCTGCACAGAGAATGCCCAGCTCATTTTCTAAAACAGATAAACTAAAAAGAGCTTCAGTTTACACACAGAAGGACAGAGTCTGAGTTGGAAAAAAACTGTACACACAAACACACACACACACACACACTCACTCCACTGAGTCAGCAGTGAATCTTCCTTAATAAAAACAAGTTTAATACAATGATTACTAATAGATCCAAAACATAGGATCATTGTTATGCAAAGCTTTGGCACCCCCTTTTAGTGGTAACTCTTCAAGAACATACAGAACAGGTGTTACCATTACCCAACCATTCTGAAAGCAGAATACTAGACCAGCTTCCACTGGAACTGAGAATATGCTGTGCTATAAAACCAAGAATGATGCTGTACATTACTTCTTCCATCCATCGTTGGGTGACTTCCATCACCCACAGAACAAAGTCCAGACCCTTCTCTTGGCATGAAACTACACATTCTGCCTAATCTTCAAATACATACCTTATGTGCTAGATATACTGAGGGTGGCAGTTACTATACTTTTGTCTCTCAGCTCCAAACCCACCTTCCTCTATATTTGGCTTTGTGATGCTGAGGCTGGGACTTCATGAATAGCATTTCTGCATTTCTAGCGTCTCCCTATTTTTGATAGATGGAGGCTCCCTACTTTTGATAGAAAAGTATTCCTTCCTTCTCCTGTGTGCTTCCTGTTTACTTCTTGTTACTGTGTATATTATCCTAGCAACACCTCTTTGGCCCAGATGTAGCAGTTTCTTCCCATGTATGGGGCTAAATTCTGTTCGCAATTTTTCTATCATTTGCAGAACCAGCCTCATAGTGGGCCCCTCAGAGACCCCAGTACTGGGCAATTAGCTGCCCTTCCTCAGGTGTCTGAGCCACAGCCCCACACAGCCTCTTTTCCAGACTTCTAGGTTCTCATGATTCCAATTTCTTCCCATTTTCCCCCTAACCTTGGTTGCGGTAATAGATCCCTCTGTAAAAAGTTACTGTTCTTTTTATTTTCTTGCATTCTGTTACCTAGTTAACAACTTTATGCTTAGTTAAAATTATTTATATTAAATTAAGACATACAGTGAACTAGTAGCCATGTTTAGTCCGCTTTAACATCTTGATATTTTTGTACACTGTCCTGGAATCATCTCGTTTTTTCCTCTGGAGACATAGGCTTAAATATTGTTCAACACCCATCTTAAATATTACTTCTGTGATGCTTTTCTTGACCTCCTTAAATAGAATCACTCCCTTATAATTAGTACAATTTTAGGTTGTACATCCTGCTATATGTCAGCTAGTACTATAATAATTTATTTACATATCTTTATGTTCTACTAGACTGTGAGCACCATGGAAGCATGGCCTAATGCCTTATTCATCTTTGCATACGCAATATTCAGCCCATTTCCTGGCACATAATAGAAATAGCACACATGCCATTTAATTGACTTGTTTTGTGTAATTAACTACAGGTTTCTCTGGAAATATTTAGAAATAGTCTTTAATGCCAGTATCTAAGGCTTTTGCTCATGTTCTGTGATAGAAGAGGTCCTTAGAAGGATGCCAACTCAAGGAAAATCCCACTAGCCAGTCAACTTTGTCTCATATTCCATCCTTAGAAAGTACATATCACAGTACCTAGTATATAATTAGCATAAATACATATAGCTTATTATACTTACTCAAAAACTAACAATGGTTCCCTATTTGCCACCAACTTAAGCACAAATTCCTCAATAGGGGATTTAAGCAATATGGCCCATATTATCTTATCTCCCACTGCCACATACTTTAAGCCTCTAAACTAGGCAAAGGTCAACAAGATACAGCCCACCTCACAGGCCACATCCAGACCACCACCACTTTTGTAAATAAAGTTTTATTAGAATACAACCAAATCCATTTATTTATGTATTGCTAGCTCCAAACTCACCCTCCCGTACTACTGTCAATGTCTACTAACAGTGTGTATACTCTCACCTCTATGTATCGTCCACAGCTGACTTCATGCCACACAGGTAGAGCTGAGTTGTGATGACAGAGGTCATATACCCCACAGATTCCAATATATTTACTCTCTGGTCCTTTATGAACAATGTTTGGCGACACCTGACCTAGATGATTTTCAAACCAGAACTATAACCTGCTCTCCACTTTCAATCCACACCACTTTTGCCACTGCTCATGTTATTTCCCCACTTCTGCTTACCATATGCTATTAATCCCTGCAATTTTTCTAACCCATTCAATTTAAAAGCATTGTTCTTTTCTTAGAACTTTTGTTTCATATTTTATCACTCATAGCATTTATATTTTTACTTTGAATTATTACACACACACACACACACACACTTATCATTTTGTTGTTGCTCAGCTCCTCAGTCGTGTCTGACTCTGACTCCATGGACTACATCATGCCAGGCTTCCCGGTCCTTTACTATCTCCCAGAATTTGCTCAAACTCATTGAGTCAGTGATGCCATCCAACCATCTCATCCTCTGTTTCCCCTTTCTCCTTCTGCCCTCAATCTTTCCAAGGATCAGGGTCTTTTCTAATGAGTTGGCTCTTTGCATCAGGTAGCCAAAGGACTGGAGTTTCAGTTTCAGCATCAGTCCTTCCAACGAATATTCAGGACTGATTTCCTTTAGGATTGACTGGTATGATCTCCTTGCAGCCCAAGGGACTCTCGAGAGTCTTCTCCAGCAGCAAAATTCGAAAGCATCAATTTGGCACTCAGCCTTCTTTATGGTACAGCTCTGACATCCATAAGGACTACTGGAAAAAAGCATAGCTTTGACTCTACAGACCCCTGTCAGCAAAGTGACGTTTCTGCTTTTTAATATTCTGTCTAGGTTTGCCATAATTTTCCTTCCAAGGAGCAAGCGTCTTTTAATTTCATGCCTGCAGTCACCATCCAAAGTTATTTTGAAGCCCAAGGAAAGAAACTCTGTCACTGTTTCCATTTTTCCCATCTATTTGTCATGAAGTGATGGGACTGGATGCCATGATCTTCGATTTTTGAATGTTGAGTTGTAAGCCAGCTTTTTCACTCTCCTCTTTCACATTCATCAAGAGGCTCTTTAGGTCCTCTTCACCTTCTGCCATAAGGGTGGTGTCATCTGCATATCTGAGGTTATTGGTATTTCTCCCAGCAATCTTGACTCCAGTTTGTGATGTATCCAGCCTGGCATTTCATATGATATACTCTTATATAAGTTAAATAAACAGGGTGACAGCCTTGATGTACTCCTTTCCCAACTTGGAATCAGTTCACTGATCCATATCTGGTTATAACTGTTGCTTCTTGACCTGAATAAAGGTTTCTTAGGAGGCAGGTAAGGTAGTATTCCCATCTCTAAGAATTTTCCACAGTTTGTTGTGATCCACACAGTCAAAGGCTTTAGCATAGTCAAAGAAGCAGAAGTGGATGTTTTTTCTGGAATCCCTTTGGTTTTTCTATGATCCAATGGATGTTGGCAATTTGATCTCTGGTTCCTCTGCCTTTTCTAAATCTAGCTTATACTCATCACATCCCTTTAAACTGAATACATATTCTTAGAGGACAGGTTCTAGAATTTATATATCATTCTATCTTTTACATCCCTGAAAATAGTTATAATAAATATCTGCCAGATTGAATCCAATAGAACCAAATCGATTACCAGCAGGCTGTCTATGCTCTTCTCTCAACAGCCTTAGATCCTGGATGATAACGCACATCATGGATCAGTTAGTGGGTCAATACGATGAGTTATGACTAGTTTTTTTTCCTTTGATCTTAACAACCCTGCTCAATCCAAAAGAGATAATTCTTGATTTGACTATGGTTAGCAAGTTATCTAAAAGAGTTGAACTGAGCCATATTTAAAATTATATTTTGGGACTCACAGGAAACCATGACTGCTTTTAAGATTAGTGTGTAAGGTAGTGAAAGCCTTAGGATCTGAAAGTGGGATAGCTGTAGCCAGTGATTTGAGTTAATGAGGCTATTAGGTGATTCACCTTACATTTCCCCCAAAGTCATTAGCCAAGAATGATTTTACAGAATTGTTCTGTTGGTGATTATAAAGCAAATAGGGGATTTGAAATCAGGGTAAATTCAGTTTCCTTTCATAATTAAACACTACTGTGGTCTCTCTAATTAACATAGTCATTTTTATCTTGAGATAATGGGGCTTCCCTGATGGCTCAGACAGTAAAGAATCTGCCTGTAATGTAAGAAACCCAGGTTTGATCCCTGGGTTGGAAAAATCACCTGGAGAAAGGAAGGGCAATCCATTCCAGTATTATTGCCTGGAGAATCCCATCGACAGAGGAACCTAGTGGGCTACAGTCCATGGGGTTGTAAGAGTCTAACACAACAGAGTGACTAACAATTTTACTTCCACTTTCTATAAGTTGTGAAATCATAAAGGTATTCAATTCAATACATGTGTTTGGTAATACAAATACAATGGAATTATATGTTTTAAAGACAGAAGTACAGAAATGATGCATTATTTTATCTTAATAAAATGATAATTAATTGATTCTATTTACCCTGCTTTAGTTATCTTTATTACTTGAGAATTATTTTTTAAATTCTAAAACAGGAGAACCTTCGAGAAATGCTTCTCTAACAAAATACCTCCACTTAAGAAAAACAAGACTTCTATACATATTATTTTCACTGACTTAAGTAATATTTCCTCCAAAGTTTGTTAATGAGCCATGGTCAAATCATCAGCTAAGACTCCCCTCTAATAATAATAAAAAAACAAACCCAAAGTTCAAAGTGTATTCTAAAAGGAATACATATGAAGAGTTTGACTTAACTCAGTATGCTTCTTTCTCTTTACTATATGATGATACTTTGGGTGATATTAATCATATAATAGCCCCATCAATATTACCTGCACCGTTATTTCAACTTGGCAGATTATCCCATCCAACAGCAATGATCAAGCATCTACATGAAAAATGAGAAGGTCTCAAAAAACCTGGACTTGATTCTATTCCTCAAATATGGAGTGCCACTTAGCAACAAAAATGTGTTACTACTGCTCAGGAGGACACACACCTAGCTATCAAATTCACAAGATATAGAATACAGCAACCTGACCACCAAAGTATGGGATATGACCCTCAGAGCAAAACAATGCCTTATTTAGATATTTCATTTACATGGAAAATAAAAAGTGAGAACTTGAGATAGCAGTAATACTTGATCTGATTCCAAAAGTAGTACTGAATGAGTAAATGCACTTTCTATTCTGAAAGATAACAGAGTGCAAGGAAGATCGCACAAATAACAATTTAGTTTACTAGAACATCAGTACTGTTGACTCACTATAATTTTGGTATTTTGAGGATGTTTTAATAGAGTCATAATACTTGAAAGATTTAAGATATCAAGCAGGCTTAGACTTAAGATATCAAGCAGGCTTCTCCATTTTACAGATGAGGAAAATCAAACCCAAAGAGTTGCCGTGACTTGTCCAAAAATCCCATAGGGAATTAGCAGTTAAATTCAGTAGCTTATTAAGGGACACAAGCTGGAAGAAGCACAAGCTGGAATCAAGATTGCCAGGAGAAATATCAATAACCTCAGATATGCAGATGACACCACCCTTATGGCACAAAGTGAAGAAGAACTAAAGAGCCTCTTGATGAAAATGAAAGAGGACAGTGAAAAAGTTAGCTTAAAGCTCAACATTTAGAAAACTAAGATCATGGCATCCGGTCCCATCACTTCATGGCAAATAGATGGGGAAACAGTGGAAACAGTGGCTGACTATATTTTTCTGGGCTACAAAATCACTGCAGATAGTGACTGCAGCCAGGAAATTAAAAGACACTTACTCCTTGGAAGGAAAGTTATCACCAACCTAGATAGAATATTAAAAAGCAGAGACATTATTTTGTCAAAAAAGGTCTGTCTAGTCAAGGCTATGGTTTTTCAGTGGTCATGTATAGATGTGAGAGTTGAACTATAAAGAAAGCTGAGCACTAAAGAATTGATGCTTTTGAACTGTGGTATTGCAGAAGACTCTTGATATTCCCCTTAGACTGCAAGGAGATCCAACCAGTCCATCCTAAAGGAGATCAGTCCTGGGTGTTCATTGGTAGGACTGATTTTGAAGCTGAAACTCTAACACTTTGGCCACCTGATGCGAAGAGCTGACTCATTGGAAAAGACCCTGATGCTGGGAAAGACTGAGGGCAGGAAGAGAAGGGGATGACAGAGGATGAGATGATTGGATGGCATCGCCGACTCAGTGGACATGGGTTTGGGTGGACTCGGAGTTGGTGACAGACAGGGAGGCCTGGCGTGCTTTGGTTCATGGGATCCCAAAGAGTCGAACACAACTGAGTGACCAAACTGAATTGAACTGAACACCACATACCTACTGTGTAGGTACTGTGCTTATGGTAAAGGAAAACTCACTCTCAAACAACAAAATATAAGAAAATAGAATTTTTTTTAAAGGCAAAATAAGCAACATCAACCCTACTATTAACACCCTCTAGGTGTCTCTGGCCATGAGCAGAGGCTAGAGTATTCTTTTCAGTTGACTGACCCTGGAAGCTATTACAGATTGTTTGAAACAAGCTAACTTTTGTTCCTTTCCCCAAGACTAGTTATATGTGTATATACTCAAGCACGATGTACCTATTATAAGATGAAGCATCAATTTTCAGAATTTCATCATAAAATGTTTAAGGATTTTTATCAAAACTTCCACAGCTCTCATTGTTGGGAGAAAATAGAAATATAGAAGGAAGAAGAACTACAAGAAAATATTTAACCTAAAGAAGAGATGTTAGGGGCCATTTGGGCAAAGTTATCAGTGTAAATTTCAAAATATATTTCATGTTTTTACTTTGTTTTTATGTTACTGAATATGAATCTTAATAATACTTATCATTTACCTACCTAGCTACTTCATTTATTTGTCTGTTCCTAATGTGCTTCTCATTACTGCATATATTTTTCAAAATATCCATATGAGCGAGAATGTCATTGGGTTGGAACACTGTCATAAGATAATAGTTCGCTCTTGCTAGATAAATGCCAAGGTAAAGCTAGTTACTTATTGAAAGTAAATGTCGAGGCAAATTGAGAAACATTGATTGTAAGAAAATGTTCTAATACAGTAGCTTCATTTCTGCTCTACCAAATGATGCATGTTGATGTAATCATTTTTTAATAGATCTTAGTGTAGGCAAGTTAAAGTAGCTTACAGTACAATAGAGCAACTACATTTTGATTGTTGAAGAAAACCAAACTTGGCATGATACACAGTCGATCCAACAGCAGTTCATAGATAACAATCCTAGTTCCTACTCCACCAAGCTATGTGTACCAACGATTTCTCACTAGAAGAGGCTATTTACATTCCAACTGTAAATAAAAATTGGCTATTGCACCTTCTGATTGGTATTTTTCCTTCTAAAACATATATGTACTATATTCTAGACATACCTTGGCATATATACATATATATGTGTATATACACACAAATATACCTATATGTACACAATTTAATGAGAAATGGCTAAGCTCTTTGCCTACCCATACAGATAACTAAATGTGCCAGAACAAGTGTGTAGAAACAAAAATCTAGTCCAGACTTTGAAAATGCAATGTTTTGACCTTTGAAAAATTGGCTCCCAAAATACACATTTGCTATTTTGAAAACACATCCAAAATTTTGGAGAGATGACAGCTCATTGAGCGAATTCTGTTCCAGAAAATTCAACTTGGCATGGTGGGCCATCCAGCCTGGCCTAAGTGAAACCACAGGGGAGATCCAGAAACAGGAGCCTTCCTTAGAATTGAGAAAAAGTATAATTCACTAAAAGAAACTCCTCACTGAATTGAACCTATGAGGAAAACAGAGCAAGATCATCTCACAGGAGACCAGTTTTGCTTAAAAAGATGCCAAACCAAATTAATTACCAAACTCCTTCAATGTTCATATGTCTGGAAACAGACTTTGAAATTTTATAGCATATACACATATACATATCACTTCTTGGCCTTTTGACAAAGATCAGGTGTAGTAGTATGGGGACTTCCCAGGAGGCACAGCAGTAAAGAATTCACCTGCCAATGCAAGAGATGCCGTGTTGATCCCTGGGTCAGGAAGATCCCCTGGAATAGGATATGGCATCCCACTCCAGTATTCCTGCCTGGAAAATTCCACGGACAGAGAAGCCTGGTGGGCTACAGTCCATGGGGTCACAGAGAGTCAGACATGACTGAGCACACAGCACAGAGCATATACATAAGCAACTTCTGTCAATCCTCTAAGCTCTGGAAGGTAAAAACGGCAAAAGGAACATAACTCATCTGAAGAAAAATACAGTTTGCTGCCAGAGAGAACAAAGATACTGAAGAGGCTGACAGTGTGTAAAATATATAGTTTCACTTAACTTTATTGGTCATAGGGAAGTAAGCAGTATACCAATTACTGTGGTGTGATCGCATATGTGCATGCACGGACATGCACGGACATGTGTGTGCATGTGCACACGCTGAGAATCTATACCACACTCACGGCCAAAATACACATTAAAGAAGTCACAACATCACCCCAAGTTTTCTTGGATTTTAAACAGAATTGGCTTTCTGTTTGTATACCTGATACATTGTATAACAGTTTTAAATAATATAGATTCAGTTACCCAATATAGTCACAAGCTAGATGACTTGATAAATAACCTTGGGAGAGTTATCTGATCTTAATTGTACATTTCTATATCTCCAAAAATTTTTAAAGAGATGGGAATACCAGAACATCTTACCTGTCTCCTGAGAAACCTGTATGCAGGTCAAGAAGTGACATAACCTTACATCGAACAACAGACTGGGTTCAAAACTGGGAAAGGAGTACATCAAGGTAGTATATTATTACACTATTTAACTTATATGCAGAGTACATCATGTGAAATGCCTGGCTGGATGAATCACAAGCTGGAATCAAGATTGCCAGGAGAAATATCAACAACCTCAGATATGCAGATGATACCTCTCTAATGGCAGAAAGTGAAGAGGAACTAAAGAGCCTCTTGATGAGGGTAAAGAGGAGAGTGAAAAAGCTGGCTTAAAATTCAACATTCAAAAAACTCAGATCATAGCATCTGGTTCCATCACTTTGTGGCAAATAGAAAATGAAAAAGTAGAAGCAGTGACAGATTTTATTTTTTTAGACTCCAAAATGACTGTGGACAGTGACTGCAGCCATGAAATTAAAAGACACTTGCTCCTTGGAAGAAAGCTATGACAAACCTAGCCAGTATATTAAAAAGCAGAAACATCACTTTGCCGAAAAAGGTTTGTAAAGTCAAAGTCATGGTTTTTCCAGTAGTCATTACCGATATATGAGACCTGGACCATAAAGAAGGCTAAGTGCCAAAGAATTGATGCTTTCAAACTGTGGTGTTGGAGAAGACTCTTGAGAGTCCCTTGGACTGAAAGGTGATCAAACCAGTCAATCCTAAAGGAAATAAATCCTGAATATTCATTGGAAGGATTGATGCTGAAAGTGAAGCTCCAATACTTTGGCTGTTTGATGTGAAGAGCCGATTCATTGGAAAAAACCCTGATGCTGGGAAAGATTGAGGGCAAGAGGAGAAGAGGGTGACATGGGATAGATGGTTGGATGGCATCACTGACTCAATGGACATGAGTTTGAGCAAGCTCAAGGAGATACTATTTGTAAGGCCTCCTCAAACAACCATTTTGCCTTTTTGAACTTCTTTTTCTTGGGGGTGGTCTTGATCACTGCCTCCTGTACAATGTCATGAACCTCCATCCATAGTTCTTCAGGGACTCTGTCTATCAGATCTAATCCCTTGAATCTATTTCTCACTCCCACTGTATAATCATAAGGGATTTGATTTAGGTCATACCTGAATGGTCTAGTGATTTTCCCTTCTTTCCTCAGTTTAAGTCTGAATTTAGCAATAAGGAGTTCATGATCTGAGCCACAGTCAGCTCCTGGTCTTGTTTTTGCTGACTGTTTAGAGTGTCTCCATCTTTGGCTGCAAAGAATATAATAAATCTTATTTAGGTATTCACCATCTGGTGATGTCCATGTGTCCATGTGTAGCTGTGAAAAGAAGAGAAGCAAAAGGCAAAGGAGAAAAGGAAAGATATACCCATCTGAATGTAGAGTTCCAAAGAATAGCAAGGAGAAATAAGAAAGCCTTCCTCAGTGATCAATGCAAAGAAATAGAGGAAAACAATAGAATGGGAAAGACTAGAGATCTCTTCAAGAAAATCAAAGATACCAAGGGAACATTTCATGCAAAGATGGGCACAATAAAAGACAGAAATGGAATAGACTTAACAGAAGCAGAAGATATTAAGAAGAGATGGCAAGAATACACAGAACTATACAAAATAGATCTTCATGACCCAGATACTCACAATGGTGTGATCACTCACCTAGAGCCAGACATCCTGGAATGCAAAGTCAAGCGGGCCTTAGGAAGCATCACTACGAACAAAGCTAGTGGAGGTGATGGAATTCCAGTTGAGCTACTTCAAATCCTAAACAATGATGCTGTGAAAGTGCTGCACTTAATATGCCAGCAAATTTGGAAAACTAAGCAGTGGCCACAGGACTGGAAAAGGTCATTTTTCCAATCCCAAAGAAAGACAATGTCAAAGAATGTTCAAACTACCACACAATTGCACTCATCTCATATGCTAGCAGAGTAATGCTCAAATTTCTCCAAGCCAGGCTTCAACAGTATATAAATGTGAACTTACAGATGTTCAAGCTAGACTTAGAAAAAGAAGAGGAACCAGAGATCAAATTGCCAACATCCGTTGGATCATTGAAAAAGCAAGAGAGTTCCAGAAAAACATCTACTTCTGTGTTATTAACTATGCCAAAGCCTTTGACTGTGTGGATCACAACAAACTGTGGAAAATTCTTCAAGAGACAGGAATACCAGACCACCTGACATGCCTCCTGAAAAATCTGTATGCAGGTTGGAAGCAACAGTTAGAGCTGGACATGGAATAACAGACTGGTTCCAAACAGGAAAAGGAGTATGCCAAGGCTTTATGTTGTCACCCTGCCTATTTAGCTTATACGCAGAGTACCTCATGAGAAATTCTGGGCTGGATGAAGCACAAGCTGGATTCAAGATTGCCAGGAGAAATATCAATAACCTCAGATATGCAGATGATACCACCCTTATGGCAGAAAGCAAAGAAGAACTAAAGAGCCTCTTGATGAAAGTGAAAGAGGAGAGTGAAAAAGTTGGCTTAAAAATCAACATTCAGAAAACTAAGATCATGGCATCTGGTCCCATCACTTCATGGCAAACAGGGAAACAGTGGAAACAATGACAAACTTTATTTCTCTGGGCTCCAAAATCACTGCAGATAGTGACTGCAGCCATGAAATTAAAAGATGCTTGCTCCTTGGAAGAAAAGCTATGACCAACCTAGACAGCATATTAAATAGCAGAGACATTACTTTGCCAACAAAGGTTCATCTAATCAAAGCTATGGTTTTTCCAGTAGTCATGTATGGATGTAACAGTTGGGACTATGAAGAAAGCTGAGCACCAAAGAATTGATGCTTTTGAACTGTGGTGTTGGAGGAAAATTTTGAGAGTCCCTTGGACTGCCAGGAGATCCAACCAGTCTATCCTAAAGGAAATCAGTCCTGAATATTCATTGGAAGGACTGATGCTGAGGCTGAAACTCCAATATTTGGCCACCTGATGTGAAGAACTGACTCATTGGAAAAGACCCTGATGCTGGGAAAGATTGAAGGCGGGAGGAGAGGGGGACGACAGAGGATGAGATGGTTGGATGGTATCACCGACTCAATGGACATGAGTTTGAGTAAACTCCAGGAGTTGGTGATGGACAGGGAGGCCTGGTGTGCTCCAGTTCATGGTTTTTCAAAGCGTCAGACATGAGTGAGTGACTGAACTAACGGATCAGGAGATACTGAGGGACAGTGAACCCTGCTGTGCTGCAGTCCTTGGGGTCACAGAATAGGATACAAATCTGGGACTGAACAACAAATATCTCCAAATGGTGTATAATAATAGTAGCTATTTTATAGGACTGCTGTAAGAATTAAATAAGATACTGTATGAATAAGTACCTAGCCCAGTCCAGTCTAGGGGACACAATAATTGTCTCATTAACTTCTATTTCCATTGATATTGAACAAGTCAAAAATGACCAGAGGTTGGAAAGGAGCTGCAATCCTGGGATAGAGATCACCTATGAGACTCAAGTGTCTGCTAAATAGACCTCTTAGACAACGGGGCTGCAAGAAGACACTCTCTGGTTCATCCACCACCACACCTGAGCAGCGGATATTAGTCTGTCCTGTTTTCTCTCTCATAACTTTGTACAATGACAATGAAACCTCTACTGACCCATCTTTCCTTCTTTCTTTTCATGTAGATTGAGACAGAAAGGAAACTATTTCAAAGTAAGCTTTTAATAATAAAACAAAGAAGGGCAAACTTTTCCTTCACCTTTCTAGTCTTCATCTTTGGTCTCTCAGTCATGTCTGACTCGTTGTGACCCCATGGATTGTAGCCCACCAGACTGCTGTGTCCATGGAATTCTCTGGGCAAGAATACTGGAGTGGGTAGCCAATGACTTTTCTAGGGAATCTTCCTGGATCAGGGATAGAACCCAGGTCTACACTGCAGGCAGATGGCTGCATTACCGCCTGAGCCCCAAGGGAAGCCCTCTTTGGTCTTAGGCTACTGAGAAAGAAGATTTTGATGTTGGATGTTTCTTTCATCTTTCCTCAGGATTGTTGATTAGCAATTAGGGAGAATTTGTCCTACCCTCAGGTCTAACAAACTAGGTCTATATAGCCTAAAAATCATAATTTAGGATTTTACTTATGCTTGAAAGGAGGTTGTCAGAGATCAAATCTTCCCAAACTCTTCCCAAGAAGAATTCATAAGTTTCCAGAGACACTAGATATTCTTAGGCATCTATCTCCAAAGACCAAAGCATTCAGATAAAAATTAAAATAATCAACTGTATATACATAAAGATAATTGATTTGCTTTTTAACTTTTAGTCTAGATGTTCAAGCAACATTGTGCACTTACAGACTGAAATAAAAGAGAGAAAAAGCAACGGGTACATGAATAGGCTCGAATCTTGAATCAACAATAGAGGATTCTTTGATCATTCACTTAAAGTGGTTCTCAACCATAGCTAAACATTAGAATCATCAGGGAAATTTTTAAAAATACTATACCTGGGCAGTCCTCACCAGAGATTCAGAGTGAGCTCATCTTGGTTAAGGAAAAGATCTGAGTATTTTAAAAGATTCTTCAATGATCCTAACGTGCTACCAGTTTTGAAAACCAGTGACCAAAGAGATCATCCCAGAGTTTGTCTTCATTTTAGACATCCCACAATAACAGCCTTTTCACTACTTTGCCAACAAAGGTCTGTCTAGTTAAGGCTATGATTTTTCCAGTGGTCATGTATGGATGTGAGAGTTGGACTACAAAGAAAACTGAGCGCTGAAGAATTGATGCTTTTGAACTGTGGTGTTGGGAGAAGAGTCTTGAGGGTACTTTGGACTGCAAGGAGATCCAACCAGACCATCTTAAAGGAAATCCATCCTGAATATTCATTGGAAGGACAGATGTTGAAGCTGAAACTCCAATACTTTGGCCACCTGCTGCGAAAAATTGACTCATTTGAAAATACCCTGATGCTGGGAAAGATTGAAGGCAGGAGGAGACAGGGACAACAGAGAATGAGATGGTTGGATGGCATCACTGACTCAATGGGCATGAATTTGAGTAAACTCCAGGAGTTGGTGATGGACAGGGAGGCCTGGTGTGCTTCAATCCATGGGATCACAAACAGTCAGACACGACTGACTGAACTGACTGACTGACTGAACTGACAATTACAGCAAAAAAGCAGAAGTTCATACATACACCCACCAACTTCGAGCAACTTGTATATGAAGAAATGTGACCTAATAACAAGAACAAAGATTTGCTAGAGAAATTATGTCTGGCTATTTGTTTTTTTTTTTTTTCCCTGTGTTGGAATTTGAATAGTTTTATGTTCAGAACAGAAGGGAAATGAATATAATAATGAACTCTATCCCCTGGCTAACAGGACTAACACCTGCCATGCAGGCTAATGAGGGTTATGATGTGAATCTCTGGGTTACATAAAGCTTGATGCAAGAGGATTTTCTAACAATTTCTCCAGGAAGGACCTCATTGCAAATATTCTAGCTTAATGGTTTTCTGTTTCTGTTTTGTCCAAGTCACAAAAAATAGCCAGTATTATGACTACACAGCTTTAATTGATCATGTAGATTCTTATCTTCAATGGACAACACTGGACTGGTTTCACTGGAGTTCTGAGCTAGCCTGTTGCTGGTGTGATTACAACAGACATGGAGAAACATTGTTCTGGTGCAATATTGATCAATGTCCATGAACAGGTCAAGTTTCGTTATTTTTTTCTTTACTCATTTTTTTTTTTTCTTAAGTATCTCACATGCTCTGATGTCAGTGGGCAGGGTTTAAATCACAAACTAAGTTAGACTTCTCACAAGCTTGGTACCAAAATATTTTTAGAGTTCAGCTCTCCCTACTACCTTTGTAAAAGCACATAGATTGTGGTAGATTCATCACAAAATATTTTCCTGATTGATTGGCCCTGATTCTCCTTCCATCAAGAGGTGAGGTCTGTTTTCTTATCCCTTGAATCTGGGCTGGCTTGTGACTTGCTCTGGAGAATGACTGTGGCAGAAGTGACAGGGTGCAAGCTCTGAACTTGGCCTCAAGGGACCCGGGATGCTTCAGCTCTCTCCCTCTCTAGGAATGCAGCTCCTGCCAAGAGAAACAAGCCTGAACCAGCCTACTAGAGGATGTGGGACCACATGGAAAAGAACTCAGCCGTCTCATCCTAGACCAGTTTGCCCCCAGCAGATTTGCATCTAATTACAGTCATAGGAAGAAGCCTGACAGAGATCAGTTAAACCTACCTGAAACCAGAAGACCCACCCAGCAGACCTCCATATTCATGAGATAAAGAAGTTCTTACTGTTTAAGACACTGGGTTTTGTTATCTGTTACACAGCGTCATCATGATGATAGACAACTGATATGTGAACCAGCTGATTCGTAAATAACCCAAATAAAAGGCAAAACCTTTTCTAAAAGACTACTGAAGTACAATTTCCACACATTCCCTGAATCACCAGAAGAAAGAAAAGAGTGATTTTCTCTGGTCATCCCCAATCATTCATTCCCACAATTCTAAACAAAATTAAATTACATGTGAATTTTAGTGCCCCACAGGGATGTAGCGTCATAACTAAGGCCAGTCATGAAAGAAAAGACAATTGGCTTTGAACACACAATTCAATTCAGCACAATCCAGTCTGGCTAAAAACAAACAAACCAACCAGTGTTTTTTATCATACTGCACTTTTATTACATGTGTGCTAGGTTGCAGAATTCATTGTTCATGTTTCCTCCATCTAATTGGTAGAACCCAAGCATCTTCAAAGGATAAAGTCAATTGTTTAGTTCCTGATAGCATATGTTGGTGTGAGAATCCTCTGACCTTGGCCTTCTGAACTGTTTCGAAGCCGACCAAATACAACTGTCAGCCAAGAGGGTTTGGGGATGGGACAAGGAGACTGATTAAACAGGTGCCTGAAATAGATACTGTTGAACTCATTTTGCCTTTTGTCCAGAGCATGTGATTCCTAACCTAGCCACTGAGCTGTGGCATGAACTTAATTAAAACCTAATAATATGATAATTATGGAAGGAAAAAGAAATTGTTATTTCAGGTTTATGGATGAGACAGGGCTTTCTCAAATGGCCTTTTCTCCTTTAGTGCTGTTTGTTCAGCTCATCATTTCAGAGTGTGTACAAAGGATCTATCTTGCCAAATGATGAATGCTGGAAGACATATTTTTAAAGGAAACTTATCAGTAGTCCATTTCAGAAAGAATTCTAACTGCAGTCGGGCTCACTGCATTTTCACCTAACAAGAGCAAAGCTCTTCTGTGTGATTCTGGCAGGTTTAGAGCACCACTATGTGGTCTGTTCGTGAGTATGTGAATATGTATATATTTTTTTCAAATATATATACACACATACGTATTACATACACACATATATGGCAGAACAACAACAGAAAATAATTGTGATGTTTTTCTTATAAAAACAAGATCTTCATTCTTGAGCGTATGGAATGCAAATGAGCTTTAAAAAGAGTAAATGAAAGCTTTGCATTTAATTGTGCAAACATAAAAATAATTTGGTAGCTAATTTTAACAAATGGAAAAACACCCAGACCATTTTTTTCCAAGAGATTCTATCTTAATGCATTTTGCTATTGTGTTCATCTGCATGTGGTACATTACATTTAATGGAAATCACACAGTCCAATTATCTCTCCTGGGGGAAGAGGAGAGAGGAAAGGAGGTAGGGAAATCTATTGTAAGCTAGGGAGATGCTTTTGGCAGCTTAACAGGAGGAGAGAAAAACAGACCTGCTTTTTAGCCACCACATATATCCCTCACACTTGGTGACTCTCCAGATGGGAACTCCCAGAAGGGGCCTCACCGGAAGTGGAACCAAGAATGTACTTGCTCCTTGGAATGGGCTCTGGAAAGAGCACAGTTTTGCTGTTAGTGAAACTGCTAAGCATTCCCCTTTTCTAGCAGCTGCATAAACTGGGGGAGGGGGGAGGTGCTCAATTGTTCTTTTCGACACTCAATCCAAAAGACTAGAGTATCCACTCTGGACACTCAATCCACAAGGATAACTGTGGAGCCTATGTCTCCTGAAGGATGCTTCTAGTTGCCTAAAAGTATAATTCAGCTTTTAGAAGTTTTCAGTTTGGAATGAATAGCTCATGATATTACAGTGGATTTAGTCGGGATTCTGAGGATATCCTGGGTTCTTCATATAAAAATCAAGGGCCCAGGCTGCTGGTCAATCCAGTAGTCATTAGACACTCAGGGCTATTTAAATTAAATTAAGGTATAATTTCTTTGTCACTCTGGTCATATTTTAAGTTCTTAATGGCTTATGAATGGTGGCTTCAGTATTATACTGCACAGACAGAAACATTTCCATCATGGCAGACAGACTGTTGGGGGCAGTGCTGTTCTACAGCAATATCTGAGCTCCTGCCTGCATTTTATATGTATTAAACCAAGATACTGGGTGACAGCCTGGGTTACAGCATCGTCTTATGCCTTTCCCCTTTCTCCAGCTAGTTATGTTGCACCTATGCAACTGTGGTTGTTTATACCTACTGACTCTAAACCTGAGAGCAGTCCCATGTTCCAGGAGAGATGATAAAGAGAGATATCTTCTGTGGTTATGACAGTTGGCAGGAAGCTGCAGGAAGAAGATAGAGAACTTCCGAGGCAAAGAGCAAAGACTGCAGTAGTGAGGTACCCATCCCATCCATACCCATCATGCATCTCTCTCTTTTAAACATAAAAGTGGGTGGCTTTTGCTATGTTTAGAGAGGGGCAAAATTGTGAGAAAACTGTAAATTCTCTGCTGGGGACAGAGGTTTCCTGAGGTCTGTTTAAGTCTTGGTTTAAAATGTATCTCTGAGACAAACACATTATCTTTTCAGAGGGCCCTCTCTGATTTTAAACTGCAAATTTCTTCTGACTTCATTCCCTGACACTTTCAAGTCTGTATATATTGTCCAACACTCTTGGAAGGTCCAGGAGACATAGATTTTTGTCTTTATGGTACTCTGATCCTTTCAAGCACTTAAGAAAGCATCCACTATCCATGTGGTAAGCTCTTAGTAAACATTTGTTGAGTGAATAAATACATTGCTCATCTCTATTGTGACTCTCTGTCTACCCAGGGATAATAAAATCTCCTTAGTTACATAAGGTACCCCAAGTTCTCAAAGGACCACAGCTATCAACATCAACTCTTTGATTCCTATATCATACTATATACTTAGAGATTCTTATCCATCTTCTCCAATTTATCTCCATTCTTTTCAACTTTATCTGTACTCTAAGAGTCCATTTCCTTCTCCCTGAATTTCTGCAGTAGTTCCCCCCAGGCCTCCTACCCAGAGGTATCTGTTAGCTCACAAACCAGCCTTCATCACACTTCAAGAGTTATCTAATCTCCACAAAAGATCCTGAATGTAGTAGACATGCAGAGACCTCCATACTCTGTGCCACCAAATACCTTTAAGCCTTGTAAATGTCTTGACCACAGGTGCAATATTAATGAAGAGTCTCTTGGTTGCAAAGAACAGGCTACTTTGGGCTAGCAGCCCAAAGAAGCTCATTGGCACAGGTATCAGAATGGACTGAACAATCGAGCTACAGGAGGCTCAGAAGGGTAGCTCAGTCTCAGAAACAACAGAAGACAAGGATTTCAAGACTTACAAGACTTTGTATCTCACCCTTGCTTCTCTCTGAGTATCAGGGTATCTGTCACCGCAGATGGCCTTAACACTACTAACTCCCAAAGTTTCTACCTCGCACCTGCATCTCCATAATAGGGAGAACACAGTCTCTCTGCTATCCCACGGTTTAAATTTCCTGGCCTGGGACAGTGCTCCCAGGAGGCATGGGTCCACTACGCTAGCATGCAGGCTCCCTTGTTACAAAAATGGGGGGAAGAAAAACTCTCCCAGGAGAACCAGTCTTTCTCAGTCTTTAAAAGATATTTGTAGCACAGGGTCTCATATCTTTAGATGCTCAATCAGTATCAGTATTTGTTTAATTGTGATGAAAGGACATTGTTTTGACAGCTGAAATAAAAAGAAAACTCAAGGAACTCTAACATATCCATATCACTATTTTACCAGTATTTTAGTTGAATCTCATGGTAACAAGAGGCAGGACATGAAAAGTATTCTTTGTTTCTAGAAATCAACCGTGTCACCAACATCCCAAATGACAAGAAGACGCTACCTAGAAAATAATAATAAATAATTATTGTAGTTTGTTCTGCTAAAAGCTTCACATACATTATAATATAGTGGCTAATGTCAGACTGTAAAGTTCAAATCCTGACGTTAACATTTTTAGTTACATGACTCTGGCTGATCACCTAACCTTTAAACACCTCTGTTACTGCAGCTATCAAATGGGAATGAAAATAGTACCTATTAAATGCATAACATAAATAAGGCACTGGGTTTAGTGCCAGAGATAAATGAAGGCAGTATTTCCAAAATGAGTCTGACTTTGCTCCTCTAGGGACATCTGGAGGTTTGGAGACTTCTCTGGTTGTTACAACTGCATGGGGGTAGGGGGGATTACCAACATCCAATGAGCAGAAGCCAGGATTGCTGCTAAATATGCTGCCGTGCACCTGACAGCCCCCACAAGAAGGAATTATCCATCTGAAAACGTCAGCAGTGCCGCTGCTAAGAAACCCTGTATTAAGGGATTGTTAAATGTTACTTATCGTTATTCCTGGATATAACCATCATAATAGCAAACTCTTACACAAGACTTTTCCAGTGCCTGATGTGCAACTCAGCAACTGAACAACACAAGACTTACAACATACCAGGTACTATCCTAAACATTTTACATGTAGTTACCAATTTTAATCTGTACCAAAAAAGAAAAACCAAACTTATGTGGTAGATATTATTAATATTTGTTTCTCTAGTTCATGAACTTGAGGGTGTAATGACAAGGATTTAGTTTCTATTTCTCCCTGATGGTAATCAGAACCCACCAGTTAAATTACAGTAAATCTTTGAGAAAAATTATTCTCACTGGGGGATATGTTTTTCTTATGACTATAAAGATTTTGAACACACTTCCCTTCTTCCTCTTCCTACCCTCACACTCCAATTCACATTTTAAGAATGTTGGAATTCTTATTTTTGTTTGTTTTCAATTAGATATGCAAACCTGATGATTTCCCTCCTTCCTCATTTCCCAGCCCCTCCCTGCCCTATTAGAAGTTGCTTTGGAAGGATTAGAACAAATAACTAATATGAAAAGATAAGAGATTCAGGTATTTATTCTAAAGCTTAAGTTGGCTTTCCTGTACTTTGATGTATAAGCCTCTTTCTGAATTTTCTCCAAATTTGTTGAGTAATGCTGTGAAAGCACCTTCCAAGGCAAAGGTCTGCAAGATGGCGACAGAATGTTGAACATCCCAAGTCCTTTGGGGACATTCGGGATGAAAAGGCTTCTTTCCTGGATTAACACAGTTGTTTGAAAACTGATTAATTACTGAGCCTTCAGCTTATTTTTAAAGATCTCATTTTACTTTGGAACAATGCTCTGCAGGCTTTGTATTTTTAGGTGTGTGTGTGAGAGAGAGCGTGTGACTGTGTTTTTATGTTAAGCTGACAGAAACTAAGGTAACTGTAATCAAAGGGCTGTTGTTAGGACCCAGCTCAATGAAAAAGCAATGCATTCAGCCAAATCCTTTATCTCCCATACGAAAATACCTTCTCCTTCTCAGGCAATACAGGTAACCTTAAGAAAATGAAAAGATGTCCATTTATCACCAAGATTCCAAAGGCCAGACTTTTTCCATATCTACTGACCTTTATTCCCTTTCAATGACCTAACATTTCCATGAAATGTAACACTTTACAGAGCCATCTGAACATGGCACATTCAAGGTGGCATGGGACTCAAATTTTAATCCAATCAAAGTAACTCTATCAACAGGTGTGATCTGCTTAGATTTAGAAAAAAGGACTGGTCCAGGACTTCCCAAGACAATATCCTGTAAGCACCCATAGTTAGAAGATTTTTAAAAACATGAATGATTTGCCTGGTCTCATAATATGTCCTCTGATATACTAAAACCAGGAAGTCAGAAATCTCACACACACAAAAATCAAATTCCCTCATCTCCAAGAGAAACAAAAAGCAGGACTTCCATAATTATAGTTGGTCCAAAAAGCATTCAGTAAGATCTCTTCCTACCCCACCAAGGACCCAGCATCCTCAAGGCTGTAATTTCTCTCACCATAGCACTCCTTCCTGCAGACCCCTCAAGTATAATCTCTATCAGGCCTACTGTGAAACTCTCTCTCATATGGAGTTTTTATTCAAAAGAAATTAAGTATCTGACATGATAGTAAGAAAATGATCTCATAAAGTGCTCTAACAAAGGGGCACTGCTTCATGTAGAAATGACCAGTGTCATTTATAAATGAGGGTCTCATGTAAATGACCCTCAATGGGTTCATTTGCTAGACAAGCCTTTGTGTTGAGTTTGGTGGGTGGCTGAAGATAAGTAGAATGTTTGACTTGTCTGGCGATGAGCAGAATTGCAGAAAAAATAAACATATCTTTACATTGGACCAATTACTCCTTTAACTCCAATAACTCCTTTAACAAAGCTTTGTTTTACAGAATGTTTTCTGGTAGAGGTTTTTCATGAAGAGTTTAGTTAATGTAGCATGATTTTGAAACATTTAAATCAGTGATAAATCTGTCAGGTAAATGCCAGCATGTATCTGAGCACTGACTTTAATGAAAGAGAAATATTGTATTTTTAGAGATGTTCCTAAAAGTTCCATTTCTGCTCTGTGAAATGTGGAACAAAATGGGAATTTCTGATACTCTAAACAGTAACTGATTGTTTTTTCTGTCTTATTCTTGAGTCAAGATTAGGATTGGTCTGTTTAATCAGCAGCCTGCAGCAAGAATACTTGATTAGGGAAAAGCCAATTTACTTGAAGGCAGGGAGACTAGACCCGCTCATACTAGGTCATAGAATGGTAAAACCAGGAAGTTCCTCCAGATCCTCTAACCCATTGTCCTTTTAGAGTAGTTCAAGGTCAGTGAGACAGAAGCTCAAGGTTAGCACTGAGGTCTTTACTCCTAGAATTGTGTTTCTGCTTCTATGTTACACCATCACTTTTATTTTATCCACTTGGAGCAAATCTGCTCAGAAGAGCCAAGCAAATATGCACATGACCATTATCCCAGAGTCTAAAACAAGATGAGAAACTGAGCAACGACCAGGCAGCCAACATGAAGGGAACCTGGGCACCACTTCAGCTCCTTTTCCTTGGTTTACTCTGATATCTGTCACTGTGTGGCTATTAAGTAAACTTGCTGCTATAGAATCTTGCATTTCTCACAAGTTGAGGAAGATTAAAGGAAGTGGATGCCGTAGGAAAGTTGGATGAAATAAGGCAGATTTGAGAGGCTATACAGAAGATTTTAGGCCTAATGGGCTTTGGGAAGTATTCACAAAACTGAACTAGACACTGGCCTGGTTGTCATGGAAACCAACAGTGCTGAGAAGGCAGAGATGGGTGCTGCAGTGAGGAAGGTTCTCTCTAAAGTTCTGAGGGGTCATATAAACTCCCAACACACCTGTGGGCTTGAAATCGGCCTGCTCTGCTACCCAGCAAATCTGCAACATGGTGCTGAAAACAGTTCTGGAGTTAAAAGTGTTCTGTGGCTTCCTCTGTTGTGTTTTGAAAAAAATCTATATGTGTTCTGGGCTCCTCCTATCTCTTATCTACTACAGAACAGGAGCAAAGGAGAGAAAGACAGAGCATCGGCAAAGAACACATTTGGCAACGTCCTATCGATTTCCACTTCCTGCTTCATCAAATTACAGTTAAAAAAAATGTTTTTCACAAATGGTACTCATGGGGTGTCAATTGTCAAAATGTGTTTGCTGAAAAACTGCTTTCACAAAAGATCTTATTGTGCCAAGGAAGTAATTTTTAGCTTGTGAGGACCGCTTGCTACTTTTTACCTTTTAAGTCCTAAGAATTCATGTTATGGGATTTTTGGTTTTGTGGTTATTCTTCTTTGTCTTAGTTTATCATGATTTCTGTGCATATGTGCATGTATGTATGTGTGTTCACACTTACATATGTGTATATGTGTGCCTCTATATTTGAATTCTTTTTCTTCTCCCCTGCTTTCATTGTAATGCTTACTATTATTTTGCTGTTGGCATAAATTATTTCCAATACTTTGGAAATGTTTACATAATTATGCTTCTTAAAGGGGCTTAGTGTTTTGTTTTCATTGATAAGGAAGTAGTTAATATTAATAAGGGAGTGTTATCACAGAGTCAGGCTCACATACAATCCTGCTTTTAGTACTTTCTCCCAATACACTCAAAACATAGTTACACTGCTCTTATATAATTACACAGACCTCAGTATAGGATATTAAAAAAGAGTTAGAATCCTGAAAAAGCACTGCAGAAAGTATGAGGGATGGAGATGTCTGTGGGTACCAACTTAGTTTGGACAGTTGAGGTCGGGGGAAGGAGGGGCAGAGAGATCCTGAGGGTCAGGTGGGATTTGGGGCTTGGTATTGATGGTTGCTTGCTCTCTGCCTCCTTGCCTGACCTGTTCCAGCCAATGAGTCCATCTGCAGGCTTAGGCTGCCTTGTAAGTTGAAGCTCTGGACAAGGCAAGCACTAGAAACCCACAACTCCAAAAGGGGCTGTCTGTGTTCAATTTCCATTTCTGTTGCTGCCTACCAATCTTTTACTATCTCCCTTGTTTGAATTGTGACAGCTTTTCACTGTACTCTTGACTTAAGCTCACAATTTTCTGCCACTCGGTTTCCCAAAGCTGTTTTTCCCTCTCTGTTGACTGACTCTCTCTCACCTCTGTATCCCTGGTAACCATTCTACTGTACATCCTCAACTGATGAGCAACCTCATCTCAAATCCCTGGTCTGCCTGAATCTTCTGTCTTCCAATCTGGGTGTTAGCTACTTGCTGTCTGGATTTCCTTCCATGTGTTTTTTTATACTATAAAGGCAAGAAGCTAAAAACTACATTTTCCAGTCTCCCATGCAACCAGGGTGCTGGGCAGGAATTAGAGTCCACATATTAGATGCGTTTGGATGAGATTTTTAAAAAAACAGAAGCAAGTCCTTGGGGCAAGAAGGCCATAGAAGTGTCAAGTTCTCCTGCAATGCTGCTGTGGCATCCATTCTTCAGCTTCCTAGGGGTGAGGAGGCACTTGTAGGGGAGACTCCATCACTCCATCATTGTGAGTTATGCACCAATGGCAGAGGTGGCAGAAATGGAAGCTGCTTCATCCCTGAATTGCAGTCTCCCCAATGTCTTCTGGAATCAGTAGTTCAGCAGAGGCCTCAGAGGCAGTCCAAGTGTCCTGGGAGTCATCCCTGGAGACCGAGGCTAGAACCCCTACCCCCAGGCCTCTCAATGGTTTGGAAAGTATCTCATTCCTTGTGATAAATAACCATGGTTTAAAATATCTGGTGTGATTCCTGCTTCCCAAACTGAATTCTGGCTGATACAACAACCAGAGGATTGGACTCCACGGGAAGGCAAGGCCAAGAGACAGACAAAGCCAAAGAACTGAAAGGATGAGAAGTTTCTAAGGTCACAAGTCAACACAAAGAGTGACCAATCAGGAGGGACAGAAAGCTCCACTGGTCCAGGCAGGCAGGCCCAGAGTCACAAACACTGGCAATGAACTCTGACCTTAGAGAAGCAGCTCTTTCTGGTCTACCTGACTTCATAGGAGGGTTTAAACCATGCTGGTCCCATAAGGATCATTAATAGGGCAAATAAAAGAAATTATTCCTAGGCAGAACCAGCTAGATCTGCTTGAGTTTGTTTATTCCATTTGTATTAGCCAGCCTTCTCTGGAAAAACAGAACTGATAGGATATATAGAGATAGAGAGAGAGAGATTTATTATGAGGGGTTTGCTCATGTGATTATGGAGGCGCAGAGGCCCACTATCTGCCATCTGCAAGTTGGAGGCCAAGGAAAGCCAAGGATGACGTTCCAGTCCAAACTGAAAGGTCTGAGAGCCAGGGGAGACAATATAAGACCCGGTCTGCCTCCAAAGAAGGTTGGGGAAGGTCAGTGATATGTCCTGGTCCAAATCTAAAGGAAGACCCAAGAATCAGGAGCACCAAGGTCTGAGAGTAGGAGAAGATGACCTTCTGGCTCAAGCAGAAAGGTTTACCTTTGCATTTTTATTCTATTCAGACCCTTGATGGATCAAAGCCTGTCATGCACTGGTTCCCTGCACTGGGGAGGGCCATCCTCTTCACTCAGTCTGCAAATCCAAATGCTAGTCTCTGCTAGAAACACCCTCATAGAAGCCCCCAGAAATCACATTTGACCAGCTATCTGGACATCTCTGAGCCCAGTCAAATGGACACAAAATTAACCATTATACCACCTGTGATAGACTTGTGCCTAAAATATACTTTTGAGATGAAGTTACTTAAAGGCTATGATGACACAGAGAGGGGACAAGTTGGAAAGGAAAAGAGTCATATGCCCTTGTGACCAGCACTGAGATGGATTTAGAGGACAGTATCTGCCACTAGCCAGTGCTATTGTTTGTTGTTTAGTTTCTTAGTCGTGTCTGACTCTTTGCGATCCCATGGACTATAGCCCGCCAGGCTCCTCTGTCCTTGGGATTCCCCAGGCAAAAGTATTGGAATGGGTTGCCATTTCCTTGTCCAGGGGATCCTCCCAATCCTGAGATCGAACTTGCATCTCCTATGGTTCCTGCACTAGGAGCAGGGTTCTTTATCTCTGAGCCACCGAGAAAGCCCAGCTAGGGCTATTACTTTCAAGTTAAAACTGTTCGCTAAGCCTCTCAACATCTGCCTGAGCTTTAAAATACTCTTGCTCCCTGCAAGGATCTCCTCTGGGTCCCAGAAAATGAAGAGGAATTACTAATATTAATGAGCAGTATAAGGTGCTAAGTGCCTTATACATACTATTTAATTTAATCTATATCAACCTATGAGGTAGATACCATTAAGTACTACCTAATCGTATTTACTGTAAGGTAGATATTGTTACAGAGAAGGCAATGGCACCCCACTCCAATACTCTTACCTGGAAAATCCCATGGACAGAGAAGCCTGGTGGGCTGCGGTCCATGGGGTCGCTAGGAGTAGGGACACGACTGAGCGACTTCACTTTCACTTTTCGCTTTCATGCATTGGAGAAGGAAATGGCAACCCACTCCAGTGTTCTTGCCTGGAGAGTACCAGGGACGGCAGAGCCAGGTGGGCTGCTGTCTCTGGGGTCACACAGAGTTGGACACATCGACTGAAGTGACTTAGCAGCAGCAGCAGATATTGTTATGATAAAAGTAGGTATCTATAAGGTAGATGCCATTGTGAAGTGAAGTGAAACTCGCTCAGTAGTGTCTGACTCTCTGCGACCCCATGAACCCACAAGGCTTCTCTGTCCGTGGAATTCTCCAGGCCAGAATACTGGAGTGGGTAGCCATTCCCTTCTCCAAGGATCTTCCAAACCCAGGGATTGAACCCAGGTCTCCCGCATTGCAGGCAGATTCTTTACCAGCTGAGCCACAAGAGAAGTCCAGATGCCATTACTAACATCCTATTAAAGACTATAACTTAGCGAGGTTAAGGAAAGTGCCAGAGATCTACTAAGAGGCTACTAAGAGGCACAGCTTGGATATGAAACCACTGCAAGCCTGTCTCTGTCTTAATCTCTATGAAACCTGCCTCCCTAAAGACTCTTCTGTTCTATGGGCTCCAACTGTATGGAGCAACCCTCAGCAGGTCTTGGATGTATTTTTTTCAATTCCTTATCTCCATTGGCCTCCCTGACATAAACACACAACACATTTCCAAGAAAAAAATCTTTCCTGTGATCTTCCTGAACTTTCCTGGAGTGGGGCAGTGGCATAAGGATTTCTTGAGATCTTTACAGGATCTACTCTACCAGGGGGAAGTAACTTTTCTCTTCTTTAGGGCCCCCGAGCATCAAAGCCTCCCCATCAGGACCGCTCGGTAGCATCCTGCCATCCTCCTCCATCCAGCAGGCCATGGGGGTCCCCCTTCTGTTAGTCACCAATGCCTGTCTCTGGGTTTTATATTGCTGCTTGAGGATGAAGACCTGTTCTGCCAGGGAAGATGTTGCCCAGATGGAATTTAAGGAAAAGACTGAAACAAAAAATAACTCTTAACTGTGTGTGGGAGAACACATTTGAAGGTAATAGGGAAAGTCACAGAATAATGAGAAAAAGTTTTAGATATAATGGAACATCCCCATTGCTGCTATTGACACATCTCTCTTGGATGTGTGTTGGGCTTGTTTGGCTCTATTCCATTATTTCCCTGCTGAGGTCACCCTTTCCTCCCCCACATCAGCAGGGGCCTTTCTTCAGGGGGTAAGTCAGCTCTGGCAAGAGGCAGTTTCTCAGTCAGGGAAATGAAACTGGGAAGGAGAGTCTTAGGCAGAAGTGAGAAGAAAATCCAGTCATACACTAGTTCCACACCCTTGGGTCTAGGCCCAGGCTCCACGATGCTATGTCCCAAGGTGGGGACCCACCCACCAAGGCATAACAGTAGTTAGAATAGTAGTTAGAATTTCCTGGAAGCCCAGGAAATAAGCCATCCCTTGGAAACCCAACTATGTGGATTTCTGTTACTTTCTTTGTTGATCTCTTTTGCCATCTCCTGATATGTAGTAGCATTTTTGTTATAAAAATAATATCTAACATTTACTGAACATTTTACTATGTGCCAGAGACTATGCTACATTTTCCTAGAATTCTCTCATGTGATGCTCACATTAGTCCCAGGAAATGGGTATTATATGCATCCTTATTTCATAGATAGATGAAGAAAGTGAGACCCAAAGGGGTAGTGACCTGCTCAGAGTCAGACTGTTAACAACTGGCTGAGAGTGACTTGAACCTAAGTCTGTCTGATGCCAGAAACACTCGTAGCCACTTGCTTTATTGTGTGTATGTGTGTGCTTAATTGCGTCCAACCCTTTGCAACCCCATGGACTGTAGCCCACCAGGCTCCTCCATCCATGGGTTTTCTCAGGCATGAATACTGGAGTGAGTTGCCGTCTCCTACTCCAGGGAATCTTCCTGACCCAAGGATCGAACCTGCGTCTCCTGTGTCTCCTGAATTGGCAGGCAGGTTTCTTTACTACTCTGCCACCTGAGAAGCCCATTGTTCAAATAAACAAACAAAATAAACTACCTTTTCTCTGTTGGTCTTGTCTCAACTCTGCTATGGAATAATAGCAAATCAGTATCTACCCTTGGCCAAAATGGTACAGAGGTGGAAAAATATGGAAGGGCTACATGAAGATGGCAAGCATAGGGACTTGAGGTTCCCAAGAGTCAGGTGAAATTTAGGAGATAAGAACAGAGCCTCAAAGATAAGAAAGATATAAGATATAAGACTCAAAGGTCTTTCCCTGTGCTATACAGGGGTTACCTGAACAGGAAGGAACTCCAAAAGGGAGAGGATATGTGTACATGTATGGCTGATTCGTTTTGCTGTAATGGTAGAAACTAGCCCAACGTTGTAGAGCTACTATACTCCAATAAAAATTAATTCAATAAAAGATCTTTCCCATTTCCCTCTATTACCATATATTAAGTGTCTAGGTTTCATTAACAATAAAATGTTACCTTCATCATATGAAGCACTTGCGGCTTGGGGTTGAAATGAGATTTCCGTAGAATACTGATATTTCATTTGGGGTCAGCAGCACACCTAGGCTCTGTAATGTGATTTGGTGCTTTTTATTTGCTGGTGTGATGTAAATGACTGAGAACACAAGCAAGTCCTCTTCTCAGCTCATGATGGAGAAAAATAGCATGTGTATAACAGACCTTCAAGAAAATGAGCAACTTGAATGGATACTATTCCTGATACCCACTGTGTTACACAGGAACAAACCTGGTTCCAGAATGGGTTGTATTTCCTAAGAATCACCCATAAAAAGAGACAGTTGAGCAGGCAGGTCATGTTCAGGTGGCCTCTCACATTAGCCATCCAACAGTTTTCCAAGGGATTTCCAAGGTTTCCAAAGTGATTCATTAACTCATTTATTCACTTGACTACCAATGTCTAGCAAATGTATTCCTCAGGCCAGGGATTATGTTAGATCCTGGGATAGAGCCATGAACGTACCTTGCCCCACAGTGTGTAGATCCTTGGGGTTCTCCAATTCAAACATGCTATTTCCTTCCATTGTGAGCTGGGAAAATACCAATGTATGGCGCCAACAGAATCCAACCAGTAAATTAAAAAGTCCAGGCTCAATTACAAAAGCCAGACCAGCTGCTCACACAAATGGAATCCCAGCTTTCCGTGCGAGTGGAGTCTGAAGGGGCTTCGCTCACCTACTTCTAACTGAAATGAACTTCCATTTATACAACTGTGGCTCCGAGTAGCAAGAGCTTGAGAAAAGGCCAGTGGGTTGGTCTTGCAATTGAGAATCATGGCACAGGCAAGTTTCTTAAAGTTTGGACACCCCGACTGATAAATAGCAACAGAGAGCACAGGCGCACGTGCCCAGGGAACACTGGCACCTGACCTCTGTGCTGTGCTCTGCTTAGTGGTTTAGTCGCTCAGTCGTGTCCAACTCTTTGTGACTCTATGGACTGTAGCCCGCCAGGCTCCTCTGTCCGTGGGGATTTTCCAGGCAAGAATACGGGAGTGGCTTGCCATGCCCTTCTCCAGGGGATCTTCCCAATTCAGGGACTGAACTTCAGTCTCCTATGTCTCCCACATTGGCAGGTGGATTCTTTACCACTGACCTACCTGGAAGGTCCAAGAACACTGGAGTAGCCTATCCCTTCTCCAAGGAAACTTTCCAACCCAGGAAGTGAACCAGGGTCTCCTGCATTCCAGGCAGATTCTGTACCAGCTGGGCTACCCAGGAAGCCCAGCTGACCTCTAGCCAGACGGTACCCCCAGATTTTACTCCAGACCTTCAATTTAGTCTCATAAATGTGTTTTTGATTGACTTGCTCTTTACCATCATCTTTCTAGGTCCATGTTTAGAGGTTTATTCTATTTTATTTTGCTAACTTTGTACTCTTCTGTAGCTTCTCTTCAATTAGCTTATTTGAAGAGTTCTTTGAAGATGAAAAGTCCTATGTTAAATGCGAAGCATCAGCTCTACGCACTCTGCAAAGAGATAATGTGAAGGGCATGAAAAGCCAGTGCACTAGAACAGAAGCAAATGGGAAAAGGCAATTTCCAAAAAGAACATGAAATTTAACAACAACAATACTAATAACACCTGAGAATTTAGGATCTCCTTTTCATTTGAAGTTTTGGAAACACTGTCTCATTTATCATTAGATAGCCCTGCAAAGCCAAACTTAAGAATTATATACTGTCCAGTAAAAGAAAGCAAGAGAATTCGAATGCTTGCCCCAAATTCTTAGAGGGAGTCAGAAAGAAACAACCCTTATGACTTGATTTACATATTTCTTAGATTGCTCTCCCTGAAGATGTAGCCTTAGAGTAAGGAAGATGAGTGGCAAAATACCAATTGGCTAGCAAGCAGAGGAGCAGAAGTCGAGCTTAGTTTGAAAAGCCTGGAGTGCCTCTCTTTGCTCTTTTCTCTGCTTATTTTAATCAGTGGAGGTTTAGACATATCTTGGAGGCAATTCCCAGATCTCATCTAAATTCAGAAAGCAACCTCTATGCAGCACACACCTGTCTTACCATGTGTGCCTAAGAAGTACTGGACAACAAGTCATGTGGCCTCTTCTGGACATCTGCTAAGTCTCCTCTTGTAAGGGGGGAAACTCCGGGACACGCCTGGGGTGATGGCTCATTCCAGGAGCTAAAGGACGTGATCATGCAGGTGAAGGGCTACACAGTCCACCCAGAGGCTGCTAAGGAGAGACCAACAACCCACAGAGCCTGGGACCATGGCGCTACCTCTGTGGTTCTGGGACTAGGACTGTGCCCACTTAAATAATAAGACGTGTAGACAATGTGATATGTACATATACATTCACACACACATACATATACACATACATACAACTGAATATTACTCAACCATAAAAAAAAGAATGAAATGATGCCATTTGTAGCAACACAGATGGGCCTAGAGACTATCACACTAAGTGAACTCGAGAGAAAAACACAGATTCCATATGCCATCACTTATATGTGGAATCCAAAATATGACACAAATTAATGTACCTGTGAAACTGAGATAGACTTACAAAGGGCAGACTCATGGTTGCCAAGGGAGATGGTGAGTGGGATAGGGATGGAGCAGGAGGCTGGGGTTAGCAGATGCAAACTAGCATATACAGGATGGATAAACAACAAGTCCTACTCTATAGCACAGAAAACTATATTCAATACCCTGTGATAAACCATAATGGAAAAAGTATACAACAGAATGTATAACTGAATTACTTTGCTGGACAGCAGAAATTAGCACATTGAAAATCAGCCATACTTTAATTTTTTAAAAAGATATGTAGAGAAGGATAATAAAACTATTCTTCTACTAATGAAATTATAATTGAGATCAAAAACAGGTCTGAAAAGCTTTCAAAGAGATGGGTACATGTCATAGACAATAATTAAGAACAGTCTTAGAGAAATCTTTCAGCCCATTCAACAGTACACTGTTCATCACAGAGTGGAGGCACATCACAATATGAATAAATCTCACAAACCTGGTGTTGAGTAAAAAGAGATACAAAATAGTATACACTGCATGAGCCCATTCACATAAAGTTTTGAAGGAAACAAAATTAACCTATGCTATCAGAAGTCAACATTTCTGATAGCAAAGAGCTTGAGTATGTTTTTGTGGTATTAGTAATGTTTCTTGATCTAGGTGCTGGTAACATAGGTATTTTCATTTTGTGAAAACTCAATGAGTTATATACATAATGTATGTGCATTTAGCTATATATTTACATGCAGTTATAAAAAATCATATAAAGTTCATTATGTGTCTGTTTAGCCCCAATAAATCCCTTCTACTTGAGATGGAGTCCATTTTTCCTCTTCTGGCTCTTAGATATAATGGGCATATTGGGCCACTTCATCTCTTTTTTAAGCTAAGAAATTATTCCTTTACCCCGTCTTTGTAACACTTTAAAGAACTACTTGCATCTTGTCCAATGGATTTAGATACCATGTTTAAACTGACATTTCCCAAGTCTGATCTTTCCTCTGGACTCCGTTATCCATTTTTTCCCACCTTATTCAGATGCTCAAGCTGAAAACTGGGAGGTCATCCTTGACCTTGCTGTTTCTCTTTCATTCCCCACATAAATCCATCAATTCTAGCCACTCTTTGGCCAACCTTATCTAGTAGGGGTACTATACCCTCCTACATTTCTCCATCATCTCTTATCTGAAAAGTGGTTCTAGGCTTTTAGCTGGCATCTGTGCTTCTAGTCTTGGCCCTAACATAAAATCAGATTACCATTTTCTTGCTTTAAATTCCTCCAACAGCTTTTCATAACTATTCAGGACTCCATCTGGACTCACCCTGTCCTTTAAAGCTCTTCCTGTGCTTCGTTTCACATCCTCTGCCCATGTGCCCACCTTAGTTTCTTTCCCTCCTTGGGACCTTTACACATTACATCTGCCTGAATGGTCTTCCCCCAGATCTTTGCCTGGCTAGTCTGTCTTGTCATTTGGGTCTCTGTTTCCTTAGAGACGACTTTACTGGCCACCGGATTTATAACGTTTCTCAACCCCTGGAGCTCACGCTCTCATATTATCTTGCTTAAATTTTCTTCACAGCACTTTTTATGATGTCTAATTTTCTTGCTGTATGCCAACACCTTGTGCATATTACGCACTCAGTAAATAAGTATTGAGTGAATTAATGAACTGTAGATCCCAACAGTCTGTAAAGCACATCCTGCTCAGTTCCCTGCTTCTAGGGAGAAATACATCAACTCTGCTCTTCATTACTTTGGTGGGAAGGTATTCCTGAATGTCTTCATGCTAAACAAATATCATGTGACAGCTGAGCCATGTCCAGTGGCTACATCGTGGCTGTCACACTGAGAAATAAGAGGCCACAGGCTGCGAACTCGAGATGAGGAAGACAGAGGCAGGAGTCCTGGGCAGGCTTCAGCGGACAAGGCAAGATCAGGATCTGAAACTAAGGAGGGAGTTGGAGAGCTGTGATCCGGGAACACATGAAAGATCCTCAAGAAAAGGGCCTTGATGTTCGGCCAAAGTTTCTAATGCCAGAGAAATGGGATCTTTCTTTTTAGGACAGAAAACAATCTCTAAGCATGGGTAACCTTGGACAGCAAGGAGATCAAATCAGTCAGTCAACCTTGAATATTCATTGGAAGGACTGATGCTGAAGCTGAAGCTCCAATACTTTGACCACCTGATGAGAAGAGCCAACTCTTTGGAAAAGACCCTGCTGCTAGGAAAGATTGAAGGCAGGAGGAGAAGGGGACGACAGAGGATGAGATGGGTGGATGGCATCTCCATATCAATGGACATGAGTTTGGGCAAACTCCAGGAGATGGTGAAGTACAGGAAAGCCTGGCATGCTGCAGTCCATGGAGTCGCAAAGAGTCGAATACGACTTAGTGACTCAACAACAACAATGGGTAACCTGGAGGCTAGCTATGATATTATGTGAGAACAACAACAACAAAAAAAAAAAACAGATTAGCAAGCAAACAGGTAAATAGAAGAGACCTTGCTTAAAAAGTCTGATCCCTAGATGATGATCACATAGCTTAGGTCACAAATTTGGTGAACATATATTTCACTGAGAAAAAAAATGGACCTTTAAAATGGTTAACTGGATTCACAATGTATTTTATAGCTAGAGATTTCGGCCCAGTCCATTCATTCTTTCTTTTCTCCAAACTTGAACTGCAGGAGGGCTTCTAAAGTAGGTCAAAAAGAGGGATTCAACTCACCACATTGAGTTTTCACTGTCTCATTAGATCAAATCCTGTGGTCTTGGTTGCCATCCCCTTAAAAGTTACAGCACAGCTCAGCACTACAGTTGCTGTTACACAACCTTGCTCCTTCCCAGCCCACTGCGATGGTCCCTGCCAGGCTTCACTGAGCAAGGCTGACAATCAGAAAGCCATCCACACCCCGGAGCAGTTGATGCAAGTAAACCCTAGGCCATTGTAATGTTATTGGGACATAAACCAACAAATAGATGCTGCCTTCACACCCTTTTGGAACCATGAACATGCCCTAATTTAAGCAGACACAGCAGCTCTGCAGACACAGCCAGACAACAAAGGCAGGGGCTGCCTGTCTGACTCCAGCTTCCCGGTTATGGGGATGCTTCTGAATTACATAAATTCATTTGTAACTCAGTTTGAATGACGGGGCTTTGGCCTCTTTAGCCTATCTAGCCTCTAAAAGGTTTGTATCAAACAAACATGGAATTTTAAAGGACATTCCGCCCAGGGGAGGAGTCCTATATAGCATTCTTTGCGTCATGTAGCCTGCTTAACCAGGGTGTGAACAAAGGTTCAACTAACCAGGGTCACAGATGGTCAATCCCAGAAATTCATGAAGGGGTAGCAGATTCAGCCTGTCATGCCAGAGAGTTATGGGCCAGCAACCAAGGTCAACCTTAGTGCCCTGGCATAGAAATTTTAAACAGAGCCCAGGAACAGTGTAACACATTTGCACCATCTCTCCCTCCCTACGTTAGAGTTCATCTAGAAATAAATGAACACAGAGCGAAATTAGAGTGTGGGGAAGTGTTCGATATTTGGCAAATCTAAAGATAGTAACTCAGTACAACACTGAAATTAAAAAGTCTCCAGATGGTTTGCTTGAGATGTCCCGTAAACAGGCAGAGATATGATGTCCCCCTCTGGCAAACTCCTACCACCAACCATGTTGCTGCATTGGAAGAAAGCAGAGTGAAGCCACGAAACAAACCATGGGTGAAGAAGAGGCAGGTAATAGGAAGCATGCATCAGTAGACCTGCTGTTTTTAAAAATCACTTCAAATTTTTTCATACTCCTCGCAATGAGAAGTGGAGTAGTCACTTAAAAAGTGACTGGGCTTGTGACTACTCCAACCAACAGATTATACCAGAAGTGACACTGTGGAACTTCCAAGACCACTCAGCTTCCACCCGGTTCCCTTGGGCTACCTGCTGTAGGGAAATCTGTCAGGTAGGTGCCGTGTAAGTCTGACTACCCTGAGGCCACCACGCTTGAGAACCGCGTGCAGGAGCTCAGGCCAACAGTCCTCACCGAACTCTCAGCCAACACCCAGCATCCATTGCCAGCCATGCAACTGAACCATCTGGAACATCCAGCCCTGCAGATCTTTGGGTTAATGCACCCAGACAGCAACTAACCTCAACCTCCTGAGAGATCCCAAGCCAACTATCCCTAATTTCTCACCCAAAATCATGAGAAAAGTATTAGTAACATGGTTGGTTTAAAAGCCTACCAGTTTGGAGAAAATAAACAATAACTAGAACCAAGAGGTTTAAGCTGTTTGACTGAGAGGTATTGTTCTCATGGGGACTGGGTACCTGCCCATAAACTCGCATCACAAAGCATCCTAAGAAAGACACCCTGGGCAATGCCTTAGGGTGGACGGTCAGAACAGTGACTTCCAGGCAGCGTCGTCTTCCTACTTTGAGCCGAGCTCTGTCTCTGTGTGACTTTCACCCCTCTGTCCTAGATCTGCTTTCAGATGCCGTAACCAGTCTTCTCTCTTCTTCCATGTGACATCAGAAAAGACTATGCAAATGTAATAGGTCAATAGAAAAAGAAAAACCTTCTTTGTTCGCAGGTCCTTTGAAGCATTAAGACATTAAAGAAGTGCTCTCTCCTGAGAGTTCCCTGGGGGTCATAACATTTACACATTCTTTGCATATGTACTATTTCTATGCAGAAATGGGAGAAATGACTATATGTGACAAATTGTGTTTCCATTAGATTTTTTTTTTCTTGCAATGTGTTTAAACTGTCCAGATTGCAAACATCAAGAAGAAACTTTCACACCAAAAAAAGTCAGCCTGGTTAAAGAGTTAAACACAAATAGCTTAATTTATTCATTAAGAAATGAAGAAAAATACATATATTTTGCAAATAAGGGAGGGTCTTTCTCAGCATAACTTCAAAGACTATAAGAAAAAACCGACAGAATTAATTACATATAAACTAAGAACTTCTGCATAATAAAAACATTCACAAATAAAATGTAAAAGGCAATGATACATTAAAAATTATTTATGGCATGTAATAAAGAAAAAGATTAAGAATCTTTATATTTAAAATTTTTTCACTTACTAAGAAAGAAAATGAAGATTCCAATGGAAGAACAACACATACAGGCAAAAAGAAAACCAAGTCACTATAGAGAAAACACAAATCCGTTCAGTCCAGTTCAGGCGCTCAGTCCTGTCCGACTCTCTGCGACCCCATGAATCGCAGCACGCCAGGCCTCCCTGTCCATCACCAACTCCCGGAGTTGACGCAGACTCACGTCCATCACACAAGTGGTGCCCTGTAAATGTGTGGAAGGGCTTCCCAGGTGTCCCAGCAGTGAAGAATGCCTACCAATGCAGGAGGCACAGGAGATGCAGGTTCAATCCCTGGGTGGGGAAGATCCCCTGGAGAAGGAAATGGTAACCCACCCCAGTAATCTTGCCTGGAGAATCCCACAGACAAAGGAGCCTGGTGGGCTACCGTCCATCGGGTCGCCGAGCAGGACACAAGGCACACCGCACGTGTGCATAAACATGTGGAAAATCTTCAACCCCCCTTTTGTTATCAGTGAAACAAAACTCAGATAACTTTTGTCATAGTCTTACTTCTCTTGTGTGAGTGCTAAGCCGCTTCCATTGTGTCCCACTCTTTGCAACCCTATGGACCATAGCCCGCCAGGTTCCTCTGTTCACGCAATTCTTCAGGCAAGAATACTGGAGTGGGTCACCATTCCATCCTCCAGGGGATCTTCCCGACACAGGGATCGAACCCACGTCCTTTCACCTGCATTGTCAGGTGGGCTCTTTACCATGAGCACCACCTATTAGGGACATTTTTAAATTACCAATAACCATAGGTGCAGGAAATGTGTCCTTCCACAACTTGCCTATCAGCTACTTACTGCAGATAAGGTCTAATCTTTCTATAGAATACTTCGGTAGTATACGTAAATCAATAACCTTTAAAATGAGCTTCCTCTACAACTCAGTAATTGACATCTACCCTTTAAATGTAGAAACAATCAGTAAAGTGTGAAAAGTTTTATCTATGACAATGTTCCTAAGAGCATCAATTACTATCAGGGGGGAAAAAAAGACTCAATAAATTTTAATAGGAAAGTGATGGAATAAAACATGCATATCCATGTAATACAATCCTACCCAGCCAATAAGTATCCTATTGTAGAAAATAAGAAAAATACAAATGAATATTGTTAGTCTATATAAGCAGGTTATAAAATATGTGGCTATGATATATTCAAAATATTTAATATATGTAATAGATGATATGAACATATAAATATATATTTTATAACTTAATATATTAAAAACTTAAGTACATTAAAATAAATATTAAATTATAAAATATGATATTTTTATGTAATTAATAGATATATATAGGTTATAATTATGTATATAACTAATAAATAATACATCATTTTGTACCTCACTTTTTAACAGAAAGATAAGGGTCCCACCAAAATGTTTATAATAACTATCCACAAACATGGAAAATTATGGGCAATTTTTATTTTCTTCTTAGAACTGTTTTAAGCTTCCTGAATTTTCTACATTAACTATTTTAATCTTGAAGGCATATACATATGGACCTAGGCAGGTAAGTTTAATATTTTGAGAAGTCTGCTAATTGCTTAGATTGTGTATCAACAAAAACAAAGAAGCCATTTTATGATGAGGACCTATTTAGTAAAAAAGGCAATAGGAAGAAGGGGAGACCAATGAAACACAAAAGAAAATGCAGAATCACAAGCACCAGAAATGAACCTCTTTTGGAAGGATGCTGAGTAATGGAGTAGAAGGAGATCTGACCTGGGAGTCAGGGAGCTCAAGGTTGAGAGGTGATCCTGAGTCTCCTGGCTCCACCATCCAAAACATAACACTTCATCTAAAAATAAACACCTCTCAACTAAAGGAATCTCAAATTCCAATCTAACCTTAAAAGACTAGTTTTTTGATGAAATAAGAGATGATTTGTCCTTCAGCAGATTTTCTTTAAGCAGATAACATCATAAATAGAGCTCCCAGACAAAATGAAGGACACACAGTTAAGAGTTGAATTTCAAGTAAATGGTGAATAGTTGTTTTTTTTCTTCAATATGCCCCATGTAATATTTGAGACATGCTCAATACTAAAATACATATTTTTTCCTTTACCCTCTAACAGGCAATTTATCTAACACTCCCATTTGAAAAATGCTTGTCTTAAGGAATATACACATACTAAAAGATTTATTGTTTGTATCTGAAATGCAAATGCAACTAGGTATCTTATATTTTCATTTGCTCCCAGGTGGCACTAGTGGTGAAGAATCTGCCTGCCAATGCTCGAGACGGAAGAGACATGGGTTTGATCCCCAGGTCAGGAAGATCCCCTGGCTGCAACCCACTCCAGTATTCCTGCCTGGAGAATACTGGAAGGATTCAAGGCAGGCACAGTCCATAGGGCCGCAAAGAGTGGGACATCACTGAACACAAGCACACACACAACATTCGGCTTATGCAACTGACTCTCAAACAATGTTCAAGTAAAATTGTGTTTCCCTATCTTGAAATTATTTTATCTGAATAGCTTCTTTCCTTTCTTGCTCACCTCCTTTGTCCAGGCCAAGGATAAATTGTAAGTAAAACTGTTTATCCCTGGATAACCCATTTGACACCTGTCATGTTCAGACACTGGCTGAAGCTGCCGTAGGGGAGGAAAAAAACCTTTTTTCTCTACTCATCTTAAATTCTCCAGCTGGGGCCCTATAAATCATATGGGCAAAAGATAGAGTATCAGGAGAAAAACAAACAGAAGTTTATTAAAGGTGTATCACATAGGTACACACAGGAGTACCCAGTGATGAGTAACCCAAAGAGGTGGGTGAACTTGAATTTGTATACCACATCAGGCTAATCAAAGGAAAAGGGCATCTGGGCTTCTGAGTATAGAGGCAAGTTACAGGAAGGTGTCTGGGAAAAGTATGGCGAATACAGTTGTTTACTAAGGTTTGTTATCAAAACAAAAAGACAACCCAGAGAATGGGAGAAGACATTGGCAAATGATGCAACTGACTAGGGATTAGTTTCTAAAATTTATAAACAGCTCATGGGCTCAATATCCAAAAAAACAAACAATCACATCAAAAAATGGACAGAAGACATAAATAGACATTTCTCCAAAGATACACAGATGGCTAAGAGACACAAGAAAAGATGCTCAACATCAACTATTAAAGAAATGCAGATCAGAAGTACACTGGGATGTCACTTTATGCCAGTCAGAATGGCCATCATCAAAAAATCTATAAACAATAAATCCTGGAGAAAAGGGAACCCTCCTACACTATTGGTGAGAATGTAAATTGGTACCACCACTATGGAGGAAATTATGGAGGTTCTTTAAGAAATTAAAAATAGAGCTACCATATGATCCAGCAATCTCACTCCTGGGCGTATATCCAGAAAAAAAGATACATATACCCCAATGTTCATTGCAGCCTTGTCTTTACAATAGCCAAGACATAGAAGCAACCTAAATGTACATAGACATACAAATGGATAAAGAAGATGTGGTGCATATACACAATGGAATATTACTGAGCCACTAAAAAGAATGAAATAATGCCATTTGCAGCAACATGGACGGACTGGGAGATTATCATACTAAGCAAAGTCAGTCGGACAGAGGAAGACAAATATCATATGACTATCACTTAAATGTGGACCCTAAAAAAATGATACAAATGAACTTAACTGCAAAACAGAAACAGACTTAGAGAATGAACTTATGGTTATCGGAAAGGGGAAGGTCAAGAAGAGGGAGAGACTGGGAGTCTGGGACTGACATGTACATGCTGCTATATCTAAAACAGATAACCAAGAAGGACCTACTGTAAAAATAAATAAATAAATAAAATACATATAAACATTTAAAAATAAGAAAATAAAAATTATATATAAACATCAAAAAGTTAAAAATAAGGTTTATTGTGCAGATGTAAGTTCCTGCCTTCTCCACTGGTAAGTGTGCTGGGCTATGCTTAGTTGTTCAATTGTGTCCAACTCTTTGTGACTCCATCTCCATGGGATTCTCCAGGCAAGAATACTGGAGTGGGTTGTCATGCCCTCCTCCAGGGCATCTCCTGACCCAGGGATCAAACCCACTTCTCTTACGTCTCCTGCACTGGCAAGCATTTTCTTTACTACAGTCATCTGGGAAGCCCCTCAGCTCTTCCAAGCTATACCAAAATGAGTTCAGATTTTGCCTATGGGTCATTGTTCACCAATTCCTGATTCAAAAGCTTACTATCCTCAGGATATACTTATGATCTGAGTTCACAGTTCTCACGCTGAAGGAAAGATGCCCTCACAGTGGGACTCTGGGAATGAGTAATTGTCAGGAGAGTAAGGAAACATCATTATCAAAGAATATTGTGAATATGCAAGAAATATACAAATAAAAACCATGGCTTAACCTGGTCTTAGTTAATTTTATTATCCAAGTCGAGGATAGAATAGCTACCACAAATGCAGCTATTACTTGATTAGCTTGGTTAGTCAAATGTACAGGTTTCAGGAGAAAAGGCATTTTATTTTTTGTTTTAGAAATCTGAGATTTGGATGATAAAAACATTAGGGTTACCCGTACCTATTTGTGTCTTAAAATTATCCAAGAGAGTATAGGGCTTCTTTGATAAACATTTAGCTAGTCTTTCAAACTCAAAATGTAATCCAACTGCATCTATTAAAGGGAACATACTCCATCCTCCATCACTAGAGAGGTACATGACTCAATTTAGTCTTCAGTGTAATCCTTTAGTTGCTTTTCTGGTCCTCTCTGGAAGCTGTTTCCTCTCTTTCCTTACAACATCCACAAATCAAACAGTCCAAACATTGGGTCCTAGCTGAAACTATTAGCTGTGTGATCCTGGCCAAGTTACATAATATTTCTGAGGTTCAAGTTCCCCTTCTGAAAATGGGCATAAAATTACCTACATTATTATGTTGTTGGGATACTTAATATTGATAAGAAAAGCTTTAGCACCATGCTTAGCACTCAGTATATGTTCACTGAAGGATATCTGTTTTATTCTTAACACTTTGAATACAATTTTTAAAAGGGCCTTCCTTTTACAAGACTGTTAGCACCTTCAGGTCTAGGATGAACATTTACCATCCATGTATCCTCAAGGTCTGTCCCATAGCAGGCTTCAGTCAAGATTTGCTGAACTAAATAAAACCATCACACAGGACTACATCCATTAATAAAGCTCCTAAAATCTTTAATGATAAATTCTCTGAATCCATGTTTAAAGAAGCAAGACTACAGACCAGTTGATATCGGAATTGTCCTCAAAAATTCTGAGTTGTAATACTTATACCAAGAATAAGAAGAAAAGTTGCAAATAACCATAGAACACCTGAAATTGGGTCACTGCTTGGAGAATGCTTTATTATTGGTGGATTAAAGATGAAGCAGGCCCCTAATTGCAGCTTTACCTTCCGTAAGTCGGTGTCAGCACTACTCAGGGATAAACTTCTAAAATGATAATACTTTGATTTAGTATTAGACTTCCACCATTCAGTGCACTTTGCCACCTATTATTTTCTTTTATCCTCACAACGAGCCCAAGAGGGAGAGCAATTTTACAGATGAGCAAATAGAAGCACAGCAGGTTAAGTGACCAACAGGGGGTCACAGAGTGATTTGAATAGTAGAACTGGGCTCCCAGACAAGCCTGAGACACCCAGTTCTGCACTTGTTTCTAAAAATCAGGTATACCCTACCCTTGCCGACAGGACAGGGCTTCTCTAGTCCTCCAGGAACCGATGCCACTGCAGTGCTATTCAAGGTCTGCAGGGCATCCAATAAATGTCTGGGGAAGGAAAGAAGAGAGAAGGGAAGAAAGGAAGAGAGGGAGGGAGGAGCAAGCAAAAGGAGGAACTAAACAGGAAGGAAATGAACAATGTAGTCACTTTTATGTGTCTGGAGAATTATAGCAAGAGAGCTATTCAGGTATTTTAGTGGCAAGTATCTCAATGTTCTCTAGAACCTGACAGTGAGGTCCAGATTAGAGGTGTGTGTGTGTCTGTCTGTCTGTGTGTGTCTGTGTGTGTGTATGTGTCTGTCTGTCTGTGTTGGGGGCTGGGGCCTATCAGTTAAGTCTGACTCTTTGCAACCCCATAGACCGTAGCCCATCAGTCTCCTCTGTCCACAGAATTTTCCAGGCAAGAACACTGAAGCAGATTTCCATTTCCTACTTTAAGGGATCTTCCCCACCCAGGGATAGAACCCAAGTCTCTTGCATCTCCTGCATTGGCAAGCAGATTCATATCAGATTTGAACTCTATACAGTGGAGAGTTTTCTATGAAGCCATGTTTACCAACCTTGCTAACCAGCTATGGACAGGCAAAGTTTATCAATTCACTGTTGGTTTTTAAAGGCCAAAATCACAATTTTTTAGTAAAGAATCCTGCCGCCATATACAACAAGGTCATCAGGATAATTTAAGGAGTCCAGTAGATGGTACTTTTATGTGAACAGTATTTTATAGATTATAAAGCACCTCTACTAGAAAATCTTGATCTCTCTTGGATCATCTTGAGAAGGTGTTGAAAACTATGGACTCTATTTCCCGAAAAAAAAAAAAAAATCAAAGGCCTTATGCACACACACAGACCCAATTTCACACACAATTCAGGGGATATGGGAATTCCCTTACATCTTTCAGCAGAATTTCTTGAGAACCAGTTAAAGACTTGTCATTTCAAACAGACAACAGCTTTGTGAGGTATGGAAGCAGCCATTATTTATTCCATTTTACACATAAGAAGATTAAATAACTCAGAAATGTAAGTGACTTATCTAAGGAAAAATAGCTAATTTGGTAGAACTATTATATTATTGGCTCTCCTAACTTCTGTCCTGGAGCTCTTTTGCTCTATCAAGGTATCCAAGTTACCGGTGAATATATACAAATTGTCCTAAGCAGTGATTTGACCTCTCAGGAGTTGAGTCAATTCAGGAAAGCAACAGTTTCCCCTTCTCTGTCACAGATGTTATTTAAAATACCACTCTGTAAGTCTCCAGGTATTTCAACATTCACCAAAAAATTACTGTCCCAAAGGCCTGAGATGTATATCCATCACCAGACTTGAATTCATAACCATTCTGTATGAGTGATGGAAGCATTTTTCAAAGGTTAAATGAAAGTGTCAGAGCAGGGAAGTGTGATAGGAGTAGGCAGGAGGTAGGCTGTGGAAGTACAGAGGACTGGGGGGACAAGAATCCAGGCAAAAGGTGCACAGACTTGGTCTGGCTGGTGGTAGCACAGTGCAGAGTCACTGACAGATTCCACTTACACTTTAAATGCCAGGACCTTCCTGTTGGCCCAGTGGTTAAGACTCCGCCTGCCAATGCAGGAGACACAGGTTCGATCCCTGGTCCAGGAAGATTCCACATACCATGGAGCAACTACTGAAGCCTACAGGCTCTATAGCCCATGTGCTGCAACTACTGAGCCTGTGGCCCTAGAGCCTGGGCTCCATGACAAGAGAAGCCACCACAGTGAGAAGCCTGTGCTCCGCAACTAGAGAGTGGCCCCGCTCACTGCAACTCAGGGAGGTCGGCGCACAGCAATGAAGAGCAAGCACAGATAAATAAATAACAGTAATTCAAAAATAAATAAATAAATGTGAAGCCAATCATTTGTTGATGAATAATTGTACATGTGAGCAAAAGGGAAGTCAGAATACCCCCAAAGTTTTGGCCTGAGCAATTGGAAGGTTGGAGTTGGCGTTAACTGATATGAGAAATAAAATGGACTATAAAGAAAGCTGAGTGCTCAATAATTGATGCTTTTGAACTGTGGTGTTGGAGAAGATTCTTGAGAATCATTTGGACTGCAAGAAGATCAAACCAGTGAATCCTAAAAGAAATCAGTCCTGAGTATTGATTAGAAGGACTGATGCTGAAGTTGAAACTCCAACACTTTGGCCACCTGATGCAAAGAACTGACTCATTGGAAAAGATCCTGATGCTGGAAAAGACTGAAGGCAGGAGGAGAAGGGACAACAGAAGATGAGATGTTTTGGATGGTATCACTAACTCGATGGACATGAGTTTGAACAAGCTCCGGGAGTTGGTGATGGACAGGGAAGCCTGGCATGCGTCAGTCCATGGGGTCACAAAGAGCTGGACATGACTGAGCGACTAACTGAGATGAGAAAGAAGGAGACTTGGCGCTCCCTTTGGCACCTGTTAAGTCGTGTGTGGCTACTAGATACCCGAGGGGAAATGTTTAAGAGGCCGTTGATATACAAATTAACTCTAGAGATCTGGGCAAGACAAACATTTGGGCGTTTTGGTGTCTAAGTGGTATTTAAAGCCATGAGACTAAATGAGGTCACCTGAAATTTTGTTTAAGAGTTTAGACATTAAACAAAATTTCAATTTGGCACTGTTACCAGGAGTATGACATTGGGCAATTACTGAACTGTTAAAAACCTGTTTCTTTTTGCTTTTAGTATGTGAATGTTTATTTTTTTAATTGGGGTACAGTTGTTTCACACTGCTGTGTCTGTTTCTGCTGTACAGCAAAGTGAATCACCATATGTATACACGCATCCCCCCTTTTTTGGATTTCCTTCTCATTTAGGTCACCACAGAGCACCAAGTAGAGTTCCCTGTGCTCTACAGTAGGTTCTCATTAGTTATCTATTTTATATATTTGTTTTTGATCAGTCACTAAGTCATGTTTGATTCTTTGCGACCCCATGGACTGCAGCATGCCTGGCTTCCCTGTCCTTCACTGTCTCCCGGAGTTTGCTCAGATTCATGTCCACTGAGTCAGTGATGCTATACATGTTAATTGCAATTTCCCACTTCATCCCATTCCCTCCCTTTCCCCCGTGCTATCTATACATTTGTTCTCTACATCTGTGTCTCCATTTCTGCTTTGCAAATAAGATCATCTTTACCATTTTTTCTAGATTCCATACATATGCTGTAAATCCTGTTTATTTGTAAAATGACAATAATAATATTTCTTGATACCTTAAGAACTATCTAGAAACAATCAGTTCAGCTATGACATATACCATGCTCAATGAAATGCTTGATATATAGTAAATGTGCAAAAATATTAAATACTATTCTTTTTCTTAGCCTGAGTTTCCCTGAAAGTATATGCACTGTGCTGTGCTAAATCACTTCAGTCACAGCTGGCTCTTTGTGACTCTATGGACTGTAGCCCCCCAGGCTCCTCTGTCCATGGGACTCTCTAGGTAAGAATCCTCAAGTGGGTCAGCATACCCTCCTCCAGGGGATCTTCCTGACCCAAGGATCAAACCTGCATCTCTTACATCCCCTGCATTGGCAGGTGGATTCTTTACCACTAGTGCCACCGGGGAAGCCCTCTCTGAAAGTATACCCTGAAGCAAAGGACCATGTGCATATGGTTTGGGATGTAAGCCCAGGAAGTGGGAATACAGAAAGGATAGAAGCCAATAGCGGAACTAGTTACCGTTGCAAGTGATGGGATGAAATGCACAGAACCCTAGGGAGAACCTTTGTGCCTCCTAGATAACAACAGGATGGGGTGGGGGAGCCTCTCCCATCAGCTGCTCCTGATGGATCACAGATGCTCTTCACCCACCTCCCCTCAACTTAACTCCCCCACATTTCCAGGTCATGAAAGTATGGGTCCTCGGTCTTGCAGATGTCCTATGCCACTGCTTCAGATAAGACCTAGGGCAAGAAGCAGGGGTCACAGGCCAAGGCGCTGCACTGCCGGACTGTCCTGGTACAAAGCAGATTAAAGCCAGTCCAGAACTGGTCCCTGCAAAAGTGGCTGGGAAGCAGTGAAGCGGAGAAGACCTAAGATGAGCTCAAAAGGCATGTGACAAACTTTACTGTCATTATCACTAGGCAGCCTTCCTAAATCCTTATATTTAAGATTCTTATCCATGGTCCTGCTCCATCAGATTTGCTCCAGGAATGCAGGATGAACAGCTTTTATTCTTTCCACACCTATTACTCTGTGTTTTGCAAATAGAACATGGTCTGTATCTGTTAAATTAACATGCATTAATATGACAAGAAAGCAACCAAGATGCACAGGTATGAAGATTTATCATTAGAAGCATACGTGTTGGGGGTATGTGTGTGAAAGCTCTTTCATCTATACTTTCTTTTGTCCTCTAGCAATTTGAAGGCAGAAATTTGACATTAAGGTCTAAGACTGCTCTATTTCCTTTGTCTCTGTGCTGGAAAAACAACAACTGAAGCAACAAAACCCTGACATTATACAAAAGGCAGAAAGATTCTGAAAAAAAAAAAAAAAAAAAAATTCTCTTCTCTAATTGCTTCCCCAGCTACCTTTTCTAGATTTGTGGGTATTAGTGGTGGGAGAGGCGCAGCTCAATTGGTGTACAGAGCTGAGCTCCTCTGAGCTTCATTATGGCCCAAGTAAGAGGGCTGTGGGCAGAAGCCTGTCTATCCCCACTGCTCTGGGAGCCTCTACGTATGCAAAGGTCAGACTCCTTCCTTCGCCCTAGTGTTGACTGAGCCTGTGGCATGTTCCCACTTTTCACCCTGGTTAAGTAGAATTTCATTAGCTGGATAAATAAGACTGGGTTACATTTTACGTGGACTCGATCTGTTCAGTATTTTCCCCACGTGTGAATGTATTTTTTATTCTTTTCAGTCCCCATATGCACTCTGCACAGAGATAATGTAAAGATAATGAGCAAGGTCAGCCTTATACGTAGACAAACTAAGCCACTAGCCACACTGCATAATTAGAGGGCAAATCCTGCCATCAATTAAGGCCTGAAAGTCCATTATGGAGTACTTCTCTTTTCTCAGCTAACAGTTTCCTTCCCAGGTATCTTCTTTGAGAAAGATTGCCCAGTTTGAAGAAAAAGAGGCTTAGCAGACTCTGTTGTTAACAGTGTCATTGATGGGCTTGCTCAGGGGCTTTCTAACCTGGGAAGCAGAGAGTGACCAAGGGAGGCTGAAGGTCAAAGGCGAGGAAAGTGGGCTGGAGAGCCTGGAGGAGATCTAAGACACCGCCAGTGAGTGACCCAAGGATTTGACTAGCCAGCCCTGAAAGTAAGACATGGCCAGGCCTTTTTAAATCCCAAACTACAGTGCAGGCACTTTGCTTTTTCATGGTCCCAAACAGCTAGTAGACGTTGCCTTTGACCAAGAAGGCAGCTGGGCCAGGCACGAACAACTGACCGAGACAAAGGAGCATCGCAGAGGGGGTACAAGTGTCCTCCCATAACCCTCCCTAGGTTTTGTTCTTTGGATGAAAAATCACTTTAGAGTTATCTGTCCTTATCACCTTTCTCTAAAATGGCATTAACTCATTGCCAGGTCTATCACCTTTTACAAAACAAAGCACTTAGCAATTTTAAGCACAATTTACAAATGAAATGTTCTCCCTCTATTTCTAAAGGCCTCTATCAGATCGTCCTTCAGAGAAGGAACTTTAGCATAAAGAGGCCCTTCTCATCCTTTGCTTGTCCTAGCCTCCCTTTTCTGTGGACTCTCCCCCACTCTGCTGTCTTCCTTTCTCATAGATCCCTCTGCCTTTCTGTCTCACATTCTTAGGAGAAGGGCATTTGGTCTCTGTTTTCAATTTAATCCATCCACCACCACCACCTCAATCACTCTGTCTTGGAGGCTTACATTTGTAGCCTCATGTCTAATTATGGAGTGACAGGTTTCCAAGACTGTTAAAGGCACTTCAGAGATTCTCACCAGTTAATTGTTCAAGCAACAGATTTTTTTTGATCACCATGAAAGTGCTTTTTTTTAGGGCTACAGAGATGAACACACAAGATTCTATCCAGAAGGAGTCTGTAATCCAGGAAAACTGTTAATTAACAAGGAGCCCATCAGACTTGAGGTGGCTGTAATGTGGGGTAGCCTGTATCAGCAACCCCAAATCTCTACGCCTGCAAATGTCTCAAAGTCACAAAATTGAAACCTAAGGCCAACCAATCAAAATAGCCAACTAGGCTCTAAGCTATAGCCAATCAGTAATTTCCTTCCTTTGCTTCTGCCTTTCCCCTGTAAAAGTCTCTCCCCAATTCCTAAAGGTGAAGAAGTCCTAACTGCTTATGTTTCAGTGCTGCCTGACTGTGAAACTGGTTGGTGTCACTTCGGGGGCTTTGAAGAGCTCTGGTACCATAGTTCTTTATGCTTCAGTGCAGAATTTAGTGAGAGGCAAAGTGATAGATAAGAAGTGCTTTATTAAAATAGGACACTTGTAGGCTTACAAGCGGGTGGGCCAGAGATGTCACTCCCTGAGAACTTACAGGGCTATAGTTTTATAGTCAAAGGAAAAGTGGGGAAAGGGAAAAGAACTTTGTCTTTCTTGAGTAGGCATGATGCTGCCATCATCAAGTCCTCCTCCAGGTTGAGCAGAGGAGCTTTCTTGTCTGTACATGGTCAAGCTAAGTCCACAAATTGTTGTCTTTTGTATGTACAGACAGCCCTATCCTAAGGGTCATAAACTTACTGAGCTCACAGGGCAGGATGTGGGTCTCCTGCTACCGCCACTTTCTTGTTTGAGGGCCTGTCTCCTGACTCTGTCAAAAGGTTTTGTTGCTAAGCTGTCCTCCCATGGTTCTGTCAGGGTTCAAGGCAGCCCCCAAAGCTGCCTCAAAATGCCCTTCTGACAAAAGACAATGGAGGGTGTGTGCGTGATTTTTCAGTCTCCATGAGAAATGCCTTCTTCCCTTTAAAGTCCCAAACTTTCCCAATTGTATTCATATCTACACCAGTATTTTAAACTTGAACTTTGTCTTAATTTCTTTGCCATTTGAATTTTTTTTTTTAAGCTTTCTTCCACTTTATCCACTCAGCAAATACTTGCTCCCAGCATCTCAAAAACCAACTGTCTGTATTTTAACTAGAAAATATTTTTCTTACCTAACAGCAACTGCTTTTTTAGGGCTGCCAGTCCTGATAACAGATGTTGGAACATTTCAACTTACTTTTTATTTCTTTTTTCCTCAAGATTTTAAAATGGGTTTTAAAAAGATTTTATATAGTTTTTAGCCTCAATATGTTTTTTCCTAACATTAGTACTCCTTTTCTCCCAATGAATAATAAAAAAATTAACAGCTTTTGCTACTGTTTATTTCCCATCTGTTGAAGATGATATAAAATTTCAGATGTGCTTATAAAGTACCTACCAAACATGCCAAATATAATCTATACTATACTAAACAGTATGTTCATTGTATATATTTTATGCACCACTTCTGGCTAAACTGTGCATTATTATAGCATGAGTCATCCTGCTTAACCTATTGTAATCTTACCAGACTCAATGGTGGTACTGAAATTGAATCGGGATGTCATATAATGTCATATATACATATAGCACAAAGTACTTGAACTTTTTCTGTGCTTATATACCAACTGTATTTTATCTGTCTTAACATCAAAACTGTGGTTGATAAGCATGTTATATTCCCATGTTAAGTATGAAGGTGAAGAAACTCAGCACATGAAATAGCAAAGATGCTATGATAAATTTATTTAGAATTGTTTCCTGACGTGAATGCAATTATCAGTTGTTTGAAGCAGTTGGTGAAATAATAAACAATTGCTGCCTTAAATCTATCTGTGGACTGCCTGGATCATGTCACCCTCACTTCACATCCTTCCTGTTGATAAAAAATAAGCTTCCAGAAGATTGAGGGGAGCTATCTATTCATTTTCTTGCACAAAGATTGGCAGCCCCAAAATACTTGTTAGAATAGATCTATGTTACTATTAGTAAACTTAAGGTACTCTTTAAACTCAACCTGAAATAAACTTTCTTTAATAAGAGAGAAATACTAAACTTCTGCATATCCCTTCACATGAGTAGATGTTGTAGCACTGTATTTTTCAGGCATTCTGAAACATTTATAAGCAATGAGTATGTGCACACACATACACACAGTCCTATTTTTTGTCATGGAAACTCACCTATCCTCTTTCCCACTATCTTATTCCTGCTTCATTTCCATTGATACTGCAGTGGTTTTATTCAGCTGTCAAAGTTAATAATGATAAGCTAAACAAAGTGTGTTCATACTTTACAGTTGTGCTCCGTTACTGTGTACTTATTTGAAGTTGCTGATGCAGTTTCAGACCACCTGACCTGTCTCTTGAGAAACCTATATGCAGGTCAGGAAGCAACAGTTAGAACTGGACATGGAACAACAGACTGGTTCCAAATAGGAAAAGGAGTACGTCAAGGCTGTATATTCATCATCCTGCTTATTTAACTTATATGCAGAGTGCATCAAGAGAAACACTGGGCTGGATGAAACACAAGCTGGAATCAAGATTGCCAGGAGAAATATCAATAACCTCAGATATGCAGATGACACCACCCTTATGGCAGAAAGTGAAGAGAAACTAAAAGCCTTTTGATGAAAGTGAAAGAGGAGAGTGAAAAAGTTGGCTTAAAGCTCAACATTCAGAAAATGAAGATCATGGCATCCGGTCCCATCACTTCATGGCAAATAGATGGGGAAACAGTGTCAGACTTTATTTTTCGGGGCTCCAAAATCACTGCAGATGGTGATTGCAGCTATGAAATTAAAAGACGCTTACTCCTTGGAAGGAAAGTTATGACCAACCTAGATAGCATATTCAAAAACAGAGACATTACTTTGCCAACAAAGGTCTGTCTAGTCAAGGCTACAATTTTTCCAGTGGTCATGTATGGATGTGAGAGTTGGACTGTGAAGAAAGCTGAGCGCCAAAGAATTGATGCTTTTGAACTGTGGTGTTGGAGAAGACTCTTGACAGTCCCTTGGATTGCAAGGAGATCCAACCAGTCCATTCTAAAGGAGATCAATCCTGGGTGTTCTTTGGAAGGAATGATACTAAAGCTGAAACTCCAGTACTTTGGCCACCTCATGCGAAGAGTTGACTCATTGGAAAAGACTCTGATGCTAAAGAGGGGTTGGGGGCAGGAGGAGAAGGGGATGACAGAGGATGAGATGGCTGGATGGCATCACCGACTTGATGGACGTGAGTCTGAGTGAACTCCTGGAGTTGGTAATGGACAGGCACACTTGGTGTGCTGCGATTCATGGGGTCGCTGAGCGACTGTACTGAACTGAACTGATAGAGTTTCATGTCAATGAACCGACTTTTGTTAATTCTTAGCTGATAAACCAGTGTCAAAAATTGTTATTTTGAGGGGAAAATAAAAGATTTATATTACAAGTATTCTGGACTAACTCTGCACTTTTATCCAACTAACCAACTAGCCCAGAGGGTTCTCAAAGTATGATTCGACAACCAATCCCTGACAGTCCCCAAGGCCCTTTCAGAAGACCAGTGAGGTCACAACTATTTTTGTAAGAATACTAAGAAATGATAAGATTATTAAGAAAATTATTTTATAACAATAATGTATTATCTATAATAATGCTAAGAAACTATTTCCTAAGAAATTATTTTATCATAATACCAAGAAACTATAAGAAAATACTTAGTAGTTTGTGAAAATACTAAGAAATTATTTAGCTTATCAGTGTATAGGGGAATTTTTCCACAGGTTACCTGACATGTGATATTTTAACAAATTGAATGCAGAAGCAGATATGAGACTCTAGTTGTCTTCTGTTAGCCCAAACATTAAAGAGACCAGTAGTAGATTTGAAAATTCCACTCTTTTCCTTAATGCTTTATTCTTTTGGAAATATGGCTATTTTCATTTAAATATGTTACTTATGTTAACAGGTGACTGTTGTTTCTAAGTAAGTGAAATAAACATTTTAACAATTTCTATTTTAATTTCTTATATAGTAAACACTGATTGATAAAACCCATATAAACAAAAGTTCCATAAGATTTTCAATAATTTGTGTAAGAGGACCCAGAGTCAAAAGTTTGAAAACATTGTCCTAGCTTCCAATTAATTCTTCCATTTTCAACTCCTAAAGCACAGGGAAGGGAGAGAGAAATGGTCAAGGTTAGGGTTCTTTATACTGGCTTCCTCAAATACTCAGGAATAACATACTGTAAGCATTAATTTGAATCTCCATTCAGATCCTATCATCTCTTACTGATAAGAAAATTAAGGCTCCAGGAAGTACTTATAATCTCCACAAAGTTTGAAGAGTGCAAGTGATGGAGGTGTTATTTTAGTCCAAATCTACATGAGGCAAAAATTCTTGCACTAACTAGACCAGTGGTTCTCAAACTTGAGTTCACATCAGAAACAGTTCTACCCTCAGAGCTTCTGACTCAGTAGGTCTGGGGTGGAGCCAAAGATTTGCATTCCGAACAATTTCCCCTGAGTCACTGATTCTGCTGGCCCAAGAACTACAGTGTGAGAACCTCTTTGTGGCAACCCACTCCGGTACTCTTGCCTGGTACTCAATCCCATGGATGGAGAAACCTATAGGCTACAAGCTATAGTAGGCTACAGTCTATGGGGTCGCAAAGAGTCAGACATGACTGAATGACTTCACTTTCACTTTCACCCCAGAGACCAGATTTGTTCCACCAGGAACATTTATAATTATAACACTGTCTTCAAGTAGTCTAGGATATCTTGACTTTGCTGTATCATTGTTAATACTGTAGCACTCCATTGCTGTAACTTTTCATATTCCCACTGTGATATTTAAGAGTACTTCTTTAAATTTTGAACTACAAGAATGATCTTACCAAATAATGGTTCAAACTTATGCCTTATAAAAGTAAGGAAGCAAGACAACCCAGTTAATTCATATTAAGAGATTTCTTTACCCAAAGCTTAATTCTTTTTTTACATAAATCTTTTCACGTGATTCCCACCTTATTCAAATATAAAACCTTACTATAGCCAATGAAGAACCTCACCCAGATTCTTACTTTCCTTCCTTTCTATAACTGTGATCTACCCATAGATATCAGGTCCAGACAGAAGAATAAAATGTTGGCTTTCTCCTGGGAATTCAGCTTTGGAGTGAGTAAACACTGTTTCTCATTTGCCTGAAATTTTGAGATCACCATGGCAAAAAGATGGAAGGAAGTGAAAAATTAGTTTTCTGAATCACACTGAAGAGTCACCTTTGACTACCGAGCTTCATTCTCTAATAAAACCTCGGTAATGTGATTGGAAATTGGCAAGGTATTAACAATAGGTGGAGATAAGTCAGTGGGTCAAAACAGATATGTTGCAAAGATGCAGAAGTACACTCCTAGCACACTCTGTCCTATTTTAGATTATTTAGGTAAAATGTGCACAGATCAGCATTGGCCAAGATAAAAGGAAAGACAGTGTCGGGATGTGAGGAAGAAATTGATATTCTCTTGCCTCTGGAACAGAGACTGGGCTCTGATAGACAGCATTCTTAACAAGAAGCATATAGCCAGAATAAGAAATCACAGACAAACGCACCACACGCTGACTATGTCATGAGTTCCTCCTCCTTTCCTTCTAAGGAAAAAAAGTCCTCTGGAAGCCAGGATTTCTCCTCTTTCTCTTTTCTATATTCTAATTATCCCCTCTTCGACTTTTAGATTGTTGTTATTTATTCAAAAAGTTAAGCAGAGAAATGAGAAGGCTTTTGGACAGTAGGTTCTTTTCTAGTAAAGGAATTTTATAGTGTTATATTTGAAGGAAAAGATTTTTCACTGAGGGAAGGAGAAAAAGAGAGTAACTCTGATGTGTATTGGCATATTTGGGTTAGGTATTTGGAATGACTGTCAACCTATTAGAAATCTTTGCTGCTTGAAATATGTATAACTTGATCTCTGTTGGGGCTTCTCCAGTGGCTCAGAGGTTAAACCGTCTGCCTCCAATGCAGGAGACCCGGGTTCGATCCTTGGGTTGTGAAGATCCCCTGGAGAAGGAAATGGCAACCCACTCCAGTACTCTTGCCTGGAGAATCCCATGGACGAAGGAGCCTGGTAGGACTACAGTCCACGGGGTCGAAAAGAGTCGGACACGACTGAGCGACTTCACTTTTCACTTGATCTCTGTTCATGTAGGAATATTAATATCCAAACAGAGAGGGTTAAAAAATCTTCTAACCCTTCAATGCCATGAAAATAGAAATTGAGCACTGAACCAAGGTGCCTGGTTTCAGCGTAATTTCCCCAGGCATGAACTGCTCACTTCAGTAATTTCTCATCAAGAATCTTCCTTATGCCAACCACCAAGCTAGGTATCAGTGACAAACAATAAATAGGACAAAACCCCTGCCCTCAAGTTGCTTTTGGTCAGTCTAGTGATTAAGCCCGGATGTTCTATTTCCCCTTAGATGTTTACTGCCTAGCTAAGCAGATTCATCACATATGAAACCTCTTTAGTTCTACGCCTTCCTCAGACATACATACAACTCAAATACATCCTAGTAAAAACATCCTTCCCCTTTCCTCCCTCCTCTTTTACAGCTGTACCCAGAATGTTCTGGAAAGGGGCACCATATACCATAATTTCATAAACCCATCTTTAAGAGCAGAGTTAGGCAGAAGAGCTGCCATTCAATTGATATAATAAACCTCCAAGAACAAGCTTGAGTGCCCGACTGTTAGAGTCATCAGCAAAATCCACAGATTTAATTATACCCAAGTAATTGCAGAAAAGAACATCCATTATTCTAACTACTCTGAAAGCAAAAAGCCCATACTCTGAAACAACTTTGTAGTAGCATAAATGGAGATCTATTCATTAGGACCATGAAATAAAATGGAAATCTCTTTTCTTTTCAGAGCAATGTGATTACCATCACCAGTAATGATATTACAGGAGGAAAAACATACCATCTCTTAGGACACACAATTTCCTTTTTGCCTGGGCCTTCTTTCTTCCTTTGAAGTGATCATGGTAAGTAAGACCTGGACAACTTAGGCTCATCCCAAACATTTCACCCTGGTGCCCAGATTTGGTATTTTTTAAACAAAAAGCTTCAGAATCCTCAATGTACAGTCACTTCTCTTCAATTGTAAAATCTCTTGAGTTTTATTTTTTTAGGACCCCTTTAGTTATATTCACAGCATGTAGATTAAAAGACTAGTCCAGCATTATTCTTGCAGAAAGACTGATTTAAATTGGAAATGGAACTAGTATCAAGTAGTTATAGAGGTTAAAAACTGAGAAATAAGGTCTTAGCAGGAGAAGCCCTAAGTATTTGATTTTTTCTTTTTCTTTTTTTTGGTAATATAAAAGCAGGATTTGGAGCAAGGATTATAGAGCAGGAGTAAGCAGTTTAAGGAGAAGAAGAAATAATAAGGTGATATGTGGCCAACCCACAAAGAAGCTTGTATTTAACTTCATTTTAATTAGGGATTAAATATATTTGTGGACACTGAAATTATGATGAAGCCAGATGGACCTAACAGAACAGGGTCTATGATTTGAAATTTTAAAAGTTTTTTTTTTTTTTCCTTACTAGAAATGTGACAGCTGGTTAAGGATGAAGAGGAAGGTCAATACAATTAAAAGAGGGGCTTTAGGTCTCCTGGCTGAGATGCTGGGACCAAAAAAAAAAAAAAAAAAAAAAGTGGGAGACTTGTAGACAGAAAGAATGATAAAGGAGATGTAGTTAGAGCGGACGGAGTGAGCCTGTCCTAATGAAAGTTAAATGAATGAAAGGAAAATGAAAGTGTTAGTTGCTCAGTCGTGTCCGACTCTGTGACCCCATGGACTGTCACCTCCCAGGCTCCTCCATCCGAGGGATTCTCCAGGCCATTTGAATGGGTAGCCATTTGGTTCTCCAGGGGATCTTCCCAACCCAGAGACTGAGCCTGGGTCTCCTGCATTGCAGACAGATTCTTTGTCATTTGAGCCACGAGGCTAGAGGAAGCAATCCCACTGTATCAGGCATGGGGAAGGTGTCCCCAGACAAAGAATGCAGATCATTGGTCAGAGGCACAGGTGTTGCTTCTTTTGCTTTTTTCTCTGAAGTCTTAAGTGTATATATTTACAAAGCATATAACATTTAGAAAGATATTTGGCATTCATTCTCTTATCACATCCCAATAATAGTCTTCTGAAGCAATTAGCAGAGGTACCCTGAGTTTTACAGGTAGTAAACGTGAGGCTTTAGATGACTTCCAAATCACATTTAATGGAAGAACTGACAGTAGATTGCAAGGCGAATGATCTCAAGTCCAACTGTTACACGAAGATGCTTTCTCTATAGATGTTTCATGCCCTCCCCCATCCCTTTTCTGGACCCAGGTAAAGGGTCCATACTGAAATACCCAACTTAAAAAAATTAGATTGTAACCGCTGAATTCTAAAGAGTTGTCAGGTAAAGGAAACGTTTCACTTACTATTTCTTCACACGAAAGAACCAAGAGTAGAGGGTGAAAGTTACAAGGAGGCAAATTTCCATTCATCATTAAAAAAAAGACCTTTTAATGCTTAGAACTTCCTAAAAATAGCATAGTTCCTTTATTAATAATGAGTTCCTGCTTACATGAGATGCTCAGGTAAAGAAGAGATGGCCAACTGTCAGGGTTATCATAGAGAGTTATGACCTTGTTTGAAATTTGGACTTCGAGACATCTAAGGAATCTTTCAGAGATTATATGGCTCTTTGTTTTTTGCTCTTCACAGTCTCACGTCCACTAGAACAAAGCAGTCATCTGCTGAGCCAGGGGAAATGAGCAGAGAAAAAATAAATAAAGCTGGTAATCCCCTCTACTCCCTTTGAATTGTAAAGACTAACAAGAATCTTTCTTGGGCTAACTGAAAACATTTCCTCTATTCTTTCCTAAAAATTCTTTGAAAAATTTCCCATGGGTCAGATAGATTTCATCTGTTTTCTCAGTACACAGAAGTTGTGATCAAGATGTTTATATATCTAGCTGTTTGAGATACAACTTTTCAATATCCAGAAAATTTGTGAACATTTCACAGGAATTACTTAAAAATAGTTGTAATATTAGCTTCCTATGTGCTAAATTTTCTCCTGAATCAAAGCATATAAAAGATTTCAAAAGCTGGTGAAATCCTTAAAAATCCAAAACTTTGGATAATTATCGAGCCATAATTAATAAATGTCACTCAGTCTTTACTGCACGTCACTCTCCATAAAGTTGCACTAGAGTTAGAGCTACTGGACTCAGTTTAGGTTCATTATCAACAAGTTACAGTCACTGGATCTAATTTCTTTATATGAAAGGATTATTAGATTAGATCACCTTAGCATGCAGGAAGCATAGCAAACATGGCCATGGTATGCCTGGAAGTTAGTGAGGGGTTTAATGAGGCAAGCCACCATGATCTGAACAAAAGCCTGGTGTACTGAATTGGAAATAAGAACCTTTTAACAATTTTCAACTATCCAGATCCAAATTGTACTGAGTAATGGACACAGATAAGGAAGAAGCCTTTATTCTTTTTAGTTCTGGCATTAGTTATTAAAATTGTCTTGGATGGTAACTTATCACACTTTCAGGTAACATAAAGCTCAAGATGGATAATCAACATCCAAAGTGTTTGTTAGGCGGGACCAAGAAACTGGTCTTGATAAGATGAAGTTCAACAGAGATAAATGTGTGTGCATTTCAGACTGGAAAAGCAACCAAGCCTGAAAAGATGAGGTAGTGATATGACACAGCCGCATGGCACCTGATAAGGTCTTAAGGATGTTAGCTGACAATAAACCGAGTTTGAGTAGAAAGAGTAATGTGACCCCTCCAAAAAAAAAAAAAAAAAAAAAGGAGGGAGAGAGAAAGGAAGGAGAAAGAGAAAGAAAGAAAGAGAATGACCAGCTGTGTGATATTGCAATTTATAATGAGAAATATGCATTTGGTCTCTGCCCCCTGTTACTGGCACTGAACTCCTGAAATCATTGTAAATTCCTAAGGAAGAGCATTAACAGCAAACTTTGTTCTGACTAGCTGGTGGCCTCCCGGATATATTCTGGATGCGGACTGGTCACCAGAAAGACCAAGCCATGGGCTCTGATGCTATCTCTAGGTAGACAGTGTCAGAACTGAGTTAAGTTGAAAGGATACCCAGACGAAGAATTGTTGGGTATATGGGGGTGGCGGGGGCATATACAGATGTTGTCAGAAGTGTTATGAGTGTGGAAGGAGTATGAGAGTAAAGGAGAAACATAAGGATGACTGAAGTCTTCAAGATGATGTTCACAGAAGCACTCACTCTAGAATAGAGAAATTTAAAAACCTACCCTTCCATGTTCAGACAGTTCCTAGAGAGTTCCATTTTTTTGGACTTTGCATTTTTAACAGAGTTTAGTTAAAAAGCATATCACTCAGAAAGATAAAACAGTAAGGATAAGGCTTCAGCCCAAACTGATGGAGGAAACATTGAAGAACACAGGACATTTTAACTTAAGGAGAACATGATTACCATCTTCTAATATTCTCATGGCTTGGATGTCACATATATATTAAGTTTGTTACATATGGCTCCAAGGAGTAAAACTATTGAACTACTGGAAGGATGATAAAATAGAAAGTTTAGTTAACTAAAGGTGAATTTCTAATAATTAAAAGTAGGCAAAAATTGAATGGGTTGCCCCCACCATAGGTTTTCAATCAAGGACATCTGGACTGTGTAAACAAAAAATAACCAGAACACAACAACAAAACCAAACCTTCCATGCTAAAAGTATACAATCCGAGGACAGATGAATGAATGCTAGGAGATTAAAGCTCAATTTCCTCCCTTTCCAATTTGCCGAAAGCATTTGTTTTCCCTCCACTTCTATTTTCTTGCTTGTGAAATGAAGGTAATTCTTTTTGCCATCTTAGGCCAGATGGGAAAGTATGTAATGAGTTTGGAGACTAGAGTATTCTTTACTATAAATTCTCCATGTGTTTTTCTGTTGCTGTTTTTCAGAAGGAGATTCAAAGTTTTCTCCTTGAATCAGAATTGGATCCAAAGTTTGGGAGAGCTCTTTCAAATTAGTTCCTTTTCTCTCTTGAAAATTAAAGTTGGGTGTGATTGGAGCCCACCAGGTTCCTTGATGGTACAAATAGCAACATAACCATTAGATGTTCCCAAAGGCTTTACGCGAATAGTATTCGACTAACCCAGGACCTCCTAGGTTTAACTTAAACACATTGGCCTGGACCAGCTCATCCATCACACCAGCCTCTAAACAAACAAGGGCCAACCTGCTGAGGTAGAGCTGAATAGGAAGCAACTCGGGGATTTAGACCAATTCCAAACTGTACTTTTCAATACATTTCAAATAGTAACTCCATTTTTAACAATTTTTTTTCTTGGATTTAATATTTCTTTTCTCAGACCCATTTGCCCCAAACAAGAGAGCAAATCAATTATTGGGGATGGGGCGGGGAGGGGAGTCATAGAAGGGAACACACGATAGCACAGAGTTCTTCCTTGACTCAAACAGAAAGGTGAAGGAGAATGGAAAATAACTAGGCAAATGTGACCTCCACAAAATGCTGAGGCTTTCTGTTTCAAAACACCCGACTTCTAAATTAAACGCCCCTGTGTTGCCATAATGGTTATGAATATCAGAAAGCTTTTATTTTTGACATCCTACTTACTTCTGTTGACAAATTGGTTTTTCCCCCATTTTCTTTTCCTTTTTCTGTGTTGTTTGTTTAAATCAAAAGGAAAAAATAAAACACTCAATTCTGCCAACATAGGGGGAAAAAAAGGCAAAGAATATAGGCTATTTGTTTCAGTTAGATACACTGATTGAAAATGTTCAATTTTTAGTAAATGGAGGGAAAAAATCTGCATTAATTTTGTAAAGTGTGAAAAGGGCTCTGAAAAAAAGAACCATCATAATGCATAATCATATGGGTAGGTGGTCAGAACAGAATGAAAAATAAATACCATACTTTCCCAAAGATATACAAATTATGCATCTGAGTGAGAGTTCTCAAATAGCTCCTAATGTTTCTGTCAAGAGAGAGACCTCATAGCAGACATTTGTTGTTTACCTACGAATTTGTAATTTTAGTTGACTGATCCCATTGATTGGAGCTGTATCACCTATTTTCTTAGATTTTGACTTTTCTTACTGTTTCCTCTATATTATTTATACTTAATTTGAGGAAGAAGCAAGACCGATATTTTCTGTACCTAATCTCTAAGAAATCATAGGAAAGGATCTCCCAGTTTTGTTGGTTTAGCTACGTTATTGTCATCGTTGTTCAGTCACTCAGTCGTGTCCGACTCTGTGACCCCACGCGCTGTAGCACGCCAGGCTCCTCTGTCCAGGGGATTTCCCAGGCAAGAATACTGGAGTGGGTTGCCATTTCTTTCTTTAGAGGATCTTCCCAACCCAGGGATCCTCTCCTGCGTTGGCAGGTGGATTCTTTGCTACTGAGGCACCAGGGAAGCCCCTTAGCTATGGCATAGTCAGTGCCTAAAACGAGAGTAACTGAGATCTCAACAGAGGTCAGGAATGCTGTAAAATAATGACTCTTGTTTGAGAGGAAACACAAGAAGACCTTTAAGTTCTCTTTTAATGCTGCTGCTGCTGCTAAGTTGCTTCAGTCGTGTCTGACTCTGTGCAACCCCATAGACTAATGGAACATTATTACTGGATCCTTAAATTTTACAAAAAGAAAACAGCAAGCCATGGCATCCCAGAGCCATCTGTGCACCAGTGTCCAGCTAGAAATAAAAAGTCCCACCTCAAAAATTTTGAGCTATTCAAGTCTTTTGTAGATTAACCATTTTTTTAAGTAATTCCATTTTGCTTTACTACAGTGAGTTTCAGTTGTGGACTAGAAAGAAAAGGTATTAAAAACCCAAGTGGATATTTGGCAACTATTGGGGATATTATTAGAAAATACCACAGGCTGGATGATTTACAAAGATATGTATTTCTCACACTTCTCAAGGCTGAGAAGTCCAAGATCAAGGTGCTGGCAGATTTTGACCAGGCAGTTATCTGATGAGAGTTTGCTTCCTGGCTCATTGACAATTGTCTTTTTGCCATGTCTTCACAGGGCAGAAGAGGCAGGGGAGGTCTTTTATAAGGTCCTGAGGTCTTTTATAAGGGCCAAGCCCTCATGATCTAATCATTTTCCAAAGGTCCTATGTCTAATGTCATCACATTGGGGGTTAAGATTTTAATATATGATTTGGGGGATGGGAGGGGGAAGTGGCACAGACATTCAATCTATAGTAGCAGCTACTTGATCTATATATTTGATCAGTACAGATTAATAAAAACGGGACGCAATCAGAAGCTGCCAACTTTTTTTCTGGAAATGGTCAGAGATCCACACAGTCTCTGAGTCTCTGTGGCAATTGCTGAACTCTGCCATTGAAAGGAGTCATAGGCAATACGTAAAGGAGAGGGTCTGTATTATAATCAAACTGAATCTTCAAACACAGGTGGTGGTCCATATTTAGTCTACTGGCTGCATTTTACTGATTCCTAACAAAGAAAATCAAGGTAGTTGAAACAAATACTTAGAACTAAATGGAACCTAAGTGAGTCATATGTTTCAGGAGGTTATAGAGGTATAATCTCCAGTTTTGGACATAATACAACAGAGTTTCAAAGTGATTAAAGGATTTTCCCTCAGCAATAGCTCTCCTATTTGTTTAAACAATGACTATGACTTTTTTAAGTGTACCAAGTTGAATATCCTGATCACCTACAAATCCCCCACATAATCATCTAAAAAATAGATCAAGACGAAATGGATTTCAAGACTGCCATTAAAAAGCAGCCCATCTGAAACTGACCCATCACAGGTAAATTTCTTCTGGACTATTCAAATTAATTTTGCATTGTGGAAACTCAATTCAGAGATTTCTCTCTGTAGATGTGGCTCACTATTTGAAATAGGAAAAAATAAAAAACAAAAAGAGAGAGAAACTGTAAAATCAATCAAAAACCATTTGTTGAATAATGAACCTTTAACCAGTATGGCAAGTATGAAGCTTTTGGAGTCGTAGCAGCTGTGATCTCTGAAAAGTTTTCATTCTACTTGAGATAGACTGTGGTTCATTTCAATACACTATCATGAAGAGTTGTTATATACCAGGCAAAGGACACAAGGTGCTGTCTACTTTGAGAAGCTCACAGACCAGCAGGACTGTGAGACTGTGATGCAAGGCATGCATCTCCCCTCACCCACATGTCTTCCTTTCTCACAACACATGCTCATCATCTGAGTTTTCACTCACATTTTTCTTTCTCTATAGAGCAGTTGCTCCCGCTAACGTACATTGTATGTAAGTGCACAGAGAAGGAGCCCTTGCAAATTTCAGATAGGATTCTTAGAGAACTTGAAGGATGAGTAGAGATTATTCAGGCAAAAATGGGGTTGGGCTATATCTCCCAGGTCTATGAAGCGTGTACTTGCCCAGCTTCAAGACTGAAAAAAGAGCCTGGAGTCAGTGACAGAGACACCCACGGTTTAATAGTTGGGGGAGGGGGCTCTCATATATGAAGCAGCGTCCTACAGAGACACCCATGGTGTGCAATGGATAGTGGGAACATAGTGGGAACAATCTTGGCTAATAGGGGCAGGGGGTGGGGTTTAGAGGGAACTGATGTCAGGTTGGCTCCTTGGTTACCAGGGAAACCAGCTGAAAGGCATGCCCTTCATGGCTCCTTTGATAAGCTACATAGTGGAGATGTGTGTGTGTGTGTGTGTGTGTGTGTGTGTGCACGTGCACACACTTTGATGCTTCAGTCATGTCCAACTCTGTGAGATCCTATGGATTGCAACCTGGCAGGCTCCTCTGTCCATTGGATTCCCCAGGCAAGAATGCTGGAGTGGATTGTCATGCCCTCCTCCGGGGGTCTTCCCAACACTGGGATCGAACCAGGGTCTCTTAGGTCTAACCTGCATTGGCAGATGGGTTCTTTACCACTAGCACCCCCTGGGAAGCTCACATAGTGGAGATGTTCTGATCTAAAGCTAAAACAATCCTTAGATGGGACCTGGGGCAAATATGTAGGAAGGTCAGTCATATATGTAGGGTGTAGGTGAAGCAAGTTCTTATCCATTAGGGGATGAGCAAAGAACAAAAGAACAGCCATCTTGAGTGGCCTGACCATACAGACAGGAGACACTGCACTACTGAAAAAGGGAAGCACACGAGCAAGGAAGCAGTGTCATGAAACATCCGCTTCCGGGCTTCCCTGGTAGCTCAGCTGGTGAAGAGTCTGCCTACAATGCAGAAGGCCCTGGTTCGATCCCTGGGTTGGGAAGATACCCTGGAGAAGGGAATGGCAACCCATTCCAGTATTCATGCCTGGAAAATTCCATGGATAGAGGAGCTTGGCAGGCTACAGTCTATGGGGTCGCAGAGAGTCAGACATGACTGAGCAACGTTCATTTTCACATGCTATGAACTATAAACTTAACAGGAAAAGGAGGGCATATGAAAGTATAAAAGATGGAGCTGGAGAGTTGGGGGCCAGGTCATGGGAGGTCTTGCACACCTAACCATAATTATCAAGAGGCCACATATAAATAGTTAGGTTTTTCAATTCTATGCCCGTTTGATATAAAACCTACATCCAGCAGCCACCCACACCATGATATACCCACATGAAGACTGATATGTCCCTTCTGCTTAGAAGATGCAGAAAATAAGTCTGACAGAAAGACATAAGAAGGAAAAAACTAAAGATTTTTAATCAAATTGTTAGTGATTTGGTAAAACCTTAGTTCTCTTTCTTCCTCAAAATCATTAATAAAATTTATATTACTGCAAATGCTTTCTGGAGTCAGATTTGTTTTCTGAAGACTCCATGAATAAAGAGTTTGTCCTCAAGCCTGAAACCCACCCAAGAGAAGAGGTTCTCAGGGAGGCCCAGTATCAACTGGTTATATTAAGGGTTTCATAGTTGTCAGACTATGATCAGTGCTACAGACCAAAAAATGATGAATTCCACTTTGGGAGACAAACACAAACAAGCAATATCATAATATTATGATTTTTTTAACTAATTTTAAGTGTTTGAAAAATATAGGCATATATCAGTGATATGGAAACATTGAGGAGGGAGTTATTAATTTTCCCTAGGGAGGTCTTGAGAAGGCTTTGCAGAAGAGATAATGTTTGAACCAACCTTTGAAAAATAACTGAGATTCAACAAAAAGAGAAGGGAGTTAGGAAAGTCATTAAAGAGAAAGAAAAATATGTACTTGGAGAAAACACTGTGTTTTAGAAGACTGTGTGTAGATTTGAGTGGTTGAAGCACAGGTTGTGTGAAGTTGTAGTCAGGAGCCATGCTATGAAGTCAGGGAGGAGAGGTGTGTGAGAAAAAATTTGGAAGTTCCAGAAGAAACAGGATCAGTGGGATCAATACATATGACCTGAACTAAGCCCTGGAGAATGAGAACCATGAACAGAACAACCAAGAGATTTGCAATCACATCTTTTATCACTTCCCTATCTCCTTCAATACTTAATAAGTGCTGAGGTCAGAATATTTTGCAGTTTAGTTGACTGATTGACTAATTGTCACAAATACCACTAGACACCTATCCTGGATCTTCTGTTGTCCCTGCAATTACTTAACCAACAAGATGTACAGAAGAAAATACATTCCAGATAGTCACCAATATGAAAGAAAGCTGACAGGTGCTTCAAAAATTTGGAAGGATCTTATGATATATATATGGGCTTCCCTGGTGGCTCAGCTGGTAAAGAATCCACCTGCAATGCGGGAGACATGGATTCAATCCCTGGGTTGGGAAGATCCCCTGGAGAAGGGAAGAGCTACCCTCTCCAGTATTCTGGAGAATTCAGTCCAGAATTCTCAGTCCATGGGGTTGCAAAGAGTAGGACACGACTGAGCCACTTTCACTTTCACTTCATTTTGATACATAGCAGTTTTTAGAAACCTGGATCTAGAATATTGGAGATCATATACTCCATCCCGCCCCTTGCTTTCAAGGAATAACAATGCCTGTATCATGCAGTCCACTGAATACATATCCTGCCTCTCACAGCCATTAAAAATTCATTTTAAAAACATTCACTGAGTATCTACTATGTAACAGGCAAAGGGGATGTAATACTCTGTTCACTGGCCCATGAAGATTCCATAAAACAATGATAAAAGTCAGATTATAAAATGGCATATAAAATATGATTATTTTTATTAAATTATTCACATATGTATATTACATTCATGTACATGTTCACACAGGCATATTAAAGCTTAACTAGTTCCTTTTAGGAGCTCTTTCCTTGTACCTACCTTATTCCTCATGTTATGAAGCTCAACATCATTTCTTAAAATCAACAAGAAAATTAAATGGTTGAGCATTAATTAGCTTTCTTTATACGGTCTCTTAGTGCCAGAATTAAAGAGCGCATTAAATCTTAAAAACTTCAGCAACAGAAGAAACAACAAAATTTTAAAGTGAAATGTCCCTGTGCTCAGAGCGCAGAAGATGTGCTTTTCTTAAAGGGATAGATATGCCAATAACCTCCTCTGTGCAATTAAACTGGCCCATTTTTTCTAAGAGTTCAGGGCCAGACTTCCAGAGTCCATACTGCAATGATAGAAGTTTGTCCTCAAGAGAAAATAAATCTCTCCCACTGACTGCTGTTATCCCAGCTTCAAATCCCATTTCAGTTTATCCATTTTAATCGAAACATTTATGTTCTTTATCTTTGCCAAGAAGGTTTGTAATCCCTCTCATTAAGATTTTTAATAGATATTGCAAGTCTTAGAGCAAGAGCCACTAAGAAGCAATTTAAAATAACAACCATGTCAGCCGTATAGGTTGTGTTGGACTGGAAGAAAGAGATAAGAATATAATATTAATAAACAAGAAAATTTCAACTCCTAACTGCTTTGCCATTCTTTCAATCCAAATGTTTAACGTCTTGTGTATAAAAACTGCATTAGAGATCTTCAGTGAGGTTTTGCGATATTGAATAATGTTAAAGAAAATATCAAGTATGTTTTAAGTGTTGATGGTTTTTTATATACATTGTGGTTCAGATTAACACAATCTCTAAACCATTTCCCAATAATATTAGCATCAAGCATGTCATTTTTGTTTACAACAGCCTGAGGAAACTGGGGAATTAGAAGACCAGAAGCAGTAGATACGATGGAGAAGTATAATCTGAAGGAAAAAATCACAAGTTGTATCATTCGTGGGCAAATTCTTTTTAGAAGACAAAATATTAGAAATTTCTTGGAGGATTTTGAAAGACTCTGAAGACTCTATTAAATCAGTAGTACTAAATCATTTAATTCGGTGAGGTATTCTAATAGTAAATTCCATGTCTGTATATTAACTAATCTGTAATTGCCACTATACAGCTAAGATTAATAATAATGTATTCAATTTTGCTGTTTAAACTTACACTATCTTCTTCTTATATATGCAGATAGATTTCTACTGTTTGCTGCTATTTTAATCCAAACTATCCGTATTGATTGACTGATCCATAAATTGATACATGATAGAGCTTTATCTGAGGCCTCTTATCTCAGCTCAGATTTTTAGATAAGAATGTTTGTATGAGATTGATCATGTACATCACTTAGGACCTGATAGAAATATTCCTCTTGTCACATTTCCACTTACTCTTACCACACAGACTTGTCATTTATTTACGGAGTCTTTTATCCACACTTAGCTTTTCTCAACTTCATAAAATGAGCAAACATAAGTAAAGTCAGTACCTTTTTAAAAGATTAGAACATGTCCTGTTAGTTTAAAAGATGAAGCGCCAGGAGACTGCCATCCAGCAGAGTCCAGGAGAGGACTGAGCTTCAGAGAATGAGTGCTGGTGCCCCTCAGGAAGGAAACACCTTCCTGGATAGAAACACTGTCTCCTTGAATGTGATGATGGCACTAGCAGCCTCTTGGTGATGGAGCATACTGGTTCAGAGATTAATGAATACTTTCTTACTCGAGCAGTGGTCCACCTTCACTAACCAGTTAGCCTGACCCAAATAAAGGCTTACTATGTTTTCCACCACTGCGCTCACTTAGATTTGCAGAGCAAGCCAATTGTCCAAGAACTGACATTTTCTCTTAAGTTCTATGCCTGCCCTTCAAGTATGCTGCTGCCAGAAGAGGTGGTACCTCACCTGTGATATGAACCATAACCGTGATGGCAAAAACGATCATCAAAATACAGTTGTGAACTTTTGAAGGGAAATCACAAATGACCTAATCCAATGGTTTCCAAACATCATGCTCCTATTTAGGCTGAAGAGTCCTCTCAATAAAGAAACATTTATTCAGAAGATTAATTAAATCAGATAAGGGTAGAGCTCCTCTGGTGATGAGGGACTGATGTCTTTCCCAGGATGCCCCCGGTCAGGGTTACAGTGGAAGACAGTGCAGACCCCCAGCTCACGCTGCCCCTGCCTCAGCCCGGGGCTCACTGAAGGGCTGCATGCCCCAGTGATCCCAACCATTTCAGTACCAGGGACCAGTTTCATGGCAGTTTTCCATGGATGGGGGGCAAGGGCAATGATGGTTCAAGCGTTAATGAGAGTGATAAGGGGGCAAGAGAAGAAGCTTGGCTCATTCTCTCACCCACTGCTCACCTCCTGCTGTGCAGCCCCATTCCAAACAGGCGGGGATCTGATGAATCCACAGACTGGGGGTTGGGGCCCACTGGCATGCCCTCTCTTGTTATAAACTCGGTGAAGGAACTGAGGTCCTTGGAAGTGAAGCAACTTCTCCAAGACCACAGAAATGGTGACATATCTGTGAATCTATTTTTTTAAGTTGCATTTTTACAGTAATTTCTAAGTTCCTGACAATTTCTAAATTGCTTTGACTTTTCATTTGACTAATACAATGGGTCTGTGACCCAGGCATGATAATTTTTTTTTTTTCTTAGTCCAGGCTTATACATGTGAAATTGAGGCTCAGAGAGGTAAAGGATTGTCCCAAATGAACTTCCTTGTAAAGGGTGGAGGTGGGGTCAGAATGGCCAGTCCTCTGGTACATTGCTCAAACTTTTATCCACCGTGCAATGATTCACATGGAAATTTTTAACATAAATATCAAATAAGTCAAAGAGACTACCACTTGATTTTCAACTAACTTATACCTTTAAAATAAAAACATGAGTAATTAATATTAACACTTAAGCATTAATGGTAAAGAGTCCTAGCATTAAACAATATATGACAATGCAAAGAGGTAAACTGGATATCTTGGCGAATCTCAATCACAGTTTAGTTTGAAACGAACAGCTAATTTATCTTGAATATTTTGTTTGCAATTTACTCAAATATCCAAGGTCCTAAACAATTTTTTCAAGTGTCAAACTCAGTTTTTCATTGCTCTTGGTTTCTATATGCCTACAGAGAGAAAACAAAAGTATTGAGTGAGAATTAATCTCAGCTGTCACCAGCTATCATCACTCTGCATTTCTAGAAAGGAACTGGCCAACAATGTTGGGGACAGAAATACCCAATTTCCTGACAGGCTGCTTCATTCTCTTTTCCTTCCTCCTGCAAGTCTGTGTGTCTTGTGCTAAGTCACTTTAGTCGTGTTCAACTCTTTGTGACCCTATGGACCGTAATAGCCCACCAAGCTTCTCTGTCCATGGGATTCTCCAGGCAAGAAAACTAGAGTGGGTTGCCAGGCCCTTCTCCAGGGGATCTTCCCCACCTAGGGATCAAACCTGCATCTCTTATGCCTCCTGCATTGGCAGGTGGGTTCTTTACCACTAGCGCCATCTGGGAAGCCCTCTGCAACTCTACATTCACCTAATTTGATATGGAACCTTGAACGTGGCTTCCTGTCCTCTTGATATTGAAGTCCAAGCAGCTCTCTTCACAATGGTGAACATACTCCACCTCGGTCTTTCCATCCTTTAGGGGAAAACATCCTCCTAGGGGTACAGCTCATCTTTCAGAGATTTAAACTGTTTCTTGCATGCAGCTTGACAGAAACCACAAGAGAGACAAGATTATGGCCACACCATATGTCTGCTTCTCCATGACTCTGTGTGTGTGTGTGTGTGTTTTCCCAATGAGAGGGGAGTATATTTTCTCTTTTCAAGGAGAATCTCCCCTCCCCTTAGGTTTCTAGCTGCTGGATGCTTGCTGATTAATTTAAATCTACACACAACTGGTTTCCTTATTAATGATTCTGCCAGTTTTCCAGAACATAGCAGTATTAACCTGCTCTGAATACAGACTGTTCTTTTTTAAAGGGGCCATTGCCTTTTCATAAAAACAGAAGAGCCCATATAGCATGGTGATACCATTGTCTGTTCGTGGGGAATACTGTGAGTTCTCTCTAAAACCACTACAATACAGCTGTGTCCTGAAAGTTAAAGGTAGCACAATTCCCTGCCATGATAGAGAGCAGCCATCTGGGGGAACAGACTCGGAAATTCCCTAAGCACAATGCAGTGAGCCAGGAGTGTCTCAAACTCCAACTCAGGCAACTGGGGAGAATCTCAAGGAGGCAGAGTGAGGGTGAAATGAGATTGTACCTAAGTTCAGCACAAATCCAAGCAATTCCATTAAACCATGTTTGGTGAACAACTGTGTAAATAGCAGAAGTTTTACAAGAAATAACAGAAATTCAAAGGGGAGTCACAGGAACAGACTAGGAGCACTCACCCAGGCATCATCTGAGAGAGTCAGAATGGCCAGACCCACTCCATGGGAGAGGAAGTGAAGTGAAGTGAAAGTCACTCAGTCACGTTTGACTTTTGTGAGCCCATGGTCTGCAGCCTGCCAGGCTCTTTTGTCCACAGGATTCACCAGACAAGAATACTGGAGTGGGTTGTCATGCCCTCCTCCAGGGGATCTTCCCAACCCAGGTATCAAACCCAGGTCTCCGCATTGCAGGCAGATTCTCTACCATCTGAGCCACCTGGGAGATGAGAGGACGCAAAGATTTTGAGTTCTTAAAATTCTGACATCAAACTCACTGTGGATCTGATGTCAGACTCGCCACACCAGTGTCTTGCCTAGTTTAAAGGTGCTAGGCGGTAAGGCTGAAATGAATGATCCTGGCCCATTATATGTGTGTGTGTGTGTGTGTATGTGGGGTGCCCCAGGCTTGTTAACGTGAGTCAGCTTCAGCTCTCGTTTCAGTGCATTTCTTCTTCAAAGTGCTAAGTCCTGCATGCAAGGAGCAGAGCCTGAACGCAAGCAGATTCTCTATGATAAATGACACCCATGGGCATCTGGCTGAGAGGCCAGGCATCTTCCTATGTGCAAGATAGGTTTGCTTCCTTACGCCTTCTTGAACCATCACATAAACAAACAAACAAGAAAAAAACAGAAACTTCCAACACACTCACCTTACAGAGCTGTAATGAGAATTACATGGGAACAGGAATCCCACTCATAGCAAATGGTCAGTAATTCTTAGTTATCATCTTACATGAGGTCTCCTCTGTTACACCTCACAGGGCATTGCTGCTGCTGCTAAGTCAAGTCCGACTTCAGTCAAGTCCGACTCTATGTGACCCCATAGACGACAGCCCACCAGGCTCCCCCGTCCCTGGGATTCTCCAGGCAAGAACACTGGAGTGGGTTGCCGTTTCCTTCTCCAATGCATGAAAGTGAAAAGTGAAAGGGAAGTCGCTCAGTCGTGTCCGACCCTCAACGACCCCATGGACTGCAGCCTACCAGGCTCCTCCGTCCATGGGATTTTCCAGGCAGGAATACTGGAGTGGGGTGCCATTGCCTTCTCCGTTACAGGGCACAAGAACCTCAAAAGCATTCTGCTGCTGCTGCTAAGTCGCTTCATTCGTGTCCGACTCTGTGTGACCCCATAGATGGCAGCCCACCAGGCTCCCCCATCCCTGAGATTCTCCAGGCAAGAACACTGGAGTGGGTTGCCATTTCCCTCTCCAATGCATGAAAGTGAAAAGTGAAAGTGAGTCGCTCAGTCGTGTCTGACTCTTAGCGACCCCATGAACTGTAGCCCTCCAGGCTCCTCCGTCCATGGGATTTTCCAGGCAAGAGTGCTGGAGTGGGGTGCCATTGCCTTCTCTGCAAAAGCATTCTACTTACCCACTATTCTAGTTTCTGAGACCTCAAATAAAGGGCACTTGGATGACACACATTACGACAAGAAGTGTGTTCTGGTTTTTCCTCCAGTTATCTGACAGCAAAAAAATCAAGTCACAAATCAACATAGTCTCTGCAAGACTGCAGAGACGTACAAGTGACCATCTCTAAACTTTCTACAGGTGAGCAATTTCTCTCACAAAGGTGAAATGAGACTTTTTCTAGTTTCAAGGAGCTTCCAACACACAGTAGGGAAATAGACACAAAGCAACCGATGACTCTTCACCCTCTGAATCTCTAGGAGATGGACTGTGATTTCATTCTGCTGGGTATTGCCAAGAGGTTGTAGATTAATTTTTTTAAGGAGCAGGAAATAAAGTCAGTTCTATAGCATGCATGTGTATGCAGCCTAATGCAATAAGTAAACTTTGCAGGTCTTGAAAAAGAGGGGAGAGGAAAGACAAGGAAATGTAGTATTTTTAAAGTAGGGAAAAGATGAGGGATTAAATATTTCCCCTTGGTTGCTAGGTGTTCTCTCTGTTACTATTCTGGAGCTGAAAACACCAAGCAAAGAAACTGCAGACTATAAAACGCTACACAGACAGCAGGTTTGGGAGCTGTCCAGCTCTCTCTCTCCGTTCCCACCAAATCCCATACAGTTCCCAGAGCTGAGATTTCCTCTAAATCCAGGATTTGGCCATGTGTCTCCATGGCAAACCTGAGGTTCAATTCCAGGAATGAAGTTTGGCCTTCTTCCTAGTGCATTAACAAGACTCTAGAAAGAACCACAGACTGTCAGCAAGATAAACTCAAGGAGAGATGAGCATGGTCACGGTATCTTCCAGAAAAGCCAAGTCGTCCTGGAAATGATGTTTTTGAATCTGAAACAAAGCCAAAAATCTAATGAAATAAGAGAAGACCCAAGGGGAAAAAACAAAAGGTCAGGAATACAAAATGATTTGAAACCCTACATTTTCACTAAGTGTATATTTATGTCACATAAAAAAAGAAAAACCTGGAAAGAAAGAACATATGGTTCTAACACATTTCAGTTTCCAGTTTGTCTTAAAAAAACAAGCTTTTGTGTGACCTCTGATTAGCTGAATGGTGTGACAATCTCAGCCAAATGACGGATTCTGCTTAATGTTTGTCTCAGCAAAGCAACCAACCCTTCTCAAAAGTATCTTTTCAGAGAAGAAACTCGATGAACTTTCCCAGACTCTTGTTCATCTTAGAAATACTACGTCACCCTTCACTCCCTTTCATCTTGGCTTATCTTAAGCAAATTAAATTTTTAATGTGTTTCCACCAGAGGGCAGTAGATAAAAAACAAACAAATAACCTATTCATTGAACACATCTTCTAAATATGTAGATGGAAACAAAATTTTATTTTCCTGTTAACTTGCACGATAGGCTCAGAGATGATCAGTGCTGAAAATGACTATTTGATGGCTCCTGGCCTTCACTTTAGCAGCCTCATTCTGTCACTGAGAGCATGACCTGTAAACACATCCCAGGATGAACTAGGGAAGGCTATTTTAAGAAAATGAAAGAAACCTTTCTTCACCTTCAAAAGCACCCATTCTGTCCATTCGCCCAGGGTCTGCTGAAGTCTGCAATCCCACCCCTGTGGGTTGAGGGGCTTGGTGGGCACCAGAGGCCGTGTGTTATCAATGTAGGGAGAGACACCAGCAAGAAGCTGCCGGAGGACCCTAACAGGAGCTGTGAATGCTCAGCAACCATCTGCCTGGAAAAGGAAGGAGAGGGATGCCATCCAGTGGTCAGCCGGCTGACTTGCCGTCTGTGTGATCCACAGCATCCTCAAATTTGTCACCGGAAGCCCCAGAATACAATTTTCAGGCTCTGAATCTAGAAGGTAACTGGGACCTAAAGATATCATTATTCTGATCTGAGCACATTCAACTACACAGCCTACTTGTCTCAGCTGGCAAACAAGGATAATGGAAGTATCCTTGCGCAGAGCCCTGTGTGCTAACTTGAAAAGCCACTGGCCAAGGGACCCTTGAGAACACGCTTGCGGCCTTTGCAGTGCTGATCCCTGGGGCCACCAGGGCCTCTGGAGTTACAGTCTCCAAGGATGAGGCTTGAGAAATGGTTATTTCTATTAATAAAAAGATTGCTGGATGATTCTGATGCAGTCAGTTTCACCTCGTCCCAAGGCTGCCTTGTGGGAACCCAGGGAATTAGCCCATTTTTCCATCTTTAGGCAGGGTTGTACTTCCACTTTCCCAGTTCTGCAAGTTTTCTTCCTGATTCTAGAAGCTTTCAATATCTATTCCAGTGATCCATTCTAGTGTCCAAAATCCCAAACCATCTTTCTCCTTTCTGGCCCGAGTCCATGCTCTGCTGCTTATTAGCTGCATAACTCAGCCTTGGAACATCTCAGTTTCACATGAATAAATGGTGTTATGACAGTACTTAGCTTGTAGATTTGTTGGGCAGAGTAAAGTGCTTAGAGCAGTAGCTGCCACTTAATAAGCACTAAAATGCCTGTTATTTGTCTCATTTATTATTACTCTCTTCTAGTTGCTCTTTCAGCATACTCCTTTTCATTTTTGGCCCCCAAAGATCATGATCATGCTAGGTCCAGGCTTGATATCTGGCTAGCTGTCTTCCTTGCCTGCCCCTACCTTAACTAGGCCTTGTTGTTAGTGACAGATTCACCTACAGGCTCTGTCTACCCATTTTCTGAGCTAATGCTGATTGCAAAAGGAGCTCCAGAGCCCTGTTGGCAGATATTGGAATGGATAGAGGACCTACTATCCATTTCTTGAGGGCCTACTATGTGCCTGGTGTTAAAAACGACACTATATATATATATATACACATACACACACACACATATATATATATACATATCAGATCAGATAAGTCACTCAGTTGTGTCCGACTCTTTGCGACCCCATGAATCGCAGCACGCCAGGCTTCCCTGTCCATCACCAACTCCCGGAGTTCATTCAGACTCACGTCCATCGAGTCAGTGATGCCATCCAGCCATCTCATCCTCTGTCGTCCCCTTCTCCTCTTGCCCCCAATCCCTCCCTCTTTTCCAATGAGTCAACTCTTTGCATGAGGTGGCCAAAGTACTGGAGTTTCAGCTTTAGCATCATTCCCTCCAAAGAAATCCCAGGGCTGATCTCCTTTAGAATGGACTGGTTGGATCTCCTTTAGAATGGACTGGTTGGATCTCCTTGCAGTCCAAGGGACTCTCAAAAGTCTTCTCCAACACCACAGTTCAAAAGCATCAATTCTTCGGCGCTCAGGTTTCTTCACAGTCCAACTTTCACATTCATACATGACCACTGGAAAAACCATAGCCTTGACTAGACCAACCTTTGTTGGCAAAGTAATGTCTCTGCTTTTGAATATGCTATCTAGGTTGGTCATAACTTTCCTTCCAAGGAGCAAGCATCTTTTAATTTCATGGCTGCAGTCATCATCTGCAGTGATTTTGGAGCCCAAAAACATAAAGTCTGACACTGTTTCCACTGTTTCCCCATCTATTTGCCATGAAGTGATGGGACCGGATGCCATGATCTTAGTTTTCTGAACGTTGAGCTTTTTTTTTTTTTTTAATTTTATTTTATTTTTAAACTTTACATAATTGTATTAGTTTTGCCAAATATCAAAATGAATCCGCCACAGGTATACATGTGTTCCCCATCCCGAACCCTCCTCCCTCCTTGAGCTTTAAGCCAACTTTTTCACTCTCCACTCTCACCTTCATCAAGAGGCTTTTTAGTTCCTCTTCACTTTCTGCCATAAGGGTGGTGTCATCTGCATATCTGAGGTTATTGATATTTCTCCCGGCAATCTTGATTCCAGCTTATGTTTCTTCCAGTCCAGCGTTTCTCATGATGTACTCTGCATATAAGTTAAATAAACAGGGTGACAATATACAGCCTTGACGAACTCCTTTTCCTATTTGGAACCAGTCTGTTGTTCCATGTCCAGTTCTAACTGTTGATTCCTGACCTGCATACAGGTTTCTCAAGAGGCAGATCAGGTGGTCTGGTATTCCCATCTCTTTCAGAATTTTCCACAGTTTATTGTGATCCACACAGTCAAAGGCTTTGGCATAGTCAATAAAGCAGAAAGAGATGTTTTTCTGGAACTCTCTTGCTTTTTCCATGATCCAGCGGATGTTGGCAATTTGATCTCTGGTTCGTCTGCCTTTTCTAAAACCAGCTTGAACATCAGGGAGTTCACAGTTCATGTATTGCTGAAGCCTGGCTTGGAGAATTTTGAGCATTACTTTACTAACATGTGGAGTGCAATTGTGCGGTAGTTTGAGCATTCTTTGGCATTGCCTTTCTTTGGGCTTGGAATGAAAACTGACCTTTTCCAGTCCTGTGGCCCCTGCTGAATTTTCCAAATTTGCTGGCATATTGAGTGCAGCACTTTCACAGCATTGTCTTTCAGGATTTGGAATAGTTCAACTGGAATTCCATCACCTCCACTAGCTTTGTTCGTAGTGATGCTTTCTAAGGCCCACTTGACTTCACATTCCAGGATGTCTGGCTGTAGGTCAGTGATCACACCATCGTGATTATCTGGGTCGTGAAGATCTTTTTTGTACAGTTCTTCTGTGTATTCTTGCCATCTCTTCTTAATATCTTCTGCTTCTGTTAGGTCCATACCATTTGCGTCCTTTATCGAGCCCATCTTTGCACGAAATGTTCCTTTGGTATCTCTGATTTCTTGAAGAGATCTCTAGTCTTTCCCATTCTGTTGTTTTCCTCTATAAAATCTCATTCAATTGTTCCAACAACACTCCAAGGTAGGCACTAACTTCTCTAATTTATAGAGGCAGACACTGAGTCTTACAGAGGTGAATATGCGGCACACTTTCCTGGGTGCCTCCGAAGGCCAAGAAATGAACTGGTCCCTGTGATGAGCTCTGGGCACACTGAACCAGGTGTGTCTGCCTCTAAATGCAGCTGGTGGCCCAGTCTGCCTATGCATGGGCCCTGCCCAGCATCCAGGTCCTGGTTAGCACACCTGGCTTGTCTGCTTATCTGGGATGCTTTGTCTAATACTTGCAAACCCCTTCCTAGGAAACTGAATCCTGTTTCCTACATCCCTTGGTCCTGGCATATGCACGGTTCTGATGGATGGATCTTCCAGGATATGACAGGGCAGCCAGCCTGACCTCAAGAATCACTCACAGCTGCACCCCACCCAGCTATACACCCCTCAAATGCACAACCACCAGGGGAAGCAAGCCCATATTTGTCATCTCACAGACACCACACACACAACTGGCTGCCCTTTCCAAAAGGCCGGGCCTACAATTGCTTCCATTTCCCCAGCAAACTGTTCTTTCCTGGCTCTAACTTCTCTTAGCCCCGCCACCAGAAGGTCCTCATGCCTGAGGCTCTCCAGTCACGGCATCACCAGCACGCTGTGTGAAGAAAGGCATCCACCCACCAAAATACAAGCCATCCGGCCCCAGCATGCATAATAGAAGAATATGAGTCAGGATAAGGGCAAATACAAAGTGCTATAAAGCTGGAAAATGGTAAATCTATGCTTTTAAAACACATTCAAGCTCACTCGAATTCATGAAATATTTATAGACGTGTCTAAAAACACAGTAAACAAGCTATTGGGCCATTTACAGCAACAATGGACGGACCTAGAGATTATCATACTAAGTAAGCCAGCAGAGAAAGACAACTATCATATGCTATCAATTATAAGTGGCATCTAAAAAAAATGATACAAATGAACTTATATACAAAACAGAAATAGACCCACAGACGTGGAAGACAAACGTATGCTTACCAAAGGGTAAAGGGATGGGGAGGGATAAATTAGGAGTTTGGGATTAACATAACCACACTACTATATATAAAATAGATAACCAATAGGGCCTACTGTGTAGCACAGAGAACAATATTTTTAATAACCTATAAAGGGAAAGAATCTGAAAAAGAAGATATATACATGTGCATATATACATATGTATATATATGGCTTCCCAGGTGGCTCAGTGGTAAAGAATCCGCCTGCCGATGCAGGAAATGCAGGAGACGTGGGTTCGATCCCTGGGTCACAAAAATTCCCTGGAGGAGAAAATGGCAACCCACTCCAGTACTCTTGCCTGGGAAATCCCACAGACAGAGAAGCCTGGTGGACTACAGTCAATGAGGTTGCAAAGAGTTGGACATGACTGAGCAACAGCATACTGCATATATATATATATATATACACATATAAAACTGAATCATTTTGCTATATCTGAAACTGAGACAACATTGCAAATCAACTATACTTCAATAAATACATTTAAAAATTAGAAACAAAAAAACCCACAAGCTATTAGGTAAGGTGTCATGGGGGATACTAAGAAGACCAAGAGATAATACTTGCTTTTAAGGAATATATTTTAAAATAAAAGCACATAGTTTTCAGTGTTAATATTGTGCTCAGTTATGTCCAACTCTTGGCAACCCTTTGGACTGTAGCCTGCCAGGCTCCTCTCTCCATGGGATTTTCCAGGCAAGAATACTGGAGCCGGTTGCCATTTCTTCCTCCAGGGAATCTTCCCAAACCAGGGATCCAACCCACTTCTCCAGTGTCTCCTGCATTGGCAAGCAGATACTTTACCTCTGAGCCACCTGGGAAGCCCAGTTTAATATTGACACGTGGCAATGTCGGTTAAGGGTGGCATGAAGTCACATGTTTAGTGTGTGCTGGAGGAGTTGACAGGAGAAGATTTTGCCACAACCTCTGGAGGTCAGAAGGCAGCTGCCCAAAAGAAGTAGTTTTTTAACTGGGTACTGGAGGATGAGGAGAAATATTGAAGTGGAAGAGCTGTGGGATGGCCCACCAGAAGTCACCAGAGGAAGGACCTGAATGTGCCCAGTGGTGCTGGAAGCCACTGAGAGCACCTTAGCACCAGGGTTGCAGATGAAAGGTTTGGGCTGGACTGTGGGCAAAGTTCAATGTAGGGTGGAGGAATCTGGAGCTAATCCTCTGGACAAGAAGCTCCCCATATGACCTTTGACAAAGGAATGACATGGTAAAAGGGTATTGCAGGACAACTTATGCAGCAACAGTTAATAAGAGTCTTGGAGGATATTCTAGAAGGGAAGGTGGTCTGGTACAGCATTGCCCAATATATATTTTGGCATGTTCTTTGGAATGTGAATGAACCAAGATATTTTCAAGTGAAATAAAGGACAGCTATACTAAATGACCTGGAGGAAGGCATGACAATCCACTCCAGTATTCTTGCCTAGAGAATCCCCATGGACAGAGGAGCCTGGCGGGCCACAGTCCATGGGGTAGCAAAGAGTTGGCCATAACCGAGCACAGCACAGCATCCTAAATGAAGGGCTTCCCAGGTGTCTCAGTGGTAGAGAATCCACCTGGCAATGCAGGAGACATGGGTTTGATCCCTGGGTCAGGAAGATCCCCTGGAGAAGGAAATGGCAACCCACTTCAGTATTCTTGCCTGGGAAATCCCATGGACAGAGGAACCTGGTGGGCTACAATCTGTGGGGCCTCAAAGAGTCGTGCATGCTGGCTGACTAAACACAAATATCACCCTTATAACTGGTGTCTTCCTTTCACCCTGTACTCCAATGTTTTGTTTTGTTTTTCTTTAACAAAGAAGTCAGAGTGATTCTTTTAAAATTAAACAGTTCACATCATTCTTCTGTTCAAAACTCTGTGACGGCTCCCATATAACTCAGAAGAAAAGCCAAAGTTCTGACAATGGCCTCAAGACCCAGCATGTCCTTTCCCCCAGCCCACATTACCTCTTCAGCCTCATTCCTGCTATCCCACCCTCCCCTGCCACGTAACTCCAATCCAGGCACTCTGACCCCCTTTCTCCTCCTGGAACAAACCAGGCACTAACTCAGAAAGTCTGGCTTACTCTTCCCCTCCACCCAGAATTCTGTGTGTGTTTTTTGCTATTTTTTTTTTCAATTTTCTGTCCACTACCAATAGGAATATATGTCCCAAGAGAACAGGGATTCCCCCAGTCCACACCCTTCTGTCTTATTCCTATTGCCTAGCATATTAAAGGCATTGCATAAGTTGAAATAGTTAATTAAATTCCTATAGCAATACTGTGAGTAGGTTGAAGAAGCCATTATCTATATTTCAGAGATAAAGGAATTGAGAATCAGAGATGGGACATGATTTGTTCAAGAGTACAAGTTAATGGTTAGTTAGTTTACTATTTTCTAATTTTCAGATTAGAATCTAGGTCTATTGACTTTTCAGCTACACAATAATATATGGCCATGGAAACAGAAAACTAGCTTCAACAACTCAAAATGGTTAAATTCATGGAATACAGTAGAAAAAAAGAAAATTACATGCTAAATATCATCCATTTCTTTAGCTCCTTAGGACTGTTCAATATAAAAACTTCAGTTATATTCCATATACTATGTCAAGCAAAGAAGTAAAATCGAGATAAAGACGAAGAAAAACAAACATATCTTAGTGAAACTTCACTCTCCGGAGCTTCATCACAAGTGTTTACTCATCTAGGGAACCCCGTTTACATTCCAGACATCTTAAGGGTCTTTTTCTGACCCAGGAAATGGATAACATCTATGCTGGCAAAACCTAAGATGCAATAATGAAAAATGTTATGAAAACAAAAATCAATAATTCTTATAACATATGTCTATAAAAACAGCCACCAAGCAGCTCAGCATTCCAGTGCATCCATCAAAGCACAAGGTATGAATGAGAGCCGGGAGAAAAGTGGAACTGTAGTCTTTCACGCTGCTGCTGCTGAGTCGCTTCATCGTGTCCGACTCTGTGCGACCCCATAGACGGCAGCCCGCCAGGCTCCCCCGTCCCTGGGATTCTCCAGGCAAGAACACTGGAGTGGGTTGCCATTTCCTTCTCCAATGCATGAAAGTGAAAAGTGAAAGTGAAGTCGCTCAGTCGTGTCCAACTCTTAGCGACCCCATGGACTGTAGCCAACCAGGCTCCTCCATCTATGGGATTTTCCAGGCAAGAGTACTGGAGTGGGGGTGCCATTGCCTTCTCCCAGTCTTTCCCACTAGAGGGCACAAAAATTCTCTAAGCCAGACTTGTTCCCTCCCCAATACCCAAAGGGTATCTCTGCAGGAACTGCACAGAGTAGGCTAAGAAGGGTTGGAGTTACCTTTTAGTTAGTCTGCAATGCCCTGCAGCACTATCCTGTTACCTAGAGATATAGCAGAACTTATTTTCCCCAAGAAAAAGTGGGGATGGGGTGGGATGGAAGAAAAGAGTTGTGGAAACATAGATATTCAAGTTAAAAGACTAGAGATGTGAGGAACCTGTTTAAGAGAAGACAGTTGTTCCAGACCATTGGTTCTCAGGATTTAGCATAGATCAGAATCAGGAGAGTTGTAAAAAACACAGATGATTGGGTTCTACCCCAGAGTTTCTGATTCAGTAGGTCTGAGAATTAGATTTCTAACAAGCTCCCAAGTGATGCTAAAGTTGCTGGCAGGGAATTACATTAAAGGAATCGCTATTGTACATGTATCAGTTACCCAAACAGAATTCCATCTTGGGAAAAATGTAACAAGAAGCATACAATCTTATAAATCCTATAGAGTCTTTAAGTGTTAGAACTTGAATGGCTCTTCTGTTATAGGGGGATAAAGAGGTTACTTAATGGGCCAAAGGTCATGTTTTTCAAACTACAGGTTGAAACCCACTCAAGGATTGTAAAACCAGTTTAGGATACAGTGACCAGGAAAATAAAAAAAAGGCTTAAATTACAAAAATGAGAAATGAGAGAGTGGACATCACTGCTGATATTTCAGAAATAAAATACCAAAAGGAAAAACTATGAATAATCATATGCCAGCAAATTAGATAACCTAGATGAAACAGACACATTCCTAGAGAGTCACAAACCTGACTCAAGAAAAATCTGACTAGACTATTACAAGTGAGGAGATGAACTAATAATCAAAACCTTTCCCGAAAGAAAAGCTACGCTTGATGGTTTTACTGGTGAAACTTACCAAATAACATCAATATTACACAAACTAAGCCCTTCTCCAAAATTGAAAGAGGGAGCCCTTTCCAACTGAAGGATAAAAAGACTGATATTACTCTGATGCCAAAATCAGACAAAGACATCCATCCCAAGAAAAATAAACTACAATGGACAAAAATATAAAACTTGTAAAAAAGATTACACTATACCATGATCAAATGGAGTTTATTTCAGGAATGCAAAGTTGTTTTAACGTATGAAAATCAGTCTATTCAACAGAACAAAGGACAAACAATGAGTGATCATCTTAATACACTCAGGAAAAAAGCTTGACAAAATCTGCTTTTTAATTTTATTATTTCATAGACAAAGACACTCAACAAAGTAGTAATAGAAAGTAAAGTCCTCAACCTGATTTTAAAAAGACAAAAACCTCCATGAAAAACCCACAGCTAACATACTTAATGGTGAAGGACTGAAGGCTTTGCCCTAAGATCAGGAAGAACACAAAGATGAACCCTCTTGCCACTTACATTCAACATTATACTGGAGATTTTAGACAGAAAATTAGGCAAGAAAAAGAAAAGGCATTCACATTGCATAGAAAGGAGTAAAACCACCACTATTAATAGATGATATGATCGTATATAGATAAGATACTAAGGAATCTACATGGATTAGGACTAGTACACAAGTTCAACAAAACTGCAGAGTACAAAATCAACATACAAAAGTCAATTTTTCTACACATTAGCAATGAACAATGCAAAAATGAAATTAAGAAAGTGATTCCACTTACAGTACCATCTAAAAATAAAAGCTGCAGTATAAAATTAATAATAAAAGGAGTTAAAGACTTGTACACTGAGAAGCAAAGCATTGGCGAGACAAATTTTAAAAGATGTAAATAAATGAAAAGACATTCAATGTTCATGAATTGAAAATATTTAATAATGCTAAGATAATGATATTTCTCAAGTGACTCTACAGATTCAATGCAATCTCTATCAAAACCCTTATGGCTTAGTTTGCAGAAATTGACAGACTGGTCCTAAAATTCATGTTCAAAAATGTTGGCATCTAGGGCAAGACACTAACTCTGTAATTTCTTCCCATCAAGCCTATGAATTTATTATGATAGTGTGTACAGACTAAAACTCCTAGTGCATCTTCCAAAAATCTGAGCATGAATTTCAGATGTATTCTTTCATGTTAGAGAATACCAGTGGATGGTTAGTAACATGATGAGAAAATACAGCATGATAGAAACATGAAGATAAATTTCTTTTTTAAACTGTAGAGGATAAAGGTAACTTGTTTCCCATTAGAAGGTGAGAAAGTGCCTTTGACAGTGAAGGCTGCCTCCAAGCACATGTGTAGGGTGCAGCTTTGTTGCAAAGAGAAAAGAGACACCAACTCTTCCCATCTAGAAGGTGCTGTGACTGGGGAACCAGTCTGCATGACAGAGTGACTCTAAGCCACCCAGATTCATCTCCAGGTTTCCAAACAGCTCCAGGTTCCCAGTAGATTCATGTTTGTGAATCGGTTGAAAAAGCTCAGGCAAGGTAAAGTAGTTGACCTGATTTTTACCTTCCCAGAGAAGAAGAACATGAAACTGTTCCAGGTTTGCTCACACCTGTCATCTCAGTCATGAGTCAGATGAAAGCAAAGTCCTTGATTTGACTTTTAATTTTGTCACTGACTAATTTTTTAATCTCTAAATTGGAAATAATATCTATATACTGTGATAATTAAAATACGATCTTTCTGCTTGTGCCTCAGAGTAATCTGCAAGTTAAACAACAATGCCCTAATTTTTTTAATGGAAAATAAATCAGATGCATTTATTACTTGAATGTTTATATACCTTATTTTTTCTAAGAGTGCTTTGGGATATTGCTGTGAGGATCCACAGCAAATTCCTCCACTGTTTCGGTTTCGCCTTCACTTTTTAAGACAAGGAAGGATTAAAGAGGAAAGCGTGCAAATATTAGAGCACTGCATTCCTGGGCTGTCTGTACTGTTATTTTCTTCCCTGAATGCTTTTCCCAGCTCTCCCTCTAAACTTGAAATTAAAAGGGGCGCGGATGGCACCAGCCATTAGTGGCGCCCACACTGACTGATGGCACACACCTGTTTAACACCCTGCACAAAACTGACACCAAGAAAATTACTCCAGTGCTTCCATTATCTGAAATTCTGTTATTTCCAAAAACATCTAATGTTCTTCCTGATTTTTGATTCTCTACCCCCTTTGAATTATGCTATTAGTTCTTCTCACTATATTGATCAGCAAGCAAAGAAATGTATTCATTTGTTCATTCAGTGAATCAGAAATGTCAAGAGCTTTGTTCAGAGCACTGTGTAATCCTGAAAGTTTCTGCCTTCTCCATTCAGTAACCAGAGTGACAGAAGATTTTTAACTTACATATGGGTTCTCATTTCAGTCTTCCCAACCTTCACACATAACATGCTTTGAAAAGGAAACTGTTATTTGGTCAGGAAGAGTCTCTTTTTAACTGGGGGAAAAATAAGGAGAAATAAATTCCACTCATCTGCCTAGCTGAAGATGACTAAAATACATAAAACTTCTTTATTTTCTAATTAAAAGCTCTAGGGCTGGTCTCAGGAAACGATGCATAAGTAGTCCATAAAAGGGAAAAGGTTCAACATCGCCATGCAAAGATGATAATTAAAAACAGGAGGGAGAAAGGCTAGTTATAAATTACACTACGTTTGAGGCTATTAAAAAATCTTTTTAATTAACTGAAAGAATGAGGCAAGCAAACTGAGCTTTTACAACTGGCTATTGAAGTTTGGAGACAAATGACACAATAATTTTTTAATGTGTTATTGGTAAAGCTTAATACCACTAATCACCATCTCAAGGGGTGTGTATTATCCTAAAAAAATTCTAAAAACAGGATCACTGAAGATGTGAATGTTTGCAGCGCTTGTCTGTAGCTCACCTATTATAGCGGAATCCAGCAACATCCACTGTGAGAACCACACTTCTACAGAACAAAGGAATTTGTCCAAACTTCTTATATGAAAGTTGCAACAGAAAAATCCAATACTACAGACATTAAACTCAAACCTGTGTCTGCCTGTTTTCTCTGCTATAGGAAAAGCATTTTAGTAGCAGTTTCTTAGTCTGGGACTCTAGACTCCAGGGTCTGTTGCTCAAACTTCATCTATGCTTCCTTGGGGGTGATTTCCACCTTGGTCACTATCTCAGGTGGTCTGACTCTTCACAGTAACATGATGATGGTAAAATCATCACCTATAATGATAGGATCTAAGAAAACCCTATCACACATCTATAGCATTATAATGGTTACACATTGCAATGACTTCAAACCTCTTTTTGATCTCTTTTCAAAATCTATGGTTCACTCTGGACCTGGAGATTGGACAGTGACCATCAGGGCTCAAGTGGAAAGTACTTTCTTTGATATTATTGAATAGTGTGCGTCAAGATGAGGGAAGGAAACTAGTCTTTTGGAACATGGCCTATGCAGTAATCCGATTAGAGGAGTTAAGCAAAATTTGGAATGGTTTTGCACTTCCTGTGTTGCTCTTCATTTTCCACAATTTCTACCCCTTTAGGGCTCTCTTTTAATGACATGTCTCACCTCAAATAATTTACTTTTCCTAACACAAATGAAACGGAGAAAGCAATGGCACCCTACTCTAGTACTCTTGCCTGGAAAATCCCATAGACGGAGGAGCCTGGTAGGCTGCAGTCCATGGGGTCGCTAAAGAGTCGGACACGACTGAGCAACTTCACTTTCACTTTCATGCATTGGAGAAGGAAATGGCAACCCACTCCAGTGTTCTTGCCTGGAGAATCCCAGGGACAGGGGAGCCTGGTAGGCTGCCATCTATGGGGTCACACAGAGTCGGACACGACTGAAGTGACTTAGCTTGGCATAGCATAGCAACACAAATGAAAAGAAGAAATATAATTTTTAAGCATTTTAATTCTGTTTAAAAAAAAATAACAACACTCCAAAACTTAAAAGTCCAAGTTCTAGAAGCAGACCACTGGAGTAAAAAAGCTCCCAATTGACTAGAATCATCCCTGGAAAGAGATAAAGGGATTTTAGGAATTAATAAGGTCTGGGTCTTCACTCTGTGTCAACACAGTTTATTCCTCCTCAATACCTGACTCCATTATCGTATCTGTGCCTACTGCTCCCTCTCCCTAAAGATCAGTCGTGAGCACAACACCTACAGAGTCACACAGCTCAAGGTCGCAAGGAAGGATGCTTCTTCAGATTGAAGTGCATTTCTCCACACGGCCTCCAGATGGCACTCTTTCTTATCAGTAGTCAAGGTGAACCGTTCCTTTCCTATCTTCAGAACTATCGAATGACTAAAATTGGTCCTCTTGTCTGATATTTTGATACAGTTGACCTATGGCATCTGAGTCGAAAGCCAGATGCTTACATAAGACATCAGTCAAAGTTTACCAACAACACTATGTGCCCCTGACTTAAGGAAAAAGTCCCGCATAACCAGAGTACTTTAGCGCTGGCTGCTGTCCTGATCGAACCCTGCACAGCCAGTGTGTTCCACCACGTGAAGTGTTTGCTTCATAGCTGTACAGTTCCTACCTTTGACTTTGGATGCTACTTCCAGTGTCACTAACGTACTGAAAGAAGGAATGAGTCTGCATCTCCAATCCCCCCCAAGAGTAGTTCCTCATATTTCTTAGCACTTAGCTATAGATGTGTGGACGTGGGAGTCATGGTATTTGTGGTCAGAAGCTTCACCTGGGTGAAAGGGAGATGGGTTTCCCACCAACTCAGGACTGTCACTGTAACGGATAGGTTGGTGGCATCTGATTCTATGAAAGCTCACAATTAGCCTTAAAATCAATGCAGCTTCTTTACCTACTCTGGATAAATAGGCACTGTCCCCCCAAAACTATGCCTTCCTCATCCTTCCATCCATCCCTCAATATATGCCCAGAGTTTTCAGAAAACAAGTACCTTGCTCATGCTCTACAGGGAATATATTTCAGCTCTGCTGGCCTGGGCACAATCAAGATGTGCTTACAGTAAGCAAGAAATGCACAAGTTTTGAGAGTAGGCTATAGAGTAGAAAACTGAAGAAAGTTGATGGAATTCCTTTCTTTCATGCTTTGAATAATATTTACTGAAAAACACTTTTTAATGTATGGGGAGTCTCAAGAATTTGCAGTTTGGTGTAAAAATAGATATTTCAGAGGGTGACAAAGAGTTAAAACACATTTCAAACTTATTTTCTTTCCTTTTCTCTTATTTTATTTCCAACGCCCTGGTCCTAACCATGGGCTTTCTATTTTCCAAAGTTGGACCTAACCATGAGTTTGTAGATTGACCTCTATTCAACTATCAGGCACTGACAAATACAACAATCACAACCCGGGTTGACTTTTAAAACTCATAAGAAAACACAGAACAATCTCTCATTAACCCTTTGTCCTCAATGCAAAGACCCTTGTGCTTCTTTGCAATTAAGAACTCTTATAAACATTCTCTCCTCACTGAATTATTTTTCTAATAGCTTATCTTGCTGAGACATAATGCAATGAAGGTCATAGGTGCCATACATAAAAATCTAGTTATATAAGTTGTATTAAATAAGTCAAATGAACCACTTAACTAATCCTGGATTTTTTTTTTCCAGAAAGCCAAAGGTCTTTCCTTGATTGTTTAGTTCATCTCTCATTCCATTTTTACTCAGAAGACTCTTCCTTGGGACTTAGAAATGAAAAGAAACTCCAGCTGCAGGTTTACCCAGAGACACTGAAAGCCTGCCGTTTTCCTGAATATCGTTTGAATGTTTACAGCCTCATAAAACTCAAGCTGCACTAGATGAATTCTGTAAACACCATCAAATGTAGTTCTCTAGGAAGAAAGCTGCCAATTTTGTAAGACATAAGATTAAGACTCCAGATGGCCTTTTTCTGAAGGGTGAGTACTAATTGGGTTTCCATGTCCTTGTTTGCCTCTCTGGTTCCACCCTCAGCATCCTTTTCCAGAGCAAAGTCTGGGAAGCCAAAGTTTACACAAAGGCCCAGATGAAACAGATCGTGTGGTATTGATTAACAGAATTTGGGGCCTCCTAATTGTTAACCCATTTATTCACAAACAAGCTTCTTCCTGTCTGACAAAATGCTTACAAAAAATCTACCTCTAGAAGATTTCTTTTTTTGGCTTGGAAAGACCTATTTTTCTAGCTCCCTAGCCAAATTCATATGTCCTTGGGAAAGGCATAATCTCCAGGGCTTATTAGCAACATGTGCATTCCCCTAATGTCCTTGAATGAAGTGTCGAGGAAGAAAGCAGCAATGTAGAGGAATTATGACACTTGCCTAAGGTTACACAGCTTGTAAGTGGCTAAATCCATGTAGTGCTTAAGACTGAGCCAAGAAACCAGCTCTGTGTCAGTTTTCTGTCTTCTGGGCTGGGGAGGCGTGGTGGGCAGGCAGGCAAGAAAACAGCTACTGCCATCTTCTCAGAGCATGGGCTCCAAGAAGAAGGTGGAGAGATGACACATTCCAACCCATGAAGTGAAGTGTTAGTCACTCAGTAGTGTACGATTCTTTGCGACCCCATGGACTGGGGCTTGTCAGACTCTTCTCCCATGGAATCCTCCAAGAAAGAATACTGGAGTGGGTTGCCATTTCTTTACAAGAAAAAAAGAACCCTAAGTCAAATCAATCTGAAACTGTTTCTAAATGTATTCACATTGGAAGATTTTTTGGAAAATATTAGCAATATTAGAACAGTCCTGAATACCACATGACTTTGTTGGTGTTGTTCAGTCACTCAGGTGTGTCCGACTCTTTGCGACCCCACGGACTGCAGCATGCCAGGTTACCCTGTTCTTCACCATCACCCAGAGTTTGCTCAAATTCATGTCCATCGAGTCGGTGATGCCATCCAACCATCTCATCCTCTGCTGCCCACTTCTCTTCTTGCCTTCAATCTTTCCTAGCATCAGAGTCTTTTCTAATGAGTCAGCTCTTCGCATCAGGTGGACAAAGTACTGGAGTTTCAGCATCAGTCCTTCCAATGAATATTCAGGATTGATTTCCTTTAGGACTGTTTTGTTTTGTTTAAACTATTTCCCCCAACTATTTGACATCTATTACCGTCTCTCTGGAACAGTTTGAAAAATTCAGCTGTAGTAGAAGTTGTGAGCATTTTCTGTCTCTTCGCCATGCCCTGCAGCTGCCATGCAACCCAGAAGAGAACTCTCTGAAACCCTTCTTCCTGGCAGAAGCTATTTGCATGTCTTTTTCTTTCCAGAAGGCACAATCTGAAAAAGCCATAAGGGTCTCAGCTACTTATCACTTAGAACACGTTTTCATTAAGCTACTGAGGACTGCAGAGGAAAATCTGTTGAAGGTCAAATGCAAGTAAAACCTAATACCCTCTTCTCTCTTTTCCACTGTCAGCCCTATCCCCGTTTTCAGACACTGCCCACCCTCAGCCCCAGGATCCTCTTTTCTACAGAATTTTCCTCACCAACCCTAGGCAGAGTTAATCTTGCATTCTCTTCTCTCCCGCAGCTAGAATTCCTATTTGTATTACAGTACTTGATATTCTTGCAATGTAGTATCTGCTCACAAGCCTGATTCTCTCAACACCCTCAGGGCAGTTCAAGGCCAGAGAAAATGAAGTATGTATCTTCTTAGCTCCACCACCTGCAGCCCCTGGGATGTGGTAATTGCTCATAATGTTCTACTATCATGAGTCAACAAATTCAAAAGGCTAAAAATAAGCATATACAAATTTAAACTAAATTGATTTAAAATTTTAAAGTATGGAAAATTATACCCCGTTAAATAATAATTGATACCAAAATATATTTTATGATGGCCATTTAATTTTGCAAGTGGATAAACAGGAAGGAAGGCGGCATGAAGGAGAGAATCAGAAGATTTAACAACAAAGAAAAAAGATAGAGAGGAAAATAGAAAGGAAAAAATAAAAATTCATATAAACATTCAGGTAAAGTTAGAAGTAGAGAGACATAAGAAATAAAGCAAAAGAAGAGTCAGAGTGAAACAGGAGATGAGGAATAAAGCAAATAAAATAAGGAAGAAAATCCAACACTTTGAAGTATTGGTTCGAGAATCCACAGTTCAATTTACTGTTATCTCTTAGCACAGACTACCCATAGCTAAATTAACCCTTATTCACAGCTCTATGGCGTGCATGAATGCTCAGCCGTGTCCAACTCTTTGCAACCTCGTGGACAGTAGCTTGCCAGGCTCCTCTGTCCATGGAATTTTCCAGGCTCTATAGCTCCTTTTTATCCTTTGATCAGCTGATTTTTTTGCTTTAAAGGTCCACACTGGTGGACCTTAACTGCTGCCATTATAAGTAAAATTCTCTCTGGAAGATTTACAGGTCCGAGTTTTGTTTTCTAGATCAAACTACTAGTGGAAGTGTCATGATTTAGCAAGTTTTAAAAAAAACCTTTGGATAGATATTTACTAACAAGCAAGTGAAGAGGAACTAAAAAGCCTCTTGATGAAAGTGAAAGAGGAGAGTGGAAAAGTTGGCTTAAAGCTCAACATTCAGAAAACGAAGATCATGGCATCTGGTCCCATCACTTCATGGGAAATAGATGGGGAAACAGTGGAAACAGTGTCAGACTTTATTTTGGGGGGCTCCAAATATCACTGCAGATGGCGACTGCAGCCATGAAATTAAAAGACGCTTACTCCTTGGAAGGAAAGTTATGACCAACCTAGATAGCATATTCAAAAGCAGAGACATCACTTTGCCAACTAAGGTCTGTCTAGTCATGGCTATGGTTTTTCCACTGGTCATGTATGGATGTGAGAGTTGACTGTGAAGAAGGCTGAGCGCCAAAGAATTGATGCTTTTGAACTGTGGTGTTGGAGAAGACTCTTGAGAGTCCCTTGGACTGCAAGGAGATCCAACCAGTCCATTCTGAAGGAGATCAGCCCTGGGATTTCTTTGGAGGGAATGATGCTCAAGCTGAAACTCCATTACTTTGGCCACCTCATGCAAAGAGTTGACTCATTGGAAAAGACTCTGATGCTGGGAGGGATTGGGGGCAGAAGAACAAGGGGACGACAGAGGATGAGATGGCTGGATGGCATCACTGAGTCGACGGACATGAGTTTGAGTGAACTCCGGGAGTTGGTGATGGACAGGGAGGCCTGGTGTGCTTCGATTCATGGGGTCGCAAAGAGCCGGACACAACTGAGCGACTGAGCTTAGCAGATAGCTCCTTTTTATCATTTGATCAGCTGATTTTTTTGCTTTGAAGGTCCACACTGGTGAACCTTAACTGCTGCCATTATAAGTACAAATTCTCTCTGGAAGATTTACAGGTCTGAGTTTTGTTTTCTAGATCAAACTACTAGTGGAACTGTCATGATTTAGCAAGTTTTAAAAAACTTTTAAATAGATATTTACTAATAAGCTATTTGAATGTAAAGAAATAGAATTATAATAAATATTTGAACTGCAAGCCAAGATACTCTTGTGTTTTGATTAAGCAGAGACTTGAAAAATATCAGTGCATTTGGATTACTTGCCAGCTTTTCTTTCCTGTACAATTTTTCTTTTCCATCTAGTCCTATCTTCCTAAAATTCCTTCAGGTTCCATAACAATTGTCCACTTGCCTTCCTGGGCCTTATCTATTTATACCACTTAGCAATCGTCAGTTTTCCTCTAGCAGGGTTGTGGTAATTAACCGGAATAACAGGGAATGACTCAGATCCCTGATCCAAATTTCTCTTCCAGTTCTAAGTTCCCAAAATAGCCCTCTATTAAGAGGGTCTAGCGAGTACTTTCTTTATACTCAAGAGCCTCAAAAAGGCTTTGTGTTTTGGCTTCCTAGCAGGAGATTTCCCTGGGCTAATGTAAAACATCAAGTCTTACAATCCTTTTCTTACAATTTCAAGCCCAAAATATCATCATGAACCTCTAGCTCCAGGACACGAGAAAGCAGCAAGTTCTTTGGCCTTGAGTTTCATGATCCATAAAATAAACCTCTGCACAAATGAAGCTTCTTACCCTATTTCTAAAGGGACTTGCTCTTCAAGGTCCACCCAAACTTCTATGGAATAGAATTTGAGGCAGCAATTCTGCCCAGAAGTTGGAAAGAAAGGCTTCTTGCAATATTTTTAAAGTTATTCTCCTAACTCAGTCAACCAACCAGTATCTATTGAGTAATGATTGTATGCAAACACATGCAGCTGTAATTCATAAGAGGAGGTTCCTGTCCCCTGCCCTTCAAAGAACTTGTCAGCTACTTTTGGTAAGACATACAATAAGAGAATAAATAACAATAGTACAGGTACAATGAGAGCTCCAAATGAATGGTAAAACAATCAAAAGTCATTATCGGGTAAACTTTCAGATGGAATAAGGAGGTCTTGAAAAGCTACAGTGGAAAAGGAGAATTTCAGTTAAGTCTACAGGAAGAATAGCACATGCCTCAATGGGGGAGAAAGTGGCAGTGAGCACGGGGTAGGGTGGCATTAGTGGGAAAGACTTATTTCATTTGCTATCCATGAGTGTCCTTCAGGGCTCCCTTGCCTGGCTTCACTTCTGCTATCCTCCCCCGGAAGCTCCTTCATCCATTCCCGTTCCCAGTGGCCCACCTCTTTCAAATCTAAGCACAAAGACGCTGTCTCTGAGAAGCAGACTCTGATCCTCTGAATGAAAGTTATCTTTTACTCTCCTGACCTTCCAGAGAAATGTATCTGTCCCTCCTTTTAAGCATTCATCATGTATTCCACTCTATTAGTCTTTTATGTCTTCTCATATATCTAGACGTCAAGATCCTTAAGGGAAGAAGCCAGTAAGTTTACCTATGGTATTTACATTAAGGCCTTGCCTTATTCATTTTTCAGTTCTTTTTTTATTTTTTATGCATTAATTCATTCAACACAAATTGATTGAGTGATTTACTATGTACTGGTAACATTCTAAGTTACTTTCTTAGAGTTTGCTTACTTCCTTTAGAGTCTGCATTCTGAAGTGGTGAACAATAGAACAATTGATCAATAAATAAACTTCTAAATATAAAATACACCTGTTGTTTCTAAGTCCTATGGAAAAAAATAAAGACTGGGGAGTAGCTGGAAGTAATTCCAATTCAGTAACCAACATTTACTGTATTGAATAAGTGCTATATTACTTGATGGTATAAACCTGTAAACAAAAAGAATATTTTGAAGCACTAGATAAAATAAATTAGGCAGTGATAAAGTCCTTAAATTAGCCCACTGCTAGTAGAAGTAATATGGAGAAGGCAATGGCAACCCACTCCAGTACTCTTGCCTGGAAAATCCCATGGATGGAGGAGCCTGGTAGGCTGCAGTCCACAGGGTCACTAAGAGTCAGACATGACTGAGCAACTTCACTTTCACTTTTTCTTTCGTGTATTGGAGAAGGAAATGGCAACCCACTCCGGTGTGCTTGCCTGGAGAATCTCAGGGACAGGGGAGCCTGGTGGGCTGCCATCTATGGGGTCGCACAGAGTCAGATATGACTGAAGTGACTTAGCAGCAGCAGCAGTAGTAGGAGTAATAAAAATAATTAATATTAAGAATTATAGTAATTAGTATTGCTATGTATAAGAAATTAGGTGATACTTGTGGCATGTCAACTCTCTGCTAGGCAATGTAGCAGAAATCCTTTCAACCACAAGAGGAGTATTATTATTGTTCCACTTAACAGATGAAGAAACTGAGGCACAGGTAGGTTAAGTAGTATGCTTCTTCAGGTCACTAAGCAGTAAGTAAATGGACAAGCTATGGATGAATATAGAACTGTCAGACACAATGCTAATGTGTCTGACATATGCTGAAAACACCTGTCCTTTTCTAGGCATGGATAGAGGGATGCTTTATCATCTGTCTATTTCCTGGGGTTTCTCCTCTGAACAAATTTCAGTAGCTCCTTTCAGCTGTATGCCTGGCTGCACATCTCTTAGGAAAGTAACCATCTGAGCATGGACCAGAGGCTTCCCAGTCCAGAGCTTGGAAGGGAATTTAGAAGAAAGTATTCATGCTCCAGTTTCCCACAAAAGAAATCTGGCCTTGGCTTCTGTAGAAGGAGCTCTTCTGAGGCTGCTTAGGCCACAGCCAAAGGTGGTGTCAATACAGAGAAGAGAGGGGAGTTCTACAGGCTTCAATCCCTGAGCAGCAAGAAGCTCAGCTCTGATAAAAATCCAGACTTCAAGGTCAAAAGCACAGGTTCTGGACTGAGATTTGATAATGAGGCACTGAATTTTTGAGATAAAGAGGGTATCACTCCCCAAAGAAGGAATTGGATTTATAAGGTCTGAACAACAAAAGGGGAGTATAGAGAGAGGGCACTGGTATCCGTTTTCCATGGGCAGTTCCATCTTCTGGGCAGTAGGCTTCTCACTTCATCTGTCTGTCACATGCCCACCTAAAGCTGGTGTCAACAGGCCTGATAGCCCCAAAGAAAGAACCATGCCTCAGCCCTCCAAATGATTAGGGTCATGCTAGAACAGAAATGTGCAATTAAAATGATTTGTATTATTCAAATATACTAAATATTTTATGATATTAAAATACACTAAATAGAAATGCAAGCGGGGGAAAGTCCCTTAATTTTTCACATCATCAAATCAGTGAAATATTGGAAGGAAAGAACCACACACAGGAGTGTTTGATCCCAGGATTGAGTGAGGCCACTGTGGAGACGAGCAGGAAGTGGTTTGTCAGCCTCTTCCTGGGAAGAATCAGTCTGCTAGGCTCAACAAATAGGGAGGCTAATGGCACCCCACTCCAGTACTCTTGCCTGGAAAATCCCATGGATGGAGGAGCCTGGTAGGCTGCAGTCCATGGGGTCACTAAGAGTCAGACACGACTGAGCGACTTCACTTTATTTTTTCACTTTCATGCATTGGAGAAGGAAATGGCAGCCCACTCCAGTGTTCTTGCCTGGAGAATCCCAGGGACGGGGGAGCCTGGTGGGCTGCCATCTGTAGGGTCCCACAGAGTCGGATACAACTGAAGCTACTTACTTACCAGCTGCTGCTGCTAAGTCACTTCAGTCGTGTCCGACTCTGCGCGACCCCATAGACAGAAGCCCACCAGACTCCCCCATCCCTGGGATTCTCCAGGCAAGAACACTGGAGTGGGTTGCCATTTCCTTCTCCAGTGCATGGAAGTGAAAAGTGAAAGTGAAGTCGCTCAGTCGTGTCCGACTCTTCCCGACCCCATGGACTGCAGCCTACGGCTCCTCTGCCCATGAGGCTCAACAAATAGGGAGGAGAGAGTTCCAAAGTGAATCTTGGCTCCTCTCCTCGGTGACTGTTCCCTTCTTTTTTTCATTGGTTCTTTTTTTGGAGTTTAGTTGCTTTACAGTGTGGTCTTAGTTTCTACTGTACAATGAAGTGAATCACTATACATATACATGTATCCCCTCTTTTTTGGCTTGCCTTTCCATTTAGGTCACCACAGAGTAGAGTTCCCTGAGCTATACAGTGGGTGCTCATTCCTTCTCGAGTCAATAAGCCACTCCCACTCATGTCCAAATGCTGAAACCGGTTACAAGGAAATAGCAGAGAAGGTTCTAAAATGCTCTGAGGGTCTGCCACAGCCACAACTGCTTCTGAGAGGACGGTGCAGAACTGGCTTACAGCAAATGCTCAGTAACACTTCTATGAAAACACAGCCCACACTCAGTAGCATATGTCCCACTGCCCTGACCACACAGGACAGGATGATGGATGACTGTCTGACCCAAAGGCAGATGCTTCTAGGCAGGTGTTAGGTGTCTGAGGGGCTCTAGCAGGATGACTGAGCCAGCCCAGTGTTCAGTACTAGAAGCTGAAAGAGAGATTTAGTAGAAAGAGCAGGAAGAGCAAGAGACGAAGAGAACAAAGAGACAACAGAAGCAAATGGAGCACAGGAAACCATGCAGAAAAAAAGAAATAGGTAAGAAGTCGACAAAACAGAGCTGACTCATTGGAAAAGACCCTGATGCTGGGAAATATTGAAGGCAGAAGGAGGAGGAGAAGAGGGTGACAGAGGATGAGATGGTTGGATGTCATCACCAACTCAAGGGACATGAATCTGACAATCTCTGGGAGATGGTGAATAACAGGGAAGCCTGGAAGGCTACGGTCCATGGGGTTGCAAAGAGTCAGACATAACTTAGCAACTGAACAACAGCAAACCATTAGCCACATGATTTCCAGGCTGGAGTGAATGCAGAGTAGCCTTAAGTAGCTGAGTGACCATGACATAATCAGCAGAGGGAGCTCAGACATCTGTTTCCAGGCCAGGTGTCCGTACTCTAGCTGCCCTGGGTCCTGGTGGCTTTCTGGTTGTCAATGAGGCCTGACAGTGTAGCTACCATTGAGCTCCAAACCACAACCTAATTCATCCATATCAGGCAAAGATGCAGGACTTTCTTTGCCTTGATTCTTTAAAATAAATTCAAGTTAGCTGAGATTCTCTGAAACTCTATCAGAAAAAATGAGACTTAGGGAAAGATTTGAACAATAACCAAGACCGCTGAGATACCAAAGGCTACATCTGCTGGGAGTTCCCCAAAGCTTGCTAGTTATTACCTCAGAGCTCCCTAGGGAATTTGACCAACAAGAAATCTAATATTTGCATACTGATCAAACACTCAGCTTGCCTGGTATTCAGCCCAGTTGAGATTTCTCTTTCATATGTCCTTTGAGGTATGTCTGAGGGGGTAACCCATTTGTCCTTCTATTAATAAAAATGCCTATGTTCCTTTACTAATATTCACATTAAAAGTGTAACTTTTCTTAATGAAAATAATACGTGCTTATGTAAAGACTTTAGAGAATTCAGACAAGCAAAAACAACTTTAAAAAATACTTGCAATTTAACAGGGATACAGCTAAATAAAATATTTTTCCATTTTTTCTTTAATGCAAGCATTGTACATAACAATTTATACTTGTTTTTCCCATTCTATGATATTTCTTAAACACTTTCCCATCACCAAGCATTGTGTTCTATCATCTCTAAGAGTTGTATTTCATTATAAAGAAAACTGATATCAATTATTTAACTAATTGACTATTGTCAGTTTTTTAAATGGTTTCCAATTAACCTCTGCCATAGAAACACTCTTAAGAACAATGTTTATAAAGTCTTGATCCATAAACCTGATAATTTCTTAAGCATAAACCCCTTTAAATGGAACTGGTAGCTGGAAAACAAAGTATTCCAAAAGTTTAAGTGTTTGAAATTTATTTCCAATGGCGTTTCAGAAAGTTTATAGTATTTCAAACTCTCAAGTGTGTGTTTCCATTCCTCATGCCCTTGTCAACACTGAATATTATCATTTTTTTTTAAATCCAGCCAGTATTTTATTGATGGCCTTATAATAGGCGTTCTCAACACTGGCTTCTCATTAAAACCATTTGAGAAGCCATTTGAAAACAGCAATGTCTGGGCCCGATCCATTGAAATAATTCAAAATCTCAGGAGTTGGGTATGGACGTTTATCTCAAAGAAACTACAAACTTAGAAAACACAATCTCCAAACAGTCCCATTTTCAGAGATGCTACCTTTGAGTTGGCAGAATCCACACAGAGAATTTTAGGCAAGATTCTTTTGCTCTAGCCTCAGTCCCCTGCCCTGGCTTTTATATGCCCATGTGAAACGATCATTATCACAAAGAATATCTGAAAATTTCTTCAAACAACAAGAACCAAATCAACTTCACTCATCAATTTAATATACGCATGAAACTTCTATTCTTCAGCTTTCCTCTTTGCCTCTTGCTCTGCTGCCCTCCAGACCTCAGCTCCAGCATCACTTCCCCAGGGAGCCTCTCCTGACCTCCCCTCCCTCAAACACAGCATCTCCTCTCCCTCTCATACCCCTAACACCCTAAGTAACTCTCTTTGGGGGCACTTAATACAGTTGTGACTTTTTTGCACCAGTGAAGTTGTGAGATGGGAGAATTCCCTGTGAGCAGGAATAGTTAAGAAAGGTTTGTGAACAATGAGATTTCATTTTGAAAATGGGTAGGATTTGAATGGGGAGAACTGGATGTGTAGAGGTTTGCAAGTGAGAGTCATTCATACTTATAGGTTTATAGACACAAGTGAAAATAAGCTGAAAGCTGAAAACTCTCCAAGAAAATTCAGACATACCCATACACTGAAATGTTATATGCTGTTCCACAGAGTTCATAGAACTCTTAAGCACACCCATGGGTCTTTGATCCCAAGTAAACCACAGTCAGGTCTTAAGGAGTAAGCATAATGACCATTTTCTCTTCCAGCCAAACAACATGAGCTCATGAACCCCCAAAAGTCATCACTGTCCTAAGTAAACGGCAGACATACAGGACTGCCAACTACCTCCCGGTCAAATCAATGGACCTCTATGAATATTTGCCTTTGTCTTAGTAAAATGGGTGGGTTGGGGTCAGAGGATGGAAGGAAAAGGAAAGGGGCAGAGGGGGTCTTGAGTTACTGTGCCTAATTACATAGCCAACAGAGGAGACATTCTTTTACATATTTTATGCAAGTAGCACTGAGTACCTATCCCATGACAAGAGAAGTCAAGAAATTCAGAGTTGAAGGTAAAATTCTCTCCTTGGATCACCTTGCATCTTTCTATTCCTTGTCAAGATTTTTAACTTTAACGAGCGCAGGGCAAGCTGGTGTTTGATCTGTTCCCTGTGCTCCCCTCCCAGGGCAGTGGCGCCTCAGGGTAGGAACTGTCTGTCCTTTGGCATAGCGCCATCTGTTGTATCACTCTGCAGTGCTGGTTTTTGTGTGTATGTTTTATTTTTTTTTAAACACCTTAGCTGACCTCATTGTGTCCAGACAACTTCATTACCATCCAGGACATGATGGACAGGCAGACTCATGAGCCGCAGAGCCAGCCTCACCTAGAAGCATCATTGCCCAGCTGTGTGCACCTGTCTCAGCCCCGAGTCTGTCTTTTTTGGGCACCTAAGAAATGCTTAGAATCCCACAAGGGAGTTCCCCAGAATATCACTTCCAGGGACACAACACCATTCTGTCTAAATTCTAAAGGTTTTTGACAGATACCTTCTTAAAAGATGCCAAATAGCATGTGTGATATGCATTTCCACCACACTGTTGTATGCCTAAGTCACTTTTACTACTTCATTTACACAGCACATTGTATATGGTTTTACTACCCCAAATTTTAAAGCAAAAAAAAAAAAAGGAAATCTCCAGAGAAAGGACAGAGTGTCATTGGAGGTAGCTGTTAGCCATTTAATGCAGCTGTAACTGCCGGTTTATAGCTTACCCTCCAGAAAAAAGGTCTAACATGCATTTTCAGGCAGGCTCCCACCGAGGAGGAACCCTACTCAGAGTAGGGTTCACCCTCCACAGTGTATCAGCCTTCACTTCCTGTCCTCTCCTCCTTCCTCTTTCACCTCCACTCACTCATTATGGGTTTGTAACACAAAGTTAATGAGACAGCCTTCTGAGAATGAGCACGGGGGAGAGTCACAAGTTAGGCAATCACAGTGAGAATATTCACATTGCATCTATTCCTTCGCGCTATTGTAGCACTTTATCGATTTCCCTATCTGTAATTGTGTAAAGGAAGTGGACAGAACTTCACCTTCAGGATTTCTCTTTCCTAAAGATAAAAAGTCTAGCATATTTACTGGTTTGGGGATGAAAGCCCCTGAAACCTAAGTCCAAAATCAGGTAATTGCTTTTTGCTCAATTTTATTGCTTAATATATCTAGCTACTTTCTCCCCTAACTACCCTTTTCATGAATCCTCAGTCCCTGGAAAAAAGTCATCATCCAAAATGTGCAGTATGGAGTTAATTTGGGAAGAAAAAGGCTGATCAAAGGGAAGTCCTATTAAATGGAAAAACAAAATGCAATGGGCCTGAGGTCTTGCACAGAAGACATAAAAATAGGAAACATTATGAATATTCAGTCAGATATATCAACCAGAGGACAGAATAATAATAATAACTCTGACTTTGGAGCACTTACTATGTCTCCCACACCCTTTATGAGCATAATTTCATTGAATAGTCACAACAAACCTAAGAGGATAATATTATTATTCCCAAGTTGCAGAACAAATGGAGGCACAGAGAGATTAAGTAATTTTCCCAAAGTCATTCAACTAGAAAATAGCTCCACTGAGATTCAAACCAAAGTCTCACTGACTCCAAAGTGCAGGCTTTTAATCACTATGCTAGAGTGCTTCCCAAGTCATATAGATGTCAGCATTAATTTGAAAAGTCACACATATAGAGAGGCACTTTTGTCTATGTTATGCCTGAAATCTATGTATTCTTACATAGTATCTAACTCTCACAGCTATCCTGAAGAATTAGGCACTATAAATATCAATATACTCATTTAGCAAGTTTGGAAAACCATATGCATTCATTAATTCATTCAACAAGTATTTATAGACCATATGATTTTGTCAAGCAATATTCTAGGATCAAATAGGAAGTTGGAAAAAAAGCCTATTTTCTTGTAGCTCATATTCTAATAGGAGAAACAGATAATAAAACCATGTGAAAAAAGTGTAATATCAATGAGTAAATAAAATTGGGTGAAGTGGTTGAAAGTGTGGTGGCTTACCTAATTGCATCAGCACTTGCTGCTGCTGAGTCACTTCAGTCGTGTCCGACTCTGTGCGACCCCATAGACGGCAGCCCACTAGGCTCCCCCGTCCCTGGGATTCTCCAGGCAAGAACACTGGAGTGGGTTGCCATTTCCTTCTCCACTTGAATGTACCCCAAACTGAACTTCTGACTTCCCTTCACACCTGATTATCTCCATCTCAGCTACTGGCAGCAAAGCTTGACATCAACCCTGACATTTCTTTCTCATATTATACATCTAGTCCTTCACACATTGATTGATCCTACAGTCAAAATATTTCCAGAATTCAGTCCCTTCCCACCACCTCCTCTGCTCCCACGGTGGCCAGAACCAGGATTGTTTCAATATCCCCTAGTTAGTTAGCATTCCCAGCCTTGCTTCTTATAATATATTCTCAATAGCAGCCAAAATGATCCTGTTAAAACAGTCTTCGCACAGGCTGCCCCCTTGCCACTCACTCTCTCACCTTCATAAAGCCTTTGCTCAAACGTCACTTTCTTAATGAGATCTGCTACAGTTGCTCTGCTCTATTTTTTTTTCATAGTATTTAACATCTTATAAAAATACTATATATTATACTTATTATATTTTTGTTTATTCTCTGTCTCCCTCCACAATGATTTAAGTTTCATGAGGAGAGAATATTTGTCTGGTTTTTTTTTTTCCACTAACTCATCCCCAATGCATAAAATAGTGCTCGCATGTAGTGTTGTTGTTCAGTCACTAAGTCGTGTCCAACTCTTTCCCAACCTCATGGACCTGGAGCCCACCACACTCCTCTATCCAAGGGGTTTCCCAGGCAAGAGTACTGAAATGGGTTGCCACTTCCTTCTCCAGGGGATACTCCTGACCCAGGGATCGAACCCACGTCTCCTGCACTGGCAGGTGGATTCTTTACCACTGCGCCACCTGGGAAGCCCCTGTCATGTAGTCGTTCCTCAATATTAGTTCAACAAACAAATGTGCACAAAAGCATCATCAAGCTGGATACAGCTGAAGAAAAGATTAGTGAATTGGATAGACAGATAAAAGTGCACAGGGAAAAAGGATTGGAAATTATAGAAAAGAGAGTAAGGGAACGAAGGGGCACAATGAAAAGGTGGTGTGTGAACATGACTGGAGTCCCAGGAGGCACAGATACATCCTGGGCAGAGGAAGAAGCAAGATTTGAGGAGACACTATCCAATAACTGTTTCAAAATGAGTAAAAACTTAAAGCCACAGAGTCAAGAAATGTCATAAAATTCAAGCAAGGTAGATGTAACGAAAACCACTCCTAGGCACACCACGGTAGAAACGCTGTGGGAAAAATCAGAAAAAAATTAATCATTCTAAGTATTACTGTCTTGAAAAAAAAGTTGCTAAGTATTATCACCTCCCACTCAATTTTACAACCTTTTGTTTCCCTCTTTTTATTTGCAGAAACCCTCTTGCATGAGAGACATGGGCATAAGGATAGCATTTTAGAGTTCTTCACTGGATAAAACCAGATTCCAAACATTAGGGATTTTTGAGCATCATTTCTACACTATTAACACAAAATGGAGGTAAGCATTTAAGATGAATACGTGCCACTCATTTATAAACAATTCACATATATAAGATAGCAATATTTCATAAATCTGATTCACCACCCTCTATGAAATCCTATGAAAGTGGTGGTACCATCATAGTTCACTTTTAATTAATAGATCACACTATGCACATAACAGAGACAAGTCCAGTGTACTGAGATGCCCAGGTTCTTTCACTACACATCAATGAAATAATGAAGAAAACATGTGAGCAATTTCAAATAGCTTGGTCCATGACATAGGTACAAACCTAAAAATATATATTTTAAATAGTCAAGCAAAAATTTAAATGTACAGTTCTATCAGCTAAAGAGGAACAGTCGTATAAAGGTATTTTTTTCAGATGTTTAAGAAAAAGACAAACCATCACATCTATTAACTACCAGATACATTAATATAAAACTGAGCTATTTCTGCCATACCAGTGATCCAAAAGGGCTTCCCTGATAGCTCAGTTGGGAAAGAATCCACCTGCAGTTCAGGAGACCCTGGTTCAATTCCTGGGTGGGGAAGATCTGCTGGAGAAGGGATAGGCTACCCACTCCAGTCTTCTTGGGTTTCCCAGTGATTCAGCTGGTAAAGAATCGGCCTGCAATGCAGGAGACGTGGGTTCGATCCCTGGGTTGGGATCTCCCCTGGAGAAGGGAAAGGCTAACCATTCCAGTACTCTGGCCTGGAGAATTCCATGGACTGTATAGTCCATGGGGTCACAAAGAGTTGGGCACAACTGAGCGACTTTCACACACACACACACACACACACACACACACACACACACAGTGATCCAAATATAGGGTGGTCCAATTTAGGGTCAACAGATGTTGAGTTCTGACTATTTGAAAATGAAAAAACTAATATAACCCTTGCTCCCAAACTATGTGTTAAAGAAGTTAGGAAGCAAAACCTCAAAAGAAAGAATTCAAAATGATCATCTGAGGGATTTAAAAACCTTACAAAATTAGCAATTCTCTAGTCAAATTAGCTACACTGTCTCTTCAAAGCCTGTCACCTTTTTCTTATAGACTACAAGCAACATGGTGGCAAGAACGCCACTGTCATCTGACAGTCGTCAGCAGTCATTTTGAAGTCTTTCATCTGGCTCTGGGAAAGCTATCTTGAAATGGACTAAAGAGAGCATTCAGGATTTAATGACAAAATTGCTTTGAGCTTTAGAAAGAGCATTATGGAAACATGTAAAATTTTTTTCTCAAAATGACAAAGCTGTCATCTTACTCAAATTAATGTGGCATCGAACTAGACAGTGAGACAGAACGCAAAAAAGCAGAGTGGAAAAGTTATCCAAGGTCATTTTTAGCATCAAGGCTGAGAACGGAATTACACGGATTATAGATGGAAGGGGAGGGGTGCAGATTCAGATAGGAATTTGTGTTCCCATGGAGATTATGGTCTTGAGATAATAAACCAGGCTCCAGACTCTGAATCAACTCCCAGGTATTACCTCAGGCTGAAAACTGGATGGAGCATTTCACACCATATAATGGGAAATACAGATGACAAGGCCAGAAGAGTATGTAAGGAGAGGGTAACTTTCAGAGGCACAGAGCCTTTGAGATGCTACCTGAAACAGCTTTAAAGTCACAAAGTCACATGGGCATGGGGATGGTATTTTGATCACATTTACTTATTGGCCACATGCCAGACACTGTGCTAGTTCTTTATATATGCATTATCTCACTTAATTCTCCCAACAGCCTGTAAGACAGCTACTATTGCTATCCCAATTTTACAGATGAGAAATATGACATTAATTTACATGCCCAGTGTTACAGATGGTCAGTGGAAGAGCTAAGACGTAAGTCCAGGCTTATCTGTGTTCTTAAATATGTGATTCTACCTCTAAGCATCTGACCTCCCATTGGCTACTACTCCTCTCAACTCATATGTCCTACTGGTGTTCTCCAGCATTTCCTGAAATTAGCATAATAATATTTAGTCAACATATATTTCTACCACTTTGGGACCTGTCAGCTAGGTCAAGAATCTGAAAAGAGATTAGAATGTGAAGAGGAGTTTTTAAGGAGAGATCACTGGAGAAATACAAGCTATGAAACTGAACCCTTGGAATAGGGAAGGCGGGGAGGTGCTCAGTCCCTCATTTCAAGGGGACTAGAGCTTTAACTGAACTTTGAGAACCTGAGAAAGGTTCTTTGTAGTCAAGGTACACTGAAAACAGGACGCTGCTTGTAAAATTAACATAATATCACCTATGAAGTCAGTAGTGTATGGGTCTTTCCCATGTCCAAATGTGGACCATAGGGAGAGTCAGCCTGGAACGTGAGAATATCCTACCATCAAGAGACTGTGTGTGGCATGGACCCAGGCAGAGGGTCGGGAGAAGCAGCTGGCCTAATCAAATGTCTCATCCAACTTCTATACAATAGAAGAATGGATAGAGAACGTGTGGAATACACACACACATATACACACAATGGAATACTATTCAGTCATAAAAGAGAATGAAATTTTGCTATTTACAACAACATAAATGGACTTGGAGGGTATGACGCTAAGTGAAGGAAGTCAGACATAAAAAAGACAAATACTGTATGGTATCACTTATATGTGTAATCTAAAGAATACAACAAACTGATTAATACAACATAAAAGCAGCAGACTCACAGATACAAAGAACAAACCAGTGGTTAAGAATGGAAGGTGGAGACTCATATTGGGGAGGGGAGCGGGAGGGCTAAACTACGGGGTGTAAGACGGGCTCAAGGTTACAGTAAGTTGCATACAGTTAGCATCTAAGATAAGAGCGGTCATGCAGCAGTACTGATGACAGAAGAGTCCTACATTGAAGTAAAAGCATACTGAGGGACATTTTAGAAGTGTGGAAACTGAAAGAGCACTTTTATCAAAGTATGAGTGGCAAACCAACAACATTAAACCATAAGACAAACAAATTCTGTTCCAGAGTCCAACATATACAGTAGAATAGAAACTTTTGGGGAACCAAAACAAAAGATTGGCTCAAGGATGTATCATATAATATGGGAATACAGTCAGTATTTTGTAGTAACTGTAAATGGAAAGGAACTTTTAAAATTGCATAAAAATATTTTTTTAATCTTACACAAAAAATTTCGCAAATTAAATAGTATCTTCTCAATGCTGAACAAAGGAATCAGAAATGAAAACCAGAGAGGATGCCAGACACCAGCATAGTAGGGACTTTCCTATGCCATCCCTTGATCTCTTCTTTCCTCCCCATCCCCAGTCCTGGCCATGTCTAAAAAGTAACCATTGAGCGTGTGTAGAGGTGCAAGGAGAAGACGAGCATAGACACTTCCCCAAAGGTGGTGGTGGTTTAGTCACTAAGTTGTGTCTGACTCTTGTGACCCCACGGATTGAAGGTGCCAGGCTCCTCTGTCCATGGATTCTCCAGGCAAGAATACTGGAGTGGGGTGCCAGTTCCTTCTCCACGGGGAGCCATCTGTCAAATCAGGACTTCAGTGTGAACTAGGAGGACCATGGAGAAGCCTTCCTTTGAATGAAAAATGAAGAGCTGATTCATGTCTTGAATTGGACACTAGAAGTTTCTGAATTGAAAATGTGTTTTTATACTTAAAATGTCCATTATTTATGAGGGGAAAGAAAAGTAATCCAGTAGCAGGGAAAAAAGCTAACCTCTATGAATAAATTTTTAAGAGACAATTGAAGACAAAAATAGATGGGTTTTGAATAATCTCCCATGAATTGTATATTTGTCATCTCCTTTGCAGAGGTAGCACCTTTCAATGGAGCATGTTGGGCAGGGGGAATACAGGTATGTGTGCAAGAATCTGGACTCTGAAACTCTTATGGCATTCCAAGGAAGATATCTGTCCTTTTAAAAAAGCTTTTTCAATTTCTATGTTCTTCACGTCTCGTGGGGACAACCTTACCTCTCATATGAAAAGATGGGGACTCACTTGCAAGAGATCACCACCTTCTGAGGGCAATGGAGATAAGTGATTACCCAAAAAATCATTCTGCCACTCAACTTGTTCCCCTCCAAAAGCATATCCATTCCCCAAAATTTTAAGACACAAAATAGGATCATAAAATAGCACTTACTTGGTGGATATAAGACATAGTACTTATTGCTTTACATGAATTATCTCTTTTGATCTCCCCAATAACACTGGTGCTTCCCTGGTGGCTCAGTTGGTAAAGAATCTGCCTGCAATGCTGGAGACCCAGGTTTGAGCCCTGGGTCAAGAAGATCCCTGAAGGAGGAAATGGCAACCCACTCCAGTATTCCTGCCTGGAGAATCCCACAGACAGAGGAGCCTGGGGAGCTACAGCCCAGGGGGTTGCAAGAGATGGACACGACTTAGCAACTAAATCATGAGATAGGTATGTTTTTTAATTGTTTAAGGGAAGCAATTTACAGGTAAAAATGTAATATCACTAAACAACATGTATTCACAAAGAAAAGAGTATGTTTCACCTAGAAAAATAGGGATAGTGTTAGAAAGTAATATTTAAATACCATTTTATTTCTGAATATAAAAATGATACGTGAATCCTGTACAACACATGGAAGTACATAAAACTGAAAAAGGAAATGTGCATTTTACTCATTTTCTTTCTACACTGATACAATCATACAGTAATATTATTTTGTAAAGTTTTTTCAATTAATAACCTCACAAACATTGCCTCCATAATGAAACATTCTTCAAACATAATTTTTAATGCATGCTTAGGGTTCTATCCTGTTGGTGAAAGATTTATTTACTTTTTAAAAATCTACTGTTAACTTAATCAAACCCCTTTCACAATATTGTAAAATTTTCTACAATATTGTAAAGGTAAAAATTCTTAAAGAAAAATCCTCCTGTAACTCTCTCATTGTGGAGAAGGTAACATAGCTTAGTCCAAGTATAGCCAACTTAGCCCAACTTAGCCCAAGTAATGCTATCGTTAACATTAAAATCAGTGGTTTACAAAAGTCAAGGCTGTGAAACTAGTGAACGTAACAAGCAGCAGACTCACTGATGCAGTAGGAAGAGGGCAGGGGGCAATATAGAGGTGGGGGAAGGGTTATTATGCAATCACATGAAATCATATGTGTAAGTTTTGAAAATTGTAAAACACTCTAAAATTTAGAGCATCTTTCATTCAATTAAGAAGAGAAACCGTGTTAAATAAAGAAGCAAGATACCACATAAAAATGAACATATAAAACACAAACAGACACAGATACCAGATAACTGGAATGATCAGAAACAGATTATAAAACAACTGTGTTTACTATGATTAAGTAATTAAAAAGGAAATCGGACAAGTGTGTAAGTACAAAACCAAACAGAATGTCCACTGAGGCTCCCAGGCCAGCCTCCAGTACCCACGGCGCATTCACCCAGAGCCTCCTTGCAGGAGAGAAAGCCCCTCCAGTCCACTGTGGGGTCCTCTGATTCACTGATCCAACTGGAGTGCATTCAAAGTCATCATCTCTAGTGAGTAACATCACAGAGATTCTTCTATTCTATGACTCTGTCTACAGCCCCTTACTGGAAGGACCATCACTTCACAGGCTCCCCTGAGCTGCACTCGATCTCTGACTCAGTAAGCAGCTTATTGATGATGATGGGCAGCTGTCCAGTTTGAGGACAGCTTAAGCTTGACCCAAAGGCAACATAGACTGAAAAATAAATAGCTTCCAAAATGATTTCAGGTTGACAGGGCTGTTTTAATTTAGAGGTTTTAGCAGGTATAGACCACTGTTTCTCTGCGTGCAATTTATCATCCTTCCAAATAATGGAAATTGTTCCATTTTCTGCCGGCAGATTGACTCTCAGTGTCTGTTTAAAGTGGTGGTATAAATTTTCTCTCTTTTCAATTTGGGCAGGAATTACAGAGCCATGGCACATGTCAGGCACGTAGTTAAGTATTTAGTGAATGAATACAAGCATAAAAAACGAATAGGGGCATTTTCAAAGAAAGCTGGGAAACTGGACCAACAGTTGGTGGCCAGACTTCATTTTAAACCAGTCTCATGTTATTGAATGTTAATTGTTACCTGAACTTTAATCAACTCCATGAGAAAAATATTTTTCTAATAATTGTATTTTGATAATTTCAAGTAAATGGGCTCATGCCAGAAATAAATGCGGGCAGCATTTTGGGCTCACATATTACCCATGTTTGTGTTTGCTTATTCTACATATATAAACCCCTTATTGGGAAACATAGACATCACATGTCAGCCTCTGAGAAGAATCTCAACAAATAACATTGTAAAGGTGCTTGCCCTGCCTGAGACAGTCCACATAAGCTCCAAAGGTTGACAAATTAAAATACAGAATTGGTTAGAAATGTGGAAAATAAGAGCTATTTTTTCTTTTTTTTCCTTTTGACACAAAGTGAAATCTACATGGACAGTCTATTTTGTCATCTTTTTTTTTATTACTTTAATAATGCTAGATTATAAGGAAATTTAAAATATCTTAAAACTCCCTCCCCTGCATAAAAGTTTCTAGAATTCAGTCTGTGAACATTCTGAATGAATAGTACTTAGAAGCAATTTCCTTAGATGTAAACAGTTCATGCAAAGAATGGAAAAGAGCCACAGCAGAAAATCCACTCAGAAAAATGAATTTCTAGAATAAGCTCTGCAGATCCTGCCAGTTAGTGATCACACAAACAGGCTACAAAACATTAGAAAGCCATACTGAGGATATTGAAAGGTAGAGGAAGAGCAAACATACTCCTCACCCTTATTTCTCAGGGAGAAATCCAACATGAAACAAAGAGAGCATGGTGGTGAGAAGTATACTGACATAGCTAAATGGAGGTAAATACCAACATTTATACAGGGAAATATAAAATGAGGTGCAATGGCAGATGAAAAGATGTTGGCCATCACTGATCATTCAGTTCAGTTCAGTCGCTCAGTCGTGTCCGACTCTTTGTGACCCTATGAATCGCAGCACTCCAGGCCTCCCTGTCCATCACCATCTCCCAGAGTTCACTCAGACTCACGTCCATCGAGTCAGTGATGCCATCCAGCCATCTCATCTGTCATCCCCTTCTCTTCCTGCCCCCAATCCCTCCCAGCTTCAGAGTCTTTTCCAATGAGTCAACTCTTTGCATGACGTGGCCAAAGTACTGGAGTTTCAGCTTCAGCATCATTCCCTCCAAAGAAATCCCAGGGCTGATCTCCTTTAGAATGGACTGGTTGGATCTTCTTGCAGTCCAAGGGACTCTCAAGAGTCTTCTCCAACACCACAGTTCAAAAGCATCAGTTCTTCGGTGCTCAGCCTTCTTCACAGTCCAAATCTCACATCCATACATGACCATTGGAAAAACCATAGCCTTGACTAGACGGACCTTTGTTGGCAAAGTAATGTCTCTGCTTTTGAATATGCTATCTAGGTTGGTCATAACTTTCCTTCCAAGGAGTAAGCGTCTTTTAATTTCATGGCTGCAATCATTAGGGATAAGCAAATCAAAACCACAGTGAGAGATCACCTCACACCTGCCAGAATGGCTGTCATCAAAAAAGGTAAGATTTAACAAGTGTTGGTGAGGAGAGGGTGAAAAGGGAACCCCATTCCATTGTTGGCTGGAATGTAAATTGGTATAGCCACTATAGAAAATATGGAGCATCCACAAAAAATGAAAACAGGTGATCCAGCATTTTACTTCTGACTATTTATCTGAAGAAAACAAAAACATTAATTTAAAAAGATCTATGCACTCCAATGTTTATAGCAGCATTATTTATGATTGCCAAGATATGGAAGCCAGTTAAAGGATGAATGGATAAAAAATATGAGATACACACACACACACAACACATAAGGGATTAATTAGCTGCAAGAAAAAGAATGAAATCTCATCATTTATAATAATATGTTTGCTGGAGGGTATTATGCCTAGTGAAATAAATCAGACAGAAAAAGACAAATACTATATTTTTCACTTATACATGGAATCTGAAAAAAAATCTAACAACAGGAAGAGACTCACAGAGAACAAACTAGTAGTTACTAGAAGGGAGAGGGTTTTGGGTGAAGGTGATTAAGAGATACAAATTACTAGCTATAAAATAAATTACAGCAATATAATGTACCACACACAGAATATAATCAATGTTTTATAACAACTTTGTACGGTGTACAATCTATTAAAATATAAAATCACTATGTTATCCACCTGAAACTAGTATCATATTGTAAGGCAACTATACTTTTTTTAAAACCCTGCCGTCATATGGGTAAATTAATGGTAAAACTAAAGGTAAACAAAAGTAAGTTTTAAGTAATGAATTGGTTCAAAGTATAAAAATGTATGCAAAAAGATACACATCTGGGAGAATAAAGATTCTTGTAGATAAATGGTTAGTGATTCAGGAGATAAGTAAAATAATACATGTTTCTTTGCAAGATTTAATGATCATGCAAACCTATAGGTCAGACCTCTATGGAATGTTCCATGATTTTAAGAACTACTGAAAATTTTGACAGTCACCTAGATAATAACAACTAGGGATGGAGAATAACATCTCTGCAAAAAGACTAAGGAAACCCGATTATTTATGGTTTCGTTGTTCATTAAAGTTATTAGTTAACTAGAAAAAACAATTGAATTCAACATCCTTTATGAGGGAAGCAAAATATGGCCTCAGCTGCATTGTGATGATTTTAAATTTATCCTAAACAAGAATGTCTGTGAATGAGAGATTTACACACTGAATTGTTGAAGTGGAGAATGCTGTAGAATTTTCTTCTTTGTAAGTTTTCCAAATTGTAATAAAATCTCACAGGTTTAGCAGACTAGTAATCAATGACCTACCCACCCAGAAGCAGGAAAAAAATCACAGGAGCATAAGCCAGGTCATACCGGATTAGAATTTCAGTCCATTCAATGTAGACTTTGCTGCCAAAGGTCCCACAGGAAACCCTATGAACATGGCTTTCCTCCATGATGTCACCCTTTATCCAGATATCTAAAAAAGCACTTATGTCATTCTCATCATCTCCCCAGAATCTTTGATAACTGTACCACTTCTTGAAATGAATTCTATAGCATGTTATCATTTAAGTATGGAAGTCATCTTCTTAATTTTCTTAAATTTACCTCCATGAGATTTCAACAAGTACTTCCCTCTTCCTAGTTCTAGGGACTTGGGCAGCAGTTAGTGGACTTTCCAGGTGGCGCAGTGGTGAAGAATCCACCTACCAAGGCAGGAGGCTTCCCTGGAGGCTCAGACAGTAAAGGATCTGCCTGCAATGCAGGAGACCTGGGTTCGATCCCTGGGTTTGGAGGATCCTCTGGAGGAGGGCATGGCAATCCACTCCAGTATTCTTGCCTGGAGAATCCCCATAGACAGAGGAGTCTGGCAGGCTACAGTCCATGGGGGTTGCAAAAGAATTGGACACAACTTAGTGACTAAAACAGTAACATACATCTTTAGTGACACTTTCATTAATAGAAGATTCAAGTCAATCTGCCTCTAGGTATTCACCTTTCTAAAAGAAATTTTTTTTTTCAAGTCTGTTCAAAGACTTTTTCTCCATCTCTACTCAGTCTCCTTTATCATTTTCTTTTCCCTAGTCTGAATCTTCTACATTAAGATGAGTTCATTCCTTTATCTTCTATGGGACAAATTACAAAACAGTGGATCTGAAAAAAAAATTGTAATGGTCTCTGAACTCTTCTGGTTCTTTTTCTGTTTAGTATTTTCTAGCTGCTTTCTGCACCTGAAGGAAATCTAAGTTGTGTTCCTCTTATCTAGTTTACTTCCTAGAAATAAATAAAATGTAAAGGAAGTCTTTAAAAACAGAAGTCTCAGTGACTTACACATCTTATTGTCCCTAGAGCCTACCTATATACATATAATCTCCTAATAATATTACTTACCTTTATTGAAGGATTCTGTGTGCCAGGAACTTAGCTGAAAAGTTTACATTAATCATATATTTAATCCTCTTAACAACCTTATGGGGTATTTTTAAGAGGAGCTGACATTTATTGAGCCCTTTATATGCAGCAGGTACTCAAGATTTTTATATATTCTATCTCACTTAATCACTTTTAAAAATTTGTGAAATAGGCAGTTTCATTGGCCCCATCTTAAAGATTAGGACACTGAAACTTGGACAGTAAGGTCACACAGTTAATAATGAAGAAACCAGGATTTTACCCTGAGCACACGCTATTATCCACTACAGTACACTGCCTCATTGATCAAATGATGAATAAATAAATGAACAAATAAATAAGCAATGAGTGAATGAGTAATAACCAGAACTAATAGAATAATTTTAAGCCATAGAGAATCTGTGAGCATTGTAATGTGTGGAAATTGGATTATACCATCAAGGCCGATTACACTATCATTCAAGCTCTTTTCAGTTCTAGAAATTCTGTGAAATTAACAGCCTCAAGTCAACTTGAGAGCATTTGCTACTTTTAAGACTTAGGAGACCTAATCAAATGCCTGTCTTTTTTTCCAACCCTGACAATCATCAAAATGCTCTATAAATATTAGTGACTATGCTTTGTCAGTCTTTGTCTTTCTGACAAAAAGAAATACTGGTCTTAATCAAGCAATTAAGTATTGAAATCCTCAGCAAAGTACTGCTTATTATTTAGTTCAGCTTGTATACTCCTACTATAAAGAACTTTAAAACACAACAGAAATCAGAGGGAAGTGTATGTGGAGAGAAGTAAATATTTAAGAAAAATATTGGAGTCATTACCAGATTAACACCTAATGGCATTTCTTTCACTCACATTTATTTATTAGCTCCCTAAAGGTACATTTCAAATATACAAAAGTAATATTATCACCCAGTTTCATTTGAAAAGAAAAAAGTCAATTTCATCCTGAGATGATAGAAAGAAGCAAACATCAAGTAAAAGAGAATGTTAGCTTCAGTGGTCAGGCACCGCCAGCTTTCCTAATCCCAGCTATTGTTTAGAAGCTAAATCGTGTCTGACTCTTTGCGGCCTCATGGACCGTAGCCCACCAGGCTCCTCTGTCCATGGGATTTCCCAGGCAAGAATACTGGAGTGGATTGCGATTTCCTCCTCCAGGGGATCTTCCTGACCCAAGGATTGAAACCGTGTCTCTTGCATCTCCTACACTGGCAGGCAGATTCTTTACTACCGAGCCACCTGGGAAGCCCCTGTCTCCAAGGAACTTTAAAAGAAGGGACAGGATCAAAACAGCATGGCTACATTAACAGGGATGCATCTCTAGAGTGTCCTGTCTGAACCATCCACTGTGCTGGGTGCCTAGGGCACATCAGTGAAAAAAAGACACAGTCCCTGGTCTCAAGAAGTTTACAGTCTTGGTGGAAAATGATACTTAGAGTGGTCTGAACCTAGGGTTTATAAACAGAACTATATTTCAGTTCAATCAGCTTATTTGTAATCCTGTATATTTCATGTATTTAAAAACATTACCCTCATATGTGGTCCCAGAGGCTTCTGTAGACTGCAAAAGATGTTCATAACACCAACTCTGAATTCATAACTCTGCAATGGGTAACAGTTAAGGCGCTGATAAAGAACTTACTCCTTGTCCATAGTAGCAAATACAGTTCCACAGTCAAATTCTGGAATCTGTATATATTTGCAAAGGGTCTTCAGGTAACATTAGCCCAACATTACTGAAAGACACTACAGTCCAAGGTTAGATACCATCTCTACAAATGGTCAAGAGCATCTGGGCACTGGGCCTAACGTACAACAGGAAGGCAGCCGGAGTACAGAGAGCTATTGCCCTGTGCCCACTGGCAGCTCCCTCAGCTGCATTCCTGTCTCTTACCCCAGTTTCTGTCCCTTCTCATGACAATTAAGTAGAAACAGTGAGGACTAACCTACTATGTCATAGACGCAGCTCATTACTCCTCCAAATTGGTAAAAATGAAGGCCGACAGTATAACATAATTTTAGAAATGGAAGGGACTTTCAAAATCACATGGTCATACTTCATTTCATAGATGAGAAAACTGAAGGTTAATGAAATTATGTGAGTTACCCAAGGTCACAGAGCTTATTAGGGGTGGAAAGGACCTAGAATCCAGGATTCCTAACATCCAGGAGAATGTTCTTACCACTCTTCCCTTAGTTCTTCAACATGGAAAGGTCACAACTACCTGTATAGATACTGCCAGTATGAATGCGTTTTAATTGACTTTGGATATGCCAAGGGGGACAATATAAAGTAGGAAGGAAAAAATGGGGTAAACAGATAATAATTCATGAAAAAACAGAAGCCCAAGTCAACAAACCAGTTTTCAAATGGCATGGGTGCACCACAAATACACCATTTGTGTCTGACTATGTTAAATATTAATTTTTAATTAAATCATTAAATGCTTCCTAAAACCAATTTTATCCCGAAGAGCATCCTATGAATGGGCCAGGTACCTGTGCATAACTTTCTCAAGATGAATTTTATTCCTGCAGCTCAATTTTGATTCTATCGTTTCTATTTTCATCTTCAAGACAAATGTGGTTTTGTCATTCTCCCAGGCTCTCCTGGATCTTCTCCAAGAATTACTGAACTATGACACCAGCAGAATCTGAACATATCCCAAAACAGTAGACAAGAGCAAAATGATATCTGTGGCTTCTATAAATTGCTGCTGCCCCCTCTGTCCTTTAAAAAAATGAATAAAGATGAATTGTATTATATATTTCCTCCAGACAACTTTTCAAAGCTGAAGAAATTTTGATTTATGATACTCCTCTGAACACCAGCCTTCAGAGCCTCCTACTCACTCACATTTATAACTTATTGGAGCAACACCAAGTTCTCTATAAAAGTTCCATTTACCCCTCTCCTGCCCTGTATAGAACCTAGGGATGGATGTGTGAGTTGCACCCGAAGTGATGTATGACATCACTGTTCACCTGCCAAGTGCAGTTAAGGTAAGTCATGCTATCCATGGTGATTTCCTCAACACTGCACATTAGCAGGTTCCCTCTCCCCATGAAACAAAAGGCTCAAGAAAAACACTTGTAGACACTGAGCACCTTATGCTCAATAGCCATATATTTTAGTAGCAGAGATAAAAGTAACAAAAACCAACATCTTCTGGATATCTTCCCCCAAATATCCTGTTATTTCTGAAGTTACGTTTGTGAAGCATTGCATACCATAAGGCCCTTCACAGATTTTAAAGATCTTCTTTGCTATTGTTATCATGGTAGCTTAAAAATCACTTTACAGTGGGCATACATGACAGCACACGACATACCTGACCCTCCCCTTACACTTGGGAAACACCCTCGGGAAAATCTCACTCTGAGTCTTTCCAGTCAGCTGCTTCTCTTCTGTTGTCCAAATGTTCTAGAACATACCATGTACACAGATCCATAAACTACTTTCTTATCTAGCATCCTGTCTAGTGCCCAGCACAATGTCTGGGGTCCACATATTTTATTAAGTGGGAGAAGAAATGCTGGAAAAGAAGGGCTGGGGAGCCCTTTGAGAGGTCTACATTTACTTGAAGCTAAAAAAACAAAGAAGATTCAATCACTTCCTCTATGAACATATTTTCAAAGCCTTTGCTCCCCCAAACAGGTAGAACTGACTTCTCCTTTCTGTGTGGCACCAGAAGCTATTTACTTCTGATACAGCACAAATCATATCTCAAATTTCTGTTTACCTTTGTGTCTTCCTAATACACAGATTCAAAAAACTAAGATCATGGCATCCAGTCCAATCACTTCACAGCAAATAGATGGGGAAAAAAATGGAAAAAGTGACAGACTTCATTTTCTTGGGCTCCAAAATCACTGTGGATTGTGACTTCAGCCATGAAATTAAAAGACACTTGCTCCTTGGAAGTAAAGCATTGATCAACCTAGACAGCATATTAAAAAGCAGAGACATCCCTTTTTGGTTTTTCCAGTAGTCATGGATGGACGTGACAGTTGGACCATAAAGAAGGCTGAGCGCCAAAGAATTAATGCTTTCAAATTGTGATGTTAGAGAAGACTCTCTTGAGAGTTCCTTGGACAGCAAGGAGATCATACCAGTCAATCCTAAAGGAAATCAACCCTGAATATTCATTGGAAGGACTGATGCTGAAACAAGCTCCAGTACACTGGCCACCTGATGGAAAGAGCTGACTCACTGGAAAAGACTCTGATGCTGGGAAAGATTAAGACCAGGAGGACAAAGGGGTGACAGAGGACAAGAGAGTTGGATGGCACCACTGACTCAATGGACTTGAGTTTGAGCAAACTCTGGGAGACAGTGAAGGACAGGGGTTGCAAAGAGTTGGACATGACTGAGCGACTGAACTGAGATGCCTGAATACACAGATAAAAACTATACTGGCTTCATGTCCATGTCCCACATCCAGCACTGTGCTTAGTATTCAGTGTGCAGTATACACTCAATAACGCTTGTTGGATAAATGAATTTTCAAAAGTTGGGAAAGAGGAAGATAAAGAGAAGAAAGGAGACACAGGTGAGTAATGAAGTGAAGCAAGAAAATGATTAATAGAAAAAATGTGAGGTAAAACTTGGGAAGAGAAAAAAAATGATGGTCTCACTCAGCATTACCTCTAAACTTTGTGTCAACTGACTTTTGTGTAAAAGATTTAATGGATCAGAGCTACAGAGGCAGATGAGTAGATTGACAGAAAAGGTTAGGTTCCCCCGAATTTCTAGTTCCTTGTTGTTTTAATCAGGGTGGTCTGAAAAAATGACTCCTTCTCCTCTCTCACCCCTCCCCCACTGGACTAGGATGCAAATGCCCCCAAACTTCATTCCTTCTCATAATTGACCCCAAACTTCATTTCTTCTCATAATTGACCCCTTATTCAAACATACTTAGTATACAACCTCTGGGCTCCCCCACATTTCCCTTTGAAGCTACAGTGAAGAGTATGGTCCTTGAGAGCAGAGATGTTACCACCTAGAGAGTCAGATGGGCATTAATGAGATATCCACACGAGTAAATGTGTCATTGTGTTTCAGGCTGTGAAGTAAGATGTGGTTCTAGAAGAAAACAAAACAAGAACTGGATCCAGTGCAGCAAAGCAAGGCTTCCATAGAGAAATTATGCTGATGCTGGGACAGGCATTAACCACATGGTTGTGAAAGAATATTCCAGGCAGGGGGTACCAGGATCACAGTGCACAGACTCCCAAGAAGGAAGGAAATATGAAAGAATATGATTTTAGGAAGGCCCTCCTCTTGCATTTGCACTGTTAATTTCAACAAATGACAAAACAAAATTTTGAGGGGACACCTCCAACATGAATAAGAGATGAGTGGGTTTCATAGACCTTTCAAAGGACAGGCAGCAATATCGTCCAGGGCTGGGTCTAGCCTACTGACTGCTCATATGTGGTTTTGGGGTTTTTGTTTATGAGATTTGGGGGGGTTTTGTTTTGTTTTGTTTTGTTTTTACAAAAATGGAAACATACTCTACAGCTGTTTTGAACCTAATTTTAAAAATTTAATGTTATGTATTGAACCGGAGAAGGCAATGGCACCCCACTCCAGTACTCTTGCCTGGAAAATCCCATGGGCGGAGGAGCCTCGTAGGCTCCAGTCCATGGGGTCGCTAAGAATCGGACACAACTGAGTGACTTCACTTTCACTTTTCACTTTCGTGCATTGGAGAAGGAAATGGCAACCCACTCCAGTGTTCTTGCCTGGAGAATCCCAGGGACAGAGGAGCCTGGTGGGCTGCCATCTATGGGGTCGCACAGAGTCGGACACGACTGAAGCGACTTAGCAGCAGCAGCAGCATCGAACATCTTTCCATTTCAAATATATATGGATTTTCAACATTACTTTTAAATGTTAACAATTATCCCATCATTATTGTCCTAATGATATCCTAGGATAATATTATAATATTCAAAAATCATCCTAACACAATTTCTTCAAACCAGATCTCAATTTTTGAACATGCATATTGTTTCCAATTTAAAAAACTAAAAACAACATTGTAAAGGCATTAGTGTGGATGAAATTCGCACCTATCTTTAACCATTTCACATTCATGGTGCTGGAATCAAGTGCAATATCTGTAGTCAAGCAGATCTGGTTCCAATTCTAGTTACACCACTTACACCACTTGGGTAACTCAATAGACCTCAGTTTCCTCATCTATAAAATGGGTATAGTCACAGTATATCCTGTTAGATTGTTGGGAGGTTTAGATGAGATAATCCAAGTCAAGTACATAGCAACAAATCTGCAATGTGAGAAGCACTTAATGGGTAATACCTATTATTTCTATTGGAAAAGTTCTACGTTTAAGATGAGAAATATTGACAAATCATCCTCTGAAGAATCACATGAATTAGTTTTCTATCTGCCATGTGTGAGACAGCCCTAGGAAATTTATTCTTTATGTAGTAGAGTTTCACTACCCCATCCCTGCTCCAGAGAATCTCATTACAGGGTAGACCTAGCTTAAAAGCAATGGCAGCAGTTGTCAGTGCTCTGTCATATCTCCTTGGATCTTTTTACCAAGTTCATGCAACCAGCTACTTATGTGCTTTTCAATTCTAGTAGCCAGCTCTGAATTTTTGCTGGGCTTCCTTCAGGCTGCTGAAATCTGCCTTGCTTTGTATGTAAGAAAAGCTCAAAGCACCTGGGGATTCACTTCCCTCCCCTCTAGAGATAGCTCTAAACCAAAGACTGACATGTAAGTGTAGATAAATGCTCCAGCAGCCTTTCTCCCACCTGGAGACAACGCTGAGCTTCGACCTCCACTGTCTTCAAAATCCCCCAGGATGCTGGACCGGTCATTCTCCGCGGGCCTTGTGGAGGGCCTTCCTTCTTTCCCTGACACTTTCCCCATGCCTTTAGTCAGGCTTTTTCTGGGAGCCTATCCTAATAAACCGTGCTTCCCAGGTTGCACTAGAGGTTAAGAACCTGCCTGCCAATGGAGAGATGTAAGAGATGCAAGTTCAATCTCTGGGTCATGAAGATTCTTTGCAAGAGGGCATGGCAACCCTCTCAGTATTCTTGCCTGGAAAATTCCAAGGAGCCTAGCAGGCTTTAGTCCATGGGGTCTCAAAGAGTCAGACACAACTGAAGTGACTTAGCACACCAACAGCCTCGTAAACCACATTCACAGAAATCTCTATGTTACAGTTTTCCTCTGAGAAAGCAGAGGTCAACTTTTTTCCCTTGGTTGTAAGAGGTTCAATATAAATTTTGACATTTTTTTCTAAGAGAAAATAAGACATATTTTCTTTCTTGGAAATTTGCATACTATAAGGTATCAATTTTACCAGCTGAAAGAAAACTGGAGAGCAGAGTGGAAGAAGCAATACCATTTGTATTGGGAAAGAGTGTCCGTGGGATGAGTGCTGGGGCATCCTGGGACTCTAGGCCAGGTCTGCTGATAAGTTTCTGGGTGATCCTGAGCAAGCCACTCATCTATCAAGGCCTAAGATCTACTGATATTCACTAGGGCTGAGAATATCTACTGGAAACGCACAGGTCTTGTTTGTGTCTAGGAAAATATTGCTACTGAAAAGGCAGACATCAGAATGGAGTTCGTATACACCTTCTTTTGAAATTGATTGATTTTTTACTTCAGCTGTGTCGCTCTTAGTTGTGGCACACAGGATCTTCAGTGCATCAGTGGTGCAGAGACTCTCTAGTTGCCCCACAGGCTAAGCAGCCCTAGGGATCGAACCTGAGTCCCCTGCATTGCAAGGTGAATTCTTAACCACTGGACCACCAGGGAAATCTCCACATACACCCTGAATAATCCTTAACTTTTCACATTCCTTGAAGATACCCACATTTCTATCACATGCTTCCTCACTCCAAGCTCAAATTTCTTGTCTCCACCTCTTAAGGAGGCCCCCTGTGATGAGCAGCAGATGTAACCCTGTACAGAACATCCATCATTTGTGCCCCACCTCCTCTGAATTCCTGACTCTTTCCCTCAATATATGCAACTATGCAGCTTCAAGCAGTAATATCCTTAGCAGAGCAGGCAAGTTTCCTGTAGATCAAAAAGGAGAAAAACTGAATCTATATCACTTATCCTCTTGTTGGTACTATCTAGGTAGGCAGGGCCCTCTGCATTCAGAGAACAGAGAGAGTCCTGAGACTGAGGAGTCACGTCCTCTCCCTGTGCACAGAGGAAGGCCCCAGATTCATGAGGAATCTGGGACAGCTCCAGGTTTCCCCTTGTAAGGCAGCAACTTCCAGAGTTCTCATGGTGAACCAGCCTCCAATTACCTAACAAAACTGGGAGAGCTGGCAACTTCGGGCTGGGAGCAAGGACTTCAAAAGAAATGCCATTTCCTTCTCCAGGGGATCTTCCCAATCAAGGGATCGAACCCAGGTCTCCCTCATTGTAGACAGACACTTTACCGTCTGAGCCACCAGGGATACTCAAAAGAAATGAAACCTATTTCTATTGAAGAGAAGACATAAACCACAAGAAAACACACCATATAAACCCACAAGACAGAAAATGAAAAGGGGGGGGTGGTTAAAGTATGGTGATATCAAAAGGTGGCAGTGATGTCGATCAACTCTTTGACACTTCTGGTAGGAGTGCGAATTGTAACAACTGCTTTGGGAAGTACTATGCCATGACCTGCTAAGGTGAATATATGCATATTACATGATAGTGCTCTTAGAAAAATTACAGAGAAGCCCTTGCAGGCAAGCATAATTTTATCTTTCATGTGTATGAACATCTTTGTTTATACACATGAAAAATGTTCACTATTCCAAGAGCTCACTGACAAGGATATGGATAAACAAATGATTAAGAAAATTCACAGAAATGTCTAAAGTGTCTTTGGAAGAGAGAACAGGGTATTCGGTTCTGCCCTATTTATGTTTCTACTTGGGAACAAACACTGGTTGTGTGTTTTCTTTTGCTGGTATTTTAAAGAAATAGGAAGAAAGAAAAAATCCTTCCCTTTCCTTGCTCTCACTCTCCCCTCTTCAGTTCTGATACCCCCACACCCACCTTTCCTGTTTTGTTTTGCTGTGAGTCCACATTCCTGTCTGTTTAAACCTGTGTGTAGTAGCCTCATTGTGCTAAAAAAAAATTAATAAACTATATCAAATGAAACTTCAAAGAGATGCATCTTTAAACATAAAGCTTAATGAAAAGAACAAATCATATAAGATTATAATCTGTGTTATCATTTTTGTGAAGGAAAACTAAACAATGTATTATGGAGGAATACCTACACAGGTTATTTTAAACTAAAAGAGAAATACCAAAATATCTAAAATAATCATTATCTCTGGATGGGAGGCGGGTGGGGTGCAGAGGCTAAGAGGACCACATAAATAGAAAAACTCCATCTGTGTTGTTCTAGGGCTTATACAGCAGCTGAGTTCATGGTGTTCACTTTATTATGCATCATAATCATGTATATTTCATACTGCTGCTTTGTAAGTACCAAGTATTACCTAATAAAGAAAAAAAAACTTTAAATAAATGGGAAAGTAACTCAAAAATGGGGAAGAAAAGCGAGCAAACTGGCAAAATGGACTCTCGAGTAATCTGTAGGCATTAGTAGGCATTCATCATGTGTTACTCTCTAAAGTTATCTCTATGAGTTGATCTCTATGGAATAGTCAATACTGTACTTTGTCTTCTGTATTTAGATATAGAATAATAAATTTTTATGCTACCAAAAATACTGCTGGCTCCAAGGGTAAAGCATTTGCCTGCAATGCAGGAGACCCAGGTTCAATCCCTGAGTCTGGAAGATCCCCTGGAGAAGGAAATGGCAACCCACTCCAGCATTCTTGCCTGGAGAATCCCATGGACAGAGAAGCCTGGTAGGCTATAGTCCATGGGATTGCAAAGAGTTGGACACCACTGAGTGACTTCACTTTCACACTAAAACTACAGTGGACAGTAACTGCAGTCATGAAATTAAAAGACGCTTGCTCCTTGGAAGGAAAGCTATGACAAACCTACACAGCATATTTAAAAGCAGAGACATCACTTTGCCGACAAAGGTTCGCATAGTCAAAGCAATGGTTTTTCCAGTAGTCATGTACAGATGTGAGACATTGACATTGAAGTCACTCAGTTGTGTCTGACTCTTTGCGACCCCATGGACTGTAGCTTACCAGACTCCTCCGTACATGGAATTTTCCAGGCAAGAGTACTGGAGTGGGTTGCCATTTCCTTCTCCAGGAGATCTTCCCGACCCAGGGATCGAACCCAGGTCTCCACATTGTAGGCAGATGCTTTACCGTCTAAGCCACCAGGGAAGCCATCTCTCAGATGTGGGAGATGGACCATAAAGAAGGCTGAGTGCCAAAGAAATGATGCTTTTGAATCATGGTGCTGGAGCAGACTCTTGAGAGTCTCTTGGATGGCAAGGAGATCATACCAGTCAATCCTAAAAGAAATCAACTCTGAATATTCACTGAAAGGACTGATGCTGAAGCTGAAGCTCCAATACTTCGGCCACATGATGTGAAGAGCTGACACACTGGAAAGACTGATGCTGGGAAAGACTGAGTGCAGAAGGAAAAGGGGGTAACAGAGTATGAGGTGGTTGGATCGAATCACCGACTCAATGGACATGAGTGTGAGCAACCTCTGGGAGATGGTGAAGGACAGACAAGCTTGGGGTGCTGCAATCCATGGGGTCATAAAGAGTCAGACATGACTTAGCGACTGAACAACAACAAACCAAATTCACAGATTTCCTGGAAGATTAAATGAGATCCTAAATATAAACTGGGGCTTCCCTGATAGCTCAGTTGGTAAAGGTCCACCTGCAATGCAGGAGACCCCGGTTCAATCCCTGGGTTGGGAAGATCCGCTGGAGAAGGGACAGGCTACCCACTCCAGTATTCTTGGACGTCCCTTGTGGGTCAGCTCTTAAATATAAATTGGTAATCTGAGAAATGCTTCACAGCTATACATGGCATTGAGATGAGTATGGCATTGAGAGCATCCTCCCTAATCTACCTCCTAAGACTGTTTGAAGACAAAAGACAAAACCAAAGAGGAAAACTCAAGAATGTTAAGAAGAAAAATAAAAATAGTCTAAGAAAAAAAAAATTAATAACTAAATCCAAACAACTGGTGAATGAATCGGAGACTTTGCTTATTTTTTCTCATGTTCATATTCCCTTGATATTTCTAGAAAGGTGGTAGATTAATGAAAAGAACCAAAAAAAGGCAAAGTACAGTTTATGCAATTTATATTAAGTACTGAGACAATTTGAGAGCAAATATTAGCACATATCCCTAGGGCTTTATCATTTCATGTCTCTGAAAGCACATACCTACCTGCCTATATGATCTTTTATAAAGTGAAGTTCTGAGAATAAATTAAATAATAATGCAATTTTGAAGTTCATAGTTTTAGAATTGCTATTATTAAGTATGTGCTGTGCTTAGTTGCTCAGTTGTGTCTGACTCTGTGACCCCATGGAATGCAGCCCGGGAGGCTCCGCTGTCCATGGGGATTTTCCAGGCAAGAATACTTGAGTGGGTTGTCATGCACTCCTCCAGGAGATCTTCCCAACCCAAGGATCAAACCCAGGTCTCCTGCATTGCAAACAGATTCTTTACCAACTGAGCCACCAGGGTAGCCCAAAAATACTAGAGTAGATAGCCTATCCCCTTTCCAGGGGAACTTCCAGACCCATATATGAAGCACATGTACAATTTCTTTAGATATTTGACTACTTCTAAAATGAAGAGATAAAAATTAAATTATAAACATACATTTTGAAATATTTTCTGAAAAGTTTACTTGATGCAAACAAAATTAGTAAAAAAATTTTAAAAACTAGTTAAATAATTTTGAGACATACTTGTCTATATGATAGTAACTTCTTGCTGTTTAATCTTTACATCGTGTCTGACTCTTTTGTGACCCCATGGACTGTAGCCCACCAGGCCTCTCTGTCCATAAAAGTCTCCAGGCAAGAATACTGGAATGGGTTGCCATTTCCTTTTCCAGAGGGTCTTCCTGACTCAGGGATCAAATCCATGTCTCCCACATTGCAGGTGGGTTCTTTACCACCGAGCCACGTGGGAAGCCCCATAATAGTAACTTAGGTAATTATTTTCTTTTCCCAATGAACTGAATTATTTTACAAGATTGACCAATTAAGCAGTTTGACAAAGCTTCTGTCTCACTGTTTCTAATGGCAGCTTTATATTATGACAATATCTTGACTGGTGCCTTCAGAATGGTTTGTTCTAAACCTACCCCAAGCTCATTTCTCATTGGCAAAACAATTGAACTGTAAAATAGTTATATCTGATACCTTCTTTAGAAAGACATGAGCAAATGGTCACAAAGATATGATGGAGCAGCAGAAGCATGAACAAGTTTAGTGACTTCCTTAAAGTCAGGTGAAGACAAAACCAAGATCAGAAAATAGATTCCCTACCAATCAGTCTGTGTGAACTCTATTTCCAAGATTGTCTTGCCATCTTTACTAACATCCTAGAAAAAGAGAAACCTAAGTACCATCAGCATGTCATTGAGTTGTATTTGTTACATTACCCCATGACCAGAGTAGGAAATGACTTTGTCTCCCTCTCCTCCCTTTTGTGTATTGGTCCACTGGGAGGAGAAAGCTTCATCTAAGCCCGTCTCCCTTCTCAGCAGTGGTGGAAGATAGATATCTTCTATTCCATCTGTGAGGGGTGGTGAGACAGGCCTGCTGTTAGCAGCCTGAAGCTGCTTAGCAAACTTATTAGCATCTCTTCTTCAACCTAGTTTTAAGTATCTGACATTCTAAGCAATAAATCCCAGTGTGTGGGCTCTAGGATTTAAATTAAATGTGAGAAAATGAGACCTCCTAGGGCCTCAAGCACCGTGTTCTCCCACTCTGTTTACTAGAGGCACTGCATTTCTAGAAGAGTGAGCTGCGTGACCAGCTGTTAATAACCGAAGGTAGATGTCAATCATTCTCCAATGCCAAGGTCATCTGAGCTCCTTTAATTCAGCACCCCTTCTCCCACTTACAAGCATAAGTTATCAATTGCCCATTTCTCTTAGACATTAAAGAAAATCAACAACGGGCAACGTGATGAGAACTGAGCCTACTCTTATGGGAGAGACTATGTGTCCTGCTGGTTCACCAACAGGCAAAGCTCTAAATGCAACTGAATGCAGTCCTACCACACAGTATGGGAGCAACAACTGAAAGAGTTCCTTGATGCAGAGAACAGGAGGTACATCAGGTAAAAGCTGAGTGGCCTGCAAAGGAAGACCTAGCTTCCATGCAGTCCTACACACTTGTCTGATGTCTCTCACTGCAGGTCCATCCAGGTTCACCCATTTGACGCTTCCCCAGGAGCAAGCTCTCTCTCCTCTTATAACAGATTCTGCTGGTGTCACAAAGAGATCCCTTTCCTAGGTCTGGGCTGTGGCTGCTGGATACTAATAGAGCTTTCTGGGAGGAAACAGAGCACCCTCAATATCTCACAGCCAGAGGTGGACGTGTTATTTCTGGCCACAACAAACTCCAAGGTTCATTTCTATCATCTGAGGCTATATTTCATCTAAACCCACATACTTGCTTGGCTTCCTCTCCCCTATTCTGCTTCCCTCACTTCCTTACATGCTTCGCGTGCAAGGTCTCCCTCATTAATATCATTTGTGCAAGAATCCCCTTCTCAGGTTCTGCTTTTAGAAGACCTAACCTTAAGATTGGGCTTCCCTGGTGGCTCAGAGGTTAAAGCGTCTGCCTCCAATGCAGGAGACCTGGGTTCAATCCCTGGGTTGGGAAGATCCCCTGGAGAAGGAAATGGTAACCAACTCCAGTATTCTTGCCTGGAAAATCCCATGGACAGAGAAGCCTGGTAGGCTACAGCCCATGGGGTCATAAAGAGTCGGACACGACTGAGCAACTTCACTTTCAACCTTAAGATGCTTTTCAAGCCAACTTCTGAATATCAGCTCTCAGGCCACTAGGATTCTTGTTTTGTAATCAACTTTCTTCTTTCCCAAAGGCAAAAATGTTTCTCCTGCTCTTCTCTTTGCTTCAGAATACATTTTAAATTTCCTCCCCTTATCTCCTCCATAAGCTCTGTTTTCCCTTGTGCTGGGCTATGCTTAGTCGCTCAGTTGTGTCCGACTCTTTGTGACCCCATGGACTGCAGCCCGCCAGGCTCCTCTGTTCATGGGATTCTCCAGGCAAGAATACCGGAGAGGGTTGCCATGCCCTCCTCCAGGGGATCTTCCCAACCCAGGGATTGAACCCACGTCTCCCACATTGTGGGCAGATTCTTTTCTGTCTGAACCACCAGGGAAGCCCAAGAAAACTAGAGTGGGTAACCTATCCCTTCTCTAGGGGATCTTCCTGACCCAGGCATCAAACTGGGGTCTTCTGCATTACAGGAAGATTCTTTACCAGCTCAGCTACCAGGAAAGCCCATTTCCTCTTGTCAGTTCAGTTCAGTTGCTTAGTCGTGTCTGACTCTTTGCAACCCCATGGATTCCAGCATGCCAGGCCTCCCTGTCCATTACCAACTCCTGGAGTTTACTCAAATTCATGTCCATTGAGTCGGTGATGCCATCCAACCATCTCATCCTCTGTTGTCCCTTTCTCCTCCTGCCTTCAACCTTTCCCAGCATCAGGGTCTTTTCAGATGAGTCAGTTCTTCCCATCAGGTGGCCAGAGTATTGGAGTTTCAGCTTCAGCATCAGTCCTTCCAATGAATATTCAGGACTGATTTCCTTTAGGATGGACTGGTTAGATCTCCTTGCAGTCCAAGGGACTCTCATGAGTCTTCTCCAACACCACAGTTCAAAAGCATCAGTTCTTTGGTGCTCAGCTTTCTTTATAGTCCAACTCTCAAATCCATACATGACTACTGGAAAAACCAGTTTTGACTAGATGGACAACAAAACTATTACTTTGTTGGCATAGTAATGTCTCTGCTTTTTAATATGCTGTCTAGATTGGTTATAACTTTTCTTCCAAGGAACAAGCATCTTTTAATTTCATGGCTGCAGTCACCATCTGCAGTGATTTTGGAGCCCCCCAAAAATAAAGTCTGTCACTTCTTCCCCTGTTTCCCTATCTCTTTGCCATGAAGTGGTGGGACCAGATGCCATGATCTTCGTTTTCTGAATGTTGAGCTTTAAGCCAACTTTTTCACTCTCCTCTTTCACTTTTCCTCTTGCATTTCTCCTCTAATATAATTCTTCTTACTCTGTTCTTGCCTTATTCTTCCAATGCTCCAATATACCTTTAAAGCAAATCATTAGCAATAAAAAATATAGCTCCCTTTTTCTTGAGACCAGAAAGGGCTTCATCATCACTTCATCAGCTAACAAAGTAGTAAGATATCTTTTTAGTATTTTATGAGATCTAAAATTACATGTTTGTCTCATTTTAACCAGTTTAACATAAAACAGGGTGGTGATTTTTCAGAAATAGAGATCAAGTTCAGTAATGAACATGAAAGAAACACTCAGATGAAGAACATTGAGAAAAGAAAATAAGCTCACTGGTACAAAAATGTTTACAGTGATCCAAGCATTAGAAAAACTAGCTGACCAGATTCAAGTAAATAAATGGGCATTTAAAGGGGAAAAATTTATAAGGTTATCAAGTTTACAAGATCAAAGATAGTCTCTTCATGATGAGGAAGTTTTCTCACCTGATTATCAGTCATATCAGAAAGGGTTGTCACGTATAAACACTGTAAAAGTCAGGGATAAAGTGGACTTTATTGGGAAGTCAGTAACTTAAAGGAAATGCCCTCGGTTTTACTTGTTTTGGAGACCAGAGCCAGAAAGGTAACCCTGGTTTGTGGGGTTACTGAGTACAATGGTGCACCCTCATTCAAACGGAGACCAGGCAAGTGGGTTAGCTTTGTTGCACATGGGCTGTACTTTGCATTTCACAGAGATGTTACAGATTTCGTCAAAAGTGGGGTATTCATTTTTCCTTCCAATACTTTGTTTTTAATAGTTTTTCATTTCTTCCTGTGAAGGCTCCCCCAAAAGACTTCTTTTGTTTATATTTGTTTTGGCTTTGGCTTTTGAGAGAAAGGGAGATTTTTAGGAATTGGCTCAAACAGCTGTAGAGGTGTGGTAAGTCCACAATAGGCCAGAAGTCTGGAAACTCAGAAGAGTTGCAGCTTGAGTACAAAGACAGTCTGCTGACAGGATTCCTTCTTGTTCAGGGGAGATGAGTCTTTGTTCTATTAAGGTCTTTAATTAATTGGATAAAGTTTTTTTTTTTAATAGTATCACCACTTATTGTTTTCTTACCATAGTAAAAAAGTGCTTACCCACATATGAAGGATAGTCTGCTTTACTCAAAGACCACTGATTTAAATATTAATCTCAGCAGAGGAAAAAAAAAGAAATATCTTTTTCATGGAAACATCCAGGATAATGTTTGACCAAATATCTGGGCACCATGGTCAATTATCATAAAATTAACCATCATAATCATCTTGACAAATTCCCAGGGGTTTTGCATTACCTAGGTTTTCAGAAACAGACATACACCCTCTTCATGTTCCAGAACAGTTCCGACTCAATGCACTTTATTTCATTTCATCATAACCAGGGAATCAAAATCCTAATGTAATGAATTTGAATGGGCAGTACCTCTCCTTATTGGTTGTATGGCTCTATCCGTGGCATTCTCTTCTCCAGTATTGAGGTCCTGGTCAGTGAAGCTACTCAATGATTTAGTTTAGTGGCAAAAGGCTGAGTGAATCAAACTAGTTACTGGACAGATTTTCAGAGAGCCCCAGGTCACTGCCTCAAAATCTATGTGCAAAATCTTTAAAGGAGAGGTGGATACCCGCTTACTGGACACAGGCCAGGCAAAGACAGAGGGTCAAGACAACTGACAGAGAAGTACGGTTTTGAAGTAAAGACCTAAAGATATTGTTACAAGAGAGATGAAAGAGCTACTACTTGCTGAAACGACATACAGAAGAGTGAGTTTGGAACAAGGTGACAATAACACAGGTGACCAGCTACATGGTGTAGAAGGCGAATATCTGCCAAGAAATGTCACAAATATTGGGGGGAAACACTGTCTGCTGCCAGGGTGAGCTTTTTCAAATCCTTCCTCTTGTGAGCTTATGTCCCTTTGAGAACTTCAGCATCTGTAAGTTATAAGGAATCCAGTCACACCAGTCATCTTTCATCAAAATATGCGACAGATCAGTACTCTTCATCCTTAGTTACAGTTAACACCAACTGGAGTGATTTAAAATCACTTCTCATGCTACCACTATACCCCAGGCGAAGTAAACAGAATCTGTGGTGAGACACACATATAAATATTTAAAGACTCCCAAGATGCCAACATGAGGCCAAAGTTGCATGCACTTGCATGCTTATGTTAAGAAATGTAATATGCATAGATAGATAGGAAAGGTACAAAAATTGTATGGGCAACAGACATGAATTCTGGAAAGGGTTGGGCTGTAAGTATAAAAAAGAACTGTGCCAATCAAAGAAGAAAGAAAAGGAATTCAAATTAGAAAGGAAGAAATAAAACTCACTGTTTGCAGATGACATGATACTACACGTAAAAATTCCTAAAGATGCCACCAGAACTCATTAACAAATTTGGTAAAGTTGCAGGATACAAAATTAATATATAGAAATCTGTTGCATTTCTATACACTGACAAAATACCAGAAAGATAAATTAAGAAAATAATAGGAAATGGCAACCCACTCCAGTATTCTTGCCTGGAAAATCCCATGGACAGAGGAGCCTGGTAGGCTACAGTCCATGGAGCCGTAAAGAGTCAGACATGACTGAGCGACTTCACTTTCATTTTAAGGAGCCAAATGGATTTGGATGGGCTAGTTGGACCATATGGATGTGAGAGTTGGACTATAAAGAAAGCTGAGCACTGTAGAATTGATGTTTTTGAATTGTGGTGTTGGAGAAGACTCTTGAGAGTCCCTTGGACTGCAAGGAGATCCAACCAGTCCATTCTGAAGGAGATCAGCCCTGGGATTTCTTTTGAGGGAATGATGCTGAAGCTTAAAATCCAGTACTTTGGCCACCTGATATGAAGAACTGACTCACTGGCAAAGACCATGATGCTGGGAAAGATTGAGACCAGGAGGATAAGGGGATGACAGAGGATGAGATGGTTGGATGGCACCACCAACTAGATGGACATGAGTTTGAGCAAGCTCCAGGAGTCGGAGATGGACAGGGAAGCCTGGCCTGCTGTAGTCCATAGGGTCGCAAAGAGTCAGACACAACCGAGCAACTGAACTGAAGGAGCCAAAAGATCTATCCTCCAAGAACCATAGAACACTGTGGTAGAACATCAAGAACCTCCAAGAACACTGATGAAAAAAATCAAAGACAAATAGATGAAAAGATATACTATATTCTTGGATTGGAAGAATTAGGGTTGTTAAAATGATTATACTACCCAAGGCAATCTACAGATTCAAAGCAATACCTATCAAATTACCAATGGCATTTTCCCCAAAAGTAGAATAATTTTAACACATCATTGACCAGAGACATATTAATACATTTTCTGTTACTTTTACATTATTGACCAGAGACATACCAATATGTTTGTAGAGAGTGACACAGTTAATGTCACCATGAGAAGTTTTAGAGCTTAAAAGTGATCAGGGGTTCATTATACAACTTATGATTGTTGCTATCATTCACATTTTGCTCCATTAGGCTTTTGTTCCAACCCTGTGTATAAGTGCAAGTTTATTACTGTAAAATTTTCACAAATGACACATTGTGAAATTTCTCATTTCTAAAAGAGCCCACCACAAGAGCTCACCACAATAAGATCTGCCTTGACTATCAGGTAAAGTAAAAGAACACATGCTAGAGGAAATAATACCCACAAGAGTTTTTAAAAAATGGTGCCAGACAGTATGTGCCAGAGGAAAACACAGTGAAACAGAGTGTATTCGTAATACACGTTCTGTTCCCTTAAGCAGATGTGCCTGCCATAATGTCTATCACACTCTAATGAAATATTAGAATGCTTCAGTAAGACATGTAAAAAGTTTCAAACAAACACATTATGTGCAAGAAAAGTTACTGATATTTATTCAAAGGTAGGTGTTTCAATATTCATTCACATAACAAATTGCCAGCCACAGGCAGTAGTTTCTGCAAAAATCCCCCAATCCGTAATCAATAATGTGTTAAAATTTATATGAAAACACAGAAGACCTCAGATAGCCAAAACAATCTAGAGAAAGACTATAACTGGAAGAGTCGCACACCCTGACGTTGGATTATACTACAAAGCTACAGTAACCAAAAAAGACACATATTCCCAGCCATAAAAAAGAACACATTTGAGTCAGTCCTAGTGAGACGGATGAACCTTGAGGTTGTTATACAGAGTGAAGTCAGAAAGAGAAAAACAAATATTGTATATTATATATATATGCAATGTAGAAAGACAGCACTGCTGAACCTGCTTGCAGGGCAGCAAACACAGACACAGGGACACAGACAGAGAGAACAGACCGTGGACACGGGCGCAGGGGAGGGAGGGACGGGGTAGGATGAACTGAGGGAGTAGCATGGAGCGCATAATCACCATATGTAAAACAGCCAGCCAGTGGAAACGTGCTGTGTGATGCCGGGAGCTCAAATCAGGTGCTCTATGACAACCTAGAGTGTTGGGATGGGATGAAGGGTGGGAGGGGACAGGACACATGTATACCTATGGCTGACTTATGTTGATATATAGCAGAGACCAATACAATATTGTGGTGCAATTACCCCCCAATTAAAAATAAATAACATAAAAGATAAACAGAAGAGAAGACAATGGAAGAGAACAGAGAGCCTGGAAGTAAGTCCATGAATGTATTGTCAATTAATCTATGACAAGAATGGAGAAAAGAGACTCTCTTCAATAAATGGTGCTGGGAAAACTGAAAAGCTATAAGTAAAAGAATAAAATTAGGTCTTCCTTGCTGGCTCAGTGGTAAAGAATCTGCCTGCCAACACAGGAGACATGGTTTCAATCCCTGATCCTGGAAGGTCATGCTGGGGAGCAACTAAGCCTGTGTGCCACAACTAGTCAGCCTATGCTCTAGAACTTAGGAGCCGCAGCTGCTGAGCCCACGTGCTGCAACTATAGAAGCATGCGTGCCCTAGAGCCCGTGCTCCACAAACCACCCAGATGAGAAGCCCGTGTACTGCAACTAGAGGAGCGCCTGCTCATCACACCTAGAGAAGAGGACCATGCAGCAGCAAAGACCCAGCACAGCCAAAACTAATAAAACTATAAAAAAGAATAAAATTAGAACATTCTCTAATACCATACACAAAAATAAATTCAACATGAATTTAAAAACCTAAATGGCAAACCAGATACTATAAAAATCCTAAAGGAAAACATAAGAAGAACACGGACATGAAGTAATTTTTTTGGACATATATTCTAAAGGAAAGGATATAAAAGCAAAAATTAATGAATAGGATCTACTTAAAAGCTCTTGCACAGCAAAGGAGACCATCAACAAAATGAAAAGACAACCTACTTAATGAAAGAAAATATTTGCAAATGATATTACTGGTATGGGATTAATATGCAATATATGTAAATAACGCATACAACTCAACATCAAAAAAACAAATACCTGATTTTAAAAATGGGCAGAAGAACTGAATAGACATTTTTCCAAAGAGGAAATGCGGATGGCCAACAGACACATGAAAAGATGCTCAACAAATCATGCAAATCAAAATCACAATGAGATACCACCTCACATATGTCAGAATGGCCATCATCAAAACTCTACAAATGATAAATGTTGGGGAGGATGTGGAGAAAAGAGAACCCTTGTACTCTGCTAGTGGGAGTATAAACCGATGCAGCTCCTGTAGAAAACAGTATGAAGATTCCTCAAAAAGCTAAAAATAGAATTATCATATGATCCAGCATGTCCAGTGCTGGGTATATATTGAAAAAATATGAAAACACTAATTTGAAAGATACATGCACCCCAATATTCATAGCAGCATTATCTAAAACAGGGAAGATAGGCAAGCAACCTAAGTGTTCCTCAACAGATGAATGGATAAAAAAGATGTGGGGTGTGTATATATATATGCAATGGAATACTACTCAGACATAAACAAAGAAGGAAACTTTGCCATTTGCAACAGCATGGATGGACTTAGAGGGTATTATGCTAAGTGAAGTAAGTCAAAGAAAGGCAAATACTGTATATTCTCACTTATACATGGAGTCTACAACTAGTGAATATAACAAAAAGGAAGTAGACTCAGATATAGAGAACAAACTAATGGTTACCTGTGGGGAGAGGGAAAGAGGGAGGGGTGATATAGAGCTAGAAAGTTAGGAGGTACAAACTATTATGTATAAAATAAATAAGCTACAAGGACATATTGTACAATACACGGAAAATAGCCAATATTCCATGGTAACCATAAATGGAGTATAACCTTCAAAAATTGTGAATTACTATGTTTTGAACTGTGGTGTTGGAGAAGACTCTTGAGAGTCCCTTGGACTGCAAGGAGATCCAACCAGTCCATTCTGAAGGAGATCGGCCCTGGGATTTCTTTGGAAGGAATGATGCTAAAGCTGAAACTCCAGTACTTTGGCCACCTCATGCGAAGAGTTGACTCATTGGAAAAGACTCTGATGCTTGGAGGGATTGGGGGCAGGAGGAGAAGGGGACAACAGAGGATGAGATGGCTGGATGGCATCACTGACTCGATGGACGTGAGTCTGAGTGAACTCCGGGAGTTGGTGATGGACAGGGAGGCCTGGCGTGCTGCGATTCATGGGGTCGCAAAGAGTCGGACACATCTGAGCGACTGATCTGATCTGATCTGATCCTTATAACTTATATTTTATACCAACTATATATTAATTTTAAAAAGTAAAAAGGAAGAGCTGTAGATTTTTCAGTTTCACTTTTTTGTTTTTAGAATGGAATAACGAAGCTTCTTACATGTTAGACTGAAAACTAAAACAACTTTTCCAACACCTAAAATCCCATAAGGGTTCTATAGGCTCATTACTTTGCCATAAACTGGAACATATCCAGTAGAATATTAGAGCTAGTCGTATTAAATATATGCATTTATACACATTAAAATAATATATGCTTATATATTGGATACATATATATTTCTACCATATCCATCCATACATACACACATGTACACACACGGTAGAAATTCTCATGGCAATTGACTAGTTTCTTTATTAAGTTCAGCTCTTTCCAGTCTAAGCTTGCCTTTCTGGCAAAAGCATAATCATTCATGAAATAATTTAAAAATAAATAGTAAATATTTTATAGCTTTTTATTACCTAACTAAAATAGATCTGTATACTAACAAAGAATTAATTTAATGATCCTGTGCAACTCAGATCCATCCCATAAAAATGTACCATTCTGATCAATATGACCCACAACATCTATGAGCACTAAGATAATTCACCTCACTTCTTCACAGCCTTAGTCTATGATTTAAAGACAAAAAAGCCCCCTCCTTCCCACAAGGAACTCCTATTTCCAGTAGATCAGTTCATATTTTTCCACAAAGAAAATTCAGAAGCTTAAAAATCTATTCTCCATCCTAGCCAATTTTGCTTTAAAATGTTAAAGAAAAAAAAAATGCCTGAAGTTAAAATAAAATCCATACAAGTTAACATTTAGCATTTACCTTGTGCCACACACAGGAATTCCATTTCTACTTGCAAAATAAAGTGGGAAATTGACTTTTCCCACTGACTCAGACTTTAAGTCAACTTGTACTAAAACTTTTTAACCAACTGAGTCAAGCATAGCTTTTTAAAGATAAATTCAGTAAATGGTGACCTAATATATCACCAGAAAGTACACTGGGTAGATGTCACAGGGGCAGATGTTTCGTCTATTTAGTCCTGAGTCTGGTTCAGCAGTGGGTAATGCTATCATTAATCCACTGAGAGCTCACCCCTCAGAAGATAATTAGAAAGGAACTTTTTTTTTCTAAATAACCATAATTACGGTGACACTCTCAATAGCCCTAATTATGGAAATGGGATTCAGATTAAATTCACCTGCCTGATAATATACAGTAAATGTCTATTTCAGCTGAACTATGTTGTTTGTAAAGCAGCAGGTTCAGGTACAAGATATGTGAATAACAGAGCCATCATCTCTAGAAGCTCAACTTAGATTAAAAGCTGGTATTCATTTGCCTAGAGTTTGTGCTGTGTGCTAGGCATGAAAAATGCATCTCTAGGCAAAAGTTAGAAGATTCCAAACAACATGCTGGTCCAGGTTTATTTCAGAGTTGTTTTCTGGTGCCCAGTGTTTTATTCTATCCAGACTCTAAGACACTGAGCAACGAAAGCAGCAGCCTGCTTGCTCTTATGCTTTCAAAACAAAAGAAAGAAGGAAAGAAAAATTCCATAATGTTGACGGCTGAGAGTTCTATTCATTTTCATTTGGCTGCGCTGGGTCTCTATCGCAACATGCGGGATCTTCACTGAGTCGTGAGAGATGTTTCGCTGCAGTGCACAGGCTCTCTAATTGTGGCCCACGGGCTTCAGTAGGGGCAGCACACAGGCTCTTAGTTGCGGTGTGTGGGCTTAGTTGCTCTGTGCCATATGAGATCTTAGTTCCCTGACCAGGAACCCACATCTCCTGGATTGCAAGGCAGATTTTTAACCCCTGGACCACCGGGGAAGTTCCACTTCAACTCATTTTTGATCGTGAGAGAAGTGTAAGAATTTGTAATCTCCAAGCTATTTCTCAAGATTCCAGAAGAAATATACATACATATACACATACCCAAACATACACAGAGGCGCATACATATGCACACACACAGCAGCTAGGATAACCTATTTCTCCTTATATAGATGTATCTCTGTTTCATATGGAAAGTAAGAGTCATGTATTTTTCTTTCAGAGACCCCAGGCATACCATAGTAATGTCTTCATCTTCTGATACTCAACAAACTGAAAGCAGTCTATTGTTTACAGGAGCGAGAAAGAGACCTCCAAGGAAGAACTATGTGGCCCTCGCCTTCTCCTTTTTCATCCTTTTCCTTGGCTTGGCTCACTCAGAATTATTCATTAATATTCAGTGGGACTAAGGATGCTGAGTTTATCCTTCAAGCATCTGCAAAGCAAACCACTCTAACTTCACAAACTCCTAAAAAGACTTTCCCTCCTTTGCTCTCATTCTTGTTACTCTGGAGTTTAGAAGGGCTTTCAGACTGTAAGGTAAAAGGAGAAAAAAAAGGACAGAGTGATTTATTTTCCCTTATTTTCTCTCAAATTCCAGTTAAAAATGGCAAATGAGGACAAAATCCTGCTATAAGTCATTATTATGAAGGTGATTTCATTTTGATGAAAGTTGCAAATGGACAGAATATATTAACTCTGTTTTGAACTTAAAGACAACTCTTTCTCTCATCAACTGTAGTCCCAGTGGTAGAGTTGAATGGTGGGAGATATCAGTCGTTTCAGCCCTCATTAAATTCTTGGCCACAAGCCACTGAACTAAATTCAAGAGCTGAAGCCTTGAAATTTACTTTAGTTCTTTAAACAAAGACTTCTTTCCCAGACAATGAGGTTTTGAGTGCAATTTGCTCTCCTAACTATCGAAGGTTCACAAGGAGTTCAACTAGGAAGAAATTAATTGGACTTCCTATTGTTCGTTTCTCTCCTTTCCCACCCCCAACGTATTAAGCAATTCCATAGACCACGAATGCTACTGCCCTTCATTTGGTGAAATTTAATTCAATTAAATTTACAAAACAGACACAGAATATATCATATTAGGAGTTGATCCTAACAAGAAAAACAATAGAACTATAAATTGCTCATTGATCCCTGCCCTCTAGTAGCTTGTAATCTTAGTTAATTGAAGAGACTCTACCTTTGGTCTTTGATGAAACTTAAAATGCAATCTAGCCAATCTGATTTCGTATCTTACCTAGGGTTCATTTTCTGGTACTGAAAAAAATACTATAGATAAGATTTCTTACAGGGATAACCTGAAAATATGGGGAGAGAAGTCAGTTTGTGGGGAGGTGATACATGCATAATTATGGCTTATTTGCGGTGTTGTATGGCAAAAACCAACACAACATTGTAAAGCAATTTTCTTCCAGTTAAAAAATAAATTAAAACAATTTTAAAGTCTATTTGTGGCTTTTCCAGATAGCAACATTTCCCATCAAGGTTACTAGTCATTTATTTCAAGCACCAAAGGAATGAAATGGTATGCAAATGGTGATCAGTGGTAGGGGAAAAAGCTCAAAATGGGAAAACAATCTACCATGAATTCTAGTTTATGAAAACAAAGGTACAAATGTTTTATTCATTGTGATACTTTAAGAATAGATGTAACTTGGAGAAATCCTCACCATGTCAATAATACTGACTTTTCTCATATCTTTTAAGAGAAAGAAAAATGTAACCTTCCCTACTTACTAGCTACTTCCTTTACAGAAAACACAATGGAGCATAGTCTACACCATTTGGATGATGCATTCTGGCTTGTACTGTTTTGGTACTGTTTTACTGTAGTGAGATGGAACACCACCAGATTTCAAGTAAGAAAAGAGCGAGTTCTGGTCTCAGATCAATCATTTAGTAGTCTCAAGGCCTTGAACAAGCATCTTAATTTTCTGAGCCTCAGTTTCTTCTTCTATAAAGTGTCCTGAGCAGGCTATTTGAAATAATAAATGTGACAACACTTTACAAAACTATCTCTGTATAAATGTAGGATTGATCATGGGCCATGACCATGTCATTCACCATCATTTTATGAACAGATCAGGTCTTCTAGAACAGAGATAGGACTAGATCTTTCCTAGAACCTGCCACAGCAAAACACTCTCAAGGTTCATCCATGCTGCAGCAAATGGCAAACTTTCATTTTCTTTTATGGCTGAGTAGTAACGGATGACTACTATTATACATACATATATATGTATGTGTGTGTGTGTATATATGTATATCACATCTTCTCTATCCATTCACCTGTCAATGGACATTTAGGTTGCTTCCATGTCTTGGCTATTATAAACAGCATTGCTATGAACATCTATGAACACTGTAGTACATAAATCTTTTCAAATCGGTGGGGTTCTTTTCAAATATATACCAGGACTGAAACTACTAGATCATGCTATGTGAAATAAGTCAGACAAAGACAAATATCACTCATATGTGGAATCCCAAAACAGAACAAAGTTAAGTCACTTAGTCATGTCCAACTCTTTGCAACCCCATGCACTGTAGCCTGCCAGGCTCCTCAGTCCATGGAATTTTCCAGGCAAGGATACTGGATTGAGTTGCCATTTCCTTCTCCAGGGGATCTTCACAACTCAGGGATTGAACCTGGGTCTCCCACACTGCAGCCAGATTCTTTACCATCTGAGCCACCAGGGAAGCCCCAAAATATAACAAACTAGTGGATAAAACAAAAGAAGCAAATTCACAGATATAGAGAATAAACCAGTGGTTACCAGTGGGGAGAGGGAATGATGGAGGGGCAATACAGAGGAAGAGAAAAAAAGGTCATTATAGAATTATATGAAATCACCTGTGTGAAACTTCTGAAAATTATAAAGCATTATAGAAGTTAAAGAATCTTTCATTCAATAAAAAAAGAACCTGCCATATAACAAAAACAGTGAACAGTTATTGAGAATGTACAAAGTAATTCAAGAAGCTGAAGCCTTACAAGCTATTTTAGTTCTTTAAACAGAGGTTTCTTTCCTGGACAATGAGGTTTTGAGTGCCTTTTGCACTGTGGAAGGTTCACAAAGATAGCCAAGCTAGAAGGGACTTGAGACGTCATCTGGTCCAACCCAGTTATCTACTCAGTCATAAGACTGAGCTCAAAACTGACTTGCCCAATATGAAGGCAGTGCAGAAACAGAAGCAGCCAACACTGCTCCTGACCTGGGCTCTGGTCCCTGTACCACCCAGAACAGGCTGAGGCAGCTTTTGTTCAAGGCAAAGATACTGCTGCTGCTGCTGCTGCTGCTAAGTCACTTCAGTCGTGTCCGACTCTGCGAGACCCCATAGACGGCAGCCCACCAGGCTCCCACGTCCCTGGGATTCTCCAGGCAAGAACACTGGAGTGGGTTGCCATTTCCTTCTCCAATGCATGAAACTGAAAAGTGAAAGTGAAGTCGATCAGTCATGTCTGACCCTTAGCATGGACTGCAGCCTACCAGGCTCCTCCATCCATGGGATTTTCCAGGCAAGAGTACCGGAGTGGGGTGCCATTGTATTTTTGTGATGAAAGGGAGAATTCTGGATCTCTATGAGTAGTTGACTTAGTATCTTAATATTTGATAAAGAAGCTCTTTTCTCCTACAGGGTCTCATCCTGAGAATTTGTCCTTTGGAAAGAGGCAAGGTACAACACAGGAAGCGAACAGTGATTGGTCTGACTGTAATTGGACTTCAAGATAAGCAGGATTGGGATTGCCAAGGGAACAAATGAGAAGTGGCATTTAAGTCTTTCTAAAAAGCCCTCCACTTCAAAACTGCCTAGGATACAGCATTCAAGGTACCATACCTGACACGCAGGTACAAGAGAGACACAGGAATGGAGGATGGATTCATTGTCCATCTGTCTGTCACATATGAAGGCTGTAGCTTCCTCAGCACGATACCTGCAAACAAGGTCTTAATGGCCTTCTTTCTGGTTTTCCCTAACATTTATCTTCAAGGAGGTCATAAGAGGCAGGCCTGTGGGAAGCCATGTTCTAATTCAATGAGCTATTCTTGGAAAACTTTCAAGGACAAAAATGATGAGAGGCAGGGTCAGGAGGAGGCCTTCATCTGACACAGCAGAGTAGGAGGAGTTGCGAACAAGCAGCAAGACCCCAGATTGGAAGTATGGTGCGCTTCCCCTCTTCTGGAGGTTGTCACACATGTGTATCAGCAGCTCATCTCCCTCCCTGACCTTCAGCAACCTGGTGGAAAGCCAAGAGGCAGTAGCAGAGAGTGGCGTGTACATTCTGCGACCCGTCAGGACTGTAGCCTGCCAGGCTTCTCTGTTCATGGGGATTCTCCAGGCAAGAATACTGGAGTGGGTTAATACCTAATTAATTGACACAAAGACTACCCAAGAAGCCTAACTTCCAGATGCAGAGAAGGCAGAATGGTGATGGCAAAGTGTGGTCCCTGACCATGGCCTTATCAATCTAGAGAATTTCCTGGGGGCATCCTACAAGTATTTTTGGAAGGACCCTGGGGCTTTCTGGGTTGCGAAGGCAGTATGAATTGCAGATGTACAGACTGTCAGATTTTCTTTCAGAATTACATCCCATTCCTAATAACACAAAAGGGAACACCATCAGCACCGATAAAAAAGGAGCAGCCAGCACCGAGGATGATCTGTTTCATTATTCATTCTCCTTACCTTACAGCAGAATTTAACCCTAAAAAATAGCCCAGCGTTATTGTTATTGCTATGTCTAAACCTTCCTAGATATTCCAGCTTAAAGTAGTAAAAGAAAGCAGAGTTAACAGACTCAAACTTTAGGCAAATTAACAAAATCTCATTTGAGGTGAATTCATATGCCTGGTTCGATTTTCAACTTTGTCTTCAGAAGTACTCTGCAGGGCAGAAAGTAGCAGATTGCTCATGGGTGCTGGAGGAGGTTGGAACTGAGGAGTGCACTGGAAGGGGATTAGAATGACTCAGTCCACCCACACGTCTCTGACGAACTGGAAATAGATCTTCTGAAACCACGGGTCAGGCTCTTATTAATACTGCAAAAAAGTTCTAGGTCTAAAGTCACTCAATTTCCTTGGGTTCATACTTTTCCAGATGATGCTTCAGAAGCCTGAAGCTCAGTGGCCATTGCCTCATTGTATTTAGTTCTCTCAGGACTTCTGTTGAGAGTCAACCTCATTTCAATTAATTGCATTGGTTACATTATACAAGCAATGGACTGACCCCAACTGGCCAAGCAGCAGCTCCTATGACTGGCTGGCTCCTTTGAATGTGCACTAAATTCTATCAATCACTACTCTAAAATGGATATATTCTTTTTCTTAAACTCTGGGATCTTCCATAGAATGTTGGCTATCACACATACAACCCTTTCATTTAAAAAAAAGGTGGGGGGACACGGTGGGAAGGTTAATTAATATAACAGATATTTATTCCATTACTACAATACTAGCAAAGTAATCCTCAAAATTCTCCAAGCCAGGCTTTATAGTATGTGAACTCTGAACTTCCAGATGATCAAGCTGGATTTAGGAAAGCCAGAGGAACCAGAGATCAAATTGCCAATATCTGTTGGATCATCGAAAAAGCGAGAGCGTTCCCAAAAAACTTCTACTTCTGCTTTATTGACTACAGCAAAGCCTGTGACTGTGTGATCACAACAAACCAAGCAAAATTCTTAAAGTGATGGGAATACCAGCCCACCTTACCTGCCTCCTGAGAAATCTGTACGCAGGTCAAAGACACAACAGTTAGAACCAGACATGGAAGTACAGACTGGTTCCAAATTGGGAAACAAGTACAGCAAGGCTGCATATTGTCACCCTGCTTACTTAACTTATATGTTATCATGAGTAAATCATGTGAAATGCCAGGCTTGATGAAGCACAAGCTGGAATCAAGACTGCTGAGAGATATATCAATAACCTCAGATATGCAGATGATACCACCCTTATGGCAGAAAATGAAGAGGAACTAAATAGCCTCTTGATTAAAGTGAAAGAGGACAGTGAAAAAGCTGGTTTAAAGCTCAACATTCAAAAAACTAAGATCATGGCAACTGGTCCCATCACTTCATGGCAAATAGATGGGGAAAGAGTGGAAACAGTGGCTGACTTTATTTTTCTGGGCTCCAAAATCACTGCAGATGGTGACTGCAGCCATGAAATTAAAAGATGCTTGCTCCTTGGAAGAAAAGCTATGAAAACCTAGATGGCATATTAAAAAGCAGAGACATTACTTTGTCAACAAAGGACAGTCTAGTCAAGGCTATGGTTTTTCCAGTAGTCATGTATGGATGTGAGAGTTGGACTATAAAGAAAGCTGAGCACCGAAGAATTGATCCTTTTGAACTGTGGTGTTGGAGAAGACTCTTGAGAGTCCCTTGGACTGCAAGGACATCTAACCAGTCCGTCCTAAAGGAAATCAGTCCTGAATATTCATTGGAAGGACTGATGCTGAAGCTGAAACTCCAATACTTTGGCCACCTGATGGGAAGAACTGATTCATTTGAAAAGACCCTGATGCTGGGAAATACTGAAGACAGGAGGAGAAGGGGATGACAGAGGATGAGATGGTTGGATGGCATCACCGACTTGATGGACATGAGTTTGAGCAAGCTCTGGGAGTTGGTGATGTACAGGGAAGCCTGGTGTGCTGCAGTCCATGGGGTCACAAAGAATCTGACACTACTGAGCAACTGAACTGAAGTGAACAATAGGAAACATTGAAAGATAAGCACGTATGAAATATAGCTTCCCTGCTGCTACTGCTAAGTCACTTCAGTCGTGTCCGACTCTGTGAGACCCCAGAGACGGCAGCCCACAAGGCTCCCCCATCCCTGGGATTCTCCAGGCAAGAACACTGGAGTGGGTTGCCATTTCCTTTTCCAATGCATGAAAGTGAAAGTGAAGTCGCTCAGTCGTGTCCGACCCTCAGCGACCCCATGAACTGCAGCCTTCCAGGCTCCTCCATCCATGGGATTTTCCAGGCAAGAGTACTGGAGTGGGGTGCCAAGAGTTGTAAGTGTACAAGGGCAGAGGACACATTGAGAGCTCCACACATTGGACAAAAGTGAGACGAGCTCAGACAGGGGATAAGAAGAGATCAACTACAGATCTGCCAGCCTATGTTCCAGGGTCATGGAAGGATGCTAGTGTGTTCTGACCTCAGAGACATCAAAAGTAAAATTTCCTAAGGTTGATTATTTTTTCACCTGGCATCTGTGGCAGATTGAAATATTCCCGAGGGAAAAAAATGGAAGTTATTTTTATCTACACAAAATAGATGTTTTCATATCATATAAATACTAAAGAGGATTTTTTTTTTTACTCCTTTACAAAGGAAAATAAAAGGCAAGGCAGCTGTAATTTAAATTAACATGTTGAAATATAACTACAGCCTTTTAAGAGTTCTTCTTAAAATAAAAATGATATTTTTCTTTAATCTCTCATAGCTACTATAAGTAAGATTCATCAAGAATTTTACATATCACCCCAATAAAAATATTGAAGGATCTGAACGTATTAGCCAAATATGAACCACTGGGAGGTTCATATTATTATAAGTTAGATTTCTTAAGGAAAGAAAGATTTTGACATCTTCCACAGAAAACAAAGATTTTGACACATTACTAAGATATAATTTAATATAAATATCTGTTTATAGCCCATATCTTCAAAATATATCTATAAATAGCTGTCAAAGCATTGTTTATTTTTTGACCCTAGATGAACATTTGAATCATCTGGGAGATTTCAAAGACTGTGCTCAGAGCTCACCTCAGATTAATTACTATTTTTTAAAGCTTCTCAAGTGATACTAACATGTAGCCAGGGTTGCAATACACTAATTTATTTTCTTATTCTTTGATTGCTTTCTTATTTCTATGACTCTATATTTTTCCAAAGATTTCCTGTTTGATCCCTACCTTCCTATATTCATAATTTTCTAGATATTTCTATACCTTATTCTATATATTACTCATTTGGTGAACCTTTCTTTCAATTTTAAATTGCAGCCCTTTATCTTAGACTATGTTTTCTCACATTATTGCTAAACTTTCCCTAATTTACCCATGCTACTACATTTATATTGACTTACAAATTATTCTCACCCAAATGTTACTGCAAAACACACAGTTTTAAAAAAAAAACAAGTGACAATCTCTGACAAGTAAATTGGTTCCATAAACTCTTAGATGAGATTGATGGTAGGGCTGTCTTAGTAAATAATAAACTATTGATAAATCAGGTTGTCTTATATGGAATTTCAATTTCAGAAATGTTAGGCATATTGTTTTCAATTATAAACTCTGATCCTAGCTTGAACCTGATGTAGCAATATGCTGCTAAATTTCAGATAAATGAAGAAATTTGATAAGACAGAGCAGCTTTCTCTGGCAGCTACCCAGGTCTACTGTTGTGGCTCAGAATTTTTGAAGTTGCAATAAAAATTCTTAAATACTTAAATATGTTACATTTTCCTAACCCTAGAAGAGACAATGAAGTCCACTGACATTTGTCAAATGCATGTAGTGGGTTTTGAGTTTGTCACTGTAGCTGGGTATGTCAGTCAGCTCAGTGATGAGCAAATACTAGAAAGGTAAATTCTTCAGCAAAAGAAAACAACTCCAGCTTCAGACATGTTGCCTAAGACAGACAGAACAATGGACATGTCTGAAATACACTAATTTTCTTGCTTCAGATTCCCTTATGGGAAAGAAGTGATTCCAATTCTACCTCTGATCTTAGAATGACATTAAGGTCAAGTTTATACCAAAATTGTGTGAACAGGTAAATGGCTGGCACAAAGGTGAGATATGGAGATGAGGTAGAACTCTTAATCTGCATATGAGCAGCCTAACAGGCATTTAAGATAACAAACATTAGAGTCCGGAAAAGCATCTAAAACTCAGAGCACAGGCATTAAAGCTACCCAGCCAACCTGAGATATGTAATCTCAGGAAAGCTATTTAATCAATCCATGCTTCAGACAGAGTACTGAAGAACTATGGACAGAGGTTCATGATATTGTACAGAAGGCAGTGATCAAGACCATCCCCAAGAAAAAGAAACGCAAAAAGGTAAAATGGTTGTCTGAGGAGGCCTTTCAAATAGCTGAGAAAAGAAGAGAAGCAAAAGGCAAAGGAGAAAAGGAAAGATATACCAATTTGAATTCAGAGTTCCAAAAAAGAGCAAGGAGAGATAAGAAAGCCTTCCTCAGTGAACAATGCAAAGAAATAGAGGAAAACAACAGAATCGAAAAGACTAGAGATGTCTTTGAGAAAATTAGAGTTATCAAGGAAACAGAAACAGTATGGACCTAACAGAGGCAGAAGAGATTAAGAAGAGGTGGCAAGAATACACAGAAGAACTATACAAAAAAGAGCTTCATGACCCAGATAACCATGATGGTGTGATTACTCACCTAGAGCCAGACATCCTGGAATGTGAAGTCAAGTGGGCCTAGGAAGCATCACTACAAACAAAGATAGTGGAGGTGATAGAATTCCAGCTGAGCTATTACAAGTCCTCAAGGATGATGCTGTTCAAGTGCTGCACTCAATATGCCAGCAAATTTGGAAAACTCAGCAGTGCTACAGTACCGGAAAAGGTCAGTTTTCATTCCAATCACAAAGAAAGGCAATGCCAAAGAATGTTCAAACTACCACACAATTGCACTGATCTCACATGCTAGCAAAGTAATGCTCAAAATTCTCCAAGCTAGGCTTCAACAGTACATGAACCATGAACTTCCAGGTGATCAAGGTGGATTTAGAAAAGCCAGAGGAACCAGAGATCAAATTGTTAACATCCGCTGGATCATTGAAAAAGCAACAGAGTTCCATAAAAACATCTACTTCTGCTTTATTGACTATGGCAAAGCCTTTCACTGTGTGGATCACAACAAAACATGGAAAATTCTTTAAGTGATGGGAATACCAGCCCACCTTACCTGCCTCCTGAGAAATCTGTATGCAGGTCAAGAAACAACAGCTAGAACTGGACATAGAACTATGGACTGGTTTCAAATTGGGAAACAAGTATATCGAGGCTGCATATTGTCACCCTGCTCACTTAACTTACATGCAGAGTACATCATGTGAAATGCCAGGCTTGATGAAGCACAAGCTGGAATCAAGGTTGCCGAGAGATATATCAATAACCTCAGATATGCAGATGACACCACCCTTATGGCAGAAAGCAAAGAAGAACTAAAGACCCTCTTGATGAAAGTGAAAGAGGAGAGTGAAAAATCTGGCTTAAAGTTCAACATTCAAAAAACTAAGATCATGGCATGCGGTTCCATCACTTCATGGCAAATAGATGGAAAAACAATGGAAACAGGGACAGACTTTATTTTCTTGGGCTCCAAAATCACTACAGATGGTGACTGCAGCCATGAAATTAAAAGATGTTTGCTCCTTGGAAGAAAAGCTATGATCAACCTATATGGCATATTAAAAAGCAGAGACATTACTTTGCTGGCATAGGTCCATATAGTCAAAGCTATGGTTTTTCCAGTGGTCATGTATGGATGTGAGAGTTGGACTATAAAGAAAGCTGAGCACTGAAGAATTGATGCTTTTGAACCGTGGTGTTGGAGAAGACTCTTGACACTCATTTGGAAGGACTGATGCTGAAGCTGAAACTCCAAAACTCTGGCCACCTGATTCGAAGAACTGAAGAAACATGACTGGAAAATACCCTGATGCTGTGAAAGACTGAAGGCAGGAGGAGAAGGGGACAACAGAGGATGAGATGCTTGGATGGCATCACTGACTTGATGGACATGAGTTTGAGCAAGCTCCAGGAGTTGGTGATGTACAGGGAAGCCTGGCGTACTGCAGTCCATGGGATTGCAAAGAGTCAGACATGACTGAGCAACTGAACTGAACTGATCCTTTAGTTTCCTTATCTTTACAATATATATAGTAACATCTACTTTATATGGCTGGTAGAAAGGAAATAATAGAACACACACAGAGCATTTGAATGAGTGTCTAGTGTATAAATACACAAGCACACACAAATGTGTCTCTTGTAAGTATGCAAACTCTGTATCTCTCTATTAAGCCACACGTAGCTGTTCAGTTCAGTCGCTCAGTCGTGTCCAATTCTTTGTGACCCCATGAATCACAGCATGCCAGGCCTCCCCGTCCATCACCAACCCCTGGAGTTCACTCAGACTCACGTCAATCGAGTCAATGATGCCATCCAGCCATCTCATCCTCTGTCGTCCCCTTTTCCTCCTTCCCCCAATCCCTCCCAGCATCAGAGTATTTTCCAATGAGTCACCTCTTCGCATGAGGTGGCCAAAGTACTGGAGTTTCAGCTTTAGCATCATTCCTTCCAAAGAACACCCAGGGCTGATCTCCTTAAGAATGGACTGGTTGGATCTCCTTGCAGTCCAAGGGACTCTCAAGAGTCTTCTCCAACACCACAGTTCAAAAGCATCAATTCTTCGGCACTCAGCTTTCTTCACAGTCCAACTCTCACATCCATACATGACCACTGGAAAAATACAAACAAAAGAGAAATACTCATATAAGACAAAAATTCACCTTTTGCATCTTCTTTCTGGAAGTGGGACCACACATATTCCCAAAACACGAGGGGGAAAAGACAAAAGCAAAGCTGTCACCAGCAGTATCAGCACCCTCTCCCCCCCTGCTTGGCTTTTCCAGGAACACTTCTGAAGGTGGATTAGGTGAGGAGGAAACTGCTTTTACCAGTTACGTCAGTGATATTCTAAACAACTCAATTTGAGGGCCACAAAACCCTTTATTAGAGATTATCTCAGTTGAGCTTTCTAATGAGTAACAAGTATGTTTTTTTCCATCATTCAGTCAGCTAAATCAGCCCAAGAGAGGACGTATTTTTTTGAGCTTTCAAATGATTAAAAGTGTCTGTTGACATCAATAAAATTTACCAATGAGTGCCAGGTTTCCCTTCCCCCTTAATTTTGGAATCAGAGTATAAATTACACATCAAAAACATCCCTCACTGTATTTCTGTAACATAAGAGGAATACTTCCCTGGTGATTCAGACAGTAAGGAATCTGCCTGCAATGCAGGAGACCTGGGTTCAATCCCTGGGCTGGGAAGATCACCTGTAGGAGGAAATGGCAACCTACTCCAATATTCTTGCCTGGGAAATCCCATGGTCAGAGGAGCCTGGTGGGCTACATCCATGGGGTCGCAAAGAGTCAGGCATGACTGTGTGACTAACACACACACACACGAGAAAATTATTGTTAGAATTTGCAAGAAATGTCTGAGATATCAGTGTGACTTATAGGGTGCTTTTTAACTTCCTCCAGGTTATAATGTTTAATGGTACTATTATATGCTACAAGTGAAAGACTTGTACTAAGTACATACTCAATGGATATTCATTATATAGCTGCTAAACTTACTGATCAAAATTTTTATAGAAGTCATTTTGGGTAAGAATGAGAGTAAGTATTTGAGAATTTTAGGAGGGAGAAAAACAGAGTCACAGAAAAGTCCGTGAGAGCAACATGTTCAAAGTTTTACTGTAATTCAGAGAACACAGGAATAGAATATCAGTCTATCATAACCAAGATAAACAGATGCCCTAGCTAAACAAAGGAGATGAATAGAACAAGGCTCCAAATAAAGGTTTTTAGTTAGGAGAATAAACTTAGGATAAAGTTAAAAAATA